>NC_000081.6:10592278-11272278 GCF_000001635.26 Mus musculus
CATCAGCCAAAGGTGGACACGCTTTTCCTGGGACTCACTGGGAAACAAGGAAGGGAAGATGGCAAACAGCCCTCAGTCTTCTGGGGAATTAAGTAGAATACTGTCAAGACGAAATAAGGTGGTATTTTTGGATTAAATCAAAACATTAATCCACACCAAATAGCAGTCAGTCTTCCACATGTGAATTCACACGCAATGGAATCCCTATGATTGGCACAAACACCAAGCTTATTTTGGAGGGCGGATTCCTTCATGTCTAGAATGTTAAAGAGCCTACATTATTACAATCGTTGTTGTTGTTTCCCTGTGCAGGCCGGGTTGTCCCAGAATTTGCTCTGGAGACCAGGCTGGCCTTGATCGCAGAGTCACCTGCCTCTGGCCTCTGGGATTAAAGGTGTGTGCCATCATACCTGGCTGTAAAATTATTTTTAAATGCATCCAATATATCTGTAAATATACTGTCTATATATTTGTAAATATATTTGTTTTGGATAAAAAAACTTACAGGAAATGGCTTATTCCGTTCAATATTTAATTGATTTTGTTGTAGATCCAGGCAGCGGTTCTGCCCATGGAGATCTGGGACAATTTATTTTTTTAAAAAGCCAAAACAGACCCTCAATTACCAGGAAGGTAGAATGATAAAAAGCAAACCACTTTATAACACTTAACAAAATAGGTATATCCCTGAAATTATGACTTCCACCATTACGTGTGGTACCTTCCATTTTTGTCTCTGGAATTGACATCTGCGCCGTGATCCAGGAGAAAGTGGCAGGCCTCACTGTGGCCGTTCTGGACTGCAACAAGCAGGGGGATGTTCCCATCCTAGGAGAGAAACTCCATTCAGATCCTAACTCCAGTTCCCAACACTAGGACTGCAAAACCCTAGTCCTTCCCACAGTTTCTGTCCTGACCCATACTGTCTCCCCTTTCATTCACTGTGATATTCTAGGCCCCCTTAGGGCCACCATTACACTTGAGCATACGTCTTTTGCAATCTCCCGACTTTTAGCTGTCTTACGCAATCTCACTGACTCGAGCTTTTCTCTAGAAGTCCCAGCTGCTTGGGTCGCTTCTTCCATTAGCTATCACTGGCTCTGCCTGGTAATGGAAGAGAATCCACACACTAAGTGTGTTAAGAGGAAAGTACACGGGGGCTGGAGAAATGGCTCAGCAGTTAAGAGCAAGTGCTGCTCTTCCAAAGACCCAAGTTCCACCCTCTGCACCTACACCAGGTAGGGATGAGAGACTGACTGACCTGCTCAGTGCCTCCTGACATCAAGCATGCCATACCTCCCAATAAATAAGACATGTACAATGTAAATGTAAACTTTAAACAATAAAATTACTGGGGCTGGGGGAAGGTTTAGGTTAAGAGCACTGGCTGCTTTTTCAGAGTTCCTGGATTCAGCTGTGGCTCACAAGCAACCACATGTAACTCCACTTCCTGGGATCTCATGCCCTCTGCCCTCTGTAGGCACCAGGCACATATGTGCACATACATGCATGCAGGTGAAACTTTTATACATAAACAAATCTAAAACAAACAAACAAACACCCCACAAAACAGAAAACAGGTCAAAATAAAACCCGTGGTAGAAGTGTTCCAGATTGTAAAGATGGGTATGTGGGTTCTATTTGCATAAAAAAGTTAACTTGAGACTAGGACTAAGACTACATAAGTCTGTATGGTTTTTTTTTTTTTCATATGAATGACTCCTGTGATTTATATATTCCAGACCTGTGTGTGAAATGGATTTATACTTAAGACATCGTACTGTGACTCGATCAGTTTCAGGCTGTGGAGTACATGGGAATCGGGGGCGTTGGGAATAGATATATTTAACCTGTGGGGCCGTTCAGGAAGTTTAAATGCATTTGTTGGATCAGGGGCAAGTGAATGCGCGTCAATCCTCATGCTATAGTATATCCTTAAACCCTGGGGCCGATTCTTATAATAGGCCAGTGAGGCTTACAGAGACTAAAAGTTCTTTTCAGAGTTGGGAAATTCTACCAGGAGTCATCTGAGATGATGCCCACGCACAGAAGAAAACAGAAATTCTAATTAGAAATCTCTGACGGTTTACACTGATCATCAGCGTAAGACTCTGGTGACAAATCTACGGACATCTGTGGGAGGGGCTTTCTAAAGGGCCCACCATGACGGCCAGAATGGAAAAAAAACAAAAAAACCGAAGCAAGCAAGCTGATACAGGATCATCCTCCTCTGCTTCAGGATGCCACATTACAGATGCAGCCAGTGCAGCTAGCTCCCGCTACTGTAATGTCCCTGCCAGAGGCTCTGTACCTTCACAGTGTGAACCTCAGATGTTCCACACCTTCACAGTGTGAGCCAAAACGAATCCCTCCTTTCTTAAGCTGCTGCTGTCGAGTACTTTGTCACAGCAACAAGAGAGGTAACATACAAAATGTTTACTTTTAATAAACTGAGAAGCGATGTTTTATTCATATTTGGGTTAATGGCAGCACACTGATAATATACTTATGAAAACACACATCTCTAAGAAGCACACTGTGCAACACACTAATGGTTTAGGAATTCCTAAGTATTAACACAGAAAACCATCTTAGAAGGAAAAAAAAAAACTGGTTGAAAAGAAACAGAAATTCGCCTGCTCCCGAGGTCTTTAAAGTCTCTGATGAAACCCGCAACCATGCTTCTCAGTGTTCACCTGGTACGTACCAAGTCTTTAAGGTTTATGGGGCTCTTGTGTTCGCAGAGGAGCTGTACAGCCTGAAGGCATCCCTGTGCCGCTGAGGAAGGAAAAACACCACAGCCAGTCACAAACAACCCAGGCTGCCACAGCTGAGGAGGGAGGGTCACTTTCTACCCAGCATGGCAAAGGCACCAAAGAGTGCTCAAAAGGCCGTGTAACAGGGAAAAACACTGCTTAATTATAGCTTTAGCCAAAGGTACAGCCATGGACTCCCCGTTACCCACGGGCAAGCATTTGATTTAGCTTCTTACGGGACTTGGCTTTTCTACACCTAGAAGTAAAATGAAGTATGCATTTAATCACCCCCCCACCCCATGAATTCAGCATCAACATTTGTCAGTTGAAGCCCCGACAGATAGTAATAAAGCCAAAGGTTTACAAAACCCACAAACCAACATTTTCTAGTCTTGAAACCTACAAGTGCTCCTAACTCTCTACTTTAAAGAGAAACTTTAAATTGACTTAGAAATCTATCTACATTTGTATGCATACCTATGCATGTGTACTTAGTACTGGAGGCTAAAACCAGAACTGTTCGCGTGCTAAGCGTGTGCTTTATCTCTGAGCTGGGCTCTCAGCCTGAGTTGAATATATTAACCATGCTATTAACCATGAGTTACATGGCAGGAAACTAATTGTAAGTGCGCTTCTTAATGAATCTGTGTGTGGCTTGCAAACTGAGTCTAATGGGACGCCAGGAACTCCAGAAAGGAGCACCCCCCCCCCCCCCCCCCCCAGAGTACAGGAAGGACAACGAAACACTTTCTTAGAGCAGAGAAGGACAAACAGGAGAATGATCAGAGAACGACCGTTACCTGCATAATGCAAAGCTGTTTTCCCCGAGTTGTCAATGTTCTCCGCTGGGCTCTTGTACTGTGAGACAAAAATAAATATCTTAAGGTAACTGCACAAATACTATTGAGTCTACTCTTCTCTTTCAAGGGGCAGTTATTCAGGAGGATGCACACATGCGTAAGGTCTGCCCTCGGAGCTCCGCGGGCAGACAGTCCTTTATGAGGAAGAAGACCCAGATACAGTCAGCCTTTTGCTGCCCTGCTCATTCATTCTTCCCATACAGCATCTCTCCGACCCTACTGATCCAAGATCTCACCTGTGGGTTAGATTTTTCCCATTTCTTCTCTCATTCTCGGTCTCCCTTCCTAACACCAGTTTTCTCCGAGTCTCCTACACAATCTCCCTTCCTTTTCTCCCACTCGCTCCTGAACATACCTAGCTCAGGCATGTGCCCTTGGGAATTCCATGATGGCCTGAGCCAAGGTCACCAGCTATCTTTTAGTTGCTACCTGACCACTCAGCAGCAGCCTACCCTCTTCCCAGACACTCTCCCCTTCTTCCTCCTTGAGGCTGGCTGGCTGGCTCAGCAGCTTGTGGCTTCCCACCACTGCCCTGGCCAGCCCTCCGCTAACACAACATACAAGCTCACATTTGCCATGGTCTCTCCCTGAAGCTCTCTTCTTGGTAGTCCTACCTACACCTGCATCCAGGTATTAGTGACTCACAGATGTAGACCCGAATAACAGCAGGGAGTAGGATGTAAGTAATGTGTGCCAGGCTCTGGGTCAGGAATTGCTTTAAGCCTGTTAACAACCTAAGTTAGAGAACTATTCCTGCAGCCATTTTGAGGGGAAACTGAGGTACAAATAAGTGTAGCCTCCCCCAGCCTTGAAGCAAGCTGATTCAGACTTTGCTGCCACTGAATATGAGATGACCTGGGGTCTAGCCTTCCTACTTAGATGGCTACATTGTTATGTCAACTACTGCTGCACTTCTCTGAGACTCTGCTACCTGCTGAGAGACCCTGAGACAGACATTCAGGAGACACATCCTATCCTGCACGTCGCCTACAGGCTGGCTCCAGACACCAAGAATGGACTGGGGTGGTGGTGGTGGGCCTTCCCCCTTTATAAGCACAGTCTCTTAGTAAACTCTCCGGCCTTGATCAAGAAAAATTTGTCTTGGCCTCATCATTCTTTTCTCGCCGCCTAGTGTCTCTTTCAGCCCCAGCCTGCCTTCCAGGAATACCGGGTTCATGCAGGCCGCGGGCCGGCCTCCTACAACAAATAAGTTAATAAATTGCTTGAATTATGGCAGTGGTGAAGCCAGGATCTGATCCTGTTGGAGTCTGGATTCTTGTTCACATATAAGCATTATCTGTGAGTGCCCTGGCTCAAGAACTCACTTGTTTGACATCTCATAAGCACTCAAAAGGGAAGTTTTCCACTCTTCCATCCCTAGCCTGCCCCTCCCCAAGTATTTACTCTCTCTGTGAACACCAACCACCATTGTCAATCCACCCAATGAGACAGAAGTCAATCTAGCTTTGATTTCTCCTCCCCCCTCTTCCTCCAGTATCTCACCTAGCACATCCTGTAGATCCCTTCTCCTAATGAGAGCTAGCCTCTTCTCTTTCTTATTACCTTCACATCATAGCCCCAGGCAGCTCACATGATAAACGAATCTTGCCTCCAATAGGTCTCATTTGTTTTGACCCATCTTAACCACTTCTCTATACAAAAGAATCATCTTACAAAACTGTATATATAGGTCACTGTTTGCCCTTCACACTTCCACAGTGAACCTAGGATTGCTTTGCTTGGCCATCACAACACACAAAGGGACTTGAGTTCTGTACAACATTCTCTCATTTCTCTGCTTCTGATTCAGTCTCTGGCTCCCCGACTCCACCCGCTTCCCAGTAGGACCTTGCCTCCCCTCATCCCGTGTAGTACTGCTCTGTGTGGAATGGGTTCCGCTGGTACTTCGTACACTGGAGATCTCAGCTTAAGCAACACCTTCTCTGTGAGGGCTTTCCTAGAAACCACTACTTTCCTTCTAAGTGCTCTGCAGTTTGTGACATATAGTCCTTTCCTTAACAGCCAGACAGTGAACTCCATCAACATAGCGACTGCCCTGCTTGCTGGTAGATACCTAACACTTAGCACCAAGCCTAGTACCCTGGAAGCACTTGATATGAGGACTTAACATGGAAAAGCAAGAGTTCACTTTGAATTTGCAGGACTCCAGAAACAGTAACAGCTGGAGAGCAGAAATATCTCCAGCAAACCAACAGGGCATAGAGAGACGAGGGCATGGGGTACAAGAGCAAAGAAAGGCTCAGAGAGAACACTAAACGCACAAGGTACTGGGGGGTAAGACAGCAGGAGACAAAGGAGCCTCCTTTATACACAGCCTGACTTGCACAGAGCTGAACAAGAGGTCTGAGAGGTCTGGGACCTAGTGCCAGACCCGCAGGAAGCCATGGAAGGCGGAATTGCTAACAGTGATCTAGAAAGAACAATGCTCAGAAGTGCAAGCCAGAGGAGGTAAGAATGGGCTACCTTCAAGTGCAGTGCTTACTCTGCTGTGGTCAGAAGACTGGAGATCAAGTCACTACTTACCCAGGCTCCGGCCTAATTTTAGACCAGGCACAAGGAACTGTTTAAAGGCTTCAAAGGTTTCAGAGAAAAACCAAGGCATTTGCATAACCAGATATAAAATTACATTAGAGGCTAGAATATCTGGTCCTAGCCCACAAGGACTTCGAGCTTGTCAGGTTAAATCTTCCTTAAAATCAGAGCCAGATGCATGGGCTGCAGTGGAATGGGAATTTAAAACATACTTTTTAAAAGTGAGGTAGAGCTCAGGGTATAGATGTGGGGCACTCTGGGCAAGAGAGTCATTTTTTTTCCCCCTTCATCCTGAGGACCTAGTCCTAGAGAAGGTAAGAAAATCTCCACATTAACTGGTCAAGAGCAATTCTCTTAAGTCAACACCACAAACACTGATCTATTTTTTTTTTCCTGAAATTTGCTTCAAAGACCCTGTTAAAGTTAGGCACTCCTGGAATGCGCAGCAGCGGGGCGCCGTGCAAAGCAAGACGGAAGAGCGGCCTGATCAATGGAACAAGTTGACGGATGTGACCACTGTTTTTGCCTTAGAATTTCAAAGCCAAACAAAAGCAAGATGCTGGTTCACCAAGAGTGTCTGTGAAAGCCAGGACGACAGCTTGACGGGACAGACAGTACTCCAAACACTTTATTGCTCCATGCTGTTCCTGAAAATAGCCAGCTTGCACTCTGACTAGCAACAGCTGGACATTACTGTATGCTCTTGTGGGGCTGGTTCATGAAATACACGTCTTAACAAATTCACGGAGGTCAGCACCTTAGGGGATCACGATAAACTTCCCGACAAAGCCAGCCAACCCGGGATTTGGCCAACAATTATAAATAAGAATAAAACCATGCACTCTAACAAGAACCAAAAACTAACTAAGAGCTCATCACACTACGCACCAAGACGGAATGGTTGCAACTGCTTATCTGGAGGGACTGCACCCCACGAGCAATTTACAGAGAGAACAACAGGATGCTGCAGAGCCAGGGTTTGCTACAGTTTGGAAAATGCTTCATGAAAACCTGACTTTCAGAAAAGAGGAACTAAATAAGGGGGTAGTAAGGCGGGTCCTAGGAAGAAAACTCAAATTTTAGTGAGGAGCGCCTTCTCGGCTAGTCATGTTGCCATGGAGACAATCTTCTTGTTAGTCATTCTTTCCACATGGGCTGGAGGACAGTATTCAAAGGGGTGTGTACTGAGAAGTATTTCTCCTTTCACAAGTAAGATTACCTTTAAGTTAAGAATAAATCAAGTGACATCCGTAGCCTTCGTCACCTGCTTACCTGAAGAAGCTTCCTGATGCACTCTGGGTGGCCATTCTTGGCTGCGACATGCAAAGCACTGTGACCTACGTGGATTGAAGGGTAAACATTGGGGAGTGGCCACATTAAAGATAGATAGATAGATAGATAGATAGATAGATAGATAGATAAATAGACAAACACCAAAAACCCAAAACAACTTTCATTTTCTTTTACCTGGTTTCCTTACACCATTTTCTTGCATATTAGTTTTGGTTGATTTCCCCCCAGACCTGCTCTTCCTTCTTATTCTCCCAACCAAATATTCCCCCCTTTAGTTTCTTGTCATGTGTTTTAGCATCCTTCCAACCCTCTTGGTTAAAGCTACTTTCTTTCTCTGCTCTTTTCTCAGGTCTGCTCTCTAGCTTCATGACCTACACCCACAAGATAACCATTAGAGGAGCCAGAACCCACATCTGAGAGAGCATGTGGTGTTTGCCCTTTTGAGCCTGGGTTACCACAAAACGCTATTTTTCTGTGAGCCTCATAGTTTCAGGGTTGTTTTTCTGAACAGATGGACGAAATTCTATTGTGTACATGCAGTAGAGTTTCGTTATCCATTCCTCTGTTGATGGGCACTTTAGGCTGATCTGATTTCTGTGCTTTTGTGATTACAGAAGCAATAAGCGAGGACTGCAAGTTTCTCTGTGGTAAGTCCTTTGGGTGAAATCTCAGGGGTGGTGCGGTAGTTGATACTTTAGTTTTTCTCTTGTTTGGAAACCCCTATGCTGATTTCCATAGTAGCTGCAGTTCACACTCCCACTGGCAGCCAGTGAGTTCCTCTTGCCTTAGCTTTTGTTGTCATTTATGATGTAAAGCGCCTCAAAGACCTTCATTTAAAACTTGAACAGCTCAAACCTTCAGAGCAAGGCACAGGAAGAAGTATGATGCTAGACAAGACCTCTCTGAATAGCACACACTCCTTACATAGTTCCTAATTGCTATGCCAAAGACAGCTAGGAGGAATAAACTCTTCTCCCACAAAGAAGGGACTATTTCTCTAGAGATTAAGGTCATACATTTAGTGTGACCATGGGTATCGCACCCACAGGTAACACTCAGAGGCTCTAACCGCTGCTCCCTGCAGGTTCTGGTCTGCACTGGTCAGGACTGTGGTAGCACCAGGCTTCACAGTACTGCAGTTAGCTGACACGGGTGTGCAAAATGCCCCGGGTCCACAACATTCACATCAGACTAGATTACCTCAGGCCCAGATACCCAGAAAAGACAGCCCTCAGTCAGCAGTGAACATTCTAGAAACCTAAATACTTCCACAATATGTTTGACCCCTCATTTCCCTCTCCTCCAAACATGCTCATCCTGAAAGAACATTACCTGGAGGTTTCAGAGTTTTTACAAGTCCTTGCTCAGCACATGTTAAGGAAATATTTCTTAAGTCCCTTTAGGACTCCAGTACAGGACACGGCTACTCAACTGCCTAGGGCCAAATGGTCTTTCACACACACTGTTGTATGTTAGCTTGGGTTCCTTTCCCTAAAATAGCCACACAGTTTGCTCTCTGGCATTCAGAGTCAACTTTTAAATGAGGTCTTCCCTGGGCTGGAGATGATGCTCAGTTAGTAAAGAGGCTGGCTAAGCACTCATAATTCAATATCCAGGTTCAATACCCAGCAGGACACAAATGTGGCACCAATGAGGCACTGTGATAGCAACACCAGATCAGATGTCCAAGGTCATCTTTGGCTATACATATCCTGGGATGCATGAGACCTTGTCTCAAATTCAGGCCCTTTTCTGCCCTACATTACAAATTCCTTTTCTTCCTTAACTCCTTTTATACTGGGTTTCTGCTTTATTTGTTTACTCTTCCTAAGACCACATACCTTGTAGTACTTACCCCATTCTCAGATCTAGAGATGGAGACACACACACACACACACACACACACACGCACACACACACACAGACACACACACACACACACACCTTCCTACCTGTCAGTCAATTGGTCTCCTGCCCCCCACAATTCTGTCTCACTTCCTGTTGAGATCCTAGCTCCTACAACACTGCCCACCCGGTGAACATCCGGTTCCCAATATATCCCAGTCATTCTGAATTAAAGAGTATGCTAAGTTCAGTGGCTGCAATGAGCACCAACACATCCCCAAGGCAACACTGAGAAGCAACTTTTATTTTGGGACTTGGGTCAAACCCAGTTTCAACTTCAAAACGATTGATGTTTTATGCTGAATAATTGCTGTAGATGATTAATTTGTTAATCTGCTTCCCTGGCCTCTACCTATGAAAAGTCTAGTTGTGATGATCAAAACCAACATGAGACATTACAAAGTATCCCCTAAAGGGAGGAAAATGAACCTCGAGTTGAGATCACCCATTTAGAGGAGAGATTTATTTTATATGATGGTCCAGTTCTAGCACTTTCTTTTTAAATTAAGTCTTCATTCAGCATTGACTAGAATTTACTAGAGAATCACGTGGCTAGGAAACACCTTAAAGACGACAGGGTCAGGATATCAAGGGAGCCACATAAAACCATCCATATTCTCAAAAGAGCATCTCTTCTATTCTGCAAAAGATACCCTGAGATGTTAAGGATGTTTGTTTAGCTGGGGTAGGATACTGAGGCAGAAATCCCTCCAACCCTCTTCAAGAAGGATGAGGAGGAGGAGGAGGAGGAGGAGGAAGAGGAGGAGGAGGAGGAGGAGGAAGAGATGAGGGAAGAGGCCCTTGAAAGTGGGAAAATAAGAATTTCTTTGTCCTTTTCACTTTTAGGTACAGGCTGCCTCTCGCCTTTTTGGAACTAAAAGAGGCCTAAGAGTGTGGGTTTCATTATCCTTTGCAGTTCTGAGGCTTGCTGGTTAGCTTGGCCTCATCAGACATCAGTTGTACCACTGTTTCTAAGGACAACTGCAGATTAAATTTTAAACAAATGTCTTACAAATGAGCTTCTGGAACACATCCTGACTGTAAACTGGGGACTGTTTATCCCATGCCTGCAATGTATTAAACTGGTTACTACTCTGGGAAACAAAGCTACTCTACACAAACTCTATTCCCTGGACAAAGGCAATAGCTGACCAAAGACAGTGTGTGTGGTAGGAACACTCAAACAACGCACCACAACTAAATAACAGGCTTGCATTTCATTTCCAGGGTTCTGGCCATACCTAGAAGGGAGCCACTGATGTCTAGAGAAGCAAATGTTCATCTACTCCCCTGCGATGTACTTACACCCCTAAATAGAGTTGAGACTTGGTCTCAACTCCAAAACACAAATCGTCGCTGGACACTGCCATACTGAAGCAAGATGCCTCTCACTGCCAGCATCAAAACAAATTTCTCTCTTCAAATACACATTTTCCTGGACAGAAGACATTATTTATGATGGAAGCCTGCTGGAAGGAGAAGAGACTTTTTCCTGGCTCCCAGACAGCTATGGATCTGTCTGGGCTGTCAGGGAATGACTTCCCTACAGACGAATATCAAGATAACCATACCTCATGTGCAGTCTGGCAGAGGGGGGTGGGGGTGGGGGAGAAACACACAGAGAGAAACACACAGACAGAGAAACAGAGAGACAGACAGACCAAGAGACCAGATGACATTTCACCAAATGATCCTATATTGAAAGGGAAGGCATCTTGTTCTGAACGACTGAATGATGATTTCTTCATAGCTCAAGACTTCTAGAGAAAAAAAGGAAAGAGCTTAGCTAGAAGAGCACTGAGATATCTAATCACACTGCTCAAGTGCCTGTGATATTTTCACACCTGGAAATTAGAAAATAATTAAGAAAAAAGACGGCTCCAATGTTCAACTAGATAGGCCTTAAAATATTTCCTTAAAGGTCAGTTTCAAATTGCAGAATATATTTCTACAATAAAATCACAAAACTAATCGGTTATTATTTACAATTTTATATATACATAAAATAATTTTTGTTAAAATTTTTATTTATTTACTTATTTTATATATGTGAGTACACTGTAGCTATCTTCAGATACACCAGAAGAGGGCATCGGATCCCATTACAGATGGTTGTGAGCCACCATGTGGTTGCTGGGAATTGAACTCAGGACCTCTGGAAGAGCAGTCAGTGCTCTTAACTCTTGAGCCATCTCTCCAGCCCTATAAATGAAATTTTTAAAGGAAATCCTCATCTTTAAATGGATTTTTACCATTAAAGCACCAGCCCAGCTACCTTGCTGCACTCCCAGAGGCAGCCGAATGGAAAACGTTTGTTTCCGGTCATGTTCCGATTAGAGTTATGAGACTGCCGCCTTTACCCCATGCCTAAAGCACAATCTCGAATCCAAGGCCACTTCTGAGTGTCAGCATCTGAGGAGTTCCACAGCCAGGTATGCTGATCCTTACTGATTATGACATGCAGCTATTCGGATGAATCATCTTCTAACATAGCTGATTACGTGAGTATTATCTTTTCCTCTCCCCTTTCTTAACCCCCCAATCTAAGGAAAAATGGGGGGTGGTGGTGATAGAAAAGATAATAGTCACTTAGACAAGTGTATTTAGACACATGCTTTTAACCGAAGCTCTGGCTATTCTGGAACTCACTATGTAGACCAGGGTGGCATTAAAATCTCAAAGGCGTCCTGCCTCTGCCTTCTAAATCTGGGATTAAAAGCATGCATCAGTACACCTGGTCCAGCATTTTCTTTTGTATTTTCATAAAGTCTCAATTTTGAGTGGGATTAGAGTGTCTAATAACATGGAAGGCTAGGAGGAGGACTCACAATGCTAGGAGGAGGACTCATGATGCTAGAGGAAGACTCACAAATTTCACCCCTCCAAGGGCTCCTATGTTTTAGGTTTTCATACTTTTAAAAATTATTATTATTTTTAAAGATTTATTTATTGTTTTATGTAAGAACACTGTAGCTGTCTTTAGACACACCAGAAGAGGGCGTCAGATATCATTATGGATGGTTGTGAGCCACCATGTGGTTGCTGGGATTTGAACTCAGGACCTCTGGAAGAGGAGTCAGTGCTCTTACCCACTGAGCCATCTCACCAGGCCCCGTTTTCATACTTCTGATGCCCACTCATCCAAGCGTTCTTTGGAACTAAAGAGGTTCCATAAGGAAGAGTGCAGCAGGAGTGTAGCAAGACACACAAGTCATCCTTGCGTCTGCATCTGCCTCCTGCAAAACCTTTGTATGATTCAACTAAGCACATTACCACCCAGGATCTGCATGACAGAGGCAGATATGGTCACAACCCACTGGTACCTGGTACCCAGGGAGGTCCGAGGGGTGCTACAGCAGTGTGTGAGCATTCTCCGTGCTGCACCTCCATTCCCCATGCTGACCCTCATCCAGTCTCCCAGACAGCCAACCTGGGTTATGGGAGCTACAACTGGACTCAGTGGGTTATCACAAAAGGAAGACATGAAATACCCTGGGAATTATATGGGGGAAGAGGGCAAGGAACATGGGTGCAAAGGATTATGTTTCATGGTATACATATATGGAATGCTCAATCAAAAGAAGGGAGAAAAGCTTCTGATGGTGCCGGAGCAAGGAGTGGCGAGCCCAGGTCATCGTGGGGTAGAGGAAAGCTGCCCGCCGGTCTGGCACTATCAACTAAAAAAGGTGAAATTCTGATGCGTTAGCCATGTTTGCTTTGAGTTGAGCCGCCCAGTCCCAGTGTACACGCGTGTTAATAAGGAGGGTGTGAGGCTCAAACATAGAATAAGCTGTGGGTTCTTTGGGGTTTTCTTCCGGGTCTTCTGATGATATTTTCATTCCGTTCTGTCTCCTACTGTATAGTACAGGCAACAACAACAATCAAAACAACTAGTCAAAACCCCAAAACATCTCAGCATCGCTTTTGTTGTATGCCTAGACTGTCTTCTACACTGAGAAAACTGCCAATTCTCATCTAGGGGAGGAACGAGGCCACAGAGAAACAAGGGATGCAAGATCCACACCATGGGTGCAGTCCGGGAAGGCAGGGCTCCCTAAGCAACGGTCTTCCCTTTGTCTAAGATGTTTGGGTTGTTTGTTTTAACCTTTAAAGCACAACCACGTGGTGTGGACACTGTTAAACCTTTGTAGTTCTTTATCCTTGCTATTGGAGTCAGGATGTCCCCAGGAGCCCAGGCTGGCCGAACACTTGCCATCCTTCTACCTCAGCCAAAAGTGCTACCACACCAGACTCAAAACATTTTTGTTTTGTTGTGTTGTGGGTTTTGTTTTGCTGTTGTTGCTGTTTTGTCGTAAAGATTTGCAGCCTTTTAATAGCCTAAAGAGTATAGGAAAATGAGTGATCAGGGTGAAGTCCTGTTAGTCATAATAAAATAGTAGCCACATACTTTATATGGTTTTTTTTCAATGAACACATCCTGACACGCTGAGCCGTCACAGTGCTGAGTATCTCGCTTAAGCTTCCCATCTGAAGTATGCAGTCACCTGTGGACTGTGTTCTTCTTATAAGATTCACTGTGGAGCGTCCATAGAAAATCCTCAGAATTCCAAGCATTTCATATGGAAGGATAACGCATAAGACAAATACAAAAAAAAAAAAATGATTTGCCGCTAAAGACTGTCTATTCAATAGTTTAAAAAGTAGAAAAAAATTAAAATTGACCATCTTATAGACTTTGTGAATAAAAAGAAGAAAGAGTATCAGTGTGAGATACCCTGAAAGGAGGAGACTGCACTGATGAAAAACCCCTCCAGGGGCCAGGCCTGGGGGCGCACCCCTGTGATCTAAGAGCCCGAGGTAGAGGCAGAAGGATTACTGACAGTTCAAGGCCTGTCCACACAGTGACTTCCAGGCCAGGCAGGATGAAGATGATGACGAAGCTGAGGACAGTGACAGTGACGTAATCCCCACGCAACAGGGTGTGATTCTCAGGAGCTGACTTTCATGTCTACCCTCAGCAGGTTTTCACACTGAAGGCTACTGCATCTCGCCACACTGTGCAACGCTGAAGGTGGGTTTGCTGGGACCATCTCGCCAAGGCTGAGTTCTTTCAATTGCCCTCTAACTATGAGAGGCATTTTGTACTAAAGACAACCACTAAGGCAAAGTGATCGGTCGATTCCTCTCTCATGGCCAGATGTGCTTTCTTGAGAGGGACACACTGAGAGTACCCCATGAACAGGTCCCAGGAGAGGCCCAGGCAAGGGCAGTGAAAGCCAGCAGTCTGTCCTCCTCACTGTCGTGGTAGGAAGAGCTGAGGCAGGCGTGGTCCAGATCAGGCCACATAGCCCATGTGCTTCTCTCTGAGGAGACATCCCTGTCATTTGCTGTTGTGTTCGCTGTCGTTGCTGGAGCCACGGAGTCACTCCAGAAGTAGGTGCCTCACAGAGAGACCCAGATAAAACAGCAAAGCCTCTACGAGGTGCTGACCTCACTGCCGCTGCTGGCAGTGACCGGAAGTGAGCGGGAGCTCTGAGACTCTGTGGAACTTTCGGACACCATCCTGGGTCATAGAGTACTCAGAGTCATTGGTTCCAATCAGTCCCCATTGGCCAGCATTGCGGAGCCTCAAATGTGGTCCAAGCACACGCTCCTGGGTCCCCCCCATATCACTTCAGTCTGCAAGAAGGTGGCATGGCATGGAGCTGGGATGTTCAGGGTTCACTGTTGACCCAGCTTTCAGAAATCCAGTTGGAGATGCGATCATAAATAAAAAGCGAACCCATATGGCTTTGTGTGGCCACAAAAAATCCGATGAAAAGCATCCTAAGAGCATGATGGGAAATATGATATGGGCCAGATACTAAATAAAAGACAACGGCTTGATATTGAGTCAGGTTTTTTTTTTTTTTTTAACTGCTTGCTTTACAAACACAAGGACTCGCATCCCATCCCATAGAACCCACATTTAAAAAGCCGAGCATGGTGGTATGAGCTTATAATCCCAGCACTGGAAAGGCAGAGATGGGCTGAATTAGGCTGATCCCTAGGGCTTGCTGGCTGGCCAACCAGCATAAGCGTATTGAATAGGCTTCAGCCAAGGACAGACCCTGTCTCAAAATATCATTTCCCAGGGTCATGCACTGTGACCTTGGGAAATGATACACATGTATACACACACACAAGTACACCTGAAAACACATGAATACACACACACACACACACACACACACAATGCAGGACATAGAATTCTATAATGTGATCCGAGCTAAGTAAAAATATGTTAGAAAAACATGTTGTTGCTTTTTTAAAGAGCATAATAATATTTTTTCCTTCTGGCAGGTATAGAAGCAGTGGTTATTTTCTTGGCCTTTTTTGGGTTACTTTCCTATCATAAACATGAATCCCAGGAGATAATTTCCCTCTTGCTCGGCTCTGATAGAATAAGTAGATCCCCATCTCATCTGTTTCCTAACAACAGAAGCAGTGTAGCAGAATCACAGGGCAGCGGGGCTGTGCACTGCAGCCTAGTTCTCTGGCACTGAAGTTTGTTAGAGAGCCATCCCCCTTGCTGATGTTATCGGAGGCATGTTAGCCATTCATATTTGCACTGTATGATGTAGAATAACTTTAAAAACAGTGACGGTATACTTTAAAAATAGATGAAATAGCTGGGCCCTTGAGATTAAAGATGTCATTTGCATAAAATGAATTAATATTCCCCTCAAAAAAGTCACTTGAGGAAGTCCTTTATTTTTCTACTAACACTGCCCTTCCTCATACATCTTTTGGAACTCTCTGGGGAACTGCTCAGAAAAATCATTGGTGCTTCTATTTTTCCTCCATTTTCCCCAAAAGTAGTTTTATCAGTTTGACTACATTGCCGACTTGACCCCATCTGGTTCTTGGCTTCTCCAAAAGACAAATACAACTTTTCCCAAAATATAAAAGATTCCAAATTAGTGAATTACTTTAAAAAAAAAAATAAGGAAGAGAGCCAGACATGCCACAGACTTGAAACATTAGGTTTCCAGCCATGCCGTGGATAATAATTGCCTTTTAACACCTGGCTGATCCCCAAGATGGCTGTTCTGAGGGGGCCACTTATAGGAGGGAGAGAAGGGGACCCAGTACAGCTAACTTAATAAAAAACCCAGATGAAGGCTCCGCAATTATACCAATTTTATATCCCAGTAAAAACCAACATAAACCTTTTAGAAGCCAATGATTTTCAAGTGCAACAAATGAAGTCATTATCCTGAACCTTTCCACATGGCTGAGAGAGAACATATCCCAGGCCGCCGGTCCCCAGGGCTCCTTGCTAGATGACAGGGCAATAAAGGCAGGGCTCTCCTGCTTTCTCTCTCAACTGGCTTGCTCATCGCTTGCCAACCCTGGCTTCACATCAGAATCACCCACCAAGCTTTTAGGCAACACCCCCTGTGTTGAGGTGATAAACGTGTTAGTGTGATAAAGTAACTCAAGCAAGCAGCTTAAGGGAGAAAAGTTTGAGTGGCTCACAGTTCCAGGTCACAGTCCCCCCCACAGACAGGAAGTCACAGTGGCAGAAGCCTCAACTAGCTGCCATATTATGTCCACAGGAGTTAACAATGAATGAATACGCGCCAATGCTCAGCTTGCTTTCCCCACTCGCCCTTGTTCCAAGAGCGCCCATCTGGGGAATGGTACTGTGGGTGGATTTTGCACCTCAACATCATCAGGATTATCTACCATGGATACACCCTGGGCTAATCTACCAGGCAATTAATTCTAAATTCTGCCAAGTTGACAATATTAATTATTATAGCAGGTTTCTCTCCCTCTCTCCCTCTCCCCACTCCTCTCTGTCTCTCCCCTCCTCCTCCTCTCCCTTCCCTCTTCCTCTCCCCCCTCTCTCTGTATACTGTTTATTCTTTTCTTTCCCTTTCTTTCTTCATCTTTCCCAGTTCCCAGATGATTTTGAAGGCACTGCAGTACAGCAGGAGTCGAGACAAAAGCCGTCCTTCTGTCCAGCGTTCTAAGGTAGCTATGAAACAATGTTACCAATAATCCATCCCATTTATCAGTTTCCTTAAAACCAAGAATTAGGAGGTACTGGCTGATCTACACACCCAGCCCTAGGAAATAATATAAAAAGCAATGATGGAGGAAGAGCAGCCCAGAGTCCCCAGCTGACTGGACCCACAGAAGATGAAAATGACCATCAGGACAAACACTGAGCAACTGCAGAGCTGTACCACTGCAATTATCATTATTACTATTATTATTATTATCAGCATCATCATCATTATTAGCTTCTGCCTGCAGACTCTGAATTTTCCACAGGGAATAGGTACCACTTCTGTGACAGCTATTCTCACACTGGCTTGGTGATTTAAGAGATCAAGAAGACACATACCGGAAGAATCTTGGGCAGTCACATCCACACCGTGTGTCACCATGACCTTGAGGCATTCCACGTGTCCCTTCGCAGCGGCAAGGTGGAAACTGCAAGCAGAGAAGAGAACACAGCTCCTTAGGAGTCCATCCTCACAGAGTACAACTTCAGCAAACCTTGACCTCTCCCTGTCTCCTGGACATGCTCTCTCTCCTCCGAGACTCAAGGGGGCAAACTATCAACCTCCCCGTGAGCACCACACACTCTGTAGGGTCTCATCGTTTGGTCATTTTCTACTGCTCTTCTTTTTTGGTGCTGGTGCTTGAATCCAGAATATCGTATATTAACTCTGAGCTACACATCTCCGGTCAATCACTGTCATCTTTTATTAAGTGACCGAGTATGAACTTTCAACCCAAAGACAAGGCTCTTTCAAAACTGAGCCTCGCCACATCTTTGCCTCTTTCTCCACCCAGGCTGAGCTTCTAAGTAATAAGTCATTAACTTCCTCCCTGTTGTCCACTGCTCACGGCAAAAGCATCCTTCTTGAACAACACCCTGTACTAAGTAAGTCACACTATGGTCAAGCCATGTCTGGTGTTGTTCTAGAGTTGAAGAACAGAGTCTCAGAGAACTTTTGTTGAGCGTTCAGTAAATGTCCAACATCTTACCCACTTTTGTACATCATCTCTGTTCATTCCCGTTAACAGCTTTTATGGCGAGACTTATTATATTTGTGGTTGGCACAGGAGTAACAGCGTAAACAGCAATGGAGTCTCCAACTGGGCTTCAGGACTCAGTGATACTCAAACCACATCTTTAGAATGCCATTAAAAGGATTCACATCCAAATACCATACTAACCATCCCTGCAGGTCCCTGAGAGAAGGGCTTCAAGACCAGAAGCAGATACTGTCTTCCAATATGGAGTAATGGTCTGGCTTATCACTCTCGCTCTTATGGAGAGGGGCAGACAACGAGCCCTCCCTCCTATGCCTCAGCTCTGTATCCTCGGGATAGATACTTCCTATGTGGACTAGCCCTGGAGTTAGTGTCTACCTGTACAGTTTATCTGCCATCAGGGCCTGGAGTTGTTGTCAACTGGCAAAAGCAAGATCTGATATCTACACCCAGTGTGTGTGGCTGCAGACGTCTCTTTACAGCTAAGTGTCGTGAATGGACACGTCACCAGAGGAGGATACTTCAGGCCTGGTAGTAAATCAGCAGCTAGAGAACAAAAGCTAATCCTGTGTCTGGACACAGTCCATTCAGCTTCTATTGAGCCTACATTCCCTTCGCTGTAAAGAAAAGAACCGGCTAAAGCCTACGGAGTTACCCAATCATGTCATTCCAACGTGTGTAACTTGTCCTAAGTACAGTCTCTTTACCATGGGAATTCACTCCGTAAGTTGTTCATATATTAGTAAAAACATACCAGTTTGGAAATGCGGTGACAGATAGAAGCAGCGGTGACTGATATTTCACTGACAGAATCCTGGTGAAACAAACCTGCCCTGTAAGAGGCAGCTCCAAACTCTGTCGTTCGCTCAGCATTGCTGAGGGACTTCATTCTATGATAAACGGAAAGCCGTCTATCTTAACTGCCTTGGGGGAAGCTTTCTGAATGGGCCTCAGACACACGGGTGGTAAATATAACTAACCGGTCTTGAGGAGATGGAGTCTCCACATCTGTCTTATTTATTGAACACTACTTTCAGAGCTTCTGATAACTACACATCTAGATTGCTAGATGGCTAATCCCTAAAGCTGATGAAGAACTGTCTTCTTTTCTGTGGCTATGTGTTTGCTTGTTAGATGTTCCTGTTGCTGCGACCGTCTAGGGTCAGAGGACAGCAAAATTCCAAGTGCCTAGCCAAGAGGATGATGGAAGTCATTCTAATCCATACTAGGAACAGGGCTTGTTTTACACACACACACACACACACACACACACACACACACACACACACACACACACACACATGCACACACGCACGCACACACTGTTACTGCTTTTATTATTTATTGAGGTGATTCGTTTTGAGGCAGGAGCTTGTCACATAGTACACACTGGCTTCACACTCACCACCTTGTGGACTTGGCTTTTCCAATGCTGGTATCGCATTTGTATGACACCACACTGAGCTCCCACATAAACTTTCAGTCAAAATATAACCCATGTAAAGAAGAGGGCGATAACCATAGGGATGGCTGAATTTTTGTGAATGGACCACGCCTACATTACTTCACACAATCCAGCCGGATACCTCATAGCCCCTCGGAGGCTGTCCACTGGGCCCTCGACATGGAACAGGAATGTGTACTGTATTTATGAGTAGTTTACGCTACAAACACATCTGAAATCACTGCTATTGCATGGATACATGCAGCCAGATAAACTCTACATGAAAGTCACTGGGTGACTTAGAAGGCAGAGATTCAAGCCATTTCTTGGGAGGTCATGGTAACTGTATGGAAGAAACAGTGCTGGGAAGATGGGCTTTGTTCCCAGCGCCATAACAGACACTCCTCAGATGTTAGTTTTGAAGGAAAACAGATATTAACCTAACCTGGCCTCTTTGATGACTGGAATGCATCTTATTGGTGGATTCACTGACTATATAAGAAAGTGTGGTGGCTGGGTGTGGCTGTGCTGCGCTTCACCATACCGATCTGACTTGGGATGAGAATTTAGAGTTAAGGTGATCCCCACCCCCACCCCCAGTATTTTGGGAACTTTCCAACTATTATCTTGCAGAATGCTTGCATCCTGCAATGGATGCCCATATGTGAACCTGCTCCTGGGGTAACAGGATGCAATCCGAGCATTCTGCCCTCCAGGTCTGCCCTGAGCTCTCATCCTTGGGTCTGTGGCACAGTGGAGAGCTTGAATGGACTATATCCAATAAGCCACATGGACTTCCATTTCTGGTTGAGTTTGACCAATGAGAGGTGGGTTTTTTTCCCCCCAAGAGATGGAGGATACAAGGAGAAAGTCCAGGTAGCGTGGCTTTGGCCTTCTCACTGCCATGTAGCAGCTGTCTCCAGTCACACCAACCACTGCTGTTAAGACTCCAGCCCCGCCTCTCCCAAAGCTACAGTGGAGACCTTCTCTGCCGTTTCCATACAAGCGTCAACATATGGTCCCACTATTGCTAGTGCAGGGTGCAGCCCCAAACTTGTTGGTTTCTCTTAACCTAGCAACACACCTGAAGAGGACTCAGTTCTTTTATTTTTATTATTTTTTATTAGATATTTTCTTCATTTACATTTCAAATACTATCCCAAAAGTCCCCTATATCCTCCCCCACCCTGCTCCCCAACCCACCCACTTCCTGGCCCTGGCATTCCTCTGTACCAGGGCATAAGATCTTCGCAAGACCAAGGGCCTCTCCTCCCATTGATGGCTGACTAGGCCATCCTCTGCTACATATGCAACATAGTTCTGGGGAGGGGGGTACTGGTTAGTTGATATTGCTGATCCTCCTATAGGGTTGCAGACCCCTTTAGCTCCTTGGGTACTTTCTCTAGCTTCTTCATTAGGGACCCTGTGTTCCATCCAATAGGTGACTGTGAGCATCCACTTCTGTGTTTGCCAGGCACTGGCACTTAGACTTGAGCTTTGTACAAGGAGATAAGAATGGATCTATTCGAATTCTTCTACATGATAACCACCAGTTGTGCCAGCACCATTTGTTGAAAATGCTGTCTTTTTTCCACTGGATGGTTTTAGCTCCCTTGACAAAGATCAAGTGACCATAGGTGCGTGGGTTCATTTCTGGGTCTTCAATTCTATTCCATTGATCTACCTGTCTGTCGCTGTACCAGTACCATGAAGTTTCTTTTTTAATCACAATTGCTTGGTAGTACAGCTTGAGGTCAGGCATGGTGATTCCACCAGAGGTTCTTTTATTGTTGAGAATAATTTTTTGTTATTCCAGATGAATTTGCAAATTGCCCTTTCTAACTCAGTGAAGAATTGAGTTGGAATTTTGATGGAGATTGCATTGAATCTATAGATTGCTTTCGGCAAGATAGCCATTTTTACCATATTAATCTTGCCACTCCAAAGGACTCAGTTCTTAACCCATCAACGGTCACATCTGTTTTTCAAGGACCCTGGATCATGGCAGAGTGATGATCCGCCAGGTTAAAACCTGAGAATGTTATACAGTTGAAGACGTGTAAGACAAGGTTAGTTAGCCTTGTAAAGTGTTTCCATGAGCAGTACAGTAAGCAGCGCTCCTCCAAGGCCCCTCTTCCGTCTCTGCTTCCTGGTGCCTGCTCTGAGCTCCTGCTCTGGCTTCCCTCGATCATGAACAGGTAAACACTGGAAAGTGGAGCTCCTTTTCCACCCTGGGCCAGAGCATTTACTCAAAGGTCGCCTGCTATATAACCTGCACTGTTTTGGGATTGACCTGACTGGGGTGACAGGAAATAACGATACCACAGGCAGGCGTAGAGCGGGGACTGGGTGGGCCATGAGCTCTGACAGAGATGCAACAGAAGCCTGGAAACTCAGTACATTATATCCAGCTGAATGAAGAGGTAGGTTACCTAGTCTCCTTCCCTCGTTCCCTCGCACCCTCCCTTCGTCTCTCTGTCTCTCTGTCTCTCTGTCTCTCTCTCTGTCTCTCTCTGTCTCTCTCTGTCTCTCTCTCTCTCTCTCTCTGTGTGTGTGTGTGTGTGTGTGTGTGTGTGTGTGTGTGTGTGTGTGTGTGTAGGGGGATCCTTGCTGCAGGAGAGCATTCTCAGGCCGCGGTCATCTGGAAGGAGGAAGCTGTGGTTGGCACTTTTACCCCTACAGGCTTCAGCTAAAGGACAAGCATTCTCACCTTGTGTTCTCTGATGGAGGCAAGGCCTTGCCATTCGCAAGGGTCTGAGGCGCTGAAATCCTTGGCATGGCCATGCTCTTAAGTCATAGTACCCATTCACTCAGGACCCTATCAGCTCCCTACAGACACCATGTGGAGATACCACACAGATGTGTGCACACTGATGCGATTTACAACAGCTACATTGTGGGACCAATCTCAGGGTCCCACAAAAGATTAAAAACATGTGATGTATACCCACGATGGATTTTGTTTTTTTCAAAAACGTTAAGAAAGAATGAATTTATGTCATTTGCAGGAAGAAAATGAATGTAACTGGCGATAGTCTTACGAAGAAAACTAGGCCAGTTTCAGAAAGAAAAAGAAGTTTCCATTGCCACATTACTTGGGTTATTAAAATATTGGACATTTTCACTAAAGTGCCTTATGAAAAGTATAACTATAATTATACAGAATATGGCAATTCAAAAAAGTTTTCCAGTATACTCTTATGCCAAAGTAGAGATCAGTTTCAAGCGTCTGGGTTACATTTTTCCAAAAGTAACGACTTCACTGAAGTGAAAGGCAGTGGGAGTCTGGCATGCTCCATGAACTAAAGCCAACGTAAAAACTCCCATTTCTGCTGTGGGCTTTATTTCCATAGGTACACTCCCCGGCATATTATGGGCTATTAATTAAAGGTAGGGTAAATACTACAGTACAGAAGAGGGAGGCAGGAATACTGCCTCTAATTCTGTTGCTTCTGCATACTTAACTTGGACATCTAATTCTGTTGCAGCTTTAACTTCAGGAATTCACGTCATGATTCCTAATGTCCATGACTTTCAGACATGAATGCTTCTAATACTATTAACGTTTCAGGGAAGGCAGAATGGGCAGGGAGCTGAGAAAGCTTTGAAAGAAACGTAGCAGTGGTAGAAGGTCCCGTGTGTCACCTTTAAGGGGCACAGACTCATGAGCCCTGCTACTCATTAGTGCGATCACGGGCAAGAGCTCCCTGTGTCTCACTCTACTCACCAGTAAAATGGCCTGTCAGAAATAAAAGAATTTATATGTAAAAGTACTGATGTGCAAAATGACACCAGTTATTACACAGCAGAGTCTGTGACTTGATTGCTTAATGAAAGAAATTCAGTGTTCAGAAAGGACAGACTTGGGTCTGGCAACACCGCTGTAAAAATGGAAGACAGGGAAGGGGGAAGAGCTAAAAGCTCCATGCCTTTCCAGGGACTGGGAACTTGGGAACAAAGCAGAAGACATTCCCAGGCCTCAAAGACCCCAACACCAGCCCTGTCTAAGATTCACACTCAGCTACTTAAGTTCTGGCACCTTTCAGACAAGTGATGATCCCCAGAGCGGGACTTGGCAGCGGCATCAGCAGACATTAACATTTGCCCTCTGACTGTGAGGCAGAGCCGACTGGAACAGGACACTCAAATGGGGGACACTGGATTTCACTGGGTGCAAAAAGCAGAACTCGTGGGTGACAAAGCTTTGATTCGTAGCTGACAAGGAACATGTTTCCTCTCCTATGCAGAGAGTGGTGTGAGCACTTTCAGAGGGGACAGTCTTGGGGGCGGTAGATAGAGAAGGGCTAGCAAGCAGGCACCTGCACAGTTACAGCAGGATTAGGAATACAGGGTGCCCCAGGTCACCACTTAATCAGCCTATGCTATAGAATAACAGAATAACTTGCTAGGGCTGGAGAGGTGGCTCAGCGGTTAAGAACACTGACTGCTCTTCTGAAGGTCCTGAGTTCAAATCCCAGCAACCACATGGTGGCTCACAACCATCCGTAATGAGATCTGACATCCTCTTCTGGTGCATCTCAAATCACCTACAGTGTACTTAGAATAACAAATAAATCTCAAAAATAAAAAAGAATAACTTGCTAAAAGCATCTACCTGTAAATTACCTAAACCTTACACATAAACCCCCTTAAACATGCTTTGCGACAATGCTGACTTGGTGCTAGAATATGTGCTACCTCAAGCATGAGATATGTGTGATACTGGTACACTTGCATGCTTTTAAAGTATTGTTGCTACTATAACTAAATCCATCCATTTACACGCTACCATACATAGGTAGCATCTCTGTGTCAAATACTGCTCTGAGCACCGAGCAGTGACTAAGACAAACTCCCTCCTTATGAAACTCAGTTTTTAGTATGAAGTCAAAAGGCTGACCAGACTGTACAATACACCTCTCTCTCTCTCTCTCTCTCTCTCTCTCTCTCTCTCTCTCTCTCTCTCTCGTCTGGGGATTTAGCAACATTCAGAGACAGTTTTGATCAGCGATAGAGGAGGAGAAGAGAGCCCAGCTAATGTCTAGAAGCCAGAGATAACGGCTAAGAATCTCTAACATCATGTGACAGCTCCTATCTCAAAATACGTCATTGCTAGGTTGACAAGCCTCGTGCTAAGCCTTTAAATCAGCATATTATGTCGAAGCATGATAATACTAAAGGCTAAAGAAATAAAATGAGCACATTTGCACACTATACTGAGAGATGATCCACATAACACAAAGTCACCCTTTCGAGACATACAATTGGGATGTTTCCAGCAGAGTCACAAAGGTGTACAAACAAGATGGCAGAGCAGCAAGACATCAACGGTCAGCCTCTGAATGTGAACCAGAAGCAGAGGCAACTTGAACAGGACACTCAGGAGTCAGCCTCCCTGTGAGAATCAGACTTCCTATCCCTGTGACAAAATTCCCTCACCTAGGAAGGATTTGTTTTGTTTTGTAGTTCATCATGGTGGCATGGCACAGGAGAACAGAAGAGAAGGGGCTGAGATGAGGCAGGCCCTGCAGCAGCACCCACCCTGTGACTTGCTTCTTCCAGCTAGGCCCCAACCTCTGAAGCTTCCACTCCCTACCCCCAAATAGCACTGCTCACTGGGGACCTAACTAACACATAAGGCTCTATATTCAAGCCATAACAACACTTACTCTGTAATTCTGCAGTTTCTACAATGCCTTAAAGAGAAACCCCCCATACATCTTAAGAGGCACTCATTTCTCTGTCCTGTTAGTCCAAAAGGAAAAAAAAAATCACCAATCTATTTTCCATCTTCTACTAATTTACCCCATTGTTAATACTCTTTAAAAATTGGAGCATACGGTACGTGGTCCCCTGGCTCTGACCTCATTTAGTACGATTTCGAGGCACATGTGTGAGTTATCAGTAGTTCTCAACTGTTCAAGCTCATGAATATAGTGTGTTTTGTTTTCCCACTTATCACTTGATGTATGTGTGAGTTGTTTCTACTTTTGAAGTCCTGTGCCTGCTAAAACCAGCATGTAGAGTGCTTGTGTGGGTGTATGCTCTCAAGCCGGCAGCTCTACGCAGGGCTGGGCCTGCCCAGTTACATGTGCTCACCTTCTGAGGCCCTGGGAAGCCTCCTAAAGCTACTGCGTCGTCACCTGCTGCTGGCAACAAGGAAGGAGGGTTCCAAGTCTCCACATCCCAGTGGAGACTTCTGGGCTGGCAACTTTTTATTTAAACAAGAGAATTTTTATTACCACATACAGTTTACAGAGGCAAAAAAATTGAATTTATTTAAATAAAAACAGTTTTTTTTTACATACATGTATGTGTTTCTGTGTATACACCATGTACATACCCACACAGTCCACAAGAGGGAACTGGTTCCCCTAGAGCTGGAGTTACCAGTGGTTGTAAACTGCCTAGTGTGGGTGCTGGGAGCTGATTTCCAGCTTCACGTTTCTGGTTTTTGTTTTTTCTTTTCTTTTTCCCCTCAATGAGCCCTTTGAAGTGGTTTAGTTGATCATCAGCTGAAATTTCCCCTAAAAGTTAAAAGTTTAGACCACTCCGGTTCACTCTCTACCTAAGCTGCTTTCTTATCTCTTAAAAAACAAAATCTGTCATTCAAAAGCCTATGTAGCTGGAGAAAGGCTGTTATTTACAGTTTTATTTTAGGTAGGTCAAGAATTCTGTGGCAGCAGGAAGGCTTTAAGGATCTTGCTCCTCGGGGATAAAACAACTGGTCACTGGCCAAGCTAACACAGAGTGGCTTCTCGGATTCCAATGAAGCTGGAGAGGTGACACCTTAGTAACTAAGTCTTGCTTACTTACAGAGTGAAGGCTCAGCAGTTCAGAGCGCCAGCTCTTCTTCCAGAGGACCCAGGCTCAATTCCCAGCACCTGCATGACAGTTCACCACCATCTATAACTCCACCCCTGGGGATCTGAGGCTCTCTCTGGCCTCTGTGAACACTGTGCATATGTGGTGCACAAATACATTCAGAACACACCCATATAAATAAAATCCCAAAGGAAGGAAGGAAGGAAGAGGAGGAGGGAGGGAGAGATGGAGAAAGGAAGGGAGGAAGGGAGGAAGAGAGGAAGGGAGGAAGGGAGGAAGGAAGGAAGGAAGGAAGGAAGGAAGGAAGGAAGGAAGGAAGGAAGCAAGCAAGCAAGCAAGCAAGCAAGCAAGCAAATGCAAGCTCTCAAGTCCTACCTAGACCTCAGATTCTACTGAGTTATATATAACCTGTATGTATGTACTAGATCCCCAGTAGAGTTCCCATACACCTAAAAAAATAAATTGGCCTAAAAGAACAGATTGAAAGTCCCACACCATTATGTCCTGCCATGATGCCCATTGTTTCAATTGTTTTTAAAAAACACATCCTCTTGGCCTTTAAAACCTATCTCATAGCTATGTCCCACACAAAAAAAGGAATCGCTAGAGTGTCATGCTACATTGTAACAGGGCCTGCTCAGTTCTGCTTCTGCGGCTCAGCCCAGCCCTCAGCAGAGATGCAACCAGAAGACACAAACAAGCAGGCTCAGACTCAGGTTCAGGCTCAGGCTCAGGCTCAGGCTCAGGCTCAGGCTCAGGCTCAGGCTCAGGCTCAGGCTCAGGCTCAGGCTCAGGATCAGGCTGCTTTCATTTTGTGATGCTAACTGATACTTGGGATGCTTCTGCTTTTGACGGCTGGACCGATCCCAAGCTTTCAGTACTCACCAGCTCCACTGCTCTCTCTCAGTTTCCCTCTCTTGCTCCCCACCCCTCCAATGGATCCCCACCCCCTGGTGAGAAGTCAATTCATTGGTGATGACCCAAGCATCAAGCAGCAACTCCTGGCAGCCTGAGTATGGGAATGACAGCGGAGGCAAGGGTGGCCCTGTGAGAGGCTAGAGGTCCAGGCAGCACACTGTCAGCCAGTTTGTGGCTATATGGTGGTGGCTGACCTTTAGTTTAAAGTAACTGTATGCATCACCACCACCAATAGCTGGTAATCTACCAACACACCAGAGTATGGATTCTAATTTGTTGGTTGGGCTGTTCTTTAAGAAACAAACGTTAAACCAAAATCTGGAAGAATTTCGCCAAAAGCAAACATAGTCAGCTCCCTGGGGCACCTTAGGGGTGTCGGGACTCTTGGATAGATGGGAACACAATCCCAGCCCTGAAGCAAGGAGCCAGCAAAAGAGGTTTCCCTTCTGGCAAAACCAGTCAGCGAGATGAGGAACTTCCCTGAAACAAAGGTCTCGGGACCACGATGGGATATTTCTTCATCAGAAGGAGACTTGTGCTGCGATTCAAAGCCCATGAGTTTCAGTTTGGCAAGATACACGGAAAGAGTAAGCATACATCTTTTGATTCTTGATTACCAGGTGCAATGTCTATCAGAAGTAAAAATGTTCTCGGAGCTACTTCCAGAAGACCAACTTCTCAGGCTTTCTCATTTACAGAAAATCTTCCTCAAACTCAACTCTTGTCTCTTACAGTGTGGGCTCTCGGTACTCACATAGTTGAACCACTATGAGACTTTAACATCTCCCCTGACTCTGGCACCAACAGATTAAATTACAAATTAAGCAGACAGCCAACACTCAAACACAGGAAACCACATTCCCCAGATCCTCCGAACACTGGTTCCATACAACCCAGAGTCCAAGTATTCCCAGTTGCAGAAAGGGCAAGTCAAACCTCTTCATTAGACAAAGACACCGGGGTTCAAAGAAGCCAGGGAATACACAGAAGACCAGGATGTGAGTTCACTGCCCTAATGGCTTTTTCTTTGAGGCAGGGCCCAGGTATGCAACATAGGTTGGCCTCGAATTCACAGCAACCCTCTTGTTTAGCCTTCTGCGTGCTGGGGTTGCAGGCTTGCCTCTACACCCGCTCTCTGCCCTAATGCTGGGATAAGCCTTCTCCCTCGGCCCTGTGGCCAGGCCCAGGCCCAGCTCCTGATGGAAAACAGCTTTGCACAGTTGCTTAGAGCCAAGCGTTTCATTTTTGCAGCAGGAACCTCACATCCCTGACCACCTAAACTTGCTTCCATTTTCCTTGTATGCGTCTTAGAAGATGCCACTGTGGAGAGAGAAAAATTAAGTCATCGTAGGGAAACCCAGGAGTTAAGTCTTTTTATTATGATTTCACCCAAAGTCTTGGCCATGGAGCAGAAAGCTGTGTGTGGGACGACCTGGCTCTCTCTCCTCAGGCGCAGCTTCTGTCACTCTCCCTAGGCACTGGGCTCCAGCCCACTGGCTCGCTGTTTCTTGGACCCACTGAACACCACCCACCTCAGAGTCTTGCTTTGCCACACTGGGAGAGCCAGTATGCCAGGCAAGTTCAGCAATCTGCTCTGTGCTGCCTCTCCCTGGTTTAGTCAGAGCGGTGCCCGCCCTCTTCACTTTCCTCACTGCACCTGACAATCCTCTGAAGGGCCTCTGCTTCTGTCCATCTCTCCCGTCAGACCCTACACTGACAGGATGGGCGCTCCAGCTTGCTTTCTTCAGCTTCCACAGCACACAGAAGTGTTGTCTAGTTTTTGCTTTTTTTTTTTTTTCTTCAAGGTATTATAAAATTTCCCCTTTGGTTTTGTTTTTGCCTTTCTCAAGTCTAGGTCCAGGAATGAACTGGCATAACTATAAGTTATCGTCTGGTTGGAACACGTGTTCTTGAGAAAGAAACGGTGTCCTTGGACTGAATGTTATTTTGCTTCCTAGCCCAGGTGCACGGTGGTTTCTAGCAAAGTCTTAGGGCCACCAGCAGCAGCAGCAAAGGACAAGGCAGAAAAGCAAGTACTAAGGGTCTTGGCCAGCAGGCTCGAGGGTGATTTTGATATACATTTGGTTTTTAGGGTCAATGGCATGGCATAAAGAACATGAACTACACATTGTTTCAGTTTCAACCCTACCTTTTCTCATCATTTAAGGGTCTGGCCTGGGCCACTACATGAACGAACCGAAAAGAGGTCATGAAGTCTGAAAAACTAGAAGGAGACAGACCCACAGGTTTAGGGGCACCCATGAGTCACTCAAATTCATTAACCTTATGCTACACATCTGGGCCCACAACCCTGTTCAGTTTTAAAACCGCAACTCGATCACAACCTAAATGTTTTATGGCACGGGCTTATTTCAACATCTTAATCTTAGGTCGCTGAGCTCAAATGGGGCTGGGCGTATGGATAGTCCTTCCACGAGAGATAAAAGGTCCCATCCAGAGGACAGTCTCGCTTAACAGCTTCAGTTATAAAAGACCCTGGAAAACCAAGTTACTCTCTGCCAGAGGAGTTGTAACTCCATTGGTCCGAAAGAAAAATCTCTACAGCATGAACTGCCACTACTGACTGGCTTTCCTCGATTTTAAAAACAATTTAATCGTGTGTGTGTGTGTGTGTGTGTGTGTGTGTGTGTGTGTGTGTGTTGCCAATATACAAGTGCCATGTTGGGGGGGTGCTCCAAGGGCCACCTCAGGTGTTGGTCCTTGCTGTCCACCTTGTCTAATGGTCTCTTTGTTGTTCACTGCTGCATACAGTAGGCTAGCTGGCCCTCCAACTTCCAGTCTCTTCTCCCTATCTCTCTATGGGAGTGCTAAGATTATAGAGATGTGTGTCACTGTGCCAAGTTTTTATATAGGATCTGGGGATTCAATGCTAGGTCTTCATTCCTGCATGGCAAAGCGCTCTGTCTACTGAGTCATCTGCCCAGCCCTGATGTCCTCAACTTTAGAGACCTGTATAATGCCACCACGGGTCATGTTTCTACCAGAAATCCATGGAGCAGACTGAGAAATGGAAACTTCTGTTGCCTCCTGACTGGCATAAAAAAAGGGGAGAAGCATATAAAAACAGTGTTGCAGTTTGATTGCGTGTGTCTTGCCTAAAGCTCAAATTGAAAGTGCCAGATCACTAGGTGAAGATCATGGAGCCTTTAAGGAAAGGTAGGGCCTGCCTGGTAGAAGTTAATAAGAGGGTATACACTTTCCTCAGTCTGCGATGAGGTAAGGGGGTCTCTGCTGTTCTCACTGCCATCAATGGAGCCAGAGTTCATCCTGCAGCATGAGTCCCACCAGGACAAACTGACACGGACACTTCTATCCCTTGTTCCCAATAGGTGTTTTGTCACCGAAAGAAGGAAAGTAATTACCATAACGATGGGTGTTGGCTTTTAAGTGTCCAGGGTTGCTATTAATTGTAGCCAGAAGTAGTATTTCTGGGGCTGGGTTGTCCTGGGGTCTGGGCCAGGAGCGTGGAGACAGAATTGAAAGATTATTTATTCTAAAGCTAAGAAACCCTACTGGGCAGGGGTGTAGCTCATGGGCATGGCACTTGCTTGGTATGTGTGAGGCCCTGGGGGCTGGGAGTGGGTAGGGGGTGGAATCCTTGGTTAGAGCATAACACATCCCTAGACTCGAGTACCTAGAACGCACAACAGGTGATGTGTACTAAGGCTAGAGTTTCCGGGTTTTTTTCTGAGTTCTTCCTGTGATGTTTGTCCCAGGATGAGGGAACCATCAGAAGAGAGATGCTGAGGAAAGCTGAAAGGGGAGTGATAAATGGACTGTGGTAAACATAAGACAAAGGGCAAAGTGCTTTGTCTCGTATGTCAACCAACAGTCCCTTAGTTGGCTCTAACCCTGGCGGTTTGATACTGAAACAAGATAAGTGCAGCCCTTTGGGAACTCCGTGGAGGTTACAACACAAGGGGTGGCATGCAGGAGAGAATCTGGAAACACTACCTCAGTCTGTGTCTAACTCACTGGGATGAGTTTTGAGGGTCGGTGGCACTTTGTAAGGATGCCTATGTGTGAAGGACAGGCACTCACTTGTGAACACATTAGCCTTGACCCCTGAACTGCTCCGTTGTTGCTCAGCGTGAGAACCTCTTGCTCCAGATGCCCTCTTTCCTGTGAGTGATTGAAGGTCACTGACTGTGTGCTCAACAGCTCCATCCCCACCCTCCCTGCTCTCTACCAGAGTGACCGACTTTCCCAGGAACTCTCTGACCCCTGCACTATGGGTAGGGTAGCTTCAGCCTTGGGAGGCACTGCTAGCCAGCCAGGAGAGGGAGGCCAGCCAGAGAGCCGGGCAACAATTACGCACAGCCATCTTTAAAGTTCTTCGTTTGCTACACTTAGCCAATTTGATTGTGTTTCGAGACAGGGTCTGGTTATGTACCCTAAGCTCGCCACAAACTTGTAGGAATCCCCCTGTCGCTGTCACTCTAGGTGTTAGATGACTGGTATGATGACTGCTTATGAAACCCAACTTCGCAAACAGCTCTAAAACAGTATTTTAATCAGTGCGTTCTGACTTCCAAATCCATTCTAGTTATATCTCTCCCCTATTGATTATGTCTTCGTTTACAGCATAATTTTTCAAACAAAATGGCATGGTGCTTTAACATACATTTCCCTGGTGTATAACTTTAACTGATTTACCTACAAGGAGACAAAATTAATTTAACATGAATACAAGGACTATGTACTACCAAGTATGGTGTCTGTGTGTTTGTGTGTACAAGAACTAAGAAAAAAATTCCCATGTCCCCCACTGGCTTCCTCACCCCCACCTGTAACTTGTCAGGATTGACATTAATAAGGAAACCTAATTTAGGAGATGTGGCTGTCCCTGTGGAGTGTCCTATTTGGTGTTTTGCTAATTGGACTGACCACCTGAAACCATCTAGGACGATCAAAACTGCCTCCCACCCAGACTGTGTTTGTATTATGTGGTGGTTTGAATGAGATCTCCTGTGTTTTCTCATGCCTTTCACTTACGTGGTTCCCTGTTGCAAGATTTTCCCTGTCCAATTACATTAGGTCAGCAGAAGGCCTGTGACTAGATAGGGAGAAGGGAGGCGGAGTAAGAGTTGGAGAGACAGCATGTCAAGAGAGAAGAGAAAAGGTAAAATGGAGGCGGACATGAACCAGCATGGCTGTAACCAGTCACAGGTAGTTATGATATCATAAGGTTAGAATAATTGGGATAAAGCCAATGGCAGAGAGGGAAGTAGTGGCTCCAGGGACAAGCGAGCTGGACGCTGTCGGGGCTAGCTGAGCAGAGTTGCTAGCAGGAGCATGGGATTAAGGTCCAGCCCCTCAGAGAGTTGACGGGTTGAGAGAAACAGGAGTGCGGGTTCTTTTTATATTTCCTGCAACAGTGCCCAGTTGATGATGCTATTTGGGAAGGTTTAGGGGGCACAACCTTGCTGCTGAGGGAAGTAGGACACTGGGGCAAGCTTTGAGATTTCCCCATGTGCTCTCTGGTTTCTGTTTGTGAACTGAGACGCTAGCTCTCAGCTACTTCTCCAGCACCATGCCTGCCTGCCTGCCTGCCTGCCTGCCTGCCTGCCTGCTGCCACTTTGCTGCTGTGATACTGATGGTATTTAGTCCTTCTGGAACCATAAGTTCTTGCCCCACCCAAACTCTTCCGTAGGATGCCTCAGGAACAGTGCCTTATCATGGCAACAGAAATACATCTTCGAGGAAGATTCCATGACCCTATTACTTTTGTATCCTTCAGGACTCTAAAAATCAAGTTTGGCTACCAACTTGGGGTACTGTCCCGCTCTGCCCTCCCCCCCCCCATTTGCAGCAACTTTTCCTTATTGTCGTTATTGCTCTGGAGGGCAGAGATTCCCCTTAGACCTTTCCCTTTTACAAGTCGAAAGCTTAGCTGGCTGGGCTCTTGCTCTGAGCCAGCAGCCTTCCCACTAGGCCCATGCAGATTTCCTTAAAGGTGCTGATCTTAGCAACTACAGCCTCTCTCAGACACCAACACTTGTTGGGAACATGCAGCTTGGTGGTTTCCTTTTCCTCTCCAAACTGTAGGGTTTTGTATTGCTTTGTTTAGGTATTTCTTTTGCCCCATTTGCTCTACCTCAATTGGAGACCTGCACACAGTGTTACTAACTTGTGTGCAGTTACAAGTGAACAGAGTCAGTGTGAAGCTGTCTTGAAATAGCCTCTGATTTCTGCCAAAACAAAAAAATAGTTCATTGCCTTTTATCTTAGCCTCAGGCAAATTCTTAGGGTGAGGGCAGAAAACAGCCAAAGAATCACAAGAAGAGTCTCTAGCCCTGTGGCTGACACTGTTCCCCTTGCTCCGGGCCCCCCAGTCACGTACGTCTCAGCACACTGACTTTCTAGCTTCTAGCAGGGTGGCTTATTAAGCCCTGCTTAGCGTTCTACTGTTTTTCTAGTTCAAAATCCCAAATTTTTCCACATTCCACCAAAAAAGTAGTGTGGTCAGTCAAGTCAGTCCCACAGTGAAGAGTTCTCAGAGGCCGCTGACAAGTTTCGCCTTTTACCCCTCTCTGCATTGCGGGAAAAACCACTAGATTACATCCCTGAAGCTAAGCCACCAAGATCTATTCCCTTATTCAGCCACTTCCTGCTCCTAAGGGGAACCCACCAAGGTCCAGCAATCAAAAGCTCCCCTTGGTTCATCTAATTAGCATGCCTGATTCAAATTAAACTCCTCACCCACACATAGGATTTCCCCCTTTCCCTATGAGCCATGACTGTCGCCTTTCTATCCAGAGGCAGTCCTTTGTCCCCCTGGGGCAAATATACCTTCTTCTCCCTTGTTTCCTTCCCATTCTCTCTTATCCTCTATTCTCTGTCTCTGACTCTTAGTTCCTGCCCTTTGTCCTCTCCGGGGCAAAGAAATCTCCTTTGTGCTGAAAGCCTGACCTTGGTGTACACTGTGTCAACTCTCCACACAGTCTACTTCCAGGTACCAATTTCTGTCTTAGTTACTCTTCTATTGTGATAAAACATCATGACCAAAGCAACTCTAGAAGGAAGAGCTTATTTGAGGCTTACAGCTTCAGGAAGTTAGACACAGGAGTCCAGGAAGAAGGTGGTAGGCAGACACGGCTGCTAGAACAGCAGCTGAGAGCTCACATCTTGAACCACAAACAGAAAACACATAAAATGGTGTGCACCTTTTTGAGATAACGAAGCCCATCCACGGTGGCACACTTCCTCATCCTCCCCAAACAGTCACCAATGGGAAGCCAAGTATTTAGATGCCTGACACTTATGGGGGACATCACTGTCACCCAGACACTGCTAGTTACCTGTTGCCTCTGTCACAAAAATGCCTTTCAGGAAACTTGGGAGGTAAAATCCTTTTTGATAATTTTACATGTATGAGTGCCTGTCTACATGTATATCTGTGTACCAGATGCAGGCCCAATGCCTGCAGAATCCAGAAGAAGACGTCAGATCCTCTAGAACTGGAGTTATAGACAGGTGTGAACTGCCCTGTGACTCCTGGGCACCACACCTCGGTCCTCGGCAAGAACAGGTGCTCTTTCCCAGTGAACCAGTGCTCAGGCCAAAGAAGGACAATCTTAGCCCACGTCTCCGGAGCTCAGGCTTTGGTTGCTTAGCCCCATGCACTGAGGTAGGAATGAGTGGCAGAGGCCGTTCTTTGGGGGTCAAAATCCCCAGGGTGGGATTATAAGAAAAAGCATGCTTCAGTAGCTACTTCTGCCAACAAGGTTCTACTGCCTGCCTCTCACCCTCTAATGAAAGTCAAGCGGAGAGGTGGGGTTAAGTGTCAAATGGGACTCCAGGTGGATTCATTCACTTTTAAAAATGGATGCAGGGGCAGGAGCTATGGTGCTCAGAGGTTAAGAGCACTAATTGCTCTTGCAGAGGACCCAGGCTCAATTCCTAGTAACTACATGGCGGGTCACATGATCTGGAACCCCATTTCCAAGGTTCCGGTGCCCTCTTCTGAACTACATGGGCACCAGGCACACAGGCACACACATGATGCACATACACACCTACAGGCAAAATACTCATATACAAAAAAATCAACTTAAAAATTGTGTGAAGACAGTAGAGTATGTAGGCCTGTCAGCTGTCGACAGAAAGCAGAAGGCTATGAATCAGGGGATAAGGAATACCAAAACCTGGGCTCCAAGTTCCTGAGCAGCTTCAAGAGAGAAACACTTGGTCCACACAATCTATGACTACCTAAGACCAACCTTCAAAAGGAAGCTGTACAGTGACTCTGCAGAGAGGGGCAGAGGCTGCAATCGCATACTGTACGTAACTATTTAGATAATTTACAAGTCCTCTGCAAGAAGAACTAGACAAGGCTGGTCACATGGTGTCACTTGATTTCTCAGACAGAACTGCTGGTACCAATTCTCTAACGCAGCCCTACTCTGAGCAAACAGAAAGGCAGAGGGTGGAAAAGGTCACCGGCCAGAGAAGTGCCTTACTATACTGGCGTGCAGAGCTCAAAAGCGCTTTCTCTACATCCCACTTCCATGGTTGTTTAAAAATATTTTCACGAGTTTTTGCTTTCGGGGCCAAAGAGATCAGGTTTCTAAAATGTGGACTACACACTCTTCTCTCTCTCTCTCTCTCTCTCTCTCTCTCTCTCTCTCTCCCTCTATTTCTCTCTCTCTCTCCCTCCCTCCATCTCTTTCTCTTCCTCCCTCCCCCACCCCCTGCACCCCTTTCTGTCTGTAAGGTCTATGTACATATACCCTGGTGAGTATTTGTTCAAATACTATGGTCCCAGTAGTGATTTTATTTAGTCTGGTTGTTCCTAAGACAAACACACATAACTTTAATTAAAGGCATATCCAACACAGGGGAAAGCATCTTGAAGCAATTAGGCTCTTCCCCCGTAAGGTTTTGGGGTTCTGTCACCCCCCTGCTTCCCTACCTCCCCATGGAAAGAGCCCAGATGGGGCGGAGGAAAGCCAAGCCTAATTCCACAAACAGCCTGGAGCGGTAACTTTCTGCCCCGCTCTGTTCTATTTTGTCGTCTTCCCGCCAAGTCACCACTCCTATTTTACCCTTTCCTAAATGAATTCCAGCCGTTCAACCGCTTTTTCCTTTTTTTGGATTTTGGTTTTTTTTTTTAAACTCCTCTGTGATCAGTGTCAGAGGAAGAAATTTTCTGACAGTTTCGCCTCTCGCCATGGATGACAGGGGATACTCAGGAAGAGATGAAAAAGTTTTGGGAATTTCCAAGCTACCCATCTGGTCTTGGGATATGGAAGTTTCTGGAGAATGTCTGGGCAATGGCTGCCTTGACCACCGCATTCTTGGGACTTCTGGGCTTGCTGAACATCTGGATAATACACGCTGAGAGCTTTTCTATTGAAACTGCCCGGGACGCAGGGGTATGGGAATAGTAGCTTTTCCAGAGTTGCTATTCCCTAGATCCCAAGTTAATTCTCCACTCCTAGGTAATTTATCTATGAAGCCTTATAAGAAAAAAAAAAAAGGTTTTCTCCAGAGCAAGCACAGCAAATGGTTCTTTTGTGCCTACAACACAGGGAAAGCCTAACTCAACAAAAATGGCATGACCCTTGCCGTGCAGGAGTTTCACTACTGATGACATTCAGATCCTTTGGAACGCTGGGCTTTCCTCAGTGGAAGTGTCACTATGTCACTTCTGCTCCTGTTCTTTCCGAACCATCAAACGCACCTGGAAGATCCTGGGCAGATCCATCAACGTCTGGACTGCAGAAGAGGTAGGGACAGGTAGGAGAAGAGGTCACATAGAGAGACGATGTTTACATAGTGGAGAGATGCCCTTGAATGACCACAGCAAGACTCTGCACTCAGGCACAACCCCTTACCCTGAACGCGCTCTACAAGAGGGTTCTGCAGCCCCATTTTGCTGTGGAACTATATACAAGGCAGAAAATGAGGCCAAACGTGGCCAAGGACATGATTTCCAAGTTCATGATGCGGCCTTAATCTTCAGAGAGAGAGGCAAAGCACCTCTTACAGTGGACACCAGTGACCTCTATAGGCTCCATGAGGCTGGTCCAGCCAAGAGCTACAGCTGAAGGGACAAGGCTAAGGCAAGGAGGGAAGTCTCACGGGGCTCTTTTTTTTTTTTTTATAACAGAAGCCTCGATGTGAACATTGTTACAGGATGCTAAAGTGACATGGAAGATGGTTTCTCGGTCTCTCCGCCTAACCTCAATGTGAATATTGCAACCGTAGGGTTGGACTAGAAATATAAGGCCAGATAAGACTTAATTCCACCGTGCCTTTAAATCTTAAATTCTTACCAGTTAATAAGCTCAGTCCTCACATACGTATCCTGAGCAGGAAAAGGAAGTATTGACAGATGACGACGTATGGAAAAATCCCACACTGGAAAAGGGATCGCCTTTCTTTCATTAGTTCTTCGAACTTTTTATGTAAGGATCTTTAACGGGGAGAACAAAGTTGACTTCCAAGTGGGAGTGCCTTGGGAGAGCGAGATAGGGACAGCCTTGCTTTTATCATCTGAAAAATGGAAGCAGGGGTTTCCATGCCGCTTCTATGTAGCGTACGAGACCAGAATGAACTCTGGCACGTATAAAACATGGATGGACCCTGAGCACACACACTAAGTGAAGAAGCTAGAGGCTACATACATAACTCCATTTACATGAAATATTCAGAAGAGGCAAACACAGAGAGCTTGCACACTCATTAATGATTGTCAGGGGGAGAGGTTGGGAATGGCTACCTGGTGAGAACGAAGTTTCCTTGGGGACGTCGAACCTCATTGTGAAACTGAACTGTAGATTTTAAAATCATTAACATGCTTAGTTTTATGTGATGTGCCTTCTGCCACAGTAGAAAAGAGAGACTAGACCATGGCCATCTTCGCCATCTATTCTAAACAGAATAAATAGGAAATAAGGAAAAAAATTTCATAAGGTATTCCCGCCTGTGTCTAAGTTACAAACTAGCAAATTTTTCTTCATTTTAGTGAGTGTTGTCTTGGTGCTGACAGGAGCCTGATATGGCTGTCTCCTGAGAGGCTCTGCCATTGCCTGACAAATACAGAGGTTCATGCTCTCGGCCAACCATTGGACTAAGCACAGGGTCCCCAATGCTGGAACTAGAGAAAGGACCCAAGGAGCTGAAGGGGTTTGCAGTCCCATAGGAGGAACAACAATATGAACCAACCAGTACCCCCAGAGCTCCCTGGGACTAAACCACCAACCAAAGAGTACACATGGAGGAACCCATGGCTCCAGCTGCATATGTAACAGAGGTGACCTTGTGGGACATCAATGGGAGGAGGCCCTTGATCTTGAGAAGGCTCAATGCTCCAATGCAGGGGAATGCCAGGACAAGGAAGCAGGAGTGGGAGGTTGGTGAGCAGGAGGAGGGGGAAGGGGATAGAGAGTTTTCAGAGGGGAAAAGAGGGAAGGGGATAACATTCGAAATGTAAATAAAGAACGTATCTAATAAGCTGGCATGGTGGCACATGCCTTTAATCCCAGCACTTGGGAGGCAGAAGCAGGCGGATTTCTGAGTTTAAGGCCAGCCTGGTCTACAAAGTGAGTTCCAGGACAGCCACGGCTATACAGAGAAACCCTGTCTTGAAAAACCAAAAAAAAAAAAAAAAAAAAAAAAAACCCAACCAACCAACCAAAAAAACAACGAAAGAAAGTATGTAATAATAATAATAAAAGCCATCATAAGCACTTATCTTGCCTTCCCCTGGGATGACGATAAAAGGCTGTCTTATGCAGACCCCTGGTCACAAGGAATAGTTGTAGAAAGGCTGTGGAAGATTAGTACAAAAGGCACCATCTCTCACCAGAAATGTCAGGACAAAAGAATAGACTTCCGGGGGGCGGGGACACAAGGTGCAGAGTCAGGACAGCTTTTTAAGGCACCTGAGGCAATTCCAGTGCAGAGGCTCCCTGTGTGAGAGCCACTAGCCTGGAGTGAGAAAGAAGAAACCGTTTCTTGAATGTCTCCTATGGGGGAGGATTGTGCTAGCTTTGTACCTACAACCATGGGCCATCCATACTCTCTTGAACCTTTACTAACCATCAACACATCACGGCCTCTAGGAAGAAGCTCTACCTCTACGGAACAGAAGATGCGGACAAATACCCCATTTGCTTTACCTAAACTCAAAGGAAAGTGAAGGTTTATAAAAAGGGGCCAGGCAATGAGGACGTGGGGCTCTGTAAGAGCCATATGGCCTTTGCTGTAATTATCCAGTTCTACCTTTGTCGCCCAGCGGCAGCCATGGACCAGGACTTAGTGAACAGCAGGCATCGCGCCATGTTGGCCAGCTCCGCAATAAATGTAGTATTTCTGGAAGTTCTCAGAAAAGTGTCCCAGCCACCAACTGGAGAAGCCAACCAATAACAACCCCACACCTACACTTCTTTTCAGAGCTGCTGGAATCTCTGGCGACAGACGCTACTGGCACACAAGCCGCTTCTCCTGAGGACACCCAAAGTGAGGCTCAGTCAGGAATCACCATGAGGCTCAGTGGCACACACCATTAGTCCCAGCAACTGGGATTCAGAGGGAGGCACATATCTGTGAGTTCAAGGCCAGTATGGTCAACATAGTTGAGTTCTGGGATAGCCAGGAGGAGTACAGTGAGTCCTTGTCTTAACAAGAATGAAACAAAGTAAGGCTCAAGGATTAGGAGGTCATAAGTATTATAATGGCCACATGAGAGGCCTCATGGAGGTGGCTCCAACATTACTAATCTCAATACCGCGCCCCCTCTGGTAAGCAGGAATTTGAGGCATACAAACACAAAGCAAAAATCTTCCTATAGCTCTCACACAACCACGACCTCTGCTAAAGGGTGGCTTACTGAATTACAAGCAGTAAGGTTTGAAAGCTGTGCTGTTCCTTATCTAGGGGAGAATTTATTTCCCATCTGCCAACCGCTCGCAACCCTGGTGCTATTTGTTCTCTGGTGCAATTGTTGGTTGGTTGTTTCCAGGAACAGCTAATGGCCACGAGGGGAAAGTTCAACGTATAATTTGGAGTTGGATGGGAAAGGAAACAGACCCAGACACGTTTTCGCATGGGGTTAGGAAGAAGTCAGCACTAGTTGTTTTTTTTTTTTTTTTTGAAGGCCCCCAAAGCATTGGTCAAACTCCCCTTGATGAATAAGTCAGCATTTCGGGGTTTGGTTTTTGTTTCTTACAGTGTTGGCGATGGAGCCCAGAGCAGCAGACACACTACCACAGACATGCTCCCCACCCTTAACAAGCCAGTATTATTCTCTCTTACGCGGTCTTGCCCTCGCTGTCATGCTTCGTGGCGCTGGCCCCTTTCTTGCCCAGCAGTGAGGCCACCTTCTCAGCATCTCCGTTCTCCACAGCCTGCAGCAGACGGTCATCATTCTTGTTCCACTCGTTTGTCTGTGGGGCAAAAGGTAGAGAGAGGTAGAGGGATGAGCAACAGCAGCCATGGCCAGCATCAAACCCTGCTCAAAGCAAGCAGCTTTCAAAACCGCCTTCCACTTCACCGTGGGAACAACCAAGAAGGCTAGCTTTCCCAAAGAAAGCATCCACAGTTGAATGAAATACCAGCCATCAGCAAACTCCAACAAAGGGTCACTTCCTTCAGGTACCCTTCAGAAGATGAAGCAATGTAGGACTATGGGGTCAGCTTACTCATTAGCTAATGGCTAGCTAACCTTGACAGCTGGTGCCTGAGAACGGTGCCTGAGAACGCAGGCCTTTGACCTAGTGCACAGTTCACTCAAGGGCACGGTGAAACCAAACCAAACTGGCCGACAGTTCAAGGTTACCAAGGGCTTAAACATGAGTTCTTCCTTTTGGCCTGTATACCAGGCCTCAATTCTCTGAGCTGTTCAGACTACTGACTCTATCCACAAAAAGTGTCTCTGACCAACTTAGTGCACATCAAACAGTCAGTGCAATTGAGGAGCTGAATTCCTACAACTTTGAGGAACCAGTATTAAGTCCCGCATGGAAAAGCACAACCCGGTATGATCACTTCCTATTATATTTTTATTTAAGTTTGTCTGAGCAATGGTCCTCCCCTTCCTGCTGCAACAGTTTACTAACAAACGCAGAATGAGGTGTCACCTCGACTACAACCCAAGCTCCCCATCGAATCGAAGACAACAGCTCGTGGTGAGGACACCAGTGTTCGTTACCAGCCTAAGTCTTGTGTCACTTAACTGCAGCACAGGCTAAGAAACACAGAGCGGTGGCTTTCTCCCAGAGTTCATTTTATAAACAAGAAAATGCTTCACTAAAGTACACTTAGGGTCAGTGACCTCTAGCTATATAATCTTGAGATGGAAAAGTATGGTCCTGTAAAATCCTTCCCTAACCTAAACCGGCTAAACTAAAACTAGATAGGGCCGGTCAGAAGAATGTGAAATCTTTAATGGGACTGAAAGCACTTAAGCTGGGCAAGGCCACATGAAAGGATTTCCTGTCCGCTGCTGCTGCTCCAGTGAAAAACCTGATGGTGAGGGTTTCCTAAATCAGTTCCAGGCGGACCTCTGGGGAAGACGTGGCAAGAAAGGGCCCCTTCCTATACAGCAAGGGCACTTGCCTGAGGGCTGAAGGGACCCTGATCTTGGCTCTCTGAGCCTCTTTGAGCAAATGAAGCAAAGAGAAGATGGATTCTCCAAGGTGAATGTTCAATAATCTGCAACAGCATTCAGTCTGTAAGTGCTGCACATGGGGCGCATGGTGGGCAGGGGGACATGGCTCACACACAGCAGGGAGCTTAAGAGTTTGAATGGCGCTGGGGAGATGGCTCAGCAGCTGGGAGCACTGACTGCTCTTCCACAGGTCCTGAGTTCAGGTCCCAGCAACCACATGGTGGCTCACAGCCATCTGTGGTGAGATCTGATGCCCTCTTCTGGTGTGTCTGAAGACAGCTATACAGTGTACTTATATATAATAAATAAATAAATCTTTAAAAAGAAAAGTTTGAATGGAGGAAGCATTCAGAGCAAACTGGAAGGCAGAGCTGGAAAAGTGCCCCTGACTTTTTTCTACAGTTCATCTTGCTCAGGAAGCCCCTCCTTATTCATAGGTGCCTCCATACTCTCCCTCCGCCAGGCACAGCATGGGGCATGCGTGAGAAGCATCCTGAGGCCATTGCCCTTAGCAATCTAGAAGCTAATCCCGAGCTATGACCCTAAATCTTCTGTCCCTCCACCATTAACAGAAGAGACAGCAGCAGGCAGGCACTCAGGTTTAACAGATCCAATGCCTGGCTTAGTGTTAAAGGCGCACACGGGGCTCCGGTCACAAGTCCTTCTTACTGGAAATTACAAGAAAAACAACGGAAGCCCCTGCTTTAGAACACTCCTGTCAACCACCACTTACATGCAGGCCAACTTCTAAAGCTGACCAGGGCCCCGCAGGCTCTCAGGACCTTCCCGCTGACCTCTCTCTCTGCATCTCTGCTCTGCTGTGTCCTCTGGGGCCACCTACTCAGCTCACTGAGGCCTACTGTCTAGACGAGATGAAGTATGGCATCCTGCTTTGGCTGGGGAGGGGGTGTCTGGCTTGTTCCCTGAAGACTCTGAGCTGCAGCCTTTGTTTCTTACATCCCTGGAGCCTGCGGAACGCTCAGTATGCGCCCCCTCCTGACTAATCTAAATCTCTCTTGACTTAGCAAATGTTTGCGCTGTCATAATAAAATTCTTTCATTCTCTTGCAAACAATTAAATCATGTTTCGGTCTTTTTAAAAATACATTTACGGCCTGGATGAATCCGACTTCCTTAGCTTTTCCACAAGAAGGCCGGCTTTCCAAGATTTTTAATTGTGTATACTTTCCCCAAATTTCTTCATGACTAAGATGCCAAACCTCATAAATTCACTCGAGGTGAGCCCAGTGTCTCCCTCATGAGAACCACCCAGGTGCTGGTTGAGTCTGTCGACTGCTGGTTCCATTCTAAAGATTCTGGCCCAGCATTTAAGGTGGTTCCCAGGAATTGTTTAGGTCCAACAACTACTCTCACCGATCCCATTCAGGGACAGTCAGAATCTTATGTCAAGGCTGGCTAGAGAATTTGAAGCAATTTCGTCCTCCACAAGGAATTCCTTAATAGGAATGGAATAGGAAAATGAGAGAAATTCTCCATTCAAGCGCTGCTATGTTACCTCCCACAAAAGCTCAGCGAACAGTAGGCCTTCACTCAGGGATGCGTGATCAATGCGTCCATCAGATCTACTGCAGAATGTTAACAGAACCGCTCAAAAGAGACAAATTTATAAATGGCCCCATATCCAAAAAGGTTATTACAGTACAGTCAACAAGGGGAGGCTCAAGGCAACCGGAGTGAACATCACGGACGGTTGGTTATCAGAAACAAAGGCTGAGCGAAGTCAAGTTCAACACGCAAAGCCCCACCTCGTATGATTATGTGCATGTAAAGAGAAATTCGGGAGCCATGGAACTGCCCTGTGCAGAAATGGGGTAAAAGTCAGGATGGTGGTTAGGAGCTAGGGTGAGAAGTGGATGTGTGGGAATACACAGAGGCCCCAGGCTGTTCTGCAACCTGGCTAGTGGCTCTGCAGACACTCACTTGGTAGCTACCTGATCACTATAGATCTACCTATATAACTCTATATCTATATAAGTAGATCTATAGGCATAGGTAGGTATAACTATTTACCTATATAACTACATACCTATATAGATTTATCTATATCTATAGATCTACCTATATAAGACTATACCTGTATAAGTAGATCTATAGGTAGGTATAATTATATACCTATATAACTACATACCTATATAGATAGATCTATAGATATGTATATATGTAAGGTATTCACATATATTTCTCTATAGGTAATTAATAAATCACACTTCTCCTTTTCTCTCTCCCATATACAGAACACAGTATGGGTCAGAGCCTGTTTAAGTTGACACTGGATCCAGTATGTGTGGGTGGACACTTTCCCACCTATTTCTTTTATGTCTACTATGAAGACAAACCTGCTGCCAAAACCTGGCTCTTAATCTTCTGCAAGATTCATAAACCCACACAGTGATGAAGCTGGCAGATTCATGCACACACACAGAAAACATGCATGTACTTTCAGAGAGTCTCACTGAGCTGATCAGGCCAGTCTTGCCCTTGGTCTGTATCCAGGGCAGCCTTAACCTCGTGTTCCTCCCCCACCAGCCTGTGCACTGGCTGGGGCAATGGGTCTACACCATCACTCTGAGCTTATTACTCTTGAACTCGATGTTCTGCCCTGTTCCTGGTTAGCTAATACTCCATAAATCTTTTAACATCTACAACAAGCATCTACTTGTACAGCTACAATCTGACAGTCCATTATGGATAGAGAGCCAGGTAACGCCTTAATGCAAACTTTCTACTAGGTTCCTTGGAAATCACATTTTAAGGGACCCCAGAGAAAGCTTCCTGGACATGAAATTATTTTATTGAATGTGGCTTCCCTTTTCCAGGAGACTGTTTAAACAGACATTATTTCAACAGAGCAGGAGGCCATATTTGCAAGTTCAGGAAGCCATATGTTACACTCCAGAGACATGTGTAATATGTCAGCTATGAAGGCCTGCATGTGGGAAAGCCGGAGTTTAGCCTCAATGGGGGCTCCTGACACCCCTGCTCATATATCACAAAGGAGATTTTCAGTGGCTAGCCGGTAAGTCTCCTAGCTATCAAATCATTTCCAAATGACACCTACTTGCTCACAGCTCTTTCCATGGCCTCTGAAAGCTCCGACCGTCTCCATCCAGGGGAGCAAACAGAATGTCACCGTGATGAAAGCTGGGACTTTGGCAACCAACATCTGCCCTTGGCCAGACATGGCATTTTTTTTTCTTTTAATTTTGGTTTAATCATGGAAAACTGAAAAACCAGTAGAAATCCAGTGGTCACAGACATCTGGCCAACGGGTGGGCTTGAGTTTTGAAATATATCAAGCCCAAGCAAAGTAGTCCATTGGCACAGAAGTGAGCCAGGAAGAAAAAAAAGATAGTTTCTTGGGATCATTAAGAGAGATGCTGAAGCCCAAACCATTGCAAACTGAAGTGACTCTTGGATGGGTCTCCTGGAGCAGCCATCAGAGGAAGCCTATTTGAGAGATTTTGCTTAGAAAGGTTTCATTTTTCCCTCCAGTTTATGGAGAAGACCAGATTGCTTTGCCAATAAAACCAGCAAGGCAAAGGTAGAAGGCAGACAGTGTTTTTACTGGAAAGGTTTCAGAGTCACACTATCCAGAATAAAAAACAAAACAAAACAAAGAACGGCACATACTTTAAAACTCTAAGATCAGACAATAAACAGGCAGGCTTCCTGGTCCTAACTAGTTTTCTCTAAAGTTTCACTGTAATAGCCAGTACTTGGTAACGCCTACCAACTAGATGTAACGTGATCAAGAGCATACAGATGTTTGTTAGACAGATAAGAGACAAGCCCTATCATTTGTTCAGTCGTCCAACAAGTGTTTTTTTTTGGGGGGGGGGGGTTCGAGACAGGGTTTCTCTGTATAGCCCTGGCTGTCCTGGAAATCACTTTGTAGACCAGGCTGGCCTCGAACTCAGAAATCCACCTGCCTCTGCCTCCCCAGTGCTGGGATTAAAGGCGTGCGCCACCACACCCGGCCCAACAAGTGTTTATTTAGCTCCTTTTACATGAGCAGCATAGCCTTTACTGGCTTTTCTGTGACTTTACAAAGCTAAATTCTAACATCAGCAGAAGCATGCCAACAATAAGAGCTAGTGTCTCCTAAGGTGTGTGAAATGTGGAGCCAGCCCCATAGAAAGGAGAGAACTCTCAATCAGGCAAGCCTATTTCTGGACCAGATGGTGAACCAGACCATGCAGGGAGTGATGTTCAGGTAAATGAAGAAGAGTCATGGTGTAAGATGCAGTTGTATTCAGCAGATGGTGTAGTCATGGGTGGAGGATGAAGGTGCACTCAGTAGATGGTGTAGACAGGAGTTGATCCACATAAAGCCTTAAAAGACTGCTCTCTTTATCATTCATGGAAAGCCTAGATTACTAGTACCTCATAGCATACATATCTGACTTTTCTCCTAGCGCAGGAAGCCCAGCACTTTCATGAAGACCTTCCCACCTATGTGTATTGACTCTGGGGCAGCAGCTGAGATGTCCACTTAGGAATGGGTTTGCCCTCCCTACATTTCATTGGAGGTTATTCACACACCAAGGTTACACTGTGTCTGTCACTCACCCCCGAAATCTGTCACCCTCCCATTTTCTGAACTACGCCATGGTACCCAAAGCCTTTCCAAATGCTGATTGCTATGTTATGGACATAAGATAATTATAAACACCTCCTTCCAAGACCAGGCACGTCATTCTGCCAACAGACTTCAACATATAATTGCTCGGGGAGGCGCCACTCCCTGGGCTTGAGTCCTGGACTATGCAAAAATGGAGAAAAGAAGCGGAGAGTACAAATAGGCACGGATTCACTCTTTCTCCACTCTTGATGATGGATATGAGTGCTTCAAGTTCCCGACTTCCTGCCCACCCTAGGATGGTATACTGTATTCCTGACCTATGACCCGAATAAAGGTTCTCCTTAAGGGGTTCTGTCGGTGCCGTTGTCACAGTAGCAGCCGTCAGTCACAGTTGCAGTCATTTTTCTTTCCTCTGCATTGTTCGCTGCGGTGAATGGGCCCCTTTTCTACCGTCTTCTGTCTTAGGCAGCGATTATACCTATATTCTCCAGCATGCTACACTACCATAGCGTATCAGGGTTAAAACGCAGCATTTAAATGCGTTGGGGGTTGTAGGGTGGAGGTGCAATGTTTGCTTAGCACCTGGGTTTGACCCCAAGAGCTGCAAATAAATAAACTCATGCAACATGTAATTGCATTGAGATTAACCTAAGTCTAGAAATAGGAAAACCTACTCTACCTTTCAAAGAGGAAATTTGTTCCTTCTAATTCAATGGTCTCAACTACTCATTTATTTACATTCATACTGACATGAAGAGATGAAATCTAAGGTTAGCAATTATGTTTAGTCCTGGGAATAGAAAGATGGGATAAAATAATCTTGTCTTTCAGGGAGCCCCCAGGATTTGAGGGCAGAAACACACCCAGAAACTGTCAAGTTTCTATGAACACACAGAGAGAATATTACTTCCCACCTAAAAAACCTAAAAAATGGTAAGCTAGGAACTTCACTACTTTAGGATATAATATGAACAATAATTCTATGAGGCCAGTAATATTCGCAGCTCATTTTAGCCATAAGGAAACTAGGGCACAGAAGGATTCCTGGACTTGGATAACGCCACCCCATTCACAGTACAGGTGATTTTCTTAAGAGAAGAAAGTGATAGCTCAACAGAAAGGAAAAGAGAGAAAGGACTTTTACAATGAAAGGGGATGACGCAGATGCAGAGACTAAGGCAGGGAGTCAGTCGGTGGGGGATGAAGAGCAAAGGGGAGCACGAGGATTTCTGACGAGATGGCCTGGGAGGAGGTGGACTCACGTAGGTGATAGATGTTTAAGAGGGGTGTGTTTGCCTCTGAGATACAGAGAGGGTCAGAGAGGCAGAGGTATGGGCTTGGGATACCTTGGGGAAGGAGAAGCCAAAGCAAGCAGAATCAGTGGTGAGTTACACACACACACACACACACACACACACACACACACACACACACGTTCCCAAGAGCTCATGGGGAAAGGAGAATAGAAAACCTTGTGAATTGAGGAAAGGAGGTTTTCAAGCAGCTCTGGAAGTCTGACTGGGAGCAGAAATTATGACAATATGAAGAACCCTATGGTAAGGCCAGATGATGATTTCCTGGAAGACCAAATAGCACAGAAGCAATGGGTCACTCATCCTGAGCAGAGGCTGACTGCGTCCACTGTGGCACCCACGCACCTCTCTGATCTGTTCCATGCTTGTGCTCAATCCCTGGGCCAAGCACTGTGCTTAGCTGGGTTCAAATCCTGCCCCTAAATTCATTTGTGCATTGCAATTTCCCAAAGTGTAAAACACAGTTGCTAACAACACACTTGACATATTGATGGATGGATTCCATAATGCCACTGGATAGACCTATTTAGCGACTGTGCAATGAATCACCCTACTAAAATAGAACTAACTATGTTTGGATTCTAGACAACATTCCAAGGCTTTAGGTCACTATTCCAATTTTCTATACATTCTGCAGCAGGGGCTAGAAGCCTTAGAATTCATTAAGTAATTAAGTAGTCAAAATACTATGTATGTTCATATGTATATATGTATGCATGTGTGTGTGTATATGTGTGTGTTTGTGTGTGTATGCCCAATAGTGAGTGATCTCAGATATTATCTGCTTATTATTCTAGTAGTGCTGGGATCTGAACCTGGGACTTTTACGTACTAGGCAAGCAATCTCATACCCATCTGTGTCCCCACATCCTGAGGTTAACTTTAAGTAGTCTGGATATTTTAATAGATGTGAGACGAAAGATACTACTGACTTACTTATAACCAAACACTTATAGTTCTTAAGAAAGGGCATATCTGCTGTAGCCTTTCTATACTCCAGTAATAGCAGCCCAGAATAAACTCCAATATCCATCCACAGGAGGAAAAAAAAAATCTAGTTCCAAGAAATTACCTGTGCCTGACGCTAAGGCAGAGGTCAATGCTGATTAGCAGCACAGGTAACAGGTAAGAGGGCCACTATCCGTCCATCTGATCTGTCCCTGGCCTCAGAAGAGCCTCTGTATAGATGGCCCTCTGACATCACTATCACCCCAGGCCCCAGAGAGGACACAGGGCCTCCCAGGCAGGCCCACGAAAGCCCAGCTCTCCAATAGCACAGTTCTGAGAGCAACAGAGAAAGTGAAGCTGGAGATGCTGGCAGAGGTGGAGAACTCAGGAAAACCTATGGAAGTTCTTAGGTGCGAAGCTGGACCCCTCCAAAGCCCCACATAGATCCTTGCCGTACGTTTTATGATTCTCGCTGATAAGTGGCCACAAACAATAACCGCCTACAGGGAGAAAGGTCTAAACAAACAAAGCCAGAGCTTTACTGTAGGTCCTGGGCCATGGATTTTGACCATTCTCTAATATAAGTGTGGGGCATCCAACACTTGACGGCTTGTTTTAAAACCAGTGGGTTTACTGGACCATTAAAAGCAATGGAATAACTTAAAATAATAACACTTTTGGAATTTGGAACTCTATGTTCTAGGACATAGAACTTACTATCTCTTACTATAAAAATGACTTCTACGGAAAGCCATTATGTGTTCAGCTAGTTGTGTCCCTTAAGAACGGGCATTGTGGCTTTTCCATCTTATCTCAGGTATCTTGAGCGAGGGGACAATGGCAGAGATGTGCAGATGCTTATATGGTGGATGAGTGAAAAACTCAGCAGTCCGCTGATCTCCTAATAGAACACTGCTTCTAAAAATATTGAAAGAAATCCATCCTCAAGTGTGTCCTAAGATAGTCTCCCCTCCTGCCCACTGCAACTATTTGAATGTTATTATATTGATATGTTCATCCTGACAGCTCCCTCATACTATGCAGCAACTGGCTCCTCTGTCAACGTGAAACTAAACTCTTAACAGGGGAAAACCAGAGTTCCGATGTCATTCTGAAACATTCTGAAAAGCTGTCTAATGCTACAAGGTCAGGACCCTGAAGTCAGCCTCCCTGGGATCCATCTGCTGGCTCTGTCCTGTGACTTGGGCAAGTTCTGTTATGAGAATAAAAGACAATTAAGAGTAACCTCTCTTTGGGGGCTGTTGTGAGAACTAAACAGATCCAATGGGAAAGTGCTAGCTAATTTGGTCATTACTCATAGTCCCAAAGGAAATTCCATTGTTATTTTAAATAATAGCCCTTTTTCTCTAGGCTTAGTGGATACTAACGCTCACAATGAACACCCACAGACCCGGATTCAGATCTGCTGATGGGCATTAGCGGAGGAGAGATACTGCGAATGGCATGCAAGTTGAAAAGCTTATGCATGCTGCTTGCACAGAGAATCCATCCCTACTTCCTAAGCTGATGAAGTGGTGTGAACTTTGGGAGGATTCATGAAAGTCTTAACAATTTTAAATGATTCATCATTTCCCCGGTAAAATGAACTTAATATTAATTAAGGGACAATTTGCATCTCCACAGGAAACAACGGAAGGATATACCAGATCTAGAAACTGTGGGATGTATCTTGCAGTTTTAGGTCCAATGGGACAAATTTGAAAAAAGGCCACTAGACGTCGAAGGCTAACAAATTGTATTCTTGTCTGCCAAGAAAACCCCTGGGGGAAAAAAGCCAAAAAAGAAGAAAGTGCATACAAACATACCCTTCCCTTCCCTATAGAAATGTGTGCTGTAAGGAATAACACAATCCCTAAGAAAAGCTTCAGTCATCTAAAGGAAGACAAGGTCGCTGAGTAATTAGACCATGTTTGTTCCTACAAAATAAAATACAGCCGCTCAGAAAACTAAGTGGGTGTTCAATCAGAAAAAAAAAAAAAAAAAAGTGTCCCTGACACTGCCCTGAAGAACAATCTGGAGACAGACATTATCGTAGGGAGAGGCCATGGTAAACTGTACTGGAAGCATTGAGATGCAGACTGAGTACTGAAAAAAACTCTGGACTCAAAGGCTTAAAAGGAAAAGAGACAAACAGACAGGAAGGGAGCAAGAAAGATGGCACCAGTGCAAGATCCAGGAAATGAATGATACACGAATCAAAGCAAAACTAAGAAATCAAAGATAAAAGAGTAAAAAAAATAATAATAAAGGCTGGTACTTTGAGGTACAACATTTAGTGATTATTTTTTTTGTTTTTTGTTTTTTTTTTTTTTTTTTTTTTGTTTTTCGAGACAGGGTTTTTCTGTGTAGCCCTGGCTGTCCTGGAACTCTGTAGACCAGGCTGGCCTTGAACTCAGAAATCCTCCTGCCTCTGCCTCCTGAGTGCTGGAATTAAAGGCGTGTGCCACCACACCTGGCTTGATTTTTTTTTTTTTATTGATGTCAAGAAACAAGAAAAGCATTATTGCTATCCAGGCAGAGAATGGGTTATTGTCAAAGGCTTCTTCTCTGATTCAGGCTGGCTCAAAATTTCCCAAAATACTACGTGCCAGATGACAGTGGGCTGTTTCAAGCATAGGACAGAGGGACCAACCTTTACCCTGCTGTTCTCTCCCTGTCAGTCCTTCGGACACAAGGACAACAGGGTCACCCTTAGCGAGGTGCAGGCAGAGCCTGGTTCTGCCCAAACACAACTGTACAGGTTTTTTGGTTTGTATTTTTTTTTCCCAAAATTGGGCCAGTTGTTCAAGATCAAGAAGCAAATCAAAATAAGGACACATGAATGTGGATCTTGATTATTAAAGCTAAGTAGCAAATTAGTAACTATGGTTAAAAAAAAAAACCCAAAACCCCGAAACATCATAAACATGGAGCTTAAAAACAAAAACGTGACATTGCTTGCCCTGGGTCTACATTAAGAGACAGAGTTACAGGTTTCGTGATAGCTCGCTTCCTTACAGTTCACAGCCTTTGCCTCAACAGCGTGCCATGAAGAGACAGCAATCTATGTGCAATGGATGACAGGCATTAATTCAGAAAAGCCCGTGAGTCCCAATAGGATTTTTAAAAGATTTCCGTCTGAATTATGTGTATATGCTTGCAGCAATGTGTGGCTGTCTGCATGCGAGTACAGTGTCCAGATTCCACAGGGGGGGCTGGGTGCCCTGGAGCTGGACTTGCAAAAGTTAAGTTGCCAAACTTGGGGGCTAGAAACTTGGGTCCTTGCAAAAGCAGCAAGCCCTCTTCATCACAAGCCCCATCTCCAGACCCTAAAGTTTGAAGGCTAAACTGTTCTCAAGGCTTCCATGCTAATTCTGAGCTCATGATACCCTCTTTAACTTCTCAGACGTCCTCATAGCCCAGTTCAAGCTCCCACCTTTCCCCTCCTATCCTGCATTACAACTATGTATGTTTGCATGGACCACACTTTTGAACTATTTCCTTTTAGCACACTGAATAACACAACTGCTCTCTTTCCAAGCCTGGGATTGTGCACAGCTCAGACATCCTGACGTAGGGAACACTAAAACTGTTACTGTTACTTCTGTGTAACAATAAAGAATCTCCTACATTTCTTCACTGTTACCACAATTTTTAAAAAATCCGTCTTTCCACGAGAATATTCAAATTTAACAGAAACTTCACTCTACAGAAGCAAAAAGCTTCCCAAGGGATGTCTGCCACCAAAGAATTTTAAGCTACTGTGGAGTTGAAACTATTTTCTTTTTTTTTTCTTTTCATTATTTCTCTTGGGGGGGGGGGGGGGCTTTCAAACTACTTACCCCAGAGACCTGTGGTGACGGCTGAATGAGTTAATGAATGATTTAAACCCTTAGTGATGGACCTTGGACACAAGAGGCGCTGAACGAGCTTTTGTTGTCACCAGACCACTGGTATCCTGTAGGCTGCACAGAACTAGGACTCGGTACTCGGTGATGTCACAGAAAATTCGACCCATATCTGGTTCTTAACTCAGTGTTACAGGCTGATACTGGCCAAGTCTGTATAGACAAAAAAATATAGACCTCTCCTGCCTACACGCTAAAATTCCGCCCTGATTTATGACACTCTAGCCACTTAAATAAACCCTCGAGAATTAATTTTCCTGAAATACTTTCTTAATAAATTGCAACATAGTTACAAGAGAAGATGGATAGTATTTGGGGGTTCTTTTTTTTCTATAAGTTAAGTGGGTTCTCATTTTCTGGTCTTCAAAACGAGGACCCCAGCATAATTTTAAAAGTTACTTGGAAGATTTATACTGTAATAAAGGCATTTTTCCAAATTAGCACACACATTCACAAATGCCAAATAGCATTTAGGACATTCAGTTGTTGAAATATAAGCCAGACTGTGGAATGAGGTAATAGGTATTAGGCCAACTAAGACAGAAGGAAAAATAATCGACTAAAAGCTTTCAGTGAGGAGATTCTTAAGACTCGGGGAATTGGAGAAATATCAGCACAAGTATGAACCCTAGCCTCTTATTACATGTAATAGTTTCAGATAGGATTTTTTGTATTTCTAATTATGTGAAAAGGCGCGTTATGTGCGTGTGTGTTCAAGTGTCTCTTGGGATCAGAGGTATGTAACGCGCCAGAGCTGGAGTTGTGAGCTGGTACCTGAACTTGAGTCCTCTGTAAGAGCAGCAAGCACTTTTTACCACTGAGCCACCTCTCCAGTCCTCAGACAGACAGACAGCGACATACATACAAACAATGCATACATATTACACACTATAAAAAAATAAAATAATAACATCACTTTCAGACCACTCAAGGACAGGGATTCTTCACAATGTTCTTAACTTTATGACCCACTAGGACAAGAGACTGACTTTGTACTCTGTCCATTTTTAGTATTTTACACAAGGGCTAGGGATATACACCTTTTCCCTTGCGCAAACAGGTTAAGTAAAATGGTGCTAATGTTAGCTTGCTTTTAAAGACTCTTTAAAGGCTTTATCTCAAGCAATGTCTCCTGGCATTAGAGCTCTCCAGCCAGCCACTCTCTGCTAGGTGGCCCTCCTAGTTCGCTTTCTGTTGCTGTGTCAAACACCCTGACGAACAGCAACAGCTGGGAAGGAAGGGGCTTGCTTCAGCTTATAAGTTGTAGTCCATCATCAAGGGAAGTCAGGGCAGGAGCTCAGGGCAGGGACCAGGAGGCAGGGACTGAAACAGAGAGCACGAAGGAACAATGCTGCTTGCTCTCCACGGCTTAATTCCATCACTTTCATACACACCCCAGGTCCACCTGCTCAGGGGTGGCACCACCTGCAAGTGAGCTAGGCATTCCCACGTCAATCTGCAATGTTTGGGGTCTGGCGCGAGCTGGTAACAACCAGCCAGCAGAGTGGTGCTGAGTTTCCATGCTGCTGCTAAGCTTTCTTTATTCAGAGCAGCTCCTGCCACGAAGCTCTTCGTACCTGCACACCTGTGTCCTACAGTGCTCATAAGGACTTCAGCAATAACCAAAGCTCCTGGACCTGACCTTCCCGGCCTGCCTCTAAGCATTGCAGTTCACAAGCATAACCATTTCCCAATCCTTGGGATCACTGATAGCAGAGAACCTAAGCGCCTTCTCTTCTATTAAGTGTCCTGAGGCACTTTAAGCGCTTGAAATAAATCTTCTCATGACATCCCTAGGATGTCACCAATGCCAACACTGAGCACGAGACTACTGTGGGCTCACCTCCAAAAATGTCAAGACCACACCTATCTCCTCCAGAGGTGACTTGAAGGTAATTGTGTTAGTCAGCTCTCCATCATTTGGCAAAGATCATCTTAAAGCTGGAAAAATGTACCTTGACTCAGGGTTTTGGGTTTTGGCCCATGATTCCCTGGCTCTGTTGTTTCTAGAGAGTGGTGAGAGACGTATTAGCATGGAGAGAGAGTGGCCTCATCTTCCTCGTCTCATGGCTAGCCCCTGAACAAAATCTCCCCTTTCAGGGAAGTAACCTACTTCCTCCCACTGGCTCCTGCTTTCTAAACTTTCCGCCACCTTCAATACACTGCAAAACACGAATCCATCAGTGGGTTAATTCAGTCATGGGGTTACAGGTCTTGTGATGCAATCTCCTTCCCCAAGCCCTGAACCCCACTGCACTGGGGACCACATCTTCAATACAAGAGTCTTTTCCGAAGCTAAACTGCTGCAGTGGGAAGAGCCAGTCCTTGCCAGAAGCCGCCCCTGCCTTAACGAGTACTGGAAGGACAGGGCATGTTAGCAGTTCCCAGGAGGAAAAAGAGCTCATTCTGGGGACCCCAGCTTCTGAGCTCTTCGCCTCCAGCTAGAGGGGGCAATCCACGGAATCACACAGAGATCAGGGTGCCTGCAAGAAGGGAAGGCTAGTTAGTTATCTCTTTGATCAGCTGCCCATCTACAAAGGCTGTTCACTGGCCACTTCCCAGGCTATGTCTGAGGTCGACTGATAAGACCTAGAAAGAGATCCCCGTATGGAGATGGGATACTGGAGAAGCCACCAGTATACCCAGTTTGGAGTGACAAGGGTGAGCAGTGTTGGGTGGGATCAATCTGAACCATCAAGTAACCAGACCAGAGCCCATCTGCTGTCACCCTAACCAGGATGGCTGTTGGCCTCTATTATGTAGAATAGGGGTATTAGTAGAGACTTTACCTGGAGGGCAGAGCCCTGAGGAGCTAAGAGTAGCACACATTCTCAGAACTAGCATTTGGGCAGAGAAACAAGCAGTAAGAACCTGTACCTTGGAGGACCACATCTATACCTAACTAAGTAGTGCTGTTTGCAACGCCTACCATGCAACACACCCCCAAATTCCTTTCTACCTCAAGATTCCGGGGTGTGGGGGTGTCATTTCATCCCAAGCAGAACAGACAGAGAGCAAGGGCACAGCAGGTCTTCTTTCTGTTCAGGTTCTGATGCTGACTGAAGCCACACTGGAGAAAGGAGACTTAAGTGAGCTTAGAGAGGTCGGGATGGGTCTCTGAACCTTTTGAATGTGGACTGCTGTATAAGGCAAAGAAAAGGAGAGGCTGAGGACGTATGGATTCCCCTGAACGCATCTCCCCACGGGCTAGAGGGGACACAGGAAACCAGCTCCCTCTCAAACAGGGCACAGGTCCTAGCTGGGCTGCTCATTCATCAGCAGACTTTTGTTTTCCTTTGAGTGCCTGTGGGAGAACAGCCCAGCATAGCCAGGGCTCTGGGAAGCTAAATTCCAGGGGTGGGAGGGATTCTGCAGCTCTTCCTCCAGCATCCTGGCTCCTTCAGACTCCCCAGTCTTGTTCTGATAATTCCTCCTCTAATTTGTAAAAAGCATGGAAATGAAATATAGTAAAAACCACCTGGGTCGTTCTTTCATTCTTTTCTTCTTTCTCCTCTCTTCTCTCTCTCTCTCTCTCTCTTTCTCTCTCTCTCTCTTTTGCAACATACACTCCAGGCAATAAAATCAAGGCAAACAGCTTGTGTTTCAGAAACATAAGTGCCACATGGTGCTTCTAAACAACACTTCTAAACACAGAGACTAAACACAGCGATGATAAATACCCACGAACTCAGACCAAGTACTCAGAGCTAGGGCAAAGGGCTAAGAGAAGGTACCAGCCAGGAAGAGCTCCCCTTGTCAATAATATTTTCAAACAAAATGGGGGGAGGGTGGTAATATATTCATCATTACTTTAAAGTATCAGCATGCTAAGTCTTTTATAAAATTATTTGTAAAAACTAAAGCTTTCTTGTTTTGTTTTATATTTTTGAGACGGGCTCTCAGAGAGGCTTGCCTCAAACTTGCTATGGCTGAGAAGGGTCTTGAACTTCCAATGCTCTGACCTCTGCCTCCATAGTGCTGAGAAGATAGGCAGGGACAACTTAACAGACCAGAGAGCTGTAAAGGCACTCACTGCCCAGCCTGACAACCTAAGTTTGAATCCCAAGACTCACTCTGATCTACACGGGTGTGGCGTGGTACACTCACATACACACGACACATGGATATAAGTTTTTTTAAGTGGCATGAATATATGTTGTTTTGGGTTTTTTTTTTGGTAACATTTTTTTAATTAGGTATTTTCCTCATTTACATTTCCAATGCTATCCCAAAAGTCCCCCATAGCCACCCCCACAAGAATATAAGTTTTTTAAGATTCAGAAGAGCCTAACCTGGTAGATTTGCGATGGTCACCCAACAAAATCACAGTACTCTCATAAATGTACACTTTTACGTCCTAATCTGTTGTTTTCTGTCATCTGTATAGAGAGGTAACCTTCTCCAAGGCACTCGGCTGTGAGGTACAGCTTAGCACGGTGACACAGGAGACAGAGACAGAGCAAGAAGACAATAAGTACCTTCCTTGGCAGTAGGTATGGCCACTCATGAGGTCCAGCCACGCGAGCGGCTCCTGGAGGGCTGGCTGTCCTCAGCCTGATCCACTCCGGGGCTTGCTTTCTTTCCTAACTCATCTCCAGAGTGGAGTTCATTGCTAGGGCCTGTGACTATCTCTTTGTCCAGCCTCTGGGAGACTGAAAGCAGACAACAGGAAGATAGACTCCTTCCCCAGACTTCAGAGATGATGGCTGTGCAGTGGGGACCCCTTCCATAGCACAAGCCTCCTGCGTTGTGTCTGGCTTCACGAAGGTCAGGCCATTCTTCACTTTAATTAGTCCTCAACTGTCCCGGCTTATAATCAGTGTCAAGTTCACCCAGACGGCCTTCCAACTGTCCTCTCCTGAGAGGACCACAGTTACAGAGAAAGTTTCATGATCAGAGTATTAGAAAATAAACTCCCAGTTACTTATGTCATTTTTTTCAAAAGCTAGCAAGGGAATGCTTGCTGATCTGTGGTTGATTGGGGTAACAGTGCCAGAAACAGAAAGACAGGCAGTATGTGAGACCGACAAATAGCCTGTACACCCTAGAAAGTGCAAACCTTCCTGATCCTGCAGTATAAAAGCTATCTCTTATGGCTTACTCAAAAAATAATAACCAGGTGTATAAATAAACAAATAATAGTTATCTTATACCATAGTTTATCTAAAACACATAACTATAAAAAATGTTATCAGTCCCATAAAATATAAACTAAGTCCCTAATGTCTTACTTTGTTAAAAAAAAGGCATTTTTTCCATTGATCTACCTGTCTGTCACTGTACCAGTACCATGCAGTTTTTAATCACAATTGCTCTGTAGTACAGCTTGAGGTCAGGCATGGTGATTCCACCAGAGGTTCTTTTATTGTTGAGAATAGTTTTTGCTATCCTAGGTTTTTTGTTGTTCCAGATGAATTTGCAAATTGCCCTTTCTAACTCGATGAAGAATTGAGTTGGAATTTAAATGGGGATTGCATTGAATCTGTATCTTGCTTTGGCAAGACAGCCATTTTGACTATATTAATCCTGCTAATCTATGAGCATGGGAGATTTTTCCATCTTCAATTTCTTTCTTCAGAAACTTGAAGTTCTTATCATACAGATCTTTCACTTGCTTAGTTAAGAGTCACACCAAGGTATTTTATATTATTTGTGACTATTGTGAAGGGTGTTGTTCCCCTAATTTCTGTCTCATCCTGTTTATCCTTTGTGTAGAGAAAGGCTACTGATTTGTTGAGTTAATTTTATATCCAGCTACTTGACTGAAGTTGTTTATCAGGTTTAGGAGTTCTCTGGTGAAATTTTGGGGTTCACTTATGTATACTATCATATCATCTGCAAATAGTGATATTTTGACTTCTAGAATTGACGACCCAGAAATGAAACCACAAATTCTATGGTCACTTGATCTTTAACAAAGGAGCTAAAACAATCAAGTGGAAAAAAGACAGCATTTTCAACAAATGGTGCTGGCACAACTGGCGGTTATCATGTAGAAGAATGGAAATTGATCCATTCTTATCTCCTCGTACAAAGTTCAAGTCTAAGTGGATCAAGGAACTCCACATAAACCAGAGACACTGAAACTTATAGAGGAGAAAGTAGGGAAAAGCCTCAAAGATATGGGCACAGGGGGAAAATTCCTGAGCAGAACACCAATGGCTTGTACTTTAAGATCAAGAATTAACAAATGGGACCTCATAAAATTGCAAAGCTTCTGTAAAGCAAAGGACACTGTCAATAAGACAAAAAGGCTACCAACAGATTGGGAAAAGATCTTTACCAATCCTAAATCCGATAGAGGGCTAATATCGAATATATATAAAGAACTCAAGAAGTTAGACTCCAGAAAAACAAATAATCCTATTAAAAATGGGGTACAGAGCTAAACAAAGAATTCTAAAATAAGGAATACCAGATGACTGAGAAGCACCTAAAAAAAATGTTCAACATCTTAGTCATTAGGGAAAGGCAAATCAAAACAACCCTGAGATTCCACCTCACACCAGTCAGAATGGCTAAGATCAAAAACTCAGGTGACAGCAGATGCTGGTGAGGATGTAGAAAAAGAGGAACACTCCTCCATTGCTGGTCGAATTGCAAGCTGGTACAACCACTCTGGAAATCAGTTTGGCAGTTCCTCAGAAAACTGGACATAGTACTACTGGAGGATCCAGCAATACCACTCCTGAGCATATACCCAGAAGATGCTCCAACATGTAATAAAGACACAAGCTCCATTACGTTCATAGAAGCCTTATTGATAATAGCCAGAATCTGGAAAGAACCCCGATATTCCTCAACAGAGGAATGGATACAGAAAATGTGGTACATTTATACAATGGAGTACTACTCAGCTATTAAAAACAATGAATTTATGAAATTCTTAGACAAATGGATGGATCCGGAGGATATCATCCTGAGTGAGGTAACCCAACCACAAGAGAACACACATGATATGCACTCACTGTTAAGTGGATATTAGGTCAGAAGGGCAGAATACCCAAGATACAATTCACAAAACTCATGAAACTCAAGAAGAAGGAAGACCAAAGTGTGGATACTTTGATCCTTCTTAGAAGGGGGAACAAAATACCCATGGAAGGAGTTACAGAGACAAAGTGTGGCACAGAGGCTGAAGGAGTGACCATCCAGAAACTTCCCCACCTGGGGATCTATCCCATAAACAACTACCAAAACCAGATACTACTGTGGATGCCAACAAGAGCCTGCTGACAGGAGCCTGATATAACTGTCTCCTGAAAGGCTCTGCCAAGTGCCTGACAAATACAGAAGTGGATGCTCACAGTCATCCATTGGACGGAGCACAGGGTCCCCAAAGGAGCTAGAGAAAGGACCCAAGGAGCTGAAGGGGTTTGCAGCCCCATAGGAGAAACAACAATATGAACTAACCAGTACCTGCAGAGCTCCCTGGGACTAAACCACCAACCAAAGAAAATACATGGTGGGACTCATGGCCTAGCTGCATATGTAGCAGAGGATGGCCTGGTCAGTCATCAATGGGAGGAGAGGCCTTTGGTCCTGTGAAGGTTCTATACCCCAGTATAGGGAATGCCAGGGCCAGAGAGCAGGAGTGGGTGGGTTGGTGAGCAGGGGGAGGAGGAAGGGGATGGGGGTTTTCAGGGAAAACTAGAAAAGGGGATAACATTTGAAATGTACATAAAGAAAATATCTAATAAAAAGATTAATGAAAAAGATATTTTTTATTTGGGTGAAGACAATGTAGTTTAAATATGTGTGTGTGGGCATATTTCCTCACTGTGGAACTTTGCCCCAGCCTGCATTGTATCTGGTCCATGAATCACTATATAGCCCAGGCTGACCTGGAACTTGCATCCTTTTTGCCTCTGCCATCAAAGCACACCAAACTACAAGTGTATATCATGCCTGGCAACAGGACACATTTTCATCTGTAAGGCTTATAAAACTAAACATGACCCCTTGACAGAATATGTTAACACGCCCATCCATAATTTAATACTGTACTTAAAAGTTAATGTTTTACTTCCTGTCAATTTTCCTTCTCTACCGTAACTACTTTGTCCTATCTTCTTCCTCTCTAATACATTAAAAGCACTTTTATGAGGCAATAAACTGTTATTTCATAGGACACATAACATTCCATAAAGTGATTTTAAGACCTTAATTAACTTGACATTTCTTTGTTGCTCAATATTTAGGTTATTAGCAGCAAAGAAATAGAAGAACCTGGTCAGAGACCCATCTATATGCTGTTTTCCTGTTGCCCTACAGCAAGCAGTGCAGGGCTGGGACTGAACTTGGGGTCTTGCGCATGCTTATGTAAGTGCCCTATGAGCTATACCTGGGCCACTATAGTTTTAAGCAAAAACATCTTAGGTAAGATTCTGGCCATAAAGAACCGCAGCAAAATATAAGAGCACTGGATACGTCCCTGAAAATAAAATTGCTTGTTATTATTTAACAGCAAGCAAACATTTCCATAAGAACAAGTGTCCTTATGAAAATACTCAAAAATAACCAACAACTAGGAGAATAACTTATCTTCTATAATGGCTGTTCTTGCTTGTCAACTTAACTATATCCATTAACTAACACCCAAGCCGATGGGTGCACCTATGAGGGATTTTTCTTATTTAAATCATTTGAAGTGAGAAGACCCATCTTTAATCAGGGCCACAGCTTCTGATGGCAGCCTATTTAAAGGACACAGAAGAAGGTGGCTCCCTCTCTTTGCCTTCTTGCTCTTGTTATCACCTGCAAGTCCATTCCTTCACTGGCATTAGAGCCTACTTCTTCAGGATTCATCTGCTCTTCCAAAGGTCATGAGTTCAAATCCCAGCAACCACATGGTGGCTCACAACCATCCTTAATGAGATCTGATGCCCTCTTCTGGGGTGTCTGAAGACAGCTACAGTGTACTCACATATAATAAGTAAATAAATAAATAAAAACACAAGTAGCTTATCTGGCTACAAATATTATCTCGGCCTGGTGATAGCCTACTAATGAAGTAGAGAATGAACTCTCGTGCCTTCTGTAGTAGTCAGGGGTCTCTAGAGGACCAGAACTGATGTATACATATAATACATACATATACATATATATGGTTTATTTGAGTAGCTTATTGGCTGTTGTTCAGCTAATCCAACAATCTGTCTACCAGCAGAAAGTCTAAGAACCCGACAGTTGTGCAATCCACAAAACTGGATGTCTTAGCTGGTCTTCAGAATCCCATAGAAGGACGTACGTAGGCTCTGATGTCAGTGAGGGAATAGACTCGCCAGTGAGAATGGAGGCAAGCAGGCACAGAAGAGAAAGCTTCCTTCTTCTACATCCTTTACATAGGCTGCCCAGATTAAAGGTGGATCCTTGCACCTGTACAGATCCACACTAAATCTGGGTGTCCCCACTTTAAATGATTTAATTAATAAAAAGGAACCCTTACAAGTGTTGGTTAATTCCAGGTATAATCAAGCTGAGAAGAGTACCAAGCAGCCATCACGACTTCTTTTACCCAATAAGTTAAGGCTTTCTAATGAAAGTGCATCTTGGCTCCAGTTGTTGCTAAGTTTAGAATGACTTCATTCCATCAGGGTTATAATGAATATTCACATCCATTCTGTTTTAGTTTCTCAAAGGAATCCACAATGTACACTCTGGTCTTTCATATGTACACAGCTACTTGAATTGTATAAATCACACAACTTGTTTTAACTACCAATAGGTTACATCCAATGACAGAAAAGAGTGTTTGATTATGGTGGCATATATCTAAATAATTTGAATTGTTTTGCAGACTATCTACAAACATATTTTCCCAATGTTCCTAAGGGGGGTGGGGGAATCCAATCTCTTTTAGAGAAGGAGGAATCTCCATCCTTCCCCTGGTAGAGCTTTGTAAGCAATTAGGGCATTAACTAATTATAGATAGGAATAAAAAGTGGGCATTCATTTAAATCACAATGAGGTGGGTGCTCACCCCCCCCCCCCTTAAAGGCGTCTTCTTTAACTGTAACCATCACAATTCAAACAGACCCAAGCCCTTTTAAGGGAACACATTGATTAGACACAAGTTTGGTAACCTAGGCAACCCCCCTCTCCCGTCTACCAGAGCCTGTCACCTCAGAAAAGCAACTTCAATGAAACAGATGGCCAGTTCTCTAAGCTTCAATCAACCGGATGGAAGAAAACAGAAGGGAAGCGTCACTCAAACAGTCCCTCAACACAAGGAAAGTGTCACTCAAACAGTCCCTCAACACAAGGAAAGTGTCACTCAAACAGTCCCTCAACACAAGGAAAGTGTCACTCAAACAGTCCCTCAACACAAGGAAAGTGTCACTCAAACAGTCCCTCAACACAAGGAAAGTGTCACTCAAACAGTCCCTCAACAGCAGTCCTAGGGCTGTTTATAAAGCAGGAATTCCCACGGGAGCTAAGTAGAATTTTGACGCAGACCAGCCTTAAAGAGCACTGGTTTTCTGAGTCACGTGGAAATTACAGTTAACAGTTGATATCACACTTAACACTTGCACAATACACAGCAATTTAGGGGTAATGAGCATGCTACATTTTAATATACGAACAGCACATCCATATATTAAAACAAGAGAAGCACAAAGGAGCAAGTCAAAAAATGCAGGTGAATACACCATTACTACTAACCACATCTGAAACTTAGATTTTATGATTTGGTTTCTAACATTCTGAATTTGTAGAAAATGTGGCCAGACTATGACTCTCCTATCATTGTGTCCACATTGCATGTACTCACAGATAGGCCTCGGGATCCAGCCATTTGTTCAAACACTACTCTAGACAGTACTGTGGAGAAAAACTATTTAAAGACTTGTAAAACAGGCTTAACACTTTAAGGAAAGACCACCTTCTAGAATATAGACAGGCTTTATTCAAAGAACTGAAGACCACAGAATTATGCTTCCAGAATGTCAATTTAGAGCTGAACGTTAGCCAAGTCTACAGCTGATCCATAAAGGCTACATTAAATTCAGCTAATTCACTAAATTAATTCGCTCGTTAGGAAATGACACAACATGTCTTTACACATTTCCATTGAATTGGATAGTGTCGGCTGTTAGAGCCTCCAGAACAGAAGGCTGTGCCCTGGACAGTCTTGTCAGCAGAAATGGATGGATCCTCTCAGAGGGTCTGGAGATCCAAGCAAAGCATCAGCAAGTTTCTCCTGGGACCTCCCTCTGCGGCTGGCAGACCCTGGCCCACTGTCTCCCACACTTCCCTTCTGTGCATGCATATCCCTGAGGTTGCCTCTAATACACATGTTTCCCCCACTTGCAAGCATATGAGTCTAATTGGATAAGGATCCTCTTAAAGACCTCATGTTAACTTAATTTCCTCTATGAGCTCTGCCTCGAAATGTAATCACATCCTGAGATACCAAGAAGTGGGTTTTGAGTTCAATGCATGATTTCTGGTGAGACTCGAGGGTCACTGTAGACAGAGAGTCTATTTAGAAACATCTGATCTAACATGGAGACCACATGGCCTGGGTGGAACTCCCTATGGAGGTGACTTAAAGAGAAGCTTTCCTCCAGCCGAGTGTACTATCAAGAACATGCAGGGCTTAGAGGCTGGTTCAGTCAGTGAAATGACTGCAGTACCAGAGGACCTGAGTTTGGATCACCAGCACCCATGAAAAAGTTAGGATCCGTGGTATAAGTCTCAAACCCCTGGGCTTAAGTATGGGAGACAGAGAATTCTTTGAGTTTATTGATGAACCTGTGTAGCTGAAATTGATGGATACAGTGAGAGACTCTCTCAAAAGGTAAAGTTCAGAGCAAAGAAACAAGACAGCTGCCTCCATCAACCCCTGACCTCCACATCAACCCCTGACCTCCACACTCATGCCCCTGCATGGACCCACAAGTACATATACATATAACACATGCACACTAGATGGATGGATGGATGGATGGATGGATGGATAAGAGCAAATATGCTACTACATTCATGTTATAGAAAGAAAAATTTTAAAAAATTAAATAACTACCCAAGTTCAACTCACAAAAGCAAATGCTGTTAAATTTCTGATATGGACTTGGCACACGGTCAATACTTTAAATATTGTTCACTATAGCCAAGACTTATTTAACTATGGTTCATCATTTTCTAGTAAAGTCAGGTGCCAAATCCGTCCAGTCTTTTGAGCTAGGCATGATGTTGAGATGTTGTTCATACTTATGACATCATTTTGAACACATCTTGTTCAAAGTTCAGAAACGGTGAGCTGTTTCAGTAAGTGTCCCTGGAAAACCGAAGACCCTACAGAACACACTGAGAGAGGCAAGAAGTTTTATTAGCAGCTTGAGAGATGGCTTACAGGTTAGGAGCATGTACCCATGTCAGGCAGCTCAGAACTGCCTATGACTCTGGATCCAAGGAATCAATACTCTCTTCTGGACCTTGAAGGCAACTGTCCTCGATCTATCTATCTATCTATCTATCTATCTATCTATCTATCTATCTATCTATCTATCTATCTATCATCTATCTATCTATTATCTATCTATCATCTATCTATCTATCTATCATCTATCTATCAATCTATCTATCTATCATCTATCTATCATCTATCTATCTATCATCTATCTATCTATCAATCATCTATCTATCATGTATCTATCTATCTATCTATCTATCTATCTATCTATCTATCTAACATCTATCTATCATCTATCTATCTATCATCTATCTATCTATCTCTCTATCATCTATCTCTCTATCTACCTATCATCTATCTATCTATCTATCTATCTATTATCTATCATCTATCTATCTATCATCTATCTATCTATTATCTATCATCTATCTATCTATTATCTATCATCTATCTATCTATTATCTATCTATTATCTATCATCTATCTATCATCTATCTATCTATCTATCTATCTATCTATCATCTATCTATCATCTATCTCTCTATTATCTATCATCTATCTATCTATCATCTATCTATCATCTATCTATCTATTATCTATCTATCTATCATCTATCTCTCTATCACCTATCTATCTATCTATCAATCATCTATCTATCTATCTATCATCTCTCTATCTATCTCTCTATCATCTATCTCTCTATCATCTATCTATCATCTATCAACTATCTATCTATCATCTATCTATCTATCTATCTATCTACCTATCTATCTAAACTTAAAATTAAGTTAGTTAAGTGAAAAAAGAGGGGTAATACAGAGCAAGACAAGAAAACAGAAAAGAGGGCTGGGTGGGGCAATACATAGCTTTGATTCCAGTACTCCCTAGGCAGAGACAGGTGGATCTCTAAGTTCAAGGCCAGTCTGATTTATATAATCACTATAGGCCTGCCAGAGATACAAGGTGAGACTCCATCTTAAAAACAAAACAACAACAAACAAAAAACCAAGTTGAGTGGTGGTGCCTCACACCTTTAATCCTAGCACAGGTTACAAAGGCAGGGGCATCTTAGAGTTTGGGGCCATTCTAGAGTGAGTTCCAGGACAGTTGGTGCTAAATAGAGAAATACTATCTCAGGGGAGAGAAAAAGAAAGGAAGGAAGAGAGAGAAGGAAGGAGGAAGGGAACAAGGGAAGGAGGGAGGGAGGGACAGACAACCAAAAACCAAACAAAACTAAAAGGCAGAAGAAATGGGGGCGGTGGCAAAGAAAGCAGTCAAGGGGACAGTGTGAGAAGGCAGGTCTGTGTGTCCTGTCCTCTTTAACGGGCAGTTCTGCACACTGTGCAAAGGTTGTCTTTGTATTATTGAAATGTTCTGAGTACTGTCTGGACTTTGGTATTTTATTCTTATAGATCACAACTTGTCTCCTGTTTTTTGTTTTTTGTAACACACACCTCCCTTACCTTCTGAGCAGTTAAACAGGGAGATGACAGAATATGGCCAGCAGATGCCTGAGGAGAGGGAAAGCAGGACTCCAGGCAGAGAGGAAGTAGGTGTGAGAGGATTGGAGGGCACGACACCAAGGCAGAAAGATCAGATGCCAGGAGTGAGACCAAGTGGCAGGCAGGGACTGAAACAAACGAGTTAAGTTAGAGCTAACCAGGAGGTAGCCTTGCTATAGTGCCTAAGCTTTTATAAATAACAAGTGTCTGTGTTATTATGTGGGAGCGGGCGGGTCCATGATAGTCTGGACATGTCTCTCACGTGGCTTTAGCAAGAATGCAGAACCACATGCATAGAAACCTGCGCATCCCAAAGACTCGCTACCTTTGCCGTCTCTCATATCCTCCCCACTGCCTCGGGAGCTGCAACAGAAGTGCTAGCTACTACTTATATTTGACAGAAAACTCAGAGAAAGATCCATCAAAATGGCCTTCAGAGTCTGGAAGCAATTGAACACTTCACAGACTGACTCGACCCACATCAGTGGTAAGCAAACACGACATGGTTTTTCGGTTTGTTTAAAAAACAAGCAAATATTACCCATCCCTCCTTTAAATTTCCAGTTTAAGCTATGTTATATATGTATTTTAAAAAGTCTATGTCTATTTTTTTCTTCAAAACTTGTTTTTGTCTTTACACACCTGAGTGTTTATAAATTGTTTAGCTGCCAGGCAGTGGTGGCGCATACCTGTAATCCCAGCACTTGGGAGGCAGAGGCAGGCGGATTTCTGAGTTTGAGGCCAGCCTGGTCTACAGAGTGAGTTACAGGACAGCCAGGACTGCACAAAGAAACCCTGTCTCGAAAAACCTAAATAAATAAATAAATAAATAAATAAATAAATAAATAAATAAATAAATAAAATTTGTTTAGCCAAGAGGATGTGTCACTCTCAAACAAGCTAAAAGAGTGAAAAATGATTATTTTCTGGGCAAACATGTCCATGATGACACTACAAGAAAGAAGCCTGATTCCTTCCGAGAAGATAATTCGAGTCCACCTAAGGTCATTGTCGGTCCCCTGCCTCATCCTCACAGAGAGAACAATCCAGAAAATATTGCAACTTTTCTATGTTTATGCAACTGCACTTTTCCTAATCTGGGGGTGGGGGGGAGTGGGAACCAGTGTAATCAAACTTATGGCAGTGGGGCAAACTGGGGACCAGGGAACACAGCTGTAATCATGAAGCAAAAATCAAGGTGAAGAAATAGGAGGACCTCTGAGGCCCCAATATGTCTTGCACTGCTACGATTACCAGCACACAAGGCCCAGAGAGCATGGTTATCACCATATGATTAGCCAATACACCTGACAGTTTGGTTTCAGATGAAAACCCAAGCTCCTACTTCACACTGAAAGGTGATCTCTGTCCTGGGACAGAATTCAGAGTGCTGTACTCCAGGCCTTCATGTTAAAGCCCTGATCTCTGAGCTGGAGGCTTCCCACGGCAACCGAGGAACCTCTCCGAGGGTATAGCGGGAAAACTGCACTAGTAAACTTACCATCTGCTCCCATACTATGCCACAATACTCCACAAACATCTCGGGAAGATTCCTGTCCTCATGCACTCTTCCAGAACCAGCTCCCTAAACCCGGAGGCAGAGGGCCTGTCTATTTCCTGGGCTGACATTCTCAACTGATGGCCTGCGTCATGAGTGATGACTTCTGTAGCTATGCTATGGAAGGAGACAGAAGCTTCTACCTGGATGTCGCTTGGGATGCTTGGTTCGGGAACCCGCTATCATGCTTGGAGAAAACTCAGGCCACATCAAGGTCACAAGGGTTCTCTTCAGAAGCCTCAGCTAAGAACATAGGTGACAGCTAGCATCTAATACCAGACAGAGTTATCTACCACCAGACAGAGTAATTAAGCCTCAATGTGATTCCAACCAAAACCTTCAATTCAGGGATGGAGAGATGGAGATGGGTCAGTGGTTAAGACCTCTTCCAGAGGTCCTAAGTTCAATTCCCAGCAACCACATGGTGGCTCTCAACCATCTGTAGTGAGATCTGATGCCTTCTTCTGGTGTGCCTGAAGAAAGTGACAGTGTACTCACATACATAAAGTAAATCTTAAAAACAAACAAACAAACAAACAAACAAACAAAAACCCTTCAATTCAACTGTCTCCGCCCACCATGCTGTAAATGTTATACACCATTAAATGTAGTAGTAACCATTCATTGAACAGTCCCCACCATTACAGGAAAGATTTTTTTAGTCGTGGAGAGACAATGCTGGGATTGAATGCAGGCCCTTGCACACATCAGGCAAGGATACCACCCCTGAGCTACATCCCCAGAGCCATTTAATGTTGATTTTGCCACTCTGAGCCTCAAATCTGTCTTGAAAGAAAAGGGAGAGTAAACAGGAGGGAGAAACACAAATATTTAAGTGTCATCTTCCTGTGCCAGGCACTACACAGAGTACAATGAAACTTCAATTGTGTGAAGCGTTTTCAAACAGGGGTTTCATTGCTGAAACTACCAGGAACCATCTAGTACATATTGTCTTGTGTATGAGCATGCAGGCATAGTGCACTTGGACTACTGTGACCACAGGGAAACATGGGTGTTGCAAATGAACGGCATTCCATCTGCTTTTGGTGACATAAATATGGTTCCCAAGAGTTCAATCTTGAACTATGGTCTTTGAGCGTGGGTGCCCTATGCCACATCCATTAACTTGCCTATTTGTGCTTCCCATTAAGTGCTGGCCAACAGAGAAGACCTACCGCCCAGCAATTCCCACTCCCACACCCATAGCTGGGACAGGCAGGCAGAAGGTGTGAACTCAGCTCCCCCCCTCTCGTTTTCTCTCCCAGCCTTGCACATCTGTCTTTCAAGGCTATCCCACTGAGCTAACATTCAGCTTCTCTCTCCCGGGGAGCTGAAGGTTAGAGCTGGAGGAGATGGTGGTGACAGGTCTGGGAACAACTTCATTACATCAGGAATGTGGAGTGGGTTCACTGCCCTGAGCAAGGGCAGCCAGCTCTTTTCAGATCTGTGTTAATGAAGCAGGAACGTCAACACCCAGTGTTGTCTAGAAAAGCTTCCTTCCTACAATTAGACCAGCAGCTTCCCAGCTCACACAAAGGAGTGCTGAGCAAAAGGGGTGCTAAGCAAAAGGGGTGCTGAGCAACAGACAGGATGAGGGTAACCCCAACCTGTCAAGTGAGACAGCTGGAGTTCCACTTCCTCTTCCTGTGGCTCTTGTTCCAGCTACAGCAATTAGACCTCACACCCATGAGGCCTTGCTTCAGGACTTCAGGGCCTAATGTGTGAGCACTGCTACCACCACCCCTTGAGGATCCTTAAATCACTGTATTCCAGGAGGGTGCTTTCCCAAGTGGGAGAGGCAGAAGACAGGACACAGACTATAAAGCTGAAGGAAAATTTGTGTCACACAGCTGAGAGACTCCAATTTACAAAGGTGCATTTTATTGAAACGGCACTTCAGTTTTTCTTTTAAAGCCTGTCTAACTGTGTCCCAAGACTCATCATGTCTACCTGTGAGCTACTCATCTCTGGTTGAATGGAGAGAGGCAAAGAAGAATGCACTTCGTAAACCTTGATTCTCCTTATCATTAACTTTAGGCATGTGAACAATTCAAAGACATTCTTTGCGGGGACTCTTTAAAAAAAAAAAAAAAAAAGTCTGAAAACCAACCACGGTTATGCACGGTTTAATTCACAAACGAAGAAAAAAAAGTATGTCTTTGATTAATTACACAACTGGAATTCACCCTCCCCTCTTCTCTCTCCATTGCTGGATGTATAAAATGCAATATGCAGGGGCTGGGGATGGAACCCAGCCGGGAAAGGGCTAGCCTAACATCTGCACAGCCCTTGGTGTGATCTCCCGTCTGCATCAACCAGGCATGATAGCACACCACATCTTTAATTCCAGCACTGAGGACACGGAGGCAGGTAGACAGGAATGTAATCCTTGGCTACACAGGGAAGCCTGGCATAGGTAAATAAGATCCTAACTTACTAAAGAAAGGAGTAGGGGTAATGTGGGGAGATGGCTCAGAGGTTCAAAGCACTAGTCATACTCAAGGGACTTCAGCCCCCAGAATCCAAGGAAAGGCCAGGTGACCTGAAAGTCAGCCTTGAAAGGCAGAGAGAACTATCAAAGGCAGCTCTCTCTGATATTGCCTCACCAAGCTCTGAGTCTAACTGTGACTCTGCCTCAAGGAATAAAGTAGATGAATGATGATAGGTTGAAGACCACCAAACATTAACCCCAAGCCTCTGCACTCAGAAACAGGGACATACACATGCACAGTCACCACCACACACACAAACACATGTGCACACGCACAAACACACACCCGCCACACATGCATGCAAACAAAAAAGGAAAAAAAAAAAAAAGGAATGCACAACTTTAGAATTACATGCTGTTATCAGAAATGCTGACCATAGCCGGGCAGTGGTGGCAGATGCCTTTAATCCCAGCACTCGGGAGGCAGAGGCAGTCGGATTTCTGAGTTCGAGGCCAGCCTGGTCTACAAAGTGAGTTCCAGGACAGAGAAACCCTGTCTCAAAAAAAAAAAAACAAAAAAAAAACACCAAACAAAAAAACAAAAACCAGAAATACTGACTAAAGATAAGAAAACATTCATCCATTACAAAAAAAAAAAACAAAAAAAACAAATTAGCTGGCTGTTCACAGGAGGAAAGTGTGGGGCTGGAGCCTACACGATTCCCTGTTTCTCTCCCCTGGGATATGATCCATTTCCCAGCCACTGCAGAAGACAAACAGAGAATAATCTCAACTGTGGCATCTGATCTCACCACGTGCTCTCTGTTGCTCTCAGAGACCGTTCTAGGAAACAGGAGAATGTAAGAATGTGGGAAGACTATCCTAAGAGGTGAAGACATACTAAAAGCTAGCCAAAGCTACTGAGTATCTTGACTTCCCTCTCTGTTTTCTCTGGATAGAGACCGAATGGCACACTCCATAGATACAGGACAATGGCCCCAATGGACCTGCTGCTCCATGCTGGGGAGTCTCAAACTATATCCAAATGCTTCTCTATTGTATATCTCAACACTCGGGCACTTAAACCAACATATTCCTCCCTCCACTATTCTTGGGAGGCAGATTATCTGCCTTGTCTCTGGGCACAAACAGCTCCAGATGGGTGCTATCAGGCATTCCCAGGGTCAGAGTTCTTTAGCCTTCACATTCCTACAGAATAAGAAATGTGGTTGTTTTTCTTGGGCTGTACTCTAACTGCCCAAGCACTGCATACAAACAGAAATTCCTGCCAGGAAATTCTTTTTTATTCTTTTTTTTTTGTTTGTTTAATTATTATTATTATTAAGTCTCATTTCCTTTCAAGTGTCTGGTCTTGTAAGAATTCTGGGAAGATGAACAATAACATCCTAAATTTATAGCCAAGGTAGCTGTGATTCATCCATCCATTTCTTCATTCATTCGATGAGGGTCTGCTGAGCAACTCTCCTGTGCCAGGCTGGAATGTCTGCCGTGGCACACCCAGAGCACATTCCTCACAAGGGTACAGGACCTAAACAAGCAAGTCTGCCACCATCAAACTCGAAGCACGTCATGAAGAGGACGTACATAGTAGTCAACATGACAGGATGGGGAAACCTGAAGGGTGATTTTGTGTATATATATATATATATATATATATATATATATATATACACACACACACACACACACATATGTTCTGGAAGGCATCAAGTGACATCTGAATAGAGAAAAGTGAAGGACCCAGGGGCTCAAAAGTTGGGTGAATTGGAAAGGTGCAAAAAGCCGTAAGGAGAGTGAACAGGAGTTAAAGAACACCAAGAAACCAACCTGTCAATGGGGTGTAGGTGGGTACCCCAGTAGGACTGGGCTCTACTGAGGAGGAGGGCAAGCCATTAAAGTGTGCTGAGTAGCACAGGACAGAAAAAAGATCCCATAGGCTGGTGACTAGGAATGGGAATGTCTTGGTAAGATGGAATAGTTAAGTTGTTACTTGGACTGCAGGGTAAGCTGTTGGCCCGACTGGAGAGACTGGTCATTTGTGAATGCATTTTGAATATAACATCATCACGTTTTGCCCATTTGCTATAAGGAATAAATAATAATAAGTCACTCTGGGTTCAAATCCTAGCTCTACCACCTATGAGCTGTGGAATCCTGGGTCAATACATGTTCTAAATTCTCCAAGTCTCTGTTCTTTCCTCCGTTAAATGGAGGTAAAACTATCCGACCTGCAAAGTAAAATAACTGTATTTTGACATCCATTACAATATCCAGGTGCTATTTTTTTCAAGAAGAGAAATAAAAACTTTAATAATCTTTTTATCTGTAGAAAGCCTAAATGTCCCAAACCCTAAACAAACAAAGTTCTCCTTCGGGAACTCTCTAGACGCCTGGCGTTTGCTCCGCAGGCCTCACTCTCTGAAGGCCCAAGCTGACTTTCAATCCTTTTTTACCGTCAGCACCGATGTTGTTTTCAAGGTTGAGATAACACTGAGTTCTAATCTCAGCAGAATCAACAAACCAACACCCATGTCCTTTATCAAAAAGATGGGCACATTCAGCAAATAAAAGAGAATTCTGCAGCTGAGAACTTCAGGCCATGCCTGGGCAGGGTCTGTACACAGTAGCGTTTCCATACTGCACACTCCTGGTTTGATTGACATTCTACAACAGAAAGTTCGTTACTATTCCACAGCATCGGATTTTGTGTCTGGGAGATCTTGGTTCCTTTCCTGCCCAATAACTACATCTAGTTCAACATTTTGTATGACGTATGATCAAGACCTCAACATCATTATGACCTTGACTTTAGCAAGGTGTGAAACCACTTGACTATGCAAATCAAACAAGAGGAGTGGTCTGCCTTCTTTCCTGCTTGCCGTGCCAGTCACAGGCACAAACAATGACTTCCTCCGCTTTCCAATCCCAGAGAGACAACACCACATTTATACGGTTTCTGCTCTTAAAATTTGATATTACTTTACCGATATCATCTCTGTTGAGTACATGTTAGAGGCTTTTCTAAGCCAGGTGTGACAGTATGTGCACAGGCCTCCTGCAGAGGCTGGAGGTCACCCTAAGCCAAGTAGTGAGTTTCAAACCAGCTTAGGCTATGGAATGAGTGTCTTTTTCCAAAAACCAAATAAGATAGAGAAACGGCTCCGTGGTTAAGGGTGCTTCCTGCTCTTCCCAGGACTCACAGTGGAAGGCTTACAACTGCCTGCCATTCCAGTTCTAAGGGGTCTAGTGTCTTGTCTGGTCTCTGCAGGCATCTTCCTATACATAGCATACTTATACCAATACAAACACAGGGATATACACACACAGATAGGCAGACACCCTCCCCCCACAAAATAATAATAATAATAATAATAATAATAATAATAATAATAATAATAGTCATCATAGTAGTAATGGGCCAGAGCATTTGCCACCCTAGTAGAGGACCAAGGCTCAATTCCCAGTACCTGTGCACAGGCTCAAATCCATCTGTCACTCCATTTTCATAACCCCTCGTATCCCCTTTTTTGGCCTCCTCAGTCACCAGACACCCACATGACACACAAACATACATGGAGGCAAAACACTCATACATATAAAATAAAAGTTTAAAAATCTTTAAAATAGATGAATTAATTACATTAACCAGACAGAAGTGCTCTTCTGAGAACAACAGGTTAGAGAACAGAAGCTAACCAAAGTCTAGCATGCACACCTTCAAAATAAAAACAATCTGGTTGTAAAGCTTTTATAATTTAACACTTCACAAATCTATTTTAAGAATTTACGCCTGTTTATTTTTAGCAGAAGAACAATAACTCAATGCTGGGGGCAGGGGGCAGCTAGAAGGGCCAATAAGATGACTCAGATGGTAAAGTGCTTACCCCCAAGTCAGACAAGCTGACTCTGAGCCCTAGAAACTATGTAATGAGACAAGTGACTCTCACAAGTTGTCAGTTCCCAAGTACCTGTGCACAGGCTCAAATCCATCTGTCACTCCAATTCCATAACCCCTGATAGCCCTTTTTTTGTCCTCCAAGCCTCCAGGGCAAGTCCTGGCACACATGACCCAAGAGCCCACAAAACAAGTAAATGCAAAATCAGACAGGAGAATGCAAATACATAGAGGCCAGGACAGTAGTGCTGTCTCAGGAAGTTTATCTAGAGGATAGCACATCTCTGAATTCCCGCTAAACAATGTGCTCAAGAGAGAGAGGAGTTCAGCGTAAGGGTTTCCTTCTTTTAAATACAAATGTTTTTAAGAACTGATCTAAAGGGCTACTTGCTATGTGCATATGCACAATGGGCTGGTTTTGCCCTCCAAATTTCTGTATGAAAATCCTCAACCTTGCTGTGTGGTAAGCCTGAGGCTCTCAGAACATGGGGGATAATTAGGTTGTGAGGGAAGAAGTTTCAGGCATGGCAGTACTGCCCTTTTATAAACACGACCCAAGGGAGTTCTTTCATTTTTCCACCTTGTGTGGAAGCAACAAGAAGCCATCAGTGATTGGCCAGGAAGAGGCACTGACCTACTTAGTGCTTTTTCTGTTGTTCAAATCACGCAATCCCAGATTGGGGAAGTAATGAAGAAAGGAGGTATATATTTGGGCTCTGGGTTCTAATCCAAAGTCAAGGATCACCATCTTGCAGCAACCAGAGGCAGAATAGGGCATCACATGAGAGACAGCTAGCAAGACTAGCCTTTACTAAATAAACTCTGGAAATGGCTAAGTATTATCACCAGGGCACTGAATGACCCATTTTGTGACAGCAGAACCCTCTAAAAGGCCCAGTGGGGCCCCACACCCCAAAATAGGGAATTCAAGAATTTCAAATTTTCAAAATGAGTCTCAGCTGGGGACAAAAAAACCAACAGCCAATGTCCTGGCCAGGCTAGCACCCTCACCTCAAATTTCTAGGCTCTAGAACTATGAGAAATGAAAACACTACGAGTATGTTCAGCATCACTTTCAAATACTGTGCACTCAGATAAACCTCTTAGCACTGGGCCAATCGGGAAGTGCTAGTCCCAGCCAGTGCGGACAACAAAACCAGCATAGCAGCTCACTTTACTCCCAGGATACAGAGAAAGCTGACCCAGAGCCTCAGAAGAGGGTTTACTGTGGAGCTTGCAAATGCAATCCCTGTTATCTCACTCCCAAACTCAAGAGCCTCTGAGTGCTTCACTTCAGTCGCTTAAGCCATAAACTATGTCCATGCCCCTCTGTGCAAGCCCACACTTAGCCAGGAAATCTAATCTCCCTTTTCATTCTTATCACCACGAATCTATCAGTCATCTCTTTTATTCCTCCCTGTCAGGTCATTCAAAGGGTTCGGGACCCCACTTCCAGCACGGCCTCGCGAGGCCGTCCTCCTTTCTGTCCAGGTTTGACTTTAGCTTAGGCCCTTCATCCCATCTCACCTAAACTGCTGACTAACCACACCCCATCCTGCCAAATCTGATAAACCCAAGCCCTTCACTCTGTCACTTTCAATTGCTTGGATCAAGCTGGGGCTGGAGCAGGCTGCTGATTCAAAAGCCTTTAAAGACTCCCTGGGCTACACCACTGGGAGGAGTGTGCTGGAGAGGCACACCCATCTCTGTCTCCTCAGGAACTCACTGGAATTTATTCCCTGTCTTAAATGTGCAACTAGGTGAGAATCTTGAGAACTGATAAGGGCTCTCCCTCTTGAATGGACTCAACAGGCCATGAGACTGCTGGATTTGGGGGTAATCTCTCACGTGGGTGTCTACTATAAGAACCCGTTAGGACAGGCCTCTGCTGCTGGATTTCACCTCCATACCTTAGGGATCTATAGATCTTCTTCTCAAGACGATTCCAGAGCTCATCTTATGGTAGCCTGCTCTTGTTAGAAGATCTTCTACCCACGCCTCGGTCCCTCTTCTACCCTTTCTTGTGTATAACCGTTTTCTTCGCTCAACTTTCTCTCATTGTCTGTCCTTCTCCCAGTCTCAGCACCCCCACCCCCATTTCTCATCCACCACCATCACTAGTCCCAACGTCCAGGAACTCGGAATGCAGGGGCTAACCCGCTTCACCTTCAGTGCGAATGCTCGGAAATGCTCATGCCACTTACCTGAACATAGAGATTGCACTTTCCTCTGAACCTCTGAGACACACACTTGTCCTATGCCTGAGATACTCAGAGATAGAGCTCCCGGAGATATTCAGAGGTAGAGGGCTCAGAGATATTCAGAGAACTCACAGTGTTCAAGAGGGTTCACAGTACTCAGAGACAGACTCAGAGATACTCGGATAGGGGACTCACAGTACTCAGAGATGGAAGACTCAGAGACATTATCCCCAGAATGTCATTCTTCCGTATACGAAGAGCCTATCTCCCTTCCCGCCTGTGAAACATTCAGGTCCCCCCGGCCCCCAAAAAAGACTATCCTCACACATTACAAACAATGCCATGACCTGAAATCTACTAAGTTAAATACATATTCATACATGTTGGTGTGATCTTTCCTCAGACCAAATTCTTCTAAGGCTGTTCTTAAGATCAACAGCCAAAGACTTTTTTGGTTTTGGTTTGGTTTGGCTTTCTACAGTTAAAAGCACCAAGCAGGTTTGAAGAAATCTATCTTCTCCCTATTTGGTGCTTCCCATGATAAATCAAGTACCCTGAGCCCAATTCACGCTGAAGCAACAAGAGGCATAGTATAATTATAAATCAGGCAACTGACTTAATCAGCCAGCTCTAATACATAAGCAAGTATAGAGAAAGATTTAAAAAAAAAAAATGAGTTCTTTCCTTTATAGAAAGCGTTAGGTGCCCAAGTAGAATATAATATTTTGTCAAGGTAGAACAAGGCTGGGCATGCTCTGCCTCCCTTGGTTCCTTAGCAACACACCCAGCATCAGTGCGACCTTCCCGGATGCTGCCTGAGTCGCTGGACCCTTATTTCTCCTGGAAGATGAGGAGAGCTAAGCACTGACAGATGTAACCACCTTGTCACAGTTAAGGGCTCCCCTTTACTGATTTACCCTCAGTGCTTTCCTAACCACTTAATGCATCCCCTCTAATCAAACACACGGAAGATAACACGCACTCCTCGCTCATCACCCTCAGAGAGCTCCAAGGAGACCTCAGGAGAATTCCACCCTAATGAGGGAATCCCAGGACCGATGAGGGATTCTGCTTTCATCTGTCACAGTGAAGACTGAGCAAGGGTGGAGGAGAAATGGAGAGGAGGGAGAGGCGCTCTAACTAAGAGACAGCTAATGTTTGACCTGAACTTTCCAGAGAGAAAATGATGTCTACATGGAACATTTTGTCTGCCGTTTCTTTACCAGACAGACATTCTATACAGGTAATTCTAGAGTGTAATGAATAAAGGAATAAACTATTCATATCAAAAGGAGATTTTTTTTTTTGCATGTATTGATGATAGGGGCTGAATTCCGTCCTCCATAAATTACGTGCTGAAGTTGTAATTCCCCCACTCAGCACTGTGGAATGTGACCTCACTTAGGAGTAGGGTTTTTATAGAGGTAATCAGGTTAAAATGAGGGCATCAGGATTCATCAATTCAATGTGACTAATATCCTGACAATGGAGGGAATTTACAGGGACAGATCAGATGAGAGACTACAATAGAACATCTCCAAGTTCAAGAACTAGTATGGTAATTTGAATATAACTGGCCTCCACAGGTCCATAGGGAGTGGCACTATTAGGAGGCCTGGCTTTGTTGAAATAGGTGTAGCTTTGTTGGAGGAAGTATGTCACTTGGGGGCAGGATTTGAGGTCTCACATATGCTCAAACTACACCCAGTGGAACAGTCTCCTTCTGGGCTATGGGTTGTGGCATCAAGTCTGCCTGTATGCTACCATGCTTCCCACCACAATGATAATGGACTAAACCTCTGAAACTGTAGGACAGCCCCACATGAATGTTTTTCTTTGTAACATCTGCCATGGTCATAGTGTCTCTTCACAGCAATGAAATCCAACTAAGCCAGCCAGTGTGCTAACTACCGGCAGCTAGAACAGGCAAGGAAGGATCTTAGCAGTTTCCTCTGAAACTCTCCCAAACAGCCTTAAAATGCCAGGCCACCTCTTCTCAAGTAAGACTGATTCATATTTTTAGTTATTATTAAATGTTTAGTTGACATAGAAAATGATGGCCTCATTGTATTTCCACACAAGTAACCATTATACTAGGCTCGGGTATATACTGTTTGTCCATTCCATGTTTGATGAGCCATAGGAGAGAAAGGTCTGGTGAGCAAAGAAAATTGTTATTTGTAAAGCTTCCTAGGTAAGGGTGTAAGAACAATTGCCTAGGCTATGCAGTCAATTTTGTCTTAAACATCAACAGAGTGGGAAAGAAAGAAAAGGGAGGGAAGGACAGAGGGAGGGAGGCAGGGAGGGAGGAAAATGGTGGGTCTTCTAGGTCAGAGCTTTGAGATGTCCTGTCTCTGGCTCTGTTTTGTGCTTAATGCAATGCCAGAAAGAAGCCGTGCATATCTGAAAGGCCAGTTGTACTACGCACCTGGCCTGAGCCTTTCTTCCATGTTGTTCTTAACTAGTAACAACTCCAGCAGCAGTGGCCGACTGAAAGGCGACACATTTTGACCAGGTTCTGGAGTGACTTGAACGTGCTTCATTTAAGATGTGTACTCACTCTTTCCAGATCCCCGTGGGACTCCACACAGCTCTAGGAAAGATAAATGTACTATATCTGCACCTTCCACACGGAGCAGTTACCAGGGAGCTCAAGGGTGGATGGGAGCCCAGGGGGTTGGAAAGAGTATGGAACAGGAAATGCATGGTTCTAAAAGCTTACTGAGACTTCTGAGAACATGGAAACCCAGGGAAGCAACCCAACTAGCAGGAGGCAGGGATAAGAAACTGGCAAGGTCTGGGTCAATAAATACAGGCGCTGTTCTGTCAATGGTATGTGCCAAGTTCTGATGCAATCCAGAAGTCAACTGTACACTCGGAGCCAGCCTCTCTCTCGGACCTTGATGACTGAGTTAGTAGCTCTTGTTAAGGTAAAAAAAAAACAAAAATCTCTCCCTGAGAGGAAAAAAAAAAGGTATTTCTCATAAAAAAGCTCTTCATAGTACAAAATTCAAGGCTAAGGCAGCTCAAAATAGGTCGAGCACAGTACTTCTGAACACAGTGAGCGTCACTCAGATATGTCAGCAGCTTATAGCGAGAAAACCATTGCCACAGTAACAGGGGACAGTAACAAAGGATGATCATGCAAGACCAATCGGGAATTAAACAAACAAACAAAAAAAAACCTATTATAGCTTAATGAATCTCATCTGAGGCGCAACATCATCGTACTGGGGTCCTAGGAGGGAAAAAATTCTTTTGGAAGTCCCGAACTCCAGGGTGGAAGCAGCAAATTTAGGATCTCAAGGTAAGGCTGGGTGTAGTGGCCTGTGTGCACTTGGGAAGACAAGAGACAGGTGGGTCCTGAGTTCCAGGACAGCTTGTCTTATGTGGGTGAAACCACACTTCAGAAGAAAGAACCCAAGGGCTGGGCCAAAGAGCTATCTCCTAACTCTCAGGCCCCTGGGTTCCATCCCCAGTACTGCACCCCACCCAAAGGGGGTCCCCAATCCCTAGTGTTCAAAACAGGAAAAGAAGCTAAACGCCCAATGCCCGGGTCCAACAAACCTCTAATGCACTGTTCAGCCCAGGACATTAATATATTGAATAAAGGCCTTTTAAGTAACAGAGGAAGAAAGCACGAAAATATTTAAGAGCTATTATACTCATGTTTACCTTGTGAGAAATCTTCATTGTGCTCAGTTGACTGTCAATAATGGAGAGACATTCACATTCCACAGGTCACAGAAAGCCCATACAGCTTAAGTGGATGATTTAACACTTCAAGGAAAACTGGATTATGGGAAGGTCAAGTCCCTTTTCAGAAAGCACATTAGGAGGCAGGACGAAAATAAGGAAGTGGTTATAAATCTGAGATCCAAGAATGGAAACTCCCCTCTACGGACAGCAAAAGCACAAGTCAGAACAATTACATTCCCAAGCTAAGGACAGAGAACAGAAAACACACACAGCCACACGTCCACTCACCACGAGTATACTCATGCCACAAAAGCCAGAACCACAGCGTTAAAACGTGCTTGTTCTGTTGAGGTGTTCCACTGATATCAGTGGCATCAAGCTACAGTTAAGGATGGTAGACAGCATCCTCAAATGCAGGGTTGTTTGCACATACCAGCAGACGGCAGGAAGCACTCCAGCATTCCAGGCAGGAACGTGGCAGGGAGCCCTCAGAGATAAATATGAGTAGTGTGAAGATTCCCATCTCTGATGGAAAGACATCCCTTGCTTCCCCATGACCAGCCTTGCTTCCCTGTCAGGGTTGAGTTTTGCTATTCTGACTTGTGTGTTGCTGTCAGGGTCTTATGCACTACACTGCCCAGGAGAAATGAATTGTAAATCCTAGTTTGTATTTTCTGATAGCCCACTTTAGCAAAGAAACTAGTGAGATGCAACTTGGATAACATTTTATATGACCTACGGTAGCCAAAGGATCACTTCAGCAGCATCAGAGAGCAGTTTTGATAATTACTAGATTATGAAACCATATGCTTAAATTTCAGCCCAATTTTAGTATAGCTTAATTCCTATGTTACATGCTTATTGGAAACACCTGACACGTAATTTACTGTCTATGAGCTTTACACTCAAAATAGATATGCATACCCAAGCTGTTCTAAAATTAAACATATTCTAATGTTAGAATTGAGTATCTTAAAGTTGAAAACCATAAAACAAATAAAACTAAAAAGAAAACAACTGAGGTTCTCAGAAGTAGCTCTAGCCGCGTCTCATGTGTCTGACAGGCTTCCCACTGTCCCGCCATAATGAGGATAATTCTTCGCTCTCTACTCCTGGAAGAGAAAAGTCTGCATTGTGACGGTAACTGCCCCAGGGTAAGGACAGCAAGCCCCTCACTCTCCAAGTATGTTGTGGAATTTAGCTTACAGAATATGCAGGTAAAGGAAATATTGCTTAGAGAAAGGCAAAAGGCGTGGAAGCAGAGACGGCTCAGTGCTAACACCACATGCTACTCTTGTGGTGGACACAGGATCTCAGCATGCACTGGGGTGGCTACAACAGCCTGCTCCATCTGCTGGGGCTCGGACGCCTCCAGTTTCAGGCACTGCACTCGAGCACAAACCCACAAATAAAACACACATTCACATAATAAAAAAATAAATGCAAGCCAACCTATTTAGGGGCTAGAGACACGGGTCTATAACAGGGCACCTGCTTAGCACAAAGCCCTGACTTCAGTTTTAGGCCCCACCCCGTAACAAAAACAAAAATTCCAGAACTCTCTGCATTTAAAACTATTTGGAAAAGAGAAAAGAAGGAATAGTATCTGTTTGCATTTCTGCCATAGTTAATCCTTAGTTTCCCAAAGAGACAGACCCCGTGCATGTTCTGTGTCCATCTCTATGTTCAAGTGGATTTGTCTGTTTGGGAGGGGGAGGGCAGAGAGGTCAACCTTGATCACTCTTTGCCTTCTTAATTTTCTAATTAGCATCTGAAGTATTAATACTGTGGCATTTTTGACCAAAGCGTGTTTTAGCAGATTTGCCTTTCCTCTGCCCCCCCACTACCCAACCCATCCCCTAACCTCAATCTCCACTTGTAACTTTCCACTAATTTCCACCTCTTTCATATCCACGTGTCCCTTTGTCCTTTCTCATCACCTGCTTTTATCCTCTGTTGGTCTCCTTTTTACAGTTTAAGCTTTACCCACACTTACGCACGTGTGTGCAGACATGCACAGAGACACACAGACACAAGTTGCGATCCACATTGGAAAGAGAATACGCTGGTCTTGCCCTACTGAATTTGGCTCGCCTCATTTAACAGTATACTTTCCTGATCGATCCACTTTTCCTACATATTTTTCAGCTGATGGACATCTAGGCTTCGTTCCATTGCCCTAATATTGTGACTAGAGCAGCCATAAGTAGAGTACCTCGGTGGTACAACAGGGAGTCCTCTGAGTTATGCCTCGGAGTGGTATAGCTGGTGATCTCATTTGTAGAGAAACCTCCATATTGATTTCTACCCTGGCTGCCCTGGTTTGTACCACCACCAGCAAATAAGAATTCCACTTGCCCCACATGCACACCAGCATCTGTTGTCAGATTTCTTTGCGATGGCCATTTTGGCAGGGGTGAAGTGATATCTCAAAGTAGTTTTAATTCACAGTCCCTTAAGGATGGCCCACCTTGCTGTCAGTGACCGGGATTCTCCCTGACCTTAGAGCGCAGCAGTTCAGCCACGTCAGGGAAGTGAGCTGTGTAGGTCGGCCTGTCTCTGCCCCTTCCAGTGGGAGTTGCCACACCTAGCTTTTATGTGGAGGAGGAGGAGGACCCAAACTCAGTTTCCTAGGCTTCCACCGAAAATGCATTGCCCACTGAGCCAACTACCCAGCCCACCACAGCTACTTTTTATTATTCAAGCCCCATTCTCCTATAAGGAACCAGCGGCTCAGAGATGGTGAGGGTATAGACCCTGAACTTAAGTGACCAACTGAACCAACTCGGGGTTTTACTTCTCGGTCTGTTCGTAAAACAAGAGCCAACTCTTCAAACAGAAAGTTATTGTTTACTTCCTGGTTGAGTTTAGGAAACAGTCCCAAGAAAGATCACCAGTGGCAATGGTCATTCATCTTTCCTCTCCCCGAAAGACTCATAGTCAGTTAATTCTCCTGTCTGGGAGATTGAGCAGTGAACGGATTATATGCAGTGGGCGTGTCTTAGTAAGCAGCAGTGGGCGGGTCTTAGTGAGAGCAGTGGGCGGGTCTTAGTGAGAGCAGTGGGTGGGTCTTAGTGAGCAGCAGTGGGTGGGTCTTAGCAAGCAGTAGTTTGGAAAGCTCCCTTGGTAGATGAAGAAATATATCATAATGGTTGGCAACTACTGGGCCCAGTAAAAATCCCAAACTCCAGTTGCTTCTAAATGTCTGGGGGGGGGGGGGGGGGAGGGGGGAGGGGAGGCTGAAAGTGAGTACTAACTAGGCTCCCTCCCAAATTTCCTATTAGGTAAATGTGAGTTTGAGACTAAGAATTTGCATTCCCAACAAATTCCCCCGGTGTGCTGTGATCCAAGCATCACCCTTGGAGGCAGATGTACTTGACTAAGAAAAGAAAATGCCCACCACAACATTAGTGCAATTACTAGGCTTGCCTCTGTGCCAACCTACAGGGCCCAACAAGTAACCGCTTCAACGTGCATAAGAGACAGGTGACTCTTCCAGGTCTGATTTCCCACAAAACTACTGAGGGCCCCCCATTCCAAGTCCTACAAAGTTAAAAGAAAAGGGGGGGGGGGTCTGACATACATATCCTTAAAATAATCTAAGTCTTTTCAAACTGTAGATCTGCTCTTGAAGACCTCAAGTCTCTCTCTATATATATTTTTTTTTTTCAAGGAAGAAAAAATTACTTTTCTAACCATCACAAAGACATGTGGAACCTGTTTTTATTTTTAGTAATAACACATGGAGCAGCTTTCGAGATTTCTGCAACATTTTAAGTGACTGTAGTACGTGGAGTCAAAATATGTTCTGCCGATTTTCACTTCAAATACTCCAGTGCCTTCTAATTTTTATGTATTTAAAAGTATCACCATGGTGACTCTCCAGTAGAAACAGTTGTAACCATCCTTATTTCTACTGGGTTTCTCTAAGAAGAAAAGTGGGCATGCACCATATGTATTTAATTTATGTATGTTGTCATTATATAATATGTAACCTTGCCATTCCAGTTCTCTCCACTTAATCTATCGTATTTACTCTCCTAGCCGCTGTGCTCTGTAAGCTTGTTTCCAATGACTAGAACATTCTTCTCTAACGTTGTAACAATGTGCCTCCTCCTCCAATATCCAGGTCACTCTTAATTCTTCAGTACAATATAAAAGAACAAATTCTCCCTTTTTTCTTAGTAGTCTGTTAACAGGTCAAGAATCAGGAGAGTGGCCCAGCCAACAGTGCTATTTGGAAACACAGGTTTGTGGAAGATCTGCAACAGGAAGCAGAGCATTCAGGAAATGCACATGCGCATTAACTGGGGACGAAGGCTGAAGCTGCATCAGTCTTCAAGGCTAGCTTGACCACTTTGGAGAACTTCTTCCCTGCTAGGAGCAAGTGGTCCAGAGTTCTCTGACAAACTGTGGCTAAACAACTCACAAGAAGAGCTGAACAATACTATTACAATATTCTTTAAATGAGGTTGAAGGACCTGGAAAGTTGGGTCGCTAGTTAACTTGTTTTTGTCGAGGAGCCCGGTTTGATTTCCAGTACCCACATGGTAGCTCACAACACTGAAACTCCAATAGCAGGGGATCTAAAGCCCTCATCTGCCTTCTCTCAGGCGTGCACGTGTGCACAGACTCCAATGCATGCAGAACATTCATACGCATAAACTAATGAACTTTTCTTTGGATTTTTAAAATGAGGTTGAAGACAATTAGACAACTGTCCAATCCAAACAAGAATTTGAGCCCTCTTCTATGTTTCTAGCAATAAAGCAGTGCTTTCAATTAAGGGCAGGCAGATTCTTTTATGATCAATAAGGAGAAAATGCCAGACAGTACTCTAGGTCTAAATTTAAGATGATTCTCTGCCTCTAGAATAATGGCTACTTAATGAGCACACATAAGGTCTAAGTTGATAACTGCTCTCTTTATTGTGCTTCTCCAGTCACTTAGAACTAGCAGTAGCTCTAGAACAGAGATAAAATAGTCATTCCGTATCCACGAGTTCTGCACCCACAGATCCAATTGAACACAAATGAGAAATATTTAGGAAAATTAAAAGTCTGTACCAAAACTATACAGATGTGTTTACGTGTGTGCTCTTGTTTTGTTTCCTAAACATTGAGAACAACTGCTTACACAGCATCTGTACTCAATTAGGTATTTCAAGAAATCCAGGGACAGCGTCATATACACAATAGGATTCCACAGGTTGCCTGGGAATACTGTGTGCGTGGTCTTTTTCGATGGGAGACTTTACTCACGGAACACGGGGTTTGAGAACCGCCAGTGACCTCATTCTACACTTTGGCCCTTGATTCATCCCGTACCACGAGAAGCTCAGCTGGGAGCAGAGACCTGCTAGCCCAAGGCTCACCCCTCCAACCCATCTGCCTACCACAGTGGACCGGTCTGGTTAGCTTTCTTAATATACTTGAAGCAGAACTTCATAGTAACAGACTCCTGTGACTCCCATGAGGGTGGGCCTTACCAAGTACTACACCCAGCTCTCAAAAACCACCCAGCGTACAATCATTCCCCCAAGACCCCCAAGCCAGGAACAACCATCTAAAGGAAACTCTGCCCCACACCTTTGGAAGGTGAAATCATATCCCTTGTACTTTTTGGAAACAGAAAGCTATCCCATACTCTTTAAGTCTCAGGTCCCAGTGCAGCCTTTTAGAGTCTCCTTTTGCTCCATCTTTCCCCTAAACAGGCCTAACCACTTTTGATTTCCATATTCCCCACCCTACTTTTATCTTTGGCAACCAAAGCTTTTCAGACTGATAATCCTGGGCTGGCCCAGTAGGTTTCTCTGAAGCATGTTTTGGTCAAAGTGTACACTGGATTATCAACTTTCAGTCGCCACCGGCAGTAGGAATGAGGAATTTGAAATCCAATTCCAGGCCTTCCCTCAGTTGGCTACAATCTCCCTGTTCTCTATCTCAGCAAGCATGACTAGGCTTAATCTAGACATCCTGGACACAAGACCCCAGGGACGAGTCCTAATTCCTACCTGACTTTGGTGACCGGAATAAGCGTTAGGAGCTGAATTCATTTGCTGAAGTCCTCTCTCTAAGGAATAGGGTCAGTACAGAAGAAATTTGTTATCAACGAGGTGGACCTTAAGCAGCAACAGTGTACTTCCTATGGAAGGGGAAACGTGGGCACAGGCATGTGTGCAGTGTGCACACTTGGAGATGAAGGTAAGCAACAGAACACGGAGCAAGTGCCAGAAGCTGGAGAGGCAAGCATCGATTCCTCCACGGTCCTCTGAAAGGACGTCAGTTTGGTCCCCTACACTGAGACAATGGGATACAATCCACGCCCATGGAGTTTAAGCCACTCTGATGAGTTTGGTACCTCAGCACTAGCAAAGCAACACATCAATTCTCTAAGCGGCAGGCTCCCCCGCTGGAAAATGGGACAAGAAGAGGTCTTCTGGAATAATGAGGAACCAACAAATTACAAGTGAAGTGTCTTGCTTAATTAACCCTTGGCATGACAGCGCCTCGTTAAACTGTTCAACTGTTCCTTATCCTGGTAGAATAGGGTCACCTTTTCCTGCTGTTTCCTAATGTCTGCCCCACCAAACTGCTGAGTGACAGGCCAGGCCAAATTAATCCTACACCAGATTTCTCAGGTGATGAGGGCCACTTAGCCTGGGCTGGCAGGGTGTGGCCTCACGAAGAGGCCTTCCTTTTGCATTATCAACCCGAATCTGGCTCCCTCCCCGCTCTCTGCTCCACACCCACACAAATCCCATCCTTTCCTTCCAGCTGAAGCCACCACCCTAGCCTTGGCCCCAGGCCTGGCCCCTTTCTCTGGTTACAGTTTCTCAAAACCCCCAAGCATTCTACTGCCAGAATATAATCATGTCAAAACCTCATTCTTCAGTTCAGCTCACCCCACCCTGGCCTTTCAACACTGCTCAGAGCCACCCAATCTCCCTTTGCAGCACATTTCCTATTAGCTGTCCGTGCAAGACACGGGCTCTCCACTCTACCTCTGCATATGACATCCTGGCCTCATAATGATCGATTCCTCTATTAATTATAGCCTGCTCAATCAAGCTGGTCCAGCCCTGAGTTCATTTCTCTCTTTCATGAAGCTTTCCCTAAAGCCTTATACTGCTGGATATCCACACACCAGGCTTCATTTTGAACAGCAAAGCGTCAGGCATAGAGCTCAGCTAGACAGCAAACACCTTTAGGCATTCACCCCTTGCAGACTTGTGCTGGGCACCAGGAGCTATGGCTGACTTTGACTTTACTATGTGGAAGGTTTCACCTTTACTCTTCATGCTGCTTTACAGGAGATATAGATCCTGCCTCAAATAAAGATGAGGAAATTAAAGATCAGAGCAATTATGGACATTGTTGATATCATATGGATACCAGAGGGTGGGAGCGACATAGACAGAAGACAAGGGGTGAGCTGAAAAACCAGACCCCAAAGGACATGGATTACAGGCTAGAGGAAAGATGATGTCAAGGACCAGAGATGTGGCTCAGGAGCAAAGGTCTTACCTAGCTTGCAGAGGTAAATCTAGGTTTGTCCAATATATATATTAAATAATATACAGTCTCCTCTCTCTGTCTGTCTCTCTGTCTCTATCTCTCTCTCTACCTACCTGTGTGTGTGTGAGAGAGAGAGAGAGACTTACACACACCAAGGTTGAGCCTTTCTGCTGCTCAATGAAATTTTGTGACTTAGATTGAAATTACATGAGCATATGTACCAAGATGACTCAATGCCAATGTTATAATAAGAACTAGAATTTAGACTGATGCCAAAACTACAGAAATAGATTTATCTAACAGAAAAACCAAATTTAACAAACTGAACTACTACAGTAAATTTTAAGTGGGATGAATACCACGTCTTGACTTTGAGTTCACGTATTCGATGGCACGAGAAACGTCTGGGCTAAGAATGAAGGAAGAGGGCGTGGCCACCAAGGCACCTCATTTAATCTCAGCGGATGTCAACAGCAGAACAGCTAGAAAGTGAAAATGATTTTTATTTTTATTTTGTAACAAATCTAGAGTTCTGCTCAGAACGCTGGGCCACCACTTGAGGCTTAAGCTGTCACCTAGGTTCAGGTGGAACTTGCTGACCTAATTAAGAACACTCACATTTCACAATTTTGTTCATTACTCAGTGTGGTAGTTTGAACAAGACTAGGCTCATGCTTGAATGATTAGAGAGTGACATTGGGAGGTATGGCCTTGTTGGACTAGGTGTGTCATTGGGGGTGGGCTTTAAGGTTTCTGAAACCCAAGCCAAGCCCTAGAGACTCTCTCTTTCTCTTCCTGCTGCCTGCTGACCCAGATGTGGAACTCTCAGCTGCTTCTCCAGCACCATGTCAGCCTGCATGCTGCCATGCCTCCCACCATGATAAGCATGGACTAAACCTCTGAACTGCAAGCAAGCCTCAATTAAATGTTTTCTTTTATAAGAGTTGCCAGGGTCTTGGTGTCTCTTCACAGTGATAGAAGATTAACTAAGACACACATTGACTGAATGCATGGGCTCACAGTAATGCAAAGCTAAATTTACAGTCTGTAACTGGAAGGTGGTGACACAAAGCCCTTCTTTGTCAATGGAGGTGAGAGATGATCATGGTTTTTGCTGTCTGTGTGAGCAACCTCAAAATGATAACCATAAGCGACACTTGTTAATCCCACATCTAATCAGATCAGTTAAAGCAAAGATTACTTGAAGAAAAACCTGACTGACTACCCAATGTCTCCAGTTGATAACACCCTTCCATTCCCTAGCTTGGGAGAAGCAGTTAACTTCCTATGAAACAGCCTGCTACAATAGGTTTCTGCCAACACAACACTGTTGGGCAAGGAGCAGCCAACAGCAGCAAGTCACTAAAGACCGAGAACATTCTAGAACACCTTTAACATTCAAGTCTCAAAGGAGACTGTGGAACCTGCCTATAAACATGTTAATTGTCTCTTAATATCCATTCTTCTTTGCCCCTTGAGGTTCAGGGCTAGGATCTCTTGCCTTCCCCTCAGGTTTTACATGAGGGCAATGAATTGTGCCCCCCATGGGCACATCTCTTCAAAAGGAAAATGGTATAGTTCGCTTTCTTTAAGACTTAAATGTTGAGTAACAGAGCGAGCAAGCCCAGAGCGGTACTGCCCAACCTAATTATAATGGAAAACTTGCACCATTTAAACAAGTTTTGGGGGCTAGGAAGATGGCTTGGGGGTGTGGGGGTGGGGGTGGGGGAGGACATACTAGCTACACAAAGCCTGAAGGCCCAAGTTCCATCCCAGAAACTAACCCAAAAAGCCAGAAGCAGAGGTGTGTCGCTGTAATCCCAGCACTCCTATGGCAAAACTGGGAAGCAGGAAGAGGAGAATGGCCCGAATGCTGGCCAGTTAGCCCGTAGTAGATACGCTGTACAGGCAGGAACAAGAGAGCCTCCCTCAACAAGGGGGAAGGTAGAACTGGCTCTCACTCTTCTATATGCATACATTAGTGTACCTGTGTGCAGTCTCTCCACCCCTCCCTCCCGCCCCCGGCCCACAACTCCCCACACAAACAAATCATGATAGGCAGATTAAAACACATAAACAGCAGCAGATGAAATAAACTTTACTCATTTGTACGATCTAAACCATCAGCAGTCTGCTGAGCAATTATTTTAAAATAACCCCAAGATTCCTTAAAAATATTTAACGGGCTAGAGTGGAGCAGAGTTCAATGTCTTTGACATCTGCTACATGTTTTTAGGTCACCTTAGTTTAAACCAGCACCATTTTAAATGCCCAGGAGTCACAGGGGCCTGGGCATAGCGCAACCTAGAGGGAAGAGAATGGCCGTGTTACTTGGGGTCCAGTGCAGTCTAAGCAAGGAGCTGTGTGCAGACCCTTTGGATTCTTGAAACTCTCACTTCAGAGGAAAGCAGGGTCACTCTATTTGGGCACCTTAACACATTATCCCATCATTAACTAATACATCCAGTATGTTCCAGAAGGATCTTGCAGCGTCCTAGTTATAAAAGAATTTTTCAAAAAAAAAAAAAAAAAAAAAGAAAAAAAGAATTTTTCAAAGAATGCAGAGCTTCATGAGTTGGAACTTAACTCTTATCAAAATCCCTCCAAAAACAAAGACCAAATACAAATGTCCTCCCCCCATCCCCCACACCTCCACCCCGGCCCTCAAGTCCAGCATTGGGAAACACAATTCAAAAGAGACATATGCAAAGAGACTGAATGTGGATCCTTTGACTTTCTCTTGCTCCCGATCTCTGTGCCTCCTAGTAGAGCACCCGCCCACTGGGCAGCCCAGGAAAGAGCTGGAGACATCAGCCCAGTGGACTTCTAGGAAGTTGAAAAAGCAAAATAAAACATTTTCAGAGAGCGTTTCCCAAAACAGGAGAGCATTCTCAGAAATGACAGCCACTGGCATAACCTGTGAGTCAGACACAAGGCCTTTCCTCCTTTCCGTGGACGCAGGAACTCAAGCAGAAGCAAGCCCCAGCCAACAGTTTTAAAGACACAACTGGATATCTGGCTACCGCTCTCCCATCACCTTATAAATGAAACTATCCACCTTTACACAGCAAAGATCTCTGTGCAAAAACTCAACTCAGAACCTCCACAGGATGATTCAGAAGCAACTCCCAGTTCATCACTGAAGAGAAACCCAACGCTGAATCCATGAAGCAAGAGAACATGTAGGTCCACAACAGTCCTCACTGAAACTCATCGGATAAATACTTTGTATCAAAGAGGTAAGAGACAATGACCTGAGATGACTCGTTTGCTCTGAACGCTATCAGATCTTCCCAAGTTTAGGAGTCAAGGTCTGCATTTTACTTCGGTCTCCAGATGGAAAATGTCAAGTTTAAGGAAGAATCAGGTCAAGGTGATGGCTGAAGTTCTGATTCACAGAGCCAGCCAAGGAGCAGCACACAGAGATGCATCATGGGCTCCCGTGAACAGCAGAAGCAACATCCCGCCTCCCCTTCAAAGCCAGTCTGAAAGGGATGTGGCTCGCAGCAAGCAAACCACCCAGATTCCCCCACCACAGGGGAAGGAAGCACACTGGCAATAGTGAGCCTCACTGCTCTACACAAGCTTAGATAATATGAAAGGATTGTATAAAATCGTTATACAGTTTTTTTTTTTTTTTCTTTTCGGGAGGGGTATTGCTGGGAATTAAACCCAGGACTTCCATATGTTAGACAAGTGCTCTGAATGGGCTTATTCTAGCAATGAACAGTAGGCAAGGTTTTATTTAATACAGTTTGAAGATTCCAAATTTACAAATGCTAATGCCCTGTGTAAGCAGATCTATACCTTCACATAGTGCAACATATCCTGTAAGTAAAAACCCAGTTCCAGGCCTGCCATTTATCAAATATGAGACTCATGCCATAAAATTCACTTTCAATCAACATACCTACTTTCCTTCCTTCCTCCCTCCCTTCCTCCCTTCCTTCCTTCCTTCCTTCCTCCCTTCCGTCCGTCCATCCGTCCGTCCTTCCTTCCTCTGTAAAACGCTATCATTAGATGTTCATTACCTGACAGGGTCTGAACATAAATGACAAGGAGTATGCAAACTTGGCACTGTGTCTTGTGCAGGTGGTGAGCTTGTAACAGCACAACAATGTTTCTCCTTGTTGTCATGAGGAGCTGTCACCCCAGGTCTGGGAAATACCCTCATGAGAAAGTGCCTGCTGCACAGCCTTGAGGACATGTGTTTGCATCCCTAGCACCACGTAAAATCCAGACACAGCATTATGCATGAATAACCCCAGCACGGGAATATGGGGAACACAGGAGGAGTTTGGGAGCTCGCTGGTCAATCAACCTCATCAATCAGGCACACTCTGGGTTTAGTGGGAAACCCTGTCTCAAAAATGAATAAATAAGGTGTAGACACTTAATGTCCTAGTCTTCACATGTGTGGGTGTGAGCATGTATGTACGTACACACACACACACACACACACACACACATACACACACACACACACACACACACGGAGGATAAAATTTTTTTAAATGTGGGGGCAGCAGTGAGGGCTCAAAGGAAGGTAAAGAATGCTTTCTGTGGGATCCAAGTTCAATTCCCAGCGCAGACATCAGGTTGCTTACAACCACACTCCAGCCCTAAGGCATCCAACTCTCTATTCACACACACACACACACACACACACACACACACACACACACACACACACATAACATTTTAAAAGAAATATTTACTCTCATTTCTGTGCATTAGGCTGGAACACTCACGGGAATACTGTCATGCCCTTCCCTCCTTCTGAGACACTGAGCGTCATCCACAAGATGAAGGGATGAGGCCTCTTAACTGCATGTACTCAGTGGGAAAAGGCAGGAGCTTAGAAAACCTATTCTAGAACAGAAATGCATTACAGGTTGAATGGTGTAATGTCCAGAATATTTATGTAGACGTGCTAAAACCTCCACATCACAATGTTATCTTACTTAGATTAAGAGGTAGATTTAAGGAAAAAAAGAAGGAAAAGAAAGCCTACATGTTATTGTAGTTTAAAATGAGGTCAATGGAATTGGCCCTAATCCAATACAACTGGCCCTAATCTAATATGTATCCTTATAAAACCTAGGAATGTGGACACATACATGCACACAGAGAGAAAATAAAGCAAAGACGAAGTCTAGAATTGGGGTAACATGGCCACAAGCCCAAGTTCCCAGTAAACACCTAGAATCCTGGAGAGGCATGCAACAGGCTCTCCCACACAGGCCTCTGCACACCAGCCCTACCACAGTTCCAGCCTCTGGACCCAAGAGACAATAAATTCCTGTTGTTTAGGCCACCCAGCTTGTAGCGCCTTGTTATGGCACCTGGCCAATTAACACAAGGTGAGATCAGGCAGCAAGCCGATTCTCTGTTTCAAAAGGGCTGACAAGACCTGGAAAGTATGCAGCCTGAGAAGAGCCTACCCAAGTCCTCTCGGGTCTCCTGTCTCCACCCAACGGTCTCTTCTCTCATACCTTTTAAAGCTACATGTCTACAAAGAGATTAGCTTGAGACTGGCCAAGGCCTGTATAGCTACAGAGTGCAGTTTTAAATACTCCCGGCGTGTGCACACGTTCATACAATGAATGACTCAGGCATCTGTAAGGACTTATTATAAATGACTAAAAACTCCTTGGGAAAAAAAAAAAAAAACACCTTGGCAGCGATGTCAGTTTTCGACCTTCATGTGAACCATTATCTCAACAGGCAACAGATTCGGATCCTGACTGAGCAGGATATGTCTGGTTCCTCAAGATTCAGGGGGTGTGGGCATTTCCTTGGCTCAAGGCTGCAGTCTCCGGGAGCTGCTACATCAAGGTATGCCATCTACTTAGTCTTTTCCAATGCAGTCCCTTTAAACTGGCTGCTCTGATTTTTCTCCACGCTATGTCCGCTGCGAGTTCCTAAGTCTAACAGAACACATACCTGGGAATAAAACTTTCACAAAAGCAAACGCACACCCACAGAGTAAGGGCTAACTCACTCGGCCACTTCTCAAGGCTTGTTCCAAAGGTCTTTCAATCCCATGTCCCATCCTCATAGCCACACCCCAAGTTGGGATGCTTGTCCGGGTTCCTCCAGCCTTACTGTGTCTACTGTCAAGGGCAAATGTTAAGATCCCACATGCTGAGCCTCGGCTCCCCCACAGCCCCAGCTTCATCATTTCCACACATGCCAATCCCCTTGGTTGAAATGCCACCTTTCCAGAGCTCCCAAAACTCTCCGACTCACAGTGTCCCAGAGCATCTGCCACCAGGCTTCCCAGCCTGAGAGTCAGTCCCCACAGCTAGCCCTGGTTTTCTGGCAGAGCCAGCTAGACTCACCTCGAAGGCCCATTTGGCATCCGTGCTCTATGTTTGCTTTGTCCTGAGTATTTGAGGCTCATGTTGACCACTCTCTTCCTCCCTAGGCTCGTCAGCTTCTTGGAGTGGGGGTTGGGGATGTGGGAGACAGATTCCCGGCATAGCCAAGGCTAGCCTTGAACTCCCCAGTCCTAGGTTTATCACAGCCAAGGCTGGCCTTCAACTCCCAGTCCTCTTGCTTCCACTTTCCTTGTGTTGGCCAGGTTTGTACCATCACACTCTTGTTTTCAGACAAAAACAAAACAAACAACCCTCCCCCCTGTAAAAAAAAAAAAACCTCTACAGTTTGCATTACTTGTGTGTCTGCCTCTCTAGTGACTTGCTCATGTGTAAGGAAGTCCCAAATGAAGTTACTACTACACACTGAAAAATAGCTTCTACTACAAAAGCACCGCCTTGGCCTCCATAGAGTATAGCATCCCAAGTATAGGTAGGAGTCTGTCTAACCACAGCCTACAGCGTCATACTGAATCCCCAGAGCTTACAAATAAGCCTGCCCTAGTCAGGGACCCAAACTGAAGCAGCTTCCAGAAAGCACCACCCTGACTGAACCTCCACCTGCACAAAGGTCCTGGAGTAGCACAGCCGCCTGAAGGCCACCCATGGAGAACTCCTTGAGGGCACCATCACCCTCCTTGCTTACTCCAGAGACTTCTCAATAGCCACAAGGTGACCTGGCTGCAGCCCTCCCACGCACAGCACAGCCTGGCTGAAACGCGATCACATTAGTGGGTCACCTGTCTTCTCTTTATGTAATCCTGAACCTGATCTGCCATCCTGGGCTCCCTACCCTTGGAAACACAATGAACTCTTTCTTCCCTTTCTGTTTCACACAAAGACAAGCAGGACCGTGGGGCGTCTGAGGCCGCAGGACACTCAGACACCACACGCACGCAAGCTTCAGTAAAGATTACAGTTGGGCTCATTTAAATGAACACCATCGTTGGTAAACCTGTTTTCTGGTCAATACGCAACCAGTGATACATATGGCAGGTACCAAATACAAGTGAAAGGCATGCTCGTAAAAGCGACCTCTCCCAGGTCCCTTCTTCAGAGGCTCCCTGCATCTTTCGTCTTTATAATCTGTAAGTTCCTTAGCAGAATAAAGAAGTACAGACCAACTAGCATCTAAGCATCAGGCCCCGGAGATGTGTGTCAGGCCTCCAATAAACAGCATGTCTACCAAGCCTCAATCCCAGTTCAGAGTCACTACCATCTCATAAACCAAAATCTCCATCCCAAGCCCCTTTCTTCAGGAAACCTAGACTTCCAACACCTCGCTGCAAAAACTGGTTCCACAACGTAGAAATGGCTGCACGTCTCCGGGACCTCAGTTCTTTAATCTGAAAAACCAGGGAGACCTATCCCATGAGGCTGGTGGCAAGGACACCTCAGGGGCCCGGTGGCGTACAGTTGCATGAGTTGCACCAGGATCAGCATGTGGCTGGCTAACAAGCAGGTTTGTTTGGAAAGTGCTTTCTTCTTGTGTTTTTATTCCCTCCATTTAGCTATCCAGTGATGTAATTTGAGGAAACAATTTGGGATAAATTTGGGAATAAATTTATAGATGGGTCTTACTCCATTCAACCAATTTCCTTTGCTCTCCTTCCCGAGGGCCACTCCTCGAACGTTCCTTCTTAGTACTTTACTGCCCAAACCAAGACCTTCGTGCTGCCAGATCTCAGAAGCTTTTACCAGTGTTATTATTGTGGTTTTATTTTTTTAATTCACGGAAATGTTTCAATTTTCATTTAAAACAGATTCCAGCAGTACCCTCTGTATAATCCCCATTTTAAATTTTCACATCCAGCGTTATATGTGCGCCTCTCCCTCTCCCTCTCCCTCTCCCTCTCCCTCTCCCTCTCTCTCTCTCTCTCTCTCTCTCTCTCTCACACACACACACACACACACACACACATACACACCCTGCCCTGGTTATAGATCACAACTCCCAGAGGATGAGAGCCTGCTCCAATAATCTCAACGTACACAGTTGGAAGCAGCCCAAAGTCTCTTGGATCAATTTCCCCCCTTTGGCAGTCAAGGAAATTGAACACAGGGCCTCACGAATGCTAAGCAAATGCTCTACCATTGAGCTATCGTTCCACCCCAAATTCCCTTATTTGGTAATTTATAGACTGGTACCTCTGGAACTGGGCAAGGCAGTGTATTACTAGCCTTTCCTCTTTAATTGAAGCCAAAGGTGACACATAGGCTTAGTACCATCGGCCAGCCGGGGAGCATAGTAAAGTGTGCTTGGGGGAGGGGCGTCTGAGGAAGTGACAGAAGGGTTTAACTATCTGACCTTGCTCAAGTCACTTCACATTCTCTGAGTTGCAGTTAATTTGCCTTAAGAGTGAAATGAATTTTTCTCTAAGATTTCTTGTTACTTTTTTTTTTTTTTCAAGAGCTGATACTTTGGAGTCACTCTCGAAGCATCGAGTCTGGCCTCTTATCAAAGTAGTAAGTACACAGCTACTCATCACAGCGCAGTCTGAGAGATAAGTAGGTGCACGCAGAGTGCACTAGCCATGAAGATGCAGCCTCCTTTACTGCAAACTCGAAACCGTGCCAACCTGCTGAAATAAATTCATGGCAGAGCACAAAACTCCAGGCTTGCCTTTAATTACGCAATCTTAGGCAGTAACAGAGCAAGCCTATTTTGAAGGTTGACTTGCCTGGGCTTCTATCTAATGCTCTTCCATGAATTTCTCTCTCGTGCAACTGTTTCGCTTGAAGCTTTTGGAATGTAGCTTGTTACAAGACTCGGATCCCAGCACAGCTTAAGAGGTAAGACTCTTTGAGAGTATCGCTATTCGAGTCCTTGTCACCTTCTCTGATGGGAGACCTTCATGTTTCAGACCTTATATCCAGTCCGCCAATCTAAAGTTGTTTATGATGGACTTTGTGAGAAAAAAAAAAAATTCAGGAATGTAGGGGGAGTAAAAAGACTAGTGAACTACAAACACTGAGTTCAAGGTTCTTAAAGACCAAGGGAACAATGTTAATAATGTAAGTCCTTTATCACCCCTATTCTGGCCAACTATGATGAGTAAGCACTTAGAAGGCTGAAGCAGGAGGATTGCCATCAGTTCAAGGCCGGACACTGTACAAAGTAAGATTCTCTCAGGGGTGGGGGTCGGGCAAAAAACTAGAGTGGATTAATAATAAATATAAAATTAATAAAATGACATTCTAAATCAGGATTGGAAACACTGGCTTTTCCTGCTCCTTCCACTTGACTGCTCCTGTCTCTCCATGACAGGAAGAGTTTCTTTTGGCCTTTACAGGCGTTTCGGAAAGCTGGACACACAAACAGCACACTAAACCCCGCTCATTCGCAGACACCACGTTGTGCTGGCGGGCCCGTGCTTCGGAATCTGTAGTTGATTAACCCAGAGCCTTATCAGGGCTGGAGCATGGCTGTTTCCATAGGCCCAAGGAGCACGGTGGGGCAGCCAGACTGTGAGTCACTGCGTACTTACATCGCTCTTCCGAAACTTTGCTTTCAGGCTCTTCATGTTTAGTCCATTCAGCCTTCCAAAGTCCTGGGAGATTTGTCAATACCTAAGCAGAGAGGGAGAGAAAAAAATGAATGAATGTAGCTTGCCAAGTAAACACTACAGATTTTCTCCCCTGATTGGATTACGACACTGGGCTATGAGGAGGCGGAGGAGATAGGGTTGGACTGAGCTGGCTGTCAGTGAGCAGCGGGGTGGCAGCGAAGAACATAAAGCTCTCCCACTCACGATACACACCCGCAGACCCCCTGACACGTACAAATTAGAAGAAAAACAGAAAACAAAAAAACGAGAACTGTTTTATCCTCTTCGTATATTTTAGCTGACATAGAAAACCTGCACATACCTCCCACCTCAACTGTGATATTTAGAAATACATATACATTGCAGAACAGCCAATGGGCCAATTAACCCACCCGTTACTTCACACGCTTCTCACTGTACTACGATGAGAACCTTTAAGCCCTGGTAATGTCAAGTACACAGACTGCCATTTACAGGAGTCACCAGGCCACACAACAGAGCTCTGGAGTCCATTCCTCTTGTCAAGCAGAAACATATCTTTCGATTGGCATTTACTCAGTCCATCTCCTCACTTCCAGTCCCTTGGCAATAAACACTCTACTCTGCTTCAGGGTCTTAGACTTAAATTACCAAGCATATAAGATTGGGGCGTCTGTGAGTCTCGCCCGACTCTCTTCTCTGCTGTGGTTGGGGTGTGGCTTGCTGGGGAATTCCAGTATTGGAAGCTTGGTGATATGGGAGGTGATGGGATCACTAAGAGGCGAGGTCTGCAGGGAGGTCTTTGTCATTGGGAGAGTGATCTCTGAAGGGCTCCCTGGTCTCTTGGGATGAGAGCAAAGTGACCCTTAAAGCTCCGCCCTTCCAGCAAGTGGAGCTTTCCCTTTTACAGGGTCTCCCAACACTGTCATTTGCTCCAAGGTCTTCTAAAGAAACATGCCTTTGAACCTGCGCAATCACCAACTAATAATCCTTCCTTGATAGTGTTATCCAGACATGGGTATTTCATTACAGTAATAAAAACCAAAGCAGCACATGCCTACTGAAGTAATCAATGTATCCTTCATTTTGCAGTCGTACAACTGACCTCCTTTTAAGGGTTAAATAGGAGATGAGAGAAAAGCGTTCCTCTTCCACGTGCTGTTTATCCCTTGCTTATTTTTCCAGTGCTTGCCTCCCTCCCCTGCTCCTCTTAAATGCACAGTGCAGTTGGTAGAAAATGCCAAGAACAACATAATCTCCCTAATAAATACCTCATTCCTCAGGGGGCCTACTCTAAGCTATGTAAGACTCTCCGGGTCCTTTTGAGACTCAGCAATTCCGAGTTGGTACTGGAAGTCTTCAGCAGTTACCACACTTAGGAGAAGTCTTTAGTCTCCTGGAAACTGTATGTAAGTTTTTCAAAATATGTATATTTACGTATATGCACACATACACACATACATGTACACATACACATAAACATATACAAATACACATACATATACACACATACATATACACACATATACATACACATACACACATACATATGCATACAAACACACACACATATATATACATATATGTATATATACCTACACATACAATACACACATATACACACATGCACACATATATACACATATGGAGAAGCTTCCTAGTCTTCACTGGATTCTGCAAGGTACCTGCCATTCTTCCAAAGACAACTACAAAAGTTCAAGCCTCTGAGAGCGACTAAGACACTTGTCGGCCATGCCAAAGCATGCTTTCCCCACAGTCCTATATGGTTCCACGGTCAAAACCAAAAGCCAGAAGCCTGTGTCAAAACGCAATGCAGAATTTATCATTTTCTAAGACTAAGAAGAAAGTCAAAGTGCACTTAGTCAGAAAGGTGAGATAATCCATGTGAAATTCCCCACTGCACTGAGTGCTCAGTAAAGGTCAGCTTTAAACAGTACTTGACAGAAGCCGTAATGTGAACTTCCAACTGGCAGTGCCATTACAGTGGGGAGCTATAGAATGGTGGGTAAATGCCTAACACTCCTAGACATTATTTTTTTTCCAAGCCTTGCAAGCCCACCTTGCCTTCCTCTACATTCTCATTTAAAACAAACATGATTTATGAGGTCAGGAGTGGGGTAGACTCAGGACATAAACAACTCTCGACTCATCCTTCCTCCTGTGTCTGCACCCAGAAGTCACCATACATGCTACCCTCCGATGTGTTTGCCTCCATCTGTGCTGATGTCACCAAGCAGAATCCTTGGATGAAGGACATGAAAACAAGGTCATCCCACAGCACTGAGATGACGTTTACATTTATCTGGAGATCTCGTGCCACTTCGTGAGACCCTTTCATCTTTCCCACCTCTGCAGAAGTGACAGAAGGCATGCTGCCTTGGAAAAGGCACAGGCTGTAATTACACACTGCTAATTGCTGAGGACTTAATTACAGAGAACCTGGGACAGAAGCACACAGAACAAGGAGCACACCTGGCAAAGAGGACCTCCCTGAGAAACCCAGACTGAGCTGGGCTTTCTCCATGGGAAAACAGCTTTTGATGAAATGGTTGCAAAACAGAAGTAATGATAATCAAATACTACCAAACTGGCACTGGCACTGGCCCAGGGCTGGCTGAACCAACTATCTCTAAACAATGGAAACCATCCCTCAAATTCAAGTCCTTCTTCCCACTATTTCAAAATAACCAAGGAAAGAGATCAAGTCAATACAGAGCAAAAGGGAGAAAAAGAGAAGCCACAGCTGCGAAGAACCAGAAAATGTGCGGCCGCCAAGGCAGACTCACCCAGCATCCCTTCATGCCCAGAGCAAAAGGTCTCAGGCAACAGTCAGTTAGATTGTTTGTTTGTTTGTTTGTTTGTTTGTTTGAGATCACAGGAGTTGTAACGGTATTGGGTTTCGTGTGTGTGTGTGTGTGTGTGTGTGTGTGTGTGTGTGTGTGTGTGTGTGTATTCGTGTGTCTTTGGCTTTCTTCCTTCCCCCCACCCCTTAAAAGTCCGGCAATGAGAGGTATGTGAACTGTTATTTGGAGATAATTAAATAAATAAAGTAAAAATTCCAAAACTTCTCAAGGGAAGGTATGAATTACTCAATGAACATCTCCCTGGTGCCCAGCATTTGACTGTGTGATAGCTGGGTGGTCCATGGGTATAGACAGCTCCATGATGGGACAGACCTATGCTAAGGGGTAAGTGCTGGAGACAGATTAGTAACCCTAGAAACAAGAGCCTCTGACTGGGCGCAATTAGAGGTATTAATTAATCCTGGTGTTTGTAAAAGGAGCTAACACCCAGAAGCCATGGCTAGTGGGCGCTCGCCTGGCCCATAGGTGATGCCAAATGTACTCTGCCTCAGCATCTTCTTTTCTAGAAGATGCTGTGAGAGAAACTCACCCAGCCCTGCCTTCCTTCAGTCAGCTGGGATTTTGCAGTGCGCAGGATGAACTACAGTTTGTCTTAGATAAAGCGACATCTAATGACAGCAAGGAGATACTAATGGCGGTCCTTGGGAAACCCACTTGACTTGCCTACTCCAGACTAGCCATGCACAATTTACTGGATATTCCTTAAAGGAGAGCTACAGCCAAAGAGCTGCACAGCAGCCTCATTAGGTATTCACAGAAAGATGGCACACTGAACATTCGCAGGAAGATGACAACACCGACTGGAAAACAACCTGAACTTGGATTCTCATTTCAAGCACATAAAAGCACTTAACTCAGTGTGCTGAAATTGCTACCTAGCCCACTCAAAGTATGTCATTGGAATGTATCACCTACCAGTAGTCACCCATCACCACATGACTGCATCATAGTGAACAGCACAGACTACATCCTTGTCCTTTCACTTAAAAGGCCGGATGCAACCCAGGAGTTTAATAACGCATTTCCTCTTTAAAATTAACACTACAGCTCTCAATCAGACCCTCATCTGATAAACTTAAAGTCTTTTTTTTAAGACTTATTTATTTATTTCATGTATGTGAGTATACTGTAGCTGTCTTTAGACACACCAAAAGAGGGCATCGGATTCCCATTACAGATGGTTGTGAGCCACCATGTGGTTGCTGGGAATTGAACTCAGGACCTTTGGAAGAGCAGTCAGTGCTCTTAACCGCTGAGTCATCGCTCCAGCCCATACTTAAAGTCTTAATTAAAATACCTTAATACTAGCCTTGACCACAAACAAAAAGTTGTACTTGCTTATTTAAAATATGTACAACCCCCCAAATCTTCTGAATTTTCACAGACTTAGGGGGTCAAGTTCCTCTCGCTAAGCCTTGCACCCTGGAATGTGGAGATTATTGCACGGGATCCTCAGTGACAGCACAACACTAATTTGTACCCAGACAAGCTTTGAGATTTTCTTCTTCCAGGTTTCCTTCTAGACTGATAAAATGTTTCGTTATTTATTGCCATGATGGTTGTACAACCGGCAAACATATTAAAAATGATTTGACTATGCATCCGGACATGACTGCATGTTAAATGGCACCCCAACAGAGTTGTTATTAAAAACAAAACAAAAAAATCTTCATGTCTCTTCCAATACTCAAGAGTGATTTCAAAAGGAAAAAAACAGTCAATAAACAATATAGTAAACTGGTAAAAAAAAAAAGCCACGAGATTTATTTAGCTATTTCTCTACTGTATCTCATTGTTTATTCAAAGTAGGTTTAAGCTCACCCTACTCCCAACATGGCCCAGGGCCAATTCTCTTGGCCTTCCACTCAGATAGCTATAGTCAGGTGAAATTCTGTTAAGGACATATAATAAGATGGGGAAGCACTCCTCTGGACTCTAGGCCTCTATATACCTATAGTTTACACTCTCAGTGCGAAAGAATCTAGACACTGGCCAGATGGCTAAGGTCACTACTTCTGAGCAGCTCCCATGTTTGAATTCTCACACAACAGAGCAAGGGAGTTGGGGACAGATGTGGGAGAAGAAATCCTAAACTCCAATTCTGTGTGAGCAATTACCTGCTCATGCAAGGCCAGTAAGTAGTCATATTAATTCACGAAAGCAGACCATGGCTGTGTACACATATATTTAGTGTTTGAATCACAAGAATACATTAGCACCTGGCAGACCATACCACATGACCCAAATCCTCTGAACTACAGTAGAATTAGGGGAGCAAGGTCCTCTAGCTAATCCTTGCATACTGGCATGTGGAAATTAATTACTGCACAGAACCCTCAGTAACAGCACAGCACTCATGTGTACCCAGAGGAGCTTTGAGACGCTCTTCTTCTGCACTGTAAAGAACACATCAGACTTAAAATCCGCACCCACAAAGGCATCAAGTAGAAGGAACCAAAATACTTCTTGTTTCCTCAGACAATAATCTCTCTCCACATCAAAGATAGATTCTTACCAAGAGCTATGCAAACATGTGGTCCTTTCAATCTGGCAGAAGAAAAGGCCTCTCCAGCCCAACTATTCCAGGAAGATGGCTGTCCCAACACCACCATCTTTCCAACCCTGCAGCAGCTGCTCTAGCTCGGCCTCCTAGTCTGGGGCTTCACCTAGGAGTTACAACACCCCAGCTTCTGAAACAAAGAAAATAAACCGGGCATCTGGACCCACTAAATACTTCCTCTACAGCAGGCTGGTCTAGCCTTCAACACTGAATTTGAAGGGCATTTGGACATGCAGGAAGGAGAATTTGCACCACAAGAGATTCACAACTTTGCATGTAGAAAACAGCTTTGGAAAAGATTCTTATAATTAGGTATTAAATACGGCACACTCACCGGAAATTTTTGAGGACAACAATAAGATCAGAGAATCGATTATAAATGGGACAGGATTCCAACCGGCTATGAGCATAGAATTTAGGTTGTGGTCATGGCGGGGGGAGGGTGTGTGAACACACATGACATGGTGTCCCTCCAGACCTGAGTCAGACATCTGTGCAACCTCCTAAAGCAGTGTCCAGTCTCTCATAATGCTGAGTGTACCCACCAGGAATCACTGCAGAATGTCTCCAAGATTCACCCCAAGAAAGATCGCCTTAGATTCTGGCACAAGAGAGTTCAGCAGCCCTTGTTTAATTTTTCCAGAAAATTTGAAAATTCCTATCTCAGGCTGCCCACTGACTTAGGAACAGACGAATTCTTAGGATAGAATTTTCACTTTGCTTACACACACCTAACCACCGTCACCCATGTGAATAGATCACACAGGGCCTCGCTATCAAATTAGGCGCCTGCACAGGCTTTTAGCCTTTAACCTTTAACCTGCTCTCCAGCACTACATCACGTAGCTTCACTGGGATTTTTGTAAAGGCAACATAGCGACTGGAGTTTCACCACATACTGATCAAAGCACTGAGAACCTAAAAGCTCCAAGCTCCCTTGGCCTGGGACATCTTTCCAAGCAGCCTCCTCTTCCTGCCTCTCTACCTCCTTCCTCACTGCCTCTCCCTCCACCCCAGCATCTTCCATAGCCACATGCCAGCCCCAGCCAAGTGGCAGACTCTGAATAATGCATTGTTAGGCTCAGCAGAGACCAAGAATCATCAGACAGAACCTTGGAAACAAGTTCTTAGAATAGAGAGATTTTGTCAGCCTGATTGTGCAGACATCTGTGGGCAAGCCCAGTAATTCCCTGCAAGGCAATGTGCCTGTGCCATTATTTCCACAGGACTCAACCACTGGCTTTATTTAGCTTGGGCATTCCCCTGCTCAATTCAGAGTAAGTCAGTGAATCATTTTCTCCATCATCTATCTCTGGATCATCACACGAAGGGCCTTAATCACCGAGGACCAAACACTCAGTAAGTTATATCCTTCTTGTCCTAGCATTTGAAAGATTAGATATAAAAGGCAGGTTGATTTTATTAATTCTCTTTTCTCAAGCTAATGTAATTCTCAATCAGAGCTTAACCTCCTATAATTATATCCTTAATCAAAATACTTTGATAATTCCTATAAAGCCTTATTTGTAATATAAAAACATTAGACTCCCAATTATTACATATCCATTGTAGACTGAAGCAATGCTTTTTTCAGAGTGCACACTAGAGTTGAACAAATTCCTTATAAAGGAAACTGTGGTGATTCTCCTGCCACCTCTCATACGCCTCCATTGGTCCTGAACCAACAGACAGGAGCATGTTGTCCTCTGAGAGGCTCCACCCAGCAGCTGACTCAGACAGATACAGACAACCACAGGCAAACAGTGGATGGAGCTTGGAGACCCTTATGGAAAAATAGGAGGAAGGATTGCGTGCCCTGAAGGGGCTAGGGACTCCACAGGAAGACCAACAGACTCAACCAACCTGGACCCTTGGGGGGCTCTCAGAGACTGAACCACCAACCAAAGAACATACACAGGCTAGACCTAGGCCTCCCTGCACATATGCAACAGATGTACAGCTTGGTCTTCATGTGGGTTCCAAACAACTGGAGTGGGAGCTACCCCAAAAGCTATTGCTTGTATGTGGGATATGTTCTTTTAGCTGGCTGCCTTGCCTGACCTCAGTGGAAAAGGAAGTGCCTAGCCTTGAAGAGACTTGAAGTGCAAAGGTTGGGGGATATGCAGGGGAGCCCCTACCTGCTCAGAAGAGAAGGGGATGGGGAGATGGGGGTATAGAGGAAGGACTGTGAGGGGGTGGCTGAGAGGGGGCAGTGAGAGGGATATAAAATGAATAAGTAACAATTAAATTAAATTAAAAAAAGAAAAGTGTGTTGAACTGGAAGCACAAAAAAATGCAAGTTATTTCATTCCAGTGAGACCATCCATTGCAAAATGCAAGTTTCCAAAAGATTTGGGAATTTAGCAGAAAACTGTTGGCAGGGTCCTTGAACCCCTCTTGACATGCAGAGCAAAGGGGCAGAAAGCAGAGACTAGACGAGATCTTTGGAAAAGCGAACGAACAAACAAGCACGCAGCAATTCTCACCGTGCCTACTCAGCCACATGCAAGAGTCCAGTAACATTGTGAAAAGTCAGACCATGTTCCAGTTGTACCTGCAGGGGCTGCCATAACAACACACTGGAGGACCACATGATGTAACAGAAATGCAGTCTTCACCATTCTTTAAGCCTAAAGGTGCAGGTTGATGCCATGCTGAGGCTCCCCTGGGGTTTGGGGACAACCACCTTCAACTTGAATTTCATTTGTTCTTCCTTTGTCTCTATATCCTAGTTGCCTCTTTCAGAGGCCACCACTGTTCTTAGATGAGGTCTGACCATATAACTTTGTCTAGCTTTAATTACCTCTATAACTGCATCTCTAATAGTCATAGTCAATGCAAACTACATAGTTCAGTCCTTAACACCCCTAGAAAAATCTCAAGAGCAAGATTCAGCCCCTAACCACCTGCCAGGCTCAGAGAACACACACAGTGGGTAGCCGTGGCTGAAGTTGGACTTCCTTATCCTGCTCCTACACAGTACCACTGTGTCTATCAAAATGGGACTTTTTTTTATTCCTAGACAGGATTTCTCTGTGTAGCTTTGGCTGTCCTTGAATTCACTCTGTAGACCAGGCAGGCCTCGAACTCACAGAAATCTGCCTGCCTCTGCCTCTGAGCACTGGAATTAAAGGCATTCATGACCACTGCCAGGCTCAAAGAAGGATTCTTAACAGCTCATAAGTATGACAGGAAGATGAGGTGGGGGGGGGGGGGGGAAGTACAGAGAGAAGAGGAAAAATGATCCAACTTTAAGTACCAAGTTAGTTTTTTCTAATTTTCTGAAATTGGACATTCTGGGCTGGGGATGTGATTCAAAATATAGGAGAATGTAAACAAAACAAATAAACAAAAACAAGGAATTGGACCTTCTAGCTTGAATTTAGAGCATTTAGACGTTGAAACTGAGCCTGGAAATCATTTACATAAATAATAATCAGAAAGTTAGGAGAAAGACTACTTTTAGACAGTTGGGTACAACACAAAGTAGTGTTATGATTATATTTCATAAATCATGTTAATTCATCAAATCAGATAGAAACACATGAATATATAAAGGAGTGAATCTTCCTGAGCATTAGCCCTGAGTTGGGTGCCTCCATGCATGTTATCTCATTTATGATTGAACTAAAGTATGGGTTTGGAAAAATGCTGTCTATGGGCTGGAGAGATGGCTCAGCGTTAAGAGCACTGACTGCTCTTCCACAGGTCCTGAGTTCAATTCCCAGCAACTACATGGTGGCTCACAACCATCTTTAATGGGATCCAATGTCCTCTTCTGGTGTGTCTGAAGATAGCTACAGTGTACATAAAATAAAAAATTTTTCAAAATTTTATTTTAAAAAGTTATCCATATGATAAGTTAAATAATTTCATAGATCCACTAATAACTCTGACACAGTTGTTCATATTGAACACATATGTTCAGTGCATTCTGTAAAGTATATCAGTTAAAATTTTTTAACGTTTTAAATAATTTTCAAAGGGAGATTCATTTTTGGCAACGAGATCTTCCTAAGATACTGTAATAGCTCACATTTTTTCCCCAAAAAATAAATGAGTGCATTCTTTTAGGATCATAAATGTCATGTGACATTACATCAAAACAGCCACGCAGTAAACTCTCCTGAGAACATTAATCTGACAGTCGTCATAACTTGCACTTACCCAGGAGGTGACTTTTTTTTTTTTTTAGAACCAAATATATCTTTCTCCTTTCTTTGGGAATAAATCCTGATCTCCACCAGGACTGATCTCTATCTAAGTCAGCCAAAGCCATAGGCTCTGATTCGAAACTGCCCGAGGCTCTGGCAACACTGCTATCTGATCTCTCAGACCTACTACTCACGCTCCAAGGAGCCAACCAAGAAGTCCCAGGCTTACCTCCTGCCCTAAATCCATCTGATTTCAAACAGGCAGGGTTAGCAAGACAAGCTATCTCTGCAATGCAAAAACATCATTCTAGGATTAAGAAATGTGATGCAACCATCCTAGAGCAGTGGTCCTCAACCTTCCAAATGCTGCCACCCTTTAATGCAGTTCCTCATGTTATGCTGACCCCCCCCACCCCCGACCATAAAAGTATTTGTGTTGCTACTCCATAACTGCCATTTTGCTACTGTTGTGAATTGTCAATATTTTTTGAAGACAGAGGTCTCCCAAAGGGGCCGAGACCCACAGGTTGAGAACCGCTGCTTTAGCGGGGAGGGTAGTTTTAAAGGTCGCTCTAATGTTCTCAATGGACTGTTTATCTCTTGATGCTCACTTCAGTATCGCCTAAGCACATTACTATGTTCCCATCTTAAGATAACTGCCTGCATAGACCTAGTTCCCAATCCTCAAGACAAGCGTCTGAAGACATTTGCACCATTGTGTGCAAGGGCTCCTCGGTTCCTTCTTCCAGGGCTCACCCCTCAAATTTTATACATCAAGTTAAAATGAACATACTAGAATCCTTGTACCAAGGAGGCTGAAGCTGGGGGGATCAGGAGTTCAAGACTAACTGGGGCACCCTAGTGAGACTCTGCCTCAGAAATAAATAAATAAATAATATTTTCAGGTGTAATCTTAACAGTTAATAGTGAAGATGAAAAAATAAGTGCATAATGTATAGTCACTGTGTAAAGCAGTCTGGCAGATGCCCTCAAAAGTGAAATATAAACTTAACCTTTGAGCCAGCAGTTCTATTCCTGTGTATCCAAACGCACAGAACACATGCTCACACAGAGACCTGCACATGGATGTTTACAGACCCATTCGTAATTGCACAAGAGTAAAACTCAAGGAACCCAAGTGTGACGCATCTATATAGTAAAGTGCAGTGGGCAGGAAACGGGAGGGTAAGTAGATCCATGGTCCAATATGGGGGAGGTGGGATAATGTTGACGGGGGGTGCTGAGCACAGTGACCTCCCGTAGTGCACTCTGGCTGTGTATCAGCAGTGGTGAGCACAGCTACCTGCCAGGGTCCAGTGTGGGTGCGGCCCAAACACGTTACATTAAGGCAGACACTTAGGACCACAGAGCACACGATTCTACATCTATGTCTGAGAAAACAAGTCAATAGACAAAAGGGTCATTGGTTGTCTGGGACTGGCTGGTAAAGGCAGTACTTACAAATGGCTGAGCGGTTGCACATCTTTGTCTGTGTGTCGAGTCACTGGCTTGTTGTATACTAAAATTGGTGGTGTAAGTCATGACAGGACATAAGTAACTCCTGAGTAGAGCTGTTTGAAAAACTGTCAAGTGCAGAAAGTAAGAAGGAAGGCTCGTACGTGGAGGGTTTAGCTGGGAAAGCTTTACCATGAGGGAGAAGGTAGCTCTACTCACCATTATATTTAATCCCTGGCTTTAGTGTTTAAAAAGTGGTTGTTGCCAAAAGTTAGCTAGCGACATATTTCAGCAGTCCTTTGGCTCGCTTCCAAAATATGGATAACTTGAGCCTTCCACGATGACAATGTTTTGGCAGTGTAACTTGATCACAGTGGCTCCATGAGGCCTGTAAAATCTCTTTGCCCAATCCTGGGGTATCTTAAGTGCTTGTCAGAATAAGGGACACTTACATGTTATCAATGATTTCTATGAATGACAGAAACTGGGAGCAGGAGAAAGAGAACAAGGTGGAGATTCCTCAAATGATTTCTTCTACCCCAACTCTCAGGAACACACTAAGTTCAAACAACTCTTGTCATAGCCTGACTGAGCAGCAGAGCTTGCCTCCTGGTGTGTTTCACCATAAAAGGCAAACGGCTTTCAACATGAAGGATACAGCACGCTTCCATAATGGAGCAAAGACTGACTATATCCTCCCAATTCATTACATGGCCACAAAGCTATATACCCTGTACATGATGCTACAGGGTTCCGATGGCTACTCTAGGCCTTGTTATTTAAGTAGACGGACAGACATGAGAGGGAAGGAATCTATGATGTCATACTTAGACAATGTACTGAATTACCATCGACACACACAGCCCCTATAGAAATGAAGACCACAAAACTACAGCTGACAAAGTCAGCCTTACTGTTTTAAAAAAAAGAAAGTCCACATGGACTGAAGCACGTGCACAAAAATAGCAATACAGATGCGCACCGTCAGAACTCGCCTGTCTGTCACACCCATGATATCCCGGAGCTACTGTACAGGAATGCTCAAAGCTGGGGTGAAGATCCAAGAAGCTAGGGAAGCTTAGTCGGACATGGACTTAGCAAAAACACTGCAGCTCGAGAGGTCTCATGGCTGAGCTCCCCCAAGCAAGCACAGGCAACCCTGTGGGTGGGAGACTGCCTGCACGAGAGTCTTTGCCTTTTTATCTTCCGTGTCCCATGGATGGAACTAGGGTCTCGTGCATTCTGGGTAAAAGGTCTACTACTGAGCCACACCCCCAGCCCCACTAACAGTGTCCTGGATACCAAGGGCTGCTAGCTACCACATCGAAATGAGCCAAGGCTGCCCCATACCATGGGCACTAGCCACAGACTGCTACTGAACATTTGAGATGTAATTGGCACAAAGCAACAAAAGACTATAAATGGGGAACCCACAGGTTTTGTAGGTAAAGAAAGTCTCACCTGTCATCACTAATAAACGTTATATCAATTATATGTTAGAAATGATACCTACCATTTGAATGTACCATTCATTTCATAACTTTCCTGTTCTGACTACTGGGAATCTAAAATTGCCTGCGTAGCCTTTTTTGGGGACATGAAACTGTTGGTAACAATTTACACTTTTTTTTTCAAACGGTAACTACATATAAAAGTATTTCAATTTATTATTACTGAGGCAGGATAAAAATTAAAACAAAAATATACATGCTCTCAGCTTCAATATTATCACCTCGGTATCTTAGTTTTACTAAGTTACCACTCTGCAAGCTAGTGATATGGTGCCTTCAGGTACAGTACGAAAGGCCTCCTCAGACACAGACAGAAGGAATGACTGACTAACCCTGACAGACAGTCTGTGTGTGTGCTCACCCATTACCCCAATACCATGCTATTCAAGAAGTGCATCTCTATTTGTCTCTAGTAAGAGTTGGGCAGGTGGCTGGTTTTCCAAAGCATTCATCAGGGGATGTAACTTTGCGGTCACTGCACTCTGGGTACCACCATGTTTAGTTTAAATGGGATTTTACCCTTCTGTTTACAGGGCGGGTGAAGCAGGGCAAGTCCTCTGAGGAACCTGTTACTAGAACTTAAAAACCAGTCATCCCTACAGTGTTCAAATCCTATAAGTGAGTAAGAGAAGCAGACGGGGGAAAAAGGAAACAGGAGAGGTATCTGTAAGCTGTCTTGTGTCGCATTAGCATACGGGGCAAGCGTTCTTGCTACAGATTATTAATGGCAAGCTTTGCCAATGTAGCCAAAGTTCTTTAAGAGGTTGGCAGAGAGCCATAACAGGCCATATCAGTCAAATAAGTGTAATCTACTTAAATCAGGGCTTCTTCTACATTTCAAGAAAAACTTTGATGGCCTTTGTGTGTGTGTGTATTATATATATATATATATATATATATATATATATATATATATACCATATATACATATATATCATATATATATATACATATATATACATATTAAATGTATATATATATATATGTGAATATGGTATATACTAACAATTCCTAAGAAAATTTACTTTTTAATTCCTATGTATTCATATAAGTTCATCATTTGTTAATAAAAGCATATTAGCATACTAACAAGATGGGTGTGCTTATTCGGTTTTATATGAAGAATTAAATCTCGGCTGAACACTTGCGGCTGCAGGCCTCAGCGGGTCTTCAATCGTCTTGAGAGCTCAAGGATAATTTCAGTGTTATCACTGCCAGATGGCTGAGAACATCACCTTGCGTAAATACACAGCACAAAATGGCAGAGATATGTGCAGAGTCACTTGAGAATTGTTGGAGACTCGGTCCTAATGCCAAGCCAAGACTCATTTAGTGATTGTCTTTAAACGAAGCTCAAATCGGCAACAAGTTCATCTTTAAAAACCAAACATCCTCACGGAAGACCATACAGGGATGTACTGATTTGCCAGGTGCTGTAGAAGAGTTTACTTTTCATAATTAAGCCAGCATGTTCCTGGGAAAGCAGAGTCTGCAATCCACAACATGGAATGGCCTTGAGGCTGAGCCGAGCTGGTTCAGGCAGTGCTCAATGGCTCTGGGTGGGGGGACAGTGTGCTAGTGCCAAGGCCACAGTGAACTCGCGCAGTGCATCATGGGTGATTGCTGACAGAGACCCTTCAGAGTTAATTTTTTTTTAACTCATTTTTGGCCATTGTGGATTCAGAAACCCTCCACCGTTGCTGTGTTTTCCACAGATCTTACGTCCTGTTGCTGTGGGATCGTAAGCCACAGTTTGGGTAGCTGGAATTTAAATGAAAGCTTTGAAATTTTTTTTTTCCTTTTTAAATTGCATGACGAGTGAGAGCTACCTTATTTAATACAACACCATCTGAGTTAAGCAGAATTATAATTTTCAGCTACCTAATTAGAAAACTGTAGGATAGAAACCTTCAACTGGAAAAAAGTGTCAACGTTTACAAACAGCGACAACTAAGTTCAATTCTTGTGCCCAACATGACTCCTTGTATGTTAAAAATAAAGCTTGGCCAGATACACCTCCTTAGTTCTTAAAAAAATAAACAACAACAACAACAATGCTAGTATGAATAGTAAGAGTAATAATATGAGTTGCCATGGAACAATCTAATAGCTGCTGGCAGTAGAGCACTCCCTTTTAGGAGCCTGCATGGACTAATGTGTAGGCACTACACCTGTGCCTCTCATATGCAAAGAGCATGTTTAACCAATATGTTTATTGAGATAGCAAGTCAAATCTATCTCCACTTAGCTTTGCTGAGGATTTACGCACGTTGAGCATCAGAGAAATATAAAGCTAGAGAATTGGCGTGGCCCTTTTTATAACTCAGCTCTGCTGACGTGCACAGACTCGGGTACACGGTACCATGACTTGGGCAACAATTGAGATCATTTAGGAAAAAAAAATTTAGATCCTTTTTCCATTGTTAGGACACTTCTGTGCCTTAAGAAATTATATTGTTGGGCTGGAGAGATAGCTCGGTGGTTAAGAGCACTGTCTGCTCTTGCAGAGGTCCTAAGTTCAATTCCCAGCAACAGCAATGGTGTCAAAACCATCTGTAATAGGATCCAATGCCCTCTTCAGGCACACAGGTATATATGTGAATAGAGCACTCATATGTATAAAATAAATAAATAAAGTCTTTTAAAAAAATAAATTATATTGTCTTGTACAATTCTCCCTAACCTATGTATATTTTAATGCTGTAAAGACACTAATTCTTCAGGACAGAAAAGCAGTGTTACTATTTTTTTAAGGTTAATTCTAGAAAAGCTGCCTAATGAGACAAGGGCGTGGCAGGGAAAAGCAAGCTGGTGATACCTGCCCTGCAGCCTCACATGAAAGTGCCCACAGCCTGCAGGCGGTCCCCCTGGTCTGAGGCAGATAGTGACAAGATTGTAGGAGCTGTGCCTTCTGTTTCTTTGCCACTGGGGCTATAAACACTCAACTGTCAGGGGAATCAAACACCCTTTGTTCTAGGGGTACAGCATTGGAGCAGAGGAAGAAAGCAAGCGCCTCCCCCGACTCCCCAACCCCTTAGCTGGATGTCATTTGGAGGGAAGCCTCTTGCTGGCTTTGAGCAACTAGAAGAGTGAAACCAGAGGCAAACTGCACACAAACAGAGTTTCATGACATGTGAAGAACGGGAATTCTTCAGGATTGCTCAGGACACATGCAGGCAAAGGGGTGTCACAGGGAGTTTAAAAAAAAAAATCTCTAAGAGGTCCTGTATTTTAGAAACAGTGTACTTCAGAAATGTTGGACATTACTGTTTCTATCCTATATTGAATATTTTTTTTCCAATTTAAAATTAAAGTATGAGAAGACAAAAAGTGCATTTCAAGAGAAAAATGCTACAACCCGCCTTCACCTCCAAGGAAATCTAAGGACTGGTTATATCTCTAATAGAAGGTCCAAAACGGTTCTGAGAACATTTGAGTCAACCTCCTCCAAAGACGCCTGTGGGGGCCTAAAGAGAGGCTGTGCAGCCCTCGCCCAGGGGTACAACCTTCCGCCAAGGTTTATGAAGCTTACTGAGGCCCTCCTAGAGCCCTGGCCTGTGTGTGGAGGAACCCCAACTTAGTTTCCTAGTGGCTGTCTCACTGGTAGCTGGGAGGGGCCACTAGGACTGGGCCACCTCTCTCAGCAACAGCAGCACGTCGTCCTCATCTGTGAGACGTGTTCAATCGTCACTGTGTCAACTTTCACGGGAGGAGACACTCAGGTCACTGGAACATTCCTGTCAAATGAAGACTCCAAACAGAACCTGTAACTCCTTGAGAGTGTATGACATGTATGGGCTTCCCTCTCAGCCAGCAGGGGACTGAGGGCTTGGGTTCCACATCATTTCTGCCCCTCATGTTCAATCACATTTGCCTCACTGGAGTCTCCCAATTTTCATGTATTCTCTAAAGTGGCTTGTCTAGTTTTTGAACAAGTCTGCGTTTGTCACAATACTAATTAGTTTTATATAGGAGTCTCAAGTCACAATCTGTGCCTAGAAGACAGACAGACAGACAGACAGACAGACACACACACACACACACACACACACACACACACACAGAGTAGGTTTAAAAGCCCAGTGTTGTGAACAGTCAGAACTAAGGTCATGTCTAGTTCCGCCACATTCTGCCCAGGTAGTTATTTATATTTCCCCGAGTCTGAGCATCATCTGCAAAACAAGTTCTCACCACTGCCTCAGCCCACCCACCAACAATCTACCACAGTAATCAGATGGTAAACAAGTCAAACCCTGAGTCTATGAGCCTGCGCAGGGTGTGTCCGAGCCATCTTTGCCCCTAATGAGAAACGCAACCACACTCCAAGGTCAGAGTAAGACTAGCCTTGACCTTCTTCCTGGACAGCCAGTGGCCAGGTGCCTGCCACAGCATGGGTGTTCTGATCAACTAACCTGTGTTGCTGAGAGAGCATAAGGTTACATGTAGGCCAGCCTCTGTTTTGGTACAAGTTTGAAATGTAGTGGTTTGAGATGTCACCATGGGCATCTGTAGAGCGCCACTCACAATCGTAGTGCATCTCTCTTGTGTATGGCGGTTTCAAACAAGGAGGTTTTCCTCTGCAAGAGCAGCCCTCTAACTGAGAGCCAGCTCACCCGTAAGGAGCTGTGGCCCTGTGCTGAGACAGCCTCCAATAGCCACTAGCAAGGAGACCAGGACTAGCTGGAGACCTCTTCTAAATCGTACCATACCGCATGCAGTGAAACTAGTTCTAAAGTATGGCCAACAGCGTGTGGCCCAGCTAGTGTAGCAACCAGTGACTAGTTTTCCAAGTGTGGTTATAAAGCCCACAACTAGGTATTTTCTTGGCAGACATGACAGGTTAATAACAGTTCCTGAAGGGTGGAGGTGCAAGATAGAAGAGAGGATCCCTGAGAAGAGGGCTAAGCGCAGCCAGGATTTCCAGGCACACTCTGTAGAAGTTTGGGTTCTCAAAGATCTGAGGAGTCCAGAGAGGCTCGGGAATTGCTTTAGAGCACAAAGGACCACGAATCTCTTTGAAAAATCAGATTTAGAAAACATTTAAGAGCATTCGGCATCACTGGAAATAAGCTTCCATGAAACATGGCCCAAGCCCTGCATCGGATGTGCATAGGTGCCCATCCACAGGGCCACAGCACCCCAGGGTTACTGCGGCAAAGTCGTCTCTGGTCTGAAGAATGGATTCCTTTTGGAGTTAGAGAGTTCCTCGCTGCCCAAGTGTAAAGGGAGCTTTTCTTATCCTGACCACCCTTCCAGCGAGCGCTGCCAGAGCTTTCTTTCCTGGCTAACATTTTAGCTCTTGAGCCAGCAACAGCAACTGGGAAGATGAAGTGGAAGTTTAAAAGGAAAAAAAAAAAAGACAGAGCTTTATAATAAAACAAAAATGCTTGATTAAACAAAGAGAATTCACCTAGAAATCATAAAGAAAAAAAAAAAAGAGCTGGGTATGGTTGCATAATCTCAGCACTCTGAAGGCTGAGGCAAGAAATTTGCCAATTCAAGACTTGGCAGCGGGGAGGAAGAAGGATTTTATTCTTATTTATAAGAAAATAGCAATACTGAAACATGAGAGTTCGTTCTTCAGTTGGGTTTTTGATGTCACACAGGCACTGCTTCTGTGGGGTTATGTGATGATGAACCTCGTATCCACAAAGACAAATTTAAGACAAAAGTTAGTTGGACTGCAAAGATGGATGGCAAAGATGGTTACTGCACTTGCTGCCCTTCCAGAGGCCTTGAGTTAAATTCCCGGCACTCATGGGGGCTGGGAGGCTTCAAACTGCCTGTAATTTCAGTCCCAGAGGGATCCAGAGCCCTCTTCTGGCCTCTAGGGGCATTGCACACGTGTGATACACAGACAGACCTACCTGCAGGCAAAACACCCACACATATAAAATAAATAATACTTAGATTGCTTGCTAAATAACAGGGTGAACTAATCATGATAAACATGTCCAGGAGAACAGATGGGTGTGGAATTATGTAATAAGGCAAGGTATATTTTCAGTGAAGCCCATTTACTACAGAAAGGATTAGACCAGATCACACGTAAAGCCGGGTAAATGCCATGAGTCACCAAGACATAGCTGCAGGAGCAGGAGAGACAGCTGCAAACTTCTCCAAGGAATGCAGGAGGGGGCTTCCTGCACATCTCGTCTTTGCTGTGCCTACACTGTTTACTGACTGTTTTAAACCCATCTCTACCTTAGACAGCTCTACGTCTCGTGCCTGCTGTGAAGGGCTTCATGACATGCTGACACGTGTCGTCCTATAATAAATACTAACCATGTGCCTTGTGGTAGGTATCTGCTGGACTCCATAAATATAAGGCTGAAGAAAGACGAACATTTCCTTCAATGAAGGTTTTGTTTTCAAACACACTATAAAGTAGATAGAGCCACTTTATTTTATTTATTTATTTCTTAAATGTGGGCTGAATTTAATGATACCTATCAGCAAGTCAGTTTTCTGTTCCCTGCAGAAGGCTGGAGTTTGAAAATGGGAAATGAGGTAAGCAACCCTTCTCTGACTTTTCTTGTATTGCTTGCAACTGTCAACCAAAAGAGCAACTGTTAAGCGAAGAGAATGAATCTCTTCATTTACCACCTTACTATAACAATCAAACAACCCACAGCTCTGTGGTTAACCCAGACCATCCCAGACCACACCACACTGACCAGTTCACCGTCATTTAGTGACGGGTGATCGAAGGACATTTACTTAAGACAAAATGGGTATAGTTCAACACTCTGGTTATTTTTTAAGAATGCTTATCCACATCGCTTACCTTTATATTTTAAATGGAAAAAAGTCTGACTGCGTTCTCTACTCCTCCTTTAAAACAGACAAAGGCCGCTGACACATCTAGCTTCGTTCCGCCAACATCTATACTCATCACCCAAGAAGGAGAAAGTTCAGCCGGCTCCCAGCAAAATGAAGCCTGAACTATGCTGTCTGTGCCATGAGTGAAGACCTTCTGATGGGAATGCTCTCCTCGGAGGAGTTTCAGGTCTCTGACTGCACACTGGCTGCCCTTAGGCCTTCAGATTAAGGTCATCACTTCCCCTCCACCATAAAAGGAAACAGACAAAAAGGCTCCTTCGAATAATCTTCCTAGAGAAAGGTGCAGGGGACTGAAGCACACTTCCCTATAGCAGCTCACGGAGTGTTCTTTTGTACCTAGAGATTCAGTGTGGCCGCACTGCTGGGAACCTCGAAGACCTGTTTCAGAGAGACGTGGTATGGAGGGGAAAGATCAGCCCATTCCCATCAGTGACATTGGGAGGACAAGATTACTAAGAAAAAAGAGAGAAGTATAAGACCAAGAATCGCGTTCTTTCTTTTCCCTTAAATTTATATTCAGGCAGAAAAATACTGGAGAAAAAGTACATCAAGACACAGGTACTCTGAGGGCTTACACAGTGGCACAGAGAGGATTTTTTTTTTTTTTTTTTTTTTTTTTTTTTTTGGTAAGCATTCTTTAAATCCCATTAGAACCTGTAAATGATAAATGACTCTACTGAACATCTGACACCCTCAGAATGCCCAACATGTGCGGAGGAAGAAAGTTCGGGAGAAAACTAGTGAGTAGGACATGAAAAGAGCAAGCATAGCATTAGTAGGTGGGCTTGATGGCCTGTGCTATACTAAGTCTATACACTGGGCAGAGGTAGGAGTGAAGAGGCCAGTAGGGTCTAGGACTGTACCATTACATACGCTGATTCAATAAGAAGCATCTTACGGTCACTCACATGTACCCCGTATGTACGGGGAGCTACTATATCCACACTGCTCTCAGTACTCATGTGACAGTGATTTAAAAAAAAAAAAAAAGATGTAGCAGGGCGTGGTGATGCACATCTTTAATCCCAGCACTCGGGAGGCAGAGGCAGGGGATTTCTGAGTTCAAGGCCAGCCTGGTCTACAAAGTGAGTTCCAGAACAGCCAGGGCTATACAGAGAAACCCTGTCTCAAAAAACCAAAAAAAAAAAAAAAAACAGATGTGACTCTCTTACCCTTCTGACCTGTACTCTAGCACAGAAAGACAGTACTGATGTAAACTAAGGTAAATGGTAAGGTAACAAGGGGCCACACAGGGGAGCAAACAGGGAAGAGGTTCACTCTTCCAGGTTACACTGCTCAGGAGCCAGATGTGTCTGAGCGAGCACCTCAGGGGAAATGGCCAGAGCCAATGTAGGGGAGATGGGCTCTGGGGAGAAGGAACAGCAAAGGCCAAGAGCTGGAGGCCAGGATGAGCCTCAAAGCCTGAGGGAAGAAGACGGAAGCCAATAGGTCCGGAAGCCTAACTCTTCTCTGAGGAGCTGGGTACCATATTAGGGACAAGTTATGTCATTAACACGGCCACATTTTCATAGAGGAGAGGCCTGCCTCCATGCATGCATAATTAACACCCTCGGGCCTAAAAAAAAACCGGAAGAAATGAGCAAGAGGATAGTGAACAATCCCAGGTCAGGCAACCAGCAAGGTTTTAGCATATGTATCCCAAGCTCAGCACCACAATGCTTTAAAACAAAGAAAACCCAGCCAAGTTCATCTAAATGTTTACTATTTAAAACTGATCCGTGTTCCCTTTCTTACCTAACAGATGGCTGTTAGGTGACAGATGACAGGACCCTAATCCTCACTGAGAAATGAATGAAATAGCCAAAGTGACCTTCGGAGATCTCACTATCCTAGCAACTGGCTTCGAGAACCTGTGAACGAGGGAACTTGTCTCTCGGGGTATGCACTGCTACACCTCCGCATATTACAGTCAAATAAATAAATACATAGAGGTGGTGGGCTCTCCCTCAGCTAAAAGGGTGCCTTTAACAGTTAAGCCCTGGAAACCAGTTTTCACTTGTCAAGGGAATAGACACACTGTATTATTTACCTAAGAGAATGGCCTGCAGTAGCTAAGTGTGAGTAGAGACCTACATGGACCTCAAACAAAATTACTAGAGAAGCAAGTTGTATGGTGCCATGAATGTAAAACTAGGCTCATAAATGCTCAAGAATCTTCGTAGACCCACAGAGAAGGACCCGACACGCTTGGGAACTATGTATGTACTAACTGGACATCTGTGCTTGCTCGGGGCTAAAAGAAAAGAAGAAAAGGCAGATAACGTATTTGTTTTTATCTGAGGGAGGGAATAGGAAGAGAATTCATAAGCAACTTTTAAACCTATACAGTGGAAAGATGAATGCCTTACTATGCTCAATTTTCACTTATCGTTGAACCATTTCACATGTATTTCTATTGTGGAAGACAAGCTGGTTAGGAAAAGAAGAAAGGGGAAGACAAGGCTTGCCTACATCCTGTTCACCTCAAGGCCCACATGGCTTTAACTTCAAATCTCAGTTTCTCTACCTGTAAAGTTGGGTGGCTCTGGGGTGGGAGTTAACATGGCTGCAACATCCAAGTTAGCATACCACAGGCCCTGCGCTTGACAGCCAGTAACAGGAAAAAGGATCAAAGCGGCCATGTTGCCCAGCAGGTACAGAATCTTTCTGCCAAGCCTGAAGCCCTGAGCTCAGTTCCCCAAACCCACGTCATAGGAGAGAACTAACTGGACAAGTTGTCCTCCCATCTCCACAGCATGTACTGGTGCTCACATGAAAACATACAGGTAGACATCCACACACACATACATACATGTGCATACAATTGCACATACACCCATTTCTCTCTCTCTCTCTCTCTCTCACACACACACACACACACATACACACACACATACACACACACACACAGAGCAAACAAAAACAAGGGAGGCAGTGTTTGTACCTTCTGCTTACACACGTTAAGAAGTGGGAGTCTGGAGACAGTAAACGTTAGGGGCCACTATATTACTTTTTCACCGAATCCCCAGTGACTGGGGAGCCCATTCTTAGTCAGTTTTACTATGACAGCACAAAGATCTTTGAACTGGGCTATGTATGAACTCCTACACTGCCCTTTAAAGTCATAAAAACACATCTAAGGATGCAAATGTAAATAATACAATAAATTCATTCACGAAGCATCTCCACAGTTGGAGAAAAAACTGACAGCCCCGCACAGGATGTCTCTCCCAGTACTTAGTCAACAAGAATGGGATTTCTTCTGATAAAATTGGCTGTCTTATAAGCCTAAGGGAGAAAAGACTCCGATAGTAAGTTATCATTAACAGTTAAAAATTAAACCCATCAGTCAAAAACAAAACAAAACGACTCGCTTTCTCACGTGTAAGCAAGGGCCCAGCACTGGTGGGACAAAGCGAAGTCCAACCTCCCTGGGATTCACAGGCTTTTTTCCAATTCCGTTCAAACCCATAGGAGATGCAAGTTCTCGCTAAAAGAGCAAACGCTAGATCCGCTAAAGGGACAAACCTTGTTCTTCTCTAGGCCAGCCTTCACAACCTTGAGATCTCATACCCCAGACAATAAGCAGTCTTCTAGTCCCAGGCAGCTCTGCTCTGCGCTATTCTTCCTAAAGCCGATAGCATTCAAATCACCAGAGTTCAGAGTGAAGGGAAGGAGCAGGTACGAAGTGAGTGGCCTTGCATCTGCATACTTGGTAACGACGTAAAGTTGAGCTGAGCTGGGCTCCTTAGAAAAGAAAGCCTGGCTTTATATAAAGCTCAGGCCTCTGTGAGGTCACCCCTGCCTCTTTAAGTCACAGTGGGCTCCATCTGCTTTAATCTCCCCATCTGTTGCCTTTCCATACTTAACCCCCCTCCACCAAAGGAAATGTGAAATCCAAAATGAAAAACTACTGGAAACTGCAGAACCTAAACTGGCGACACAAACTGGCCCAAGACAGTAGGCGAGAGTTGAAAGAAGGATGGATGCTTGCCCTCCCGGACGGGTCGCGAAGGATGCCGACCTAAGCCCAGCAGCTTGGAATGTTTCCCAACTCCAGCATCCTCCTCCCTGCCCTCCTAGGAGCTGTGGTGGGGGAAAATGACAAGGAGAGTTGGGGGTAAGGGGTAGTGGCAGGCCCAGGGTGGTCTCGCCTGCGCCCTCCAGACAGCTCACCAGCTCCCTTGAGTCCGTAAAGGAACAATAGCGGACTGTGGGTCTCCAGAGCCACCGGGCGTCTCTCGCTCCCACCTCCCGTCTCCGGCTTTTCCAAGTTCAGTCAAGAGGTGGGTCGAGCCAGGGAGCAAGGACTGGGGCACCGGACCCGGGGCAGGGCACGAAAGTGGGACGGGCTGCCCCGGGGGCGCAGCCACAGCGTCCTCTCGGGTCCGGTCATTCATTCCCACCCGCGCTCCCTCCGCAGACACCCCGCGCCACTGTCCCGCACCAGACCGCCAGAGGAGGCGAACCCCCTTTCCAAACTAGGTCGCACCTCTCTCTCTTTCTGCCAGATCCCCACTATCCTCCCGTTCCTCCACCCCACCCCCCCTTCCAACTGTCTTCCGTGGTCAGTGAGCGGCCAAAGCTCTGTCCAGACCAAAACTCCCGCCCGCTCCTCTCGGCGCCCGGAGCTCTGCGCAGCCCCAGACACAAAGGCGGGGACCGAGTCCAGAGCCCGCACCCCAGCCTCGCCGCCGCCACTCACCCCATCCAAGCGGCGGCCTCAGCTCCTGGCCCCGCTGGCCGTCCCGCCCGCCGCTTCCCCAGGAAAGTGCGGCTGCCGGGCTCGCTTCCTGCTCGGCTTCCTGCGCTGGGTCCCTCCTCCTCCTCCTCCTCCTCCTCCTCCTCCTTCTCCTCCTCCTCCCGACGCGGGGTCAGTGGGCGCTCAGCTCCGGGGCTCCGCCGGCAGGGCGGGGGCAACGGCAGCACCACCACGTGGCCGCCGGGCGCCGGCCCCCGACCTGGATCCCGTGGGCTCCAGGAGGGAGTTGCTAGCCACTCCCACTCCGCGCGGCCCCAAATTCCGGGAGTCAGGTGACCTGGCCCCGGAGCTGCTCCCTGGACCTGCGGGAGGTGCTCTGCGACCGCCCACGCCCCGGCCCGCGGCGCGTCCCGGACGTCCACGCTTGCGTTTCTGCGGATCGTGGGAATCCTTCTGCGTGGGTCTGTCTCACACCTTAACTTGAAGTTAGTGAGATCCGCGGTATGCGGGTTCCACCGCTGGGGTAGGATAAGGGCTCGGAAAAAGTACTTGTTTCTGGTCAGTTTCCAAAGTTATCTGTAGTCTTAGGAAAAGCCGAGTCACCGACCCAAGCCCCCTCTGAACCAGACTGAGATCGGTTCCATTTCCAGTGTGAACGAAAAGAAAGTAAACCAGAATGTACTTACATTTTCTGGGCTAAACCAGTTGGTTGGAGCGACTGTTTCCTAACACTCCTCAGGTGTAAGACAAAACTTAGTTGTGTTCTGCTCAGGGCTTGGGAGACTATCTACAGCCTGGACTGGCCGGCTAGATAGGGGCAGGAGCGCCCTCAGCGGGGTGTCTTGAGTTTGGAAGTCCTGAGATCCGGTAAAGCTTCCCTCCCCCAGACCACCAGGACCGGACCTCTGAACCGAATCGACCCTTCCATTAATTCTGAGGGTTTGAAATCTCACTATTATTCCCCTAATTTAAGCAGGGATTTTAGTCCCACTAGCCAGCTAGATCGTAAAAAGTTTGACTCACCAAAGCTCCATGGGACTCCTGGTTGGTGTTGTGTCTTTCGCACAGAAAGGTTTCTAGAGTAAGCAGATCCTAGCTATTTTTGCTAGGATCGCCTGTAAGTCCACTGAAGTAAGGAGGAAAAACAACCAGTTCCAACAGAAGTGAGAGTCACCCTAACAGCAATCAGTGTACAGTATCTTGACTTTGTGTGTTACCATCGGATCGGGTGGTTTGTTTTTTTTTGTTTGTTTGTTTTTTTTTACCCCACCCCTTCACTCCTTTCCCTAAGAGAACACCTTGCCTTAGCTTTCACAAGCGAACTTGCCAACTAGAAAACAAAAGCTTCATCTTTAGCTCAATAGTCTTTACTTCCTAAGTACCATACATCAAAAAGAATCCCTGGGGGGGGGGGGCGGGGCAGGGGAGTGGGAGTGGGGAGCCAATTCAAAGCAAGATACACACTTTTACACATGTGATGTGGAACTAAAAACCACACTAAAAGAAACAATTGACAGCACCCTGTGTAGTGTGGGCCATTTCTTCTAACCGGGTTTTGATCTTGGGTTCTTTAATCAGTTACCAACAGAGTATTTAAGTACCTTCTACCGATCCTCCAGCTGGAGGAAAGGTAACCACCTGTGGATCTGCTTTTTGTTGAATCAGAGGCAGCTGGGAGGGTGGTACAGCCTGTCAAAGGCTCCTTTGGAAATGCCAGTGTGTGCATATTGTTTAGGAAACCGACGACAAACTGTAGTTAAACTATTCAACAAGTGTCTCTCTAACCAGCCTTTCATCACCCAAGTCTTCGCCTCTGCTTATCTTTCCTGGTCACCTGAAAAGACCCCTTTCTCACGCTGCCCTGTTCCCATAGGTGCCTTGTGTGCTACCCTCATTAGTTTATAACTCAGCCCCCATCAGCAAGTTTGATGTGTGTGAGGCACTGTGTGGAGGGGAGACTGTGCCAAAACCGTTTGCAGATTCAATCTTTTCAAACTCAAAATTAACACCCAGTGTACTCTAGAGTCTTCAACCTTCCTTAGACAACCCTCAAAATGCTTCCTCCTGCACAGAAATCGGTTTGGGGTTAAGTAACGTCTTCTCATTGTTTTGTTTTTGTTTTGCCCAGGAGTTTTAGAAATGCTAACCGAGCTCAGGTTTTGAACATGTCTGGGACTGTGAATTGGCTGCCAGAATGAAGTGAGTAACTGCTATCTAAAGACTGTTAAAATCTGATGGGATAAACAGGTTACATGGTAGGTATAACTTTTTTGTAACCCATTTTTATTACGGGTTTAACCTCTCCTCTAGCCCACCACCCAGTAGAGGTAGTGGAAGAGAAAGGTTATTAGGATATGGGGAGAGAGGACCTGCTTAGCAATAGTTTTGGGGGGCAAATTCAATCTTCTTTGGCAGCAGTTCAGTAGCAAACACCAAATATGACTTAGCAGCTGTAGACCAGTCCTCTAGGCAGGCAGACACCAGGCATAAACCAGCAGCTACAGTCTAGTTCTTTTAGTAAGAAGACACTAGACAGCTGTATCTCAGTCCTGAGGAACCTGCCGGGCTCACCAACCTGCCGCAGAAACCACAAGCTGTTGCAGGAACCTCACAAGCAGTTCTTGGGAAGTTCTACTCAATGGCGGCGTTATCACAAGTTGAGCTCAACAACACCATGTAAGGCGAACCAATATATGTGTGTTGTTAGCAAAGAATAATGAAGTGGAGCAAAGCCAACCAATGCTCAGTGCTGTCTCCCACTGTCTGTGGGGTCATATTTATACTTCTTTATCAAGCATCCTTTTGTGTGTTTGCTCTCTCAAAACATCCTTTCACCTGTGTCCACGTTAGCTAAAGATTCCTTCATATGTTTGCCCCAGCAAAACACCACCTAACTGACTTTCCAAAGTACCCTTAAGTTTCCACTTCATTGCATTCCTTGCCTGCATGCCTTACCCCCAGAAAGGTAAGTGTTGCACAATATATATTGCATATATGATGAATAATAAGAGCAAAGAGGCCAGGTGATCAGATCCATTTTTTTTTTTTTTTTTTTTTTTTTGGCTTTGAACTTGAAGTGTTTTAGCCTCTTCTGGTCTCCCTTTCCTAATCAGTGAAAGAACATCAGAATATTCAACTCCATGACCTCTCAGAAAAAGCACACTAAAACTAAAATATTTGGTGTGTGGACAGTGCTGCGGTTTGGATCTGAAGTGTCCATTGTGTGTTCAAGGCATGATCCCCAGGACTGTGCTATTGAAAAATGATGAAACTTTTAGTAGGGACAGGGAGGCTTTTCAGTCCAAAGACATGTGCCCTTGAAGGGGTCTGTGACACTCAAGTAGCTTTTTATCTTTGCTCCTGGCCATGAGGCAAACAGCTTGATGGTGCCATGAATGCTGGCCACCATGCAGTGCTTGACACAAGTCTAAGAGCAAGCGTCATGACCGACGGATCATGGAGTGCAGCCTCCGTAACAGTGAACTAAAATAAGGCTTTCAGCAAGGAGTGATGGGTAGCACGTGCCAATAATCTCAGCTCTTGGCAGGAGAATCAGGAGTACAAAGTCATCTTTATGCTCATGGTGAATTCAAGGCCAGATCAGGCTACAGGAGACCTCATCTCGAGTGTCCAAATTAATTAATTAAAGCTTATCTTTTCATAGTCTGATTATCTCTAGTATTGTGTTACAGTGATGGGAAGCAGACTCAGCACACAGTCCCCTCTCTGTCTAGGCAAAAGCAGCCAGGCTGAGAGAACCATGGAGCTCTGAAGCCAGTCCCAAGAAGAAGCAGAAGACATAATACAAGCAGAAGACAGGGAGAGAATATTCTACGCGTATATACACAGGCTCAAGTATTCATTAAAAACATAAAAGCATTCTTTTGATATCTCCCAGTAGAAAGCCATGAACACAGGGAAAACATTCATAAAATAACTTTAGGTTGTAAAATGTAGCAAGTCTGTGGTGGAAAAGCAGCTTCAAAACACAACTGGTGTGTGGGGTTTCCATTTCTCAGAAAGCCAGCAGTCGTGTTATGAAAGGTAGGTCATTCCACTTTGCTTCTCAGCAAAGTTGAGCACCTGCTCGGGAGAGGGGCTACAGAAAGCCCTGCCTGGCGCCCTGCTTGCAGAAGGCAGCAGGGGAAACTGAGCACCTTGGCACTGCAGACTCCCTAAGAAGCTCTTGTAACTCTGGTTAGGGGGTGGCAGTGCAGATGTCCAGTGCTGTCCTGTTCCATTTGGTGGTGAGAAACTAGGTGTGAAACAGATAACAGAAATCTGCCCAAATCCAGAACTAGAAACAGTAGAGTTAAGAATCCAAGCATGGTCACCCAAGCCTAAAATGGCCCGTTTAGCCATTATTCTATTGGGCATCAGGCCAGCTCCACTAACAAGTGACGATCGATCGATCAATCAATCGATCGATCTCTTTTCAGCTCTGCAGAGGACTGATAATGGGAAGAGAAAGCCCCGACTGGCATCACCCTGGGTTCAAGCAGCCAAAGGCATGAAAAGTTTGACCTTGGCCTTTTATTTCTTAGAACAGTTTAGGCTAATCCCTACGGGTATGCTGCTGCCAAGTTGGTTCTTTTACTGTGCTCATCAGAAGTGCCAGAAAAATACCCGCACCCGCCCCCCATTTAGCCTCTGGAAGAAGATGTTCTAAAGGGCTCACAAACATCCAGATGTAGCTCTTACCAAGCTCCAGCGTCAGAAGGAGTGCCTCAGCGTCTAAGTCCGTATATACACACACGGCTTTTCATGCATCCTCTGCTGGGGAGGTCACAATCTGAGGCACCCTTTAAAGCCACTTCTGGGAGAAAAGAAAGAGAAAAAAAAAAATCAACCACTGAACGTCTAGTGAGCTGTTTCCTAAGGAGGCATCAACAAACTCCTACCAGCCCCAGGTAAGAAACCAGTGCTAACCAAAGTAACAGCATCCAAGTCCAGCTCATTGAACTAATCAATTTATTGGACTTACAGTAGTAGCATGGGTAACCCCAAAGTACCTGCATCACCCCCAAATCACAGCTCAGCTCAAGTGATAACCTTCTGAGATTTACATAGATGGAATCCCACTTCAATTAACCTTCCATCTCTGTACAAACGAGCACCTTCTGAGACCCTTTGGCCATTGGGGCAGGACTCCATGCACCATGAGATGGAGGGCACAGAGGGAGGAGGTGAGGGTCTACTGAGTCCCTCCCAATCCCTTCGAATATCAGCAGATCTGAGCTTGTAAGGGTTTTTTGTCGGTTGGTTGGTTGGTTGGTTTGTTATTGTTGTTCCTCTAATTTAGATGATAAGAGAAGGCTGGAGGGATGGATGGCTCAGTGGGTAAGAACATTTGAAATGAAAGCAGGGCCAGCACTCAGGAGGCAGAGGCAGGTGGATTTCTGAGTTCGAGGCCAGCCTGGGCTACAAAGTGTCCAGGACAGCCAGGGCTATACAGAGAAACCCTGTCTTGAAAAATCAAAAAACTAAAAAGAAAAAAAAAAAAAAAAGAAAAAGAAAAAAATGCAAGCAGGAAGGCTGGAGTATAAGTGGATCCCCAGGACACACATACAAACCTAGGCTTCCCATTCACACACACACACACACACACACGCACACACACACGGGTGGGGGGTGCGGGGGGGGGGGGGAGGTGGGAGGAGGTTCATATCTGTCTGTTATACCGGAGATGTCCCACAACAGTGTGTCAGGCCCGTCATATCCTTGGATGCTGTGTAAAACGGCCTGGCGTGGGATGTGACATTATCTAGCATGCTCTCTTAGATCACCACTTAGTGTCTCTGACACTAAGCCTTGCAAACATACTGAGCTGAGGTAACAAAGGTAGGGTGGGTCCCGCTTTGGGGCCTTGCCAACATTCCGAGGTCTTGGTCCTGGAAGAGTGATGGTAAGGCCCGCTCCTGTTTCTGCTGTACGCGTGTTTTCTGTTGGAGTGCTTAACCTGAGCTTTGAGAACCTCAGACTCTCCATTCGAGATATAGCAAGTTCTGTTTGGAAGTATTTTACTTCGTAGTCCTTCAGTGCATCCATAGTAAATCTGAGGTCTGTTTTGACTGATAAGCTTTTGTTTGGTTATTGGTTTAGTTTTGATCTGCTAATGGTGTGTGTTTTCAAACACTCTGTAACCATTTGGCTTTTGACATTTATTACTTTCCCTTTTTTTTTTTTTTTTTTTTTTGTCTTCTCTAAAGTCCTCAGTAACGTCATGAGATGGGCTGCTTGTGGTTGTCAAAACTGATCTTCCCACTGCGGGTGAACACGTACGGCGGATTGTTATGGCTTAGGGCGCTTGACTGCACCGCTGTGAAAATATTCAGCAGAATTCCACAAGCTCTTTGTTTGCCTTGCCTTAGTGGAAATTCCTCCAGCTATCCAAACACGCACCTGGGGGAGGTGTTTTTTTTTTCCCCCTCCACATTTCAGGAAGGGGTTTCTTCTAAGTAAAAATGTGTCCTTACCTCTCTTCTAAGTTCTCAGGCAAGACTTCTGGTTTGAGTTGAAGATGACTATGAATGTGTTCTGGTTGGAAAGGGAGGTGGAGTTGGAGGAGCCGGAGAGGTCTGTAGCAAATGTTCCTCCAACAGAGCTAAGCTGGGAAAAGGAAAGCCAATGGAAGCCAACAAAGAAGGAAGCACGAAGCAAGGCTCCCCCAGATTCCTAGAAGCCCAGGAACACAAAAGCCAGGAAGATGAATCGTCTTTTACAGTAGTAGACCTGTATATAGGAACGGGGAAGATTCTAGGGTGAAAGATCCGGGCTGCCGCTGGTCACCCAGAAGGGAGTATGTACCTTGAGTTTCGTAACACGGAATGGAAGTTTGGAGGCCCCTTGAAAAGAACCAAAGCACAAAGGAAGTTGGGCCTGAAGAAGGCTGGGAGACCTCTCACGCAGAGACCCAGGGCTCAGGACAGAGAAAGGAAGGTAGAACGCCAAGTGGATCTCATATTTGCTCTGCGGGCTTCTGGGAAGTGTTTGAAAACATTCTATTTAAACTGTGCCTCTTAAGAGAGCTCTCCACTTACATCTAACTCAGTGTGCTCATATTAGCAAATAGAAATTATGGGAACATTCCAAGTGCTCCCCGCCTTCCTGGTCCTCCCTCCCTGACCCCGATAGTCTGTCCTGCCTGGAGTCTGGGCGAATGTTTGTTTCTGAGGGATGGAAACTGATTAAAAACTAGAAGGCTGCTTGGGAAAAATTTTATAATAGCATGTGTGAGGTGAGTTCCACAGAAGGCTAGGGAGGGCAGGAAGGCCCCGTGCAGCCAGGGCTCCATGCAGGCCATCTGAAAAAAGAGGCTCCTCTTCCAACCCAGAGCTGTTGTCTTAATTGTGGTGGAACTGCTTTTCATATTCCCTTAGCTTTTTAACACTAAACCAAGATGAGAAATTGAGAAATGAACATTTGTTTGGTTTTTTTTCTTTTTTTCTTTTTTTTTTTTTTTTTGAGACAGGGTTTCTCTGTGTAGCCCTGGCTGTCCTGAACTCACTCTGTAGACCAGGCTGACCTCGAACTCAGAAATCCACCTGCCTCTGCCCCCCAATTAAAGGCGTGCGCCACCACTGCCCGGCTTGAACATTTGTTTTCAAGCACATAAGGCTGATGTGTTCAGGTAGTACGTTTAATACTCGATTGGTGGCATATATATATTAAAAGGGATGTTAAATTGCTCAATCTTTCCTGGCTGTTCATTTTGGACAGTCAACAGTTCATGCCATGGAAAGCAGGAGCTTTCTGCCTGGCACAGAATGAAAGCAAAACTAATACCTTTATCAATAATGTGGAGAAGGCTCTGAGGGTCGTAAAAGCTATGGGAAAGGGTGGAACCTAGAGAATGTCTGTCATTCATAGGCTGTGGCTTACAGGATGCTATTGGCTAGAGCTCATAAAGAAACTTTATCCACTATGATGTAAATTATAAATTAAACATAGACAAGGAAATACGAGATATTTGTGGTCCTCCAGAAACCCCCATCCCATTTTGAGGAATAGAATGGAGATAACTGTAGTGTGGAAGAGTAGAATACCTTATCCTAGTGGGTGTCTTTGGAATTCTTCCAGTTGGTTATTATTCAGATAACCTATAGACCTCTCCAAATGCAGCCATTGTTCCAAGCGGCTGCTCTTTCATAAGGAGTGTACGTTTAAAATGGAAATCTGCATTGCTGAGTAGATAACCCGTGGATACTGGTCCCCTGTTGGCATCTTCCTTTCAGCCCTAAGAAAAACCTTTCCAGGGAAAGAAGGGACATGAGCTCTGACACCCGGCCCAGACAGATGTGACCTCCCAATGCCCTGTGGCTGTCCCCTGGGACACTCAATCTGCACTGTAGCTCTGTCTGCAGGGCTCGGCTATCAGAAGCAGGTGACTAAATGTCAAACTTCTCGCTGGGTAGAAAGAGGCAATAAAAGAAGGCAGCTAGTGGCTTTATGCTGCTCTCTTGTTCTTCAGTAGCGTTCTATGGCTTTACCAAGCTGTATCGCCTGGCCAGATGTGCCCTGGAAATGTGAATTTCCTATTCTGCTGCAGAAACCTTACAGCACTGGGGAATGTGAGCAAACTCTCAGCTGCACGTATTCTTCGGTCTCACATTCCAAGCTACTCATTGTCACATCCAAGGGAAACTTCAGTTCCCCAGACTCCAAAGCCAGGCCAGCTAAATATCCAGAAATGAGCTCAAACTGGACCACAGGAGGATTTCTGGTACTTAGATAAAAGCCAGTGTTCCTCTGGAACTTCAGAAGCCAGCTCCTCTCTGCCGAAGGGAATCATTTGCCTTACCTCTTACAAAAGGGACGCATGCCTCTCCAATTAACATATAGCTTTGGAGCCTGTTTTAGTCAGTGTTCTATTGCTGTGCAGAGACACTATGACCATGACAACTCTTGTAAAAGAAAGCAAATAATTGGGGCTTGGAGACAGTCTCAGAGGTTTAGTTCGTTATCATGGTGGGGGAGCATGACAGCATTCAGGCAGACATTGGTGCTGGAGAAGGTGGAGAAGTAGTGGCGAGTTCTACATCTGGATCAGCAGACAGCAGGAAGAGAGAGAGAGGGAGGGGGAGGGGGAGAGGAAGAGAGAGAGAGAGAGAGCACCACATCAAAGCCCACTCCTACTGACATACTTCCTCCAACAAGGTCACACCTACTCCAAAAGGCCAAACCTCCTAGTCCTAAGTAGGGCCACTCCCTGATGACTAAGCATTCAAATATGTGAGCAGATGGGTCCATTCTTATTCAACCATCACAACACTTATCAGCTTAGCAAGGTCCCTGCTGGCCTTCAGGCTCCTTCAGTCCCTACTCAAAAGTACTTCAGAAGCCCCTATGGGAGTCTCCTGGCCCTTCCCTTTCCCTCACCCCAGCTATTTACCCTTCTCAGTTATCCTCACTAGCCTCTGTTCTCACTATGCCCTCTCTAGTCTCTCTCCGCTGCTGATCTCCGCTCTGTCACAGAGAGCTCTGGCCATGTCTAGTCTGCTGGCCATGTCTAGTATGTTTCTCTTTCTCTCTGCTCTGGCCTCTTCCAGATGCCTCTGGCTGTTCTCTTTCTTAACTACAATAAATACCTCACCGATACAACAGTCTTGTTGGCAGTGTCCTTACTGCACCTCTTGTGCACACATCTGGTGCCCAAAACCCCTCACATACATTAGTGGGTGTCAGAAGCTCATCTGTGCCCTAATCAGTGGCTTATAATTCAACACCAATAGCTGTAATACAAAGGGGCTTGTTTCCTTGACATTGAAAAAAGTTACTCGCATTGGATTAGTGGCTCCAGGTTGTTACAGCTGCAGTTGTGTGATTCTTTTGATGGTGGCCTCATCCTTACAAGATGTCTTGTCTGTCTGCAGCATTAATAAGCGTTCCAAGCAGAAAGTAGGGAATAGACAATCAGCATGCCCTGTAAAGATGGGGTTTCAAATGTTTTTATTAAAATACATTAATTATATATATGGCTTTAGTATCATATTTTCATATATATACGTAATGTATTCCAATTATATTCACTCTTGCCACCTGCTCTTGCCCTCCCACACTTCAGGAGATTTTGTTTTTTTTAAATTCTACCCAATTCATACCTAGTACTACAAACCTGGTCAAAAGCCTAAGGGCCCAAAGCTGGCCAGATCATAGGCTCTAAGGCTTCTTTTTTGGGGTGGGCAGCAGTCCATACAGAGACTCATAACTAGTCATAGTGCTGATAACAAGGGTCTGTTGAGCGCTCAGCTGTAGATGAAACGATGTCAACCTTACACTGCAGAAGAGAGGGCAGAGAGAATACAAAAGCTGTAGGATGGGAAAGAGTGTTGTGAAATGTGGTCTTCTGGATGGGACCTGGACGTTGTAATGATAAACTCACAGCATTTGTGACTACCAGTGTAAGACATGTGTGAGATGAAGCCACTCACCTCCACCATGAGTCAGGGAAGGAGTGAAAAGGTCCCACCCCCTGATGAGGAGCCATTCACAGCTGATGGCTGCTGGAGGGGGAGCCATTTCTTCCTCAGGTTTCCCATGCTCATGGAGGTTGCACTAATTGGACCGACTCAGTGGCTTATTGAGGAAAAGGGTGGAGGTGCTGGAGAGATGGCTTTGTACTGAAGGGCATTGTTTGCTCTTTCAGAGGACCTGTGTTCAACTTCAAGTACTGTCACGTTGAGCTCACAACCTTCCCTACCTCCAGTTCCAAGGGCAGTACATGCCTGGGGTGCACAGAGATGCAAGCAGACAAGGCATCCATACATATAAAGGACATGAAAGTGGGAGGAGCACCAGTTGGGGAGGATTGTAGGAATTGAGAAGTGGGGTGAACATAATCAAAAGATGACTATAATCCAGCTTTCTTGTATATATGTATGAAATTGTCAAAGAATGAATTAAATTAAAAAGTAAAGTAATGGCAATTAAAATCTAAATGATCTTTTAAGAAGAAAGTTGGGGGGAAGCTTTGCCAGTTGTCTTTTGTTGGGTGAACAGCGCCATAGGAACACACCCCTGAAAGGAGAAAAATGGAGATAAAACATTTTAACTTTGGACAATCACACACCGTAGAAAGCTGCGAGACTGGACATTGGCTTTATCTGTTACTGGAAAATGATGGATTCCAGGGCTCATCATCCCCAAATACGACAGCCTGGAATGTGGAGTATTTTAAATTAAAGGCATGTGGAGAGCAAGAGCAGGGGGTGTTGCAAGGGTATTTCCTCTGAAGTCTCCTTTCTTCTGTACCCCACCCCCAAAATAATGGCCATTTCCCCCAAATGTCTGTGAGTTCAACACATGTCAGAGGAGGAAGCGCTGAGGCCTGTTGGCACTTCTAGATAGACCTATGGCACACTAGTGTCCTTTATTCTGGCTCCACAGAGAATCATTAACAATCCATTATCTGGTTCATACAGTCCAGTGGACTTTGTCCCAGGCTGTTTTTGTTTTCAGCAAGCCCACTGAGTTCCCCTAAAAACTCATTTCCCACTCCACTGACATATCTCATTCTCTGCTCTTTTTATGTGAAGAAAGTATATAAAATTCTAAAAAAATAATTGGTTCACAAGTCATCACACTCATGTAATTTTCATAATTGGCTTATGATTTCCCCCTTTTTACAAGTTTATAAATTTGTATTTCCCTTTTATGAACGCTTTTTGTCATCAAATCTTAAGTGAGATTCATCAGGTTAAGATATGGCACCAGAGAGACATCAGACCCTGAAATGTAGGCAGCCTATGGGCATCCGCTGATCTTGGGAGCTTCATTCTCTACAAAGGAGTAAACCCAGGGTATCAAACATCCACATTCTCAAACAAATTTGGGATAGAAAAAAAAAAAAATCCTCCTCTGCCAAATGAACTCAAGGGAGAAATGTGGGTTCTTGGGTACCGGTCAAAGGAATGAAAAACATAAACAAACATGAGAAGCTTCTGAGAGTTTATAATCTTAAACTTGACCTCGGGAGAATCCAGTGCAAATACTTTTGTGGTCTGGGAAGCCTTGGGTAGAGAAAATATTTTATAAAAAAAATGAATGTTATTCAAACTGCACCAAAGCCTCTAGTATATGAAGGGATAATTCCCTCAGCTAGGCTTTCTGGGATTCTGATCTTTAAGAAAAATCTTACAGAAACAATCAGCATGAAATTATAAGGGCATGAGAAGACAAACGATCCTAAATGGTGGGGGGAAGAATTAGAATTTGGGCACAGTGTCATCTAGTAATATGCAATGTAAAATGCATATCTTTAAAATCTTTGTGAGCTGTTAAACTGAAAAACTTAAGAAACACAAACAAGAGACCATCAAAAATAAAGAAGTATTTTTAAAAGAACTAAACTTAAATTCTTTAGATGTTGAATATAATAATTGAAATTTAAAACACAATAGATAGATTAAACAGCAGCTGTGTCATAGATTGTAAGGAAATTAATAGTCTGAACATATTCCCCAAACTTCATGTACTGGAAACTTAAATCCTAAAGCAACATTCAAGCATAATGGAAGGTGCCATCCTCTTGAGTGGACCACAATATTGCTATGAAAAAAATTATACAGAAGTGAAGTCTACCTCTCCTGTCGTGGGAAGTTTATTCCCTTCAGGTCCTTTGTCTTCTGTCATCTGAGCACATGACATAGATGGCCTTCTTCAAGTGCTGGTCACCTTGATTTTGGATTTCCCAATGTCCAACACTATTAGAACTAAAATCCATGTGTCTTAGGGCTTTACTGCTATGAACAGACACCATGACCAAGGCAACTCTTATAAAGACACCATTTAATTGGGGCTGGCTTACAGATTCAGAGGTTCAATCCATTATCATCAAGGAACATGGCAGCAACCAGGCAGGTAGGCATGATGCTGGAGACAGAGCTGAGAGTTCTACATCTTGTTCTAAAGGGAACTAGGAGAAGACTAGCTTCCTCAGGCAGCTAAGAGGAAGCTCTCAAAGCCCACACCCACAGTGACACACTTTCTCCAACAAACCTGCACCTATTCCAACAAGGCTACACCTCCAAATAGTGCCACTCCCTGGGACAAGCATATTCAAACCACCACACCATGCTAATCACTCATCCCTGGTTCTGTTATAGCGCACAGCACAAGGACAGTTAGTAAATTAGAAGTAAAGGCTTCAGAATTGTTGCATAATGCTCTATGCAGAGATGACCATATGGAAACTATGAAATTGAGGTTAAATTACATAAAAAAATGTTCGTAATACTTGTAATTGGAATTCTAGAAAAGAAAGTAAAGGCAATGTTCGGTGTAATGATGAAAAACATGGATACTCCAAATTGGAAAGAACATGATTTCTCAGATTGATAGAGAAATACATCAGAAATAAAGCAAAACAAATGACTAATTAGTTATGTGTCTTCTCAAGAAGAGTAAGAGCATCTAGAGTCTGAAGATATCTTTCATATTATTGGAAGAAAATAATTCACCCTAGAATTGTATACCCTGCTAAACTACCATATAAGATTAAGAGCAAATTAAAGACATTTTCAGAAGAATATAGGATGATATTACCATGCATCTTACCTTCAGAAGAACCTTTATACCTGTTTCCACTATGCAGACTTTCACAATTAAAAACATAACAGATCGTGCTGAACCACTATTGTATGGTATTATTAAGAAGCATTAGTAAGGAACCATTATTAAACATTTTCATATTTGTTAGGTTTCTAGAAAGAAAAAGTTGACACTATATACTTACCTCTAGTCATTTGTTTTGCTTTCTCTTCTCTTCTCTTCTCTTCTCTTCTCTTCTCTTCTCTTCTCCTTCTTCTTCTACTTCCTCCTCCTCCTCCATCTCCTCCTCCTCCTCCTCCTCCTCCTCTTCTTCTTCTTCTTCTTCTTCTTCTTCTTCTTCTTCTTCTTCTTCTTCTTCTTCTTCTCCTCCTCCTCCTCCTCCTCCTCCTCCTCCTCCTCTTCTCCTCCTCCTCTTCCTCTTCTCCTCCTCTTCTTCCTCTTCTCCTCCTCTTCTTCCTCCTCCTCCTTTTCTTCTTCTTCTTCTTCTTCTTCTTCTTCTTCTTCTTCTTCTTCTTCTTCTTCTTCTTCTTCTTCTCTCTCTCTTTATCTCTCTCTCTCTCTCTCTCTCTCTCTCTCTCTCTCTCTCTCTCTCTCTCTCTCCAATACATTAAGGTCACATGTATGCACGTTTATACACAGTATTGGCAAGTATCTGCTGTAGGGCAGTGATATCTGATACTGCTGATTTGTGGACAGAAAGAGAAGTTTCAGTTTCTTTTTTGTTTTGTTTTATTTTTTTTGTTTTATTTTTTGTTTGTTTTGAGACAGAGTTTCTCTGTGTAGCCCTGGCTATCCTGAACTCACTCTGTAGACCAGGCTGGCCTTGAACTCAGAAATTCACCTGCCTCTGTCTCCCAAGTGCTGGGATTAAAGGCATGTGCCACCACTGCCCAGCGGAGTTTCAGTTTCTTAAGCATGTGTTGGGGAGTTCAAACTATGGATAGAATTCTACGTCCCCAGTGCAAATCCTATGCTGAAGCTCAGAAAGTGATCTTGGAGGGATTAGGGACTTTAAGAGATAAGATAAAATGCTGCTATTCAAGTGTGCCTTATTCCAATCTGGCATTTAATAACCAAGGATGCAGAGGCACAGAAGAGTTCGAGACCACTCTGTGAAGAGGAACCAAGAGAGCAAACTGTAAATCAAGTAGATGGGCCTCAAAGGAAACCAATCCTGCTGTACCTTGATCTTGTATGTCCAGCCTTTAGAGCTATAAAAATATTGGAGTCTGCCATTTAGGCTCCTAGCCTGTGGTATTTTGTTGTTTCTGGTTTCTTTGGCTGACTAAAACAGTCTTCTCTGTACATACCTCCCTCCTGCCGATACTAATATAAGGGTGCTATTAAGGAAAGAGGGTACTAGATGCACTTTTTCTGTTTGGGTATGATGCTACATGCCTGAAATCAAAGTGTTCAGGGGGCTGAGAGAAGATTATGAGCTTGAGCCAGCCTGGGCTACATGGCAAAATCTAGTTTTCAAACATAAAGTTCATTTTTTCTTTCTGTAGACCCAAGCAGACCCAAGTAGTTTCTCTGACCGCTAGGAAGCCCATGTGCTATACTGCTCCAGAAATGGCCAATCTCACTGGCTGCCTGAACATAACTAGCGTCAATCTTGGGCTGAAGTGAAACCATTAAGTAATACCTCCCCATCTTCCTTTCCAATGAATTCCTTCCATGTATTCCTGCCAAGGATTCCCCACAAGTAGAAGTTGGATTTTCCCTGGCTTGTCTATGAGTCTCATTTTTATAATACTCCTGACCCAAAAGTTGACTCTTCTGGCTCTAAGATCTACTCTCCTTCCCAAAACTCTGTTGGGTAAGATGTTGAAAGACCAGGCCAGACAGTTCCACAGTCCAGATATGGAAACTTGAAGAGACAACTATTTCCTATGCTGTGCACCAGAAGCATGCTGAGGTTCTGTGAAGGAATGCAGAGCATCTCTGCTCCAGGAGGACACAGGAGGAGGTTCTGCGCTCTTGAGAGCTGTAGGCAGAGGCAGAGCCCTGGAGGAAGGTCTATCACACTCGGTATTATTTGTGTTATTTTGGTATTTACTAGACTATCTGGTACTAATAGGTTTGAAAGTTAAACTTAGTAAGGTGTGTGATAGACTATTACAGCCAGCCTACCTCAAGTTGCAGTTCTTTCCTTCTTTAAACCCAAACAGATAGAGCCTAATGGTTCTTGGAACCCGTAGATTCTTAAAATACCCAAGGTTGTAGAATTCGGGAAAGAGTCCCTTCATTCCTTTCCTTTTAATAGACTTACTTATCTTTATTTGATGTATATAGGCATTTTGCCTGTATGTATGTCTTTGCACCATATGTATGCAGTTCCCATGAGAAATGTTGGATCCTCTGGAATTGAATTACAGCTAGTTGTTAAGATTTAGAATTCGGGCAGTGGTGGTGCACGCCTTTAATCCCAGCACTTGGGAGGCAGAGGCAGGCGATTTCTGAGTTCGAGGCCAGCCTGGTCTACAAAGTGAGTTCCAGGGCAGCCAGGGCTATACAGAGAAACCATGTCTCAAAAAACCACACACACACACACACACACACACACACACACACACACACACACACACACACACACACACTCACACACACACACGAAGATCCTTGGAAAAAGCAGCCAGTTATCTTAACCGCTGATCTATCTCTCCACCTCCCTTCATCCTTGCTTTGCTATGCTTGCTTGGATGCACTTCTACTAGGGATTAGAATTTTTGGAACTAATTTTCAATGTGGTGCCTTTTTTCTTTTTTTTTCTCTCTTTCTTTCTTCCTTTCTCCCTCCCTTCCTTCCTTCCTTCCTTCCTTCCTTCCTTCCTTCCTTCCTTCCTTTCTTTCTTTCTTTCTTTCTTTCTTTCTTTCTTTCTTTCTTTCTTTCTTTCTTTCTTTCTTTTTTTCTGAAACAGGGTTTCTCTGTGTAGCCCAGGCTGTCCTGGAGCTCACTCTGTAGACCAGGCTGGCCTCGAACTCAGAAATAATGTGGTACTTTTTTATGTACATGAGGATATAGATGGTGATCTGTATATACATATTGGTGTATGTATGGCACACGTATGCCCAAAACTGTGGAGGCCAGAGGTCAGTATCAGATCTCTTCTTCAGTCACTATCCACCTTATCTTTTGGGACAGGGTCTCTTTTGAGCCTGAAGCTTAGGGATTTAGGTATCTTAGCTGGCCAGAGATGCCCAAGAGTCCACCTCCCTCCCTGGGCTAAGATTATGGTGCTGCACGTGGATTTTTACAAGTTCTTGGAATGCAAACTCAGCACCTCATGCTCGCCTGGCAAGCACTTTATTCAGCCATGTCCCCAACACCTTTCCCTGCTTCTTTGACACAGATCCTCTTCCCAATGTATGCAGGCCAGCTTGGAACTCATGATCCTCTTGCCTCAGTCTTTGAGCTACTACAGTGGGTCATCTCATATTTTCCCCCTCCTAACCAACGCATTTAATGTTCCCACAAACACTCAGAACTTGCCTCCGTGGGAGGATTGGACATCCATACCCTGCTGAACTGAGGCGTGACAGGAAGTCTTGCTGGGGGAGGTGAAATGTGAACAGAGTTACAAGAGTCAGGACAAGTAGATGTTTAGATTCTTGAGTGTGCTTCACTGCAGTCTCCATGGCCAACCCCCCTTTGGGAGAACTGAGGCATAAAGTAGAAATTGGCCTCATTACCTTGAACTTCTGAGTTACAGCTGTATGAAGAGCTCTTGATGGCCCCTGTGAGCAGAGGAATAAAAGCAAGACATGTGTGACAGCAGAGCAACTTCCCACATTTCAACCAATGCAAAAAATAGATGGCTAGTAAGACATTCACATTTACATAATTTTTAAGGTAAAAGATTTTTGATTTATAATGATTTCTTGAAAGGTACTATTTTTTCATTTAGGAGGTAAACTTTTTTATTTTTTAAATAAGGAAAAGGCACTAAATCTTGCTCCCAACAACTCACACAATCCAGCATCTAATTGATTTGGATCAACTTCCTTATGGGAAGTGGAAGACACACATCAACAGATTTCTTCTCCCCAATCCCCCAAGGAATCAGATTAGAAACACGTTCGGATTGTAGCCTATGTGGGCTCTTTTGCAGTTACTGAGTTACAGGGCTCTGTCACTCGATGCAAGAAATGACTATAGAGAGAGTAAGCTAATGGATGGGAGAGTGTTTAAGTAGCACTTTAGTCATCGAAACAGACACCTGGCCCGCAATTTACCTACCGCTCTTCTAGAGCATAGAGACCAACATCTGGCTCTGCTAGATCCTACAAATTCTTTTCTTTTCTTTTTCTTTCTTTCTTTCTTTCTTTCTTTCTTTCTTTCTTTCTTTCTTTCTTTTTTTTAAAGATATTTGTTTTAGGTATATGAGTACACTTCAGACACAGCAGAAGAGGATGTTGGATCCCATCACAGATGGTTGTGAGCCACCATGTGGTTGGGAATTGCACTCAGTACCTCTGGAAGAGCAATCTGTGCTCTTAACCACTGAGCCATCTCTCCAGCCTCTACAAATTCTTCTCAACCCACCGTTCTTGAGGAACTGAGGATGCCAGTTTGTCAAATATAGGCATCTGCTCATTTATCTTTTTGTTCCCCCAACAGTTAACCTCCCATATTTTAGTTAGTGTGTCAGACCACAGAGAAGGAGGAAAATGCAAAAATGAAAAGCATGAGTCATTCTTGATGCTGTAACAAAATACCTTAGGCTGGACAGCTTATAGAGCACGGAAGTGTGTTTCTCGTGGTTCTGGAGTCTAGGAGGTCCATAATCAAGGCATAAACGTTTACTGTCTGGTGAGAGCTGCTTTCTGCTTCCGGGCCACTGCCTTCACAGGGCACAAGATAAAGGAATACAGAAAAGAACTGTCTTATTCCTTGAACATTAATCTCATCCACGAAGACCAAGTTTGCATGACCCAAGTTCCCCTGAAAACCCCAACTTGTCACATGTTTTCATTAAGGGTCAAGTTTCAACATGAATTTTGGAGAGATCCAGACATTTCAACCACAACAAAAAGTCACTTACTCTCAGGGTTAAGATCAAAGTATATGGAGACAAATAATAAACAAACAAACAAACAAACAAATAATATTTCTGATACAGCAAGAGTTTGGGAGGTAAAAAATAAAATCTCACCTGCAATGGATCTCCACAGAGCTGACTTTAAAACTGTGACTCTCAGGCTCACCTCAATTGACAGGTCAGACTTAACTCTAGCCACCCCACCACCACCACCAAATCCCTTTAGTGGCATCTGGATGTCTTTTCCCACAATTGGAAGAAACAGATATAAAATGAAGCAACATGGTAGCAGTCACAGTATAATGTATGTCACATTATAGTCAGAATGATATGTAGTTGATAGACAGTGGGCCAATTCACCCACCAATGTGAATGGCTTCGTTCCACAGTCTCTGTTCCTGTGGGCATCAGGTGAAGAACACAGGCCTGTAAGAGGACGTATAGAATCCTGGATGGGGGAAGAGAGAGCCCAGTTCCTGTGTTCTCAGAATCTAGCCAGAAATGCAGGAGAGCCTGCCTTCTGGCCTTCTGTGTTGGATGGGTGAAAAGGATTTGGGAGAGGATATTTATCCTCGGACAGGGGAAAGCGCCCCCCCCCCCCAAAGAGGCACATGGCAAGAGAGATTTAAAATTCACTCATAATGTTCTCATGTCCTTATGCAATGTTACTTACCGTAGTTTAGTAGAAAACCTTGTTCACAGGCATCTGTTAAATAATGTGTCACTGTCCTGGATTTTTAGCCCACGCAGTGAGGCATTTAGTAAATGCTCAATAAATGTACACCCCTTGATTGCTCCGCTGGCTTATTATGTCCTAGAAATAGAGTGCATTACTGAGCTCATCTGCTGTTGCCTCACTCATGGGCTTTTGTACCTCACTAACACTTATGGTTAACAAAAGACGAATCTAATACAAGTTTTAAAAGGCTTTCCTTTGTATGTCTTTTACAAGTCTGTTTAAAGACCTGTAGGGGGAAAAGTTGCTGCTCAGAAATGTGGAGAGAATCTTCTACGTGGGGTATTATTTCCCATGACTTTTACTTCTTTAAATATAGGGAGAAACAGCTGCAATTGCTATTTTGAATTTGGTCAACTGCTAGGGAGGCAGGTTTGGGATAGAGAATTCTTTTCTTTCTTTCAAGTTCTTGCTAACTGGGATGAGGAAGCCTACTATTTAGATATGGGGCAAAGGGTTTTGTTTGTTTGTTTGTTTGTTTTGTTTTTTGAAACCTAGCCCATCCTGGGACGTGATGCCTTTGATGTTTTTAGGCAAGGCCTTCCAGAAACCATGGATGGTTTGTATCTGCTTCAAATGTCAAAGAAGCTATTTACTTATTATTTATTTATTTTATTAGTGCGTATATCAGTTACTTTCCTCAAAGCTTTGACAAAATACTAGACAAAAGCAACTTAAGAAAGCACATTGGTTTTTGGATGTCTAGTCTTGGGAGATGGATGGCTTAGGTGTTAAAGCAGAGATGAAATCCTTAGTTTGGATCCTCAACATGCATATAAAATCTGGGCACACGTCAGTACCGGGGAGGTAGAGACAGCTCGATGTTTGGGGCTCGTGCATCATCCTGACTAGCCAAGTAAGAGAGTTCCGGGTGCAGTGCAAGACTGTCTCAAAGAATAAGATGGGAAAGGAGGGAGGGAGACACCTAAAAACATTGACCTCTCTGTTTTCTATACAACAGACACATGTCTACTGTAACGTATATCAACACATACACAAAAAATAACAAAAAAGAAAAGGATTAAAGGTATAGTCTCCACGTTGGCAGAGACAGTGGGGAAGGAGTGGAGGAGGATGGACAGGAAGTGGGACTGGACTGTAAAATCCCAAGGCCCGCCCCCAGGGATAATCATCCTCATTTAGTCTCCACTTCCTAATGGTTCTTCAGCTCTCGAAAATAGAGCCACCATCTGGGGACCAAGTGTTCAAACACACAAGGCTAGAAGAGACAGTTCACACTCAAACCACAATACCTGTTAATCGTACAGAGCAATGGCTTCCACTGTGACAACTCATTTATGCTTGTAAAACATTCTGATCGTGTTCACCCTCCAGTCACCTTTGCCCTTCCTCTCTCTTCTCCCCACTGTAGGAAACACTCTCCCTCCCCTCTAATATACCCCGCTTCTGTTTTGTATTCTCATCCTCTCTGTACCCCTCTTCTTGCCTCCCCTTCCTCCTCCTCTCCTTTCTCCTCTATTTCTCATTTACAATCCGCACATCAAGGGGGAGATGCTTGCTGAGTGCTCCTCTAGTTCCAGCTGGTTCCGGCCCACTTCTCCCAACAAAATGGTCTCCAATTTCACCTACCCCGCGGCGTAAGTGGCAAGGCTTGCTCTGGCCACTCATTCTCAACCATTGCAAATTCAGACCACAGAGCCTCTGTTTCTGCTGAAATTCCTTCCACATCCTTCCATATCCGTATAGGTGACAGGGTTATCTCTGACTTTAGAAAAGCAGTCTTTCGGAAATCATATTCAGCAGTCAGAGATAAGCCGCCAGAAAGCAATAACAAGGATGGAGTGTGGAGCCAAGCTCTGGGATTTGGAATCCCAGAGCTACCATTTGCTGGCTGTGAGACCTTGCACAGGCCAGTTTGTAAGTAGGTCTGAGCCTCAGTTTCCCATCTCTGTCTCGGGACCAAGAGGAGCATCTCATTGGAAGTCCTTCAAAATCTCAGAGTAAGTAAGCAAGGCAGGCTGCCGAGCACCAATACATAACGAACTCTTTGTATCAGCAAAGGCTCCAATCTGTAAGTAGTCACTAAGGACACCACTTTTAGTGAACTGCCTCTATAAAGTGTTTTATTTAACTTATTTCCCTTTCTAAAGCATGAGAAAGTTACCAAACATGAAACACTGTGGTTGAAGAGCAATTTAGGAATGAAAGAAAAAAGAAAAAAGAAAAGTTCAAACCTCATGATTCTAAACCTCCCTGTTTTATCTACGGGTTTTCAAAACCACTGTTAAATCATTTGGTATTTTGGTTGTAGCATAATATGCACCATTAAAAAACCCAGCGCTCTTACCCAACGAAGGATCTGGTTACATATTTACATGTGATACACAGAGGAAAAGAAAGCCTTTCTTCTTTTTAAAGGATTTGGTTCTGCTTCTGGTTTAAATCAATTTCCTTTCCCTGTTCAGATCCAAACACTTCGCATCCCTGCATAACTTTCTGGTTATTGGTCTCACTCTGGAAACAACCACCCAGGAAGTGGTATTCGCAGCCTGGGAGGCTTCCCAGGAAGTCTTCTCCGTAAGATGCAGGGAGGCTGCTTCAGGTCCATAAAACCTGTAATTTTAGCATGATCATCAGATAATGAGGATAATGACAGAGTTGTAGAATTTCAGAACTAGTAGAACATTAGCTCCGTCGAAGCTAACCCCTCATTTTACAGATGAGTAAGTCTCTCATCCTGGAACCATGTCTTATGGTCCTAAAGGGGTTTTCATGTTAATAATATTTGCCTCCCTAACCACCATCTGAGGTGTGAGAGGGTAGGTACCAGTTACCGCATCCCTAGGATTATATGGGATACACCTGAAGGCCTGGAAGGAGTCAGTCACTACTCATCCATAAATTCATGCTTCCGATTACCTTGGGTACATCTTACTAAAGGCCATCTATATATACCACAGGTCAGCCAGCTTCCGTGTTCCTGATTTTTTAGTTCTGCAGGTGTAAAACAAAAGCCACAATCTTCAGTAAGTTGTACAAGGCCCCATGTCTCACCTCACTCCTTTTCTTCGTTCATCTCTATTCTTTTCGACTTTTTCTTTTAGTGACTCCATACCTGCGTGTTCCTCACTGCTTGGAACACCACCACGTCATCCAATCTTACATTTGAACTCCTGACACTTCCTTTGAAGAATCCATTTCAGATACTCATCATTTCTCTTCTGCCTCTGTCACTCTCCTCTCAAGACCCTTCTGGAGCCACAGGCCTAGAAGTCTGTGTCAGGGGTGCCTCTGATTCTCTACAGAGAGGAGAATGATGAGGAGTGTGGGTCTAAGTAGAGATAAGAGAGCGTGTGGCTCTGGAAAGACTGGGAGGAAAGCAATGTGGGAAGGTAGCTCTGGTCTCCATAACTGTATATTACGGCTCCAAATCTTAGCAAATCTCTGTGAGAGAATGTAGTATAATTCACGAACACCCTTGAAGCAGTGGTGCGTTTTTAAGTCAGTTCTTAAACAGCAAACAAAGTCCTGATTTGTGGAGTTTGCCAGGGAGTATAAAAATACTTCCATGATGGGTGTATTTCGAAGTGACTGTGATGTCACTGAGTGCAAGCATATGCTGACAGTCTTTGTGTTAGGGGCTGACTAGGCACTGGTTCTGGAACACCAGTGTCTTTAGTTGAAGTTAAAGTGAGTGAGGTCCTTGTGGTCAAATATATCAATTAACTTAAGGCACCATTGACTATTTACCACCAACAAAGATAGAAAACCACTGTCTATTAACACCATGATATAGGACTCGTAAGGACAGTTTTGTGTCTTGCGGGAAGTTGGTAGCACCAGCCTTGGCTTATCTGATAACTTCCCGGAATCTATTTCTCTGTTACTGTCAACGTCTCCCATCTTGTCCTGCAATATTTCCTAGGCAGTAGGCAATGGTTATGATTATAATTATTATTATGACTGTTATCGGTATCTTAGTAACTAAATGTATCATAGATTCATTGAGTTGTGGTTATCTTGATTCTAGGAAAAACATACTTTGTGAAAAACATGTAGAACTCAGGCCATTCCTCTACGGATGCATAGCTGCTTAATGTCCAATGCAAACCTTTTTTTACTGTATTCCTAAGCTTTCCTCTGTAGATAGTAACTTTTTGCTGTTAAGACCAAATCATAGAAAATTTTGTAAAATGAAATGAAAACATTTTTAAAATTTCAATTAAAACACGCATAAGTAGTGTTCATTTTTCAAATGGCATCCAAATGAATGGATGCCAGGATGCCCCAGATTGTCCCTGAACTGTTAATGACGTCCTCTTTAGGGAAGCCACCTGACCCCAAGCCGATCCAAGTCTCCATTGCTTCGAAGCTGAATGAAACTTTCAGAGGTGCTAAAGTAAAAAGGAAAGTATGTCACAGGCTCAGTGAACCACAGGGGTCCTTGCTACAGAAAAGCACTTGGTTCAGATAGCTCTCACCTCCTGGAAGCCTCTCCCAGCCTTCCGTCTGTCTCCCTCTGAGCTGGGCTCTTGTGTTCTGACCCCATCTTGTGCGTATGTGTCCTCCTAGTGTTCTAGCAAGGATGGTATCTGGGAGAGTCTCTAGAATAATGCCATTTAGGTTGTTCCCCCTGCGTTGGGAATTTGGGAACTCTTTAGGAACTAAATTGTGAGGAGAGCCTGAATCATCATGGGCTTCTACTCTCCCCTCTTGGGCTTCCTCCTTTGCCTTTACACAGGATTGCTGTGGGCAAGGAGCCAACATCCTGAAGCTGTAGGTGGTCCTCCAGTCCTGTGAGGGCAAGAGAGGAAGTCAAGTTTCTGGTACCTGACCCCAGCCGCTGTTGTACCTGAGGGTGTGCTCTCTGTCTCTTCTGGATGGTGGAGGTATCTTATTTCCCTCGGTTTAGTTTCAGAGCTTCCAAATAAATAAATAAATAGAAGGTACATCTGACATTTTCTTTTCTCCCAACACTCAAACCTCCACACAGGGCTCTAGACCTTCAACGATCTAAAAATAGCAAAGCTGAAGAAGGAAATGCCAGTTATTGTTATCCATTAAATAAACAGACAGCAACAATTCAAGCACTTGCAATCAAGGTTTCCTGGGTTTGGAGTCTTGCCTGCTGGGACATTGAGAGGCATATCAAAGGTTAGAAAGTGGGATCTGCTTTGACTGCTTGTACTTTGTGCTTCAGATGGAGGTAGGTAGCAGGCCCTCTCCCACGGCTACACAGGCAGAAACAAGTCTTGTGATTCTCTTGTCCAGGGAGGCCTTGTGGATAAGAGACCTCAAGAATGATACAACTAGAATGAAGCAAGGAGCAAACAAAGACACGTTGGACCAGTTGAACTGTTTAATCTGAATCCCGACTACAAAAGGCAGGCTGTCTCCAAATTTTGTTAGAGATCGGTGACAAGCTGGAATGCTTCATTTCTGGTCTCGGTGAGAAATTCAATTTAAGGAATTATTCTCAGACATGTATAAAATTCAAGCAAGTTCAGGCTCACCAACCTCTAGCTAGCTTTGAGGCTGCCAAACGTTCTTGGAGCTTTTGTGCCAATACAGTTCCATGACTGGGGAAAACTATTTCAGTCATTTCCTTAACTCTTAATAGTTTCCATCCATAACTTAAAAGGGAAGGTTGCAAGAAGGCCAAGGTTGCTTCTTCCTCTTTCTATACAATGCTTCTAGAAGTTTCAATAGCTACATTCAGGGAGGGGCCTGTGCTCAGCTGCTCTCACTATTTAACTGAAACTTCTATGTACCCACTTGTGTATTTTGGGGGCTTGATACAACCTACATCTGTAGAAAGGTATTTCTTTTCATAAGCTACCTAGTTGATATGAGAAAGTAGCAATGTATGGGGCTGGAAGTGTAGATCCTTAGGCACCCCATAAAACTGGGCATACTGACATACTCTTACAATCCCAGAACTCCAGAAGTGGAGGCAGGAGAATCAGAAGTTCAAGGCTGCCCAGACCTACTTTATCAAGTTTGAGGCCAGTCTGGAGTATGTGAGACTCAGAATTACGGTTTCAGTATAGAGTGGATTTCCAAGACTTCATGGCTGTACCAAAGAATTCAACTCTGGTCTTCCATTGTTGCTCTGTCTATATCAGGACACTCCTAACCAGCCTCTTATTTCTCCTCCTGTTGGAGATCATCACCAACACACATTAATCATTGCACACCATAAGTTAAATTTCAGACCTTTCAATGGCTTACAGTCAGAAATCTAACACGAATTTTGAAAGATCTGGTCACTAACCACCCCTGAAACCTCACGGCCATCACCTCTTCCTTTCTCTGGGCCCCAGGCAGCAGCAGCTCCTCCTTCTCTTCCGGACAGGCCAAGCACTACCCCCCCTCTCCGTCAAAGCCTGGGGCACTTGCAGTTCTCTCAGTGCGGACTCCATTTCCATCCTGAGGTCTCAGCTCCCATGTCGCCTCGTTGGCTTGTCCTTTCCGGCCTGCCCCTATCAGATGTGCCGCATGTCTGCTGATCACTGCTACGTTCTCTGGTCATTGCCAGTTGATATCTCCCGCTCATCTGTTGATCGATTTTCTTTGTTTTTCTGTTCTGTGTCCTCTAATAACATGTAAGTGTGACAGAATGGGGAGCCTTGTTTCTGCAAATCCTGTTTTAGAAGGGAACAGAATAGGACTTGAGTACACATTTATTGAACAACTGCATCTCTTGTATTAGTTTTTGCTTTCTTTAGTATCCAATTCTTGAGTCCATGGCTCTTGAGAAGTCCCGTCTTTCCCTCCCACCCCCCCACCGCCCCCATTCCAGGCTCCAGTATATAAAAATTTCCTCTGCAAATGTGTTCCAGCTTGCTTGAAAGGAATGCACTTTTTAGTAAGGTGTGATACACTAGGATTTTCAAGTGTCAAATGGTAAATATAAAACAATGGAGAATCATATTGTCCTTTCTCTAAGTCCAGGGTGTAGCCTCCATGTTCAGCCAAGTCATAGCAGTAGAAGCTATTTTGGTTCTCTCTTTTTTTCCCTTTATACCCTTCCTCTTCCTCCTCCTCTTCCTCCTTCTCTTCTTTTTCCTCTTCTTTTTCTTTTTCTCTTCCCTTTTCTTTTTCTTCAGATAACTGAATCCAAGTGTGGTTCAAGTTCTCTGGCTTCTTTGTTAAATCTTTAAAACAGGATATTATGTAATCTTAGAACTTCAAAGTATGTTCCTCTAGTATTTATTCCTAAAAAACACATAGTTCTGCAAATATAGTTTGCCTCAAGGGAAATTTAAATTGCTTTTGCTCACCTAGTGCTGCTTCTTTTGTCTTTACTTCTGGTAGGAGTTTGTTTTTAATGGAGGCCTGAGTGAACCAATTAGTTTTTCTGAATGTCTTATGAAATTTTCACAGCTGAAAATATTTTTGGCTCTAAATTCTCCCATTTGATGCTATGTCAGCCACCACCAAACGTTAAGACATTCCCCCTTCCTCATTGACACTATATACCTAGTGTCTAAATTTTACAAAGCACATTTAAATAGTTGACCTCATGCACTATTTGAGGCTGTGGAGTTTTCAGAGAAGATGGGATTGTAGTTTGCAGAGAAGGAAAACAGTTTAGAGAAGCTGGGTCCTAACCTGTGTCCTGTTGAACTACATTTGGGTCTTAGAAATGAAGGCATTACTGTAGCATGGTCACGCATTTTCTTATTGACATCTAACAGACCTTTACAACGTGATCATTAAAAGGCCTAGGCATGGACATGCAAGAGGGTCTGTGCACTTACTGTGAGCCATTTTTGCTTAGAGCAATGGTTTCTGAAGTTTTCTTCATAAAAATCCTATTGTTTCATTGTGAGTTCCCTTGATCTAAGGGCATGTGGGCAATCAGTGCCCTAACTAATATCCGAGCTCTGGCCAAAGCAAAGGTTTTCTGTTGACCTGTGTGATGGTTTGTATATTCTTGGACCAGGGAGTGCCACCATTTGGAGGTGTGGCCTTGTTGGAATAGGTGTGACCTGGTTGGAATAGGTGTGTCACTGTGGGTGTGGGCATAAGACCCTCACCCTAGGTACCTGGAAGTCAGTCTTCCACTAGCAGCCTTTGGATGAAGATGTAGAATTCTCAGCTCTGCCTGTGCCATGCATGCCTGGATGCTGCCATGCTCCCACCTTGATGATAATGGACTGAACCTCTGAACCTGTAAGCCAGCCCCAATTAAATGTTGTTTTTATAAGACTTGCCTTGGTCATGGTGTCTGTTCACAGCAGTAAAACCCTAACTAAGACAACCTGCATAGCCCTTTCATGGGCAGATTCACTGTTCACCTTCTAGGTTTCAAACTGCTGAGAATCATACTAAGCTCCCTCCTTTTATATTTCCTCCAAGGAGCTGTAATGAATGACCTAGGGATAATTTCTACGTAGACTCTGAGTACAGTTGGAAAAAAAAATGTAGAAATTAGGTAAAATACGAACGAAGTTACATCTCAAGGCCATGTCCAGAATCTTGTGTTACACTGTAGTTTGAAACACACATCATTACTTGAAATAACTACAGGCAGGAAAAAAAAAAGCCTCCCTAGTTAAATGATCTTTAAAAATGATTTTTCTAGGGTGAGTAAGCTTGCCCAAATTGCAAAAAAAAAAAAAAAAAAAAAAAAAAAGGCTGGATTTTTTTTTTTTTTAATTTTTCAAAGAAACATTTTGTACTTACGTTCTTTGTGAACTTCCATACAGGAAAGAAAACTATTTCCTTCCAAACAGCCCGTGTATGCTTAGTGACTGATGACTTCCGTCTGTGGTACATCGTAGGGACTATGACTTAGGGTAATAGCTACCTACTGCTTATGAGTGGTCTAGGGGGAAAGCACCCACAAAACCTTACAAAGTCTTTTATTTGCTTCCTTCCCCCAGTAGCCCGGTGAGGAGTGTTATCTCTACTGACAATGCAGACTTGTTAGGTGGCTTGTGCCAGACCACCCAGCATCAGTAACAATGGGCTCCAAATCGGCCCCTTCAGGCTAGTTTTCCCACTGCAGATCCTCCCCTGGTCTTTGCTCCTCTTCAAACATCCTGTCTGTCTGTCCCCACCGCTCTCACATTATCCCTTTGGAGCTCTGGTTGGCACTAAACTCCAGGTAGCAGGCTTCTGTTGGCTCTGCTAATGAACTGCCCAGTGGAATCCTTTCCTAGGATAATAAGCTGCTACATAATAGGGAAGCTTGGTTCCTTGCTTTCAAAGGTGTGGGAAACCCACGGTTGGTGGTTTCAAGATTTCCTACCCCCCTACCCCTCCACCAAACACATGCACGTGCATGCGCGCATACACACACACACACACACACACACACACACACACCCCTCTCTTTCTCCCTCTTCTATCTTCCTCTCTGAGATAGACAGAATGGAATAATCTGTCCATTTTTAAAACACAGTAATAGAGAGTTTGCTCCCGGGATGGTAGAAAGTTCTGCCAGCCTTTTGTCTTGGCTCTATTTAAACAGCCTCTTGTGAAAAACCAAAGGAAAAACCATGATGGGAACAACTCCAGGAGATCCTGTCCCCATGGAGTCTGCAGGCTTTAGAAACAGGGCTTGTGCTAAGTGGTGCCCGAGAGATCAAACCTTGGTGACCTTTACTCTTTACTCTTTAGCCTTTTTAGTTATCATACTCTCTTCTTTTCTTTTCTTTTTTCTTTTCTTTTCTTTTCTTTTCTTTTCTTTTCTTTTTTTGCTTGTTGAGACAGGGTTTCTCTGTGTAGCCCTGGCTGTCCTAGAACTTACTCTGTAGACCAGGCTGGCCTCAAACTCAGAAATCCGCCTGCCTCTGCCTCCCAAGTGCTGGGATTAAAGGCGTCTGCCACCACTGCCTGGCTATTGAAAGATCCTGAAAGAATGTAAAAGGTCACAGAAGCCCTGACATTGGCAAAATAGATTTCATTGTTAGTAGAAGTAGCTTCACTGATTTAGAAAAATAGAGGTGCACAATGCTCTGGCCGCTCCCCGAACCTGTGTGTCTGCCAATGGTCTGACCAGGCATGTGCCCATTGCTGCACCTCACTGCCAGGTGTTTGTGATATTGGTTGCTGGGAAAGAGTCAGGAAATCTCCCCAGCAACCATAGTCGGGGCCAATCTGGAGTGCTGCACCTTCATTAGACTCTTTCCTTGTTTCCCTCTCATACCCATTTCTTGAGGAATCAATCATTTTAGAATAGACATTGTTTAGATCTGGAAATCCCCTATTCCCCCCCTTCTCCTTTCCCCCCTGAGGGCCTATAAAAACTGGGACCTCTTTCCCCTCGAGGTTGACTCCTCTACCCCTGCGTGGGATATGAGTCGTCCCCAGAGCTCTGGCTTTCTCAGAATAAAGCCTCATGTGGTTTGCAACAAGCTCAGTTTATCGTGAGTTCTTGGGTGTCCGCTATTGTCCTGAGGCCTGAGCGAGGGGCTCCTTTCGGAGTCTTTCACTATCATACATTTTATAGTAGTTGAAAAATGCAGTATTTCATTACTGAAGAGCATACATTTTTAAGAATCACTGAATGTCTAAGTCACTTTAGAAGATCATTATTAACACAATGCTTTGCATGCTCATGTTGCAAACACACACACACACACACACACACACACACACACACACCCTTGAGGAAATAAAATGAAATCAAAATTGTGGGGCAAGCAGAACTGTGTCACTCGATAAAAACTGGGAAGCTCAAGCTGACTGAGAAACCCCGGGACTCTCATATCTGAGAACACTAGGTGTTATCTCTAATCCTGACCCGACCTGGTGCCTGTCCTGGAACACGTGACCACGATATCCCACTTGAAGATCGTGACCACTCGTCATGTAGCGCAGAATACAGAGTTCTGAGGTATCTAGATGGGCCTGCTCTGAGAGTTTAGCCAATAAGCTTCCCTTTCCAGACATGTCTTCTTGCAGAAGGTATTTAATCTCTGGTTCACCCTGAGTACCTCATATGAATTCATTTTTCACCATTAATAAATAATTTGGACAAGCCAGGACTATCGCTCTCATCAAGAACCACTGTGGGAGAAGCCTTCGTCATACAGAGATGCTCTGGGCCGCTTAAGTCTCCTGCAGAAGAGCCCTCCGTGCTCCAGGACACTCATCCCTGAGCTGAGTGAGAGAGTCCCCCAGCCCCCAGCCCCAGGTTTATGGGAACCCCTGCCTCTTTGGCCTCAGCTTGGGCTGTTTCTCCCCTAGGCTGGGGCTCTCATCTAAGCCTGTGTTCTCCCACCCCTGAGTAGTATATCTGTATTTCTGTGAGCCTGACACACGATGTCAGAGAAGGATAAAATGCACACACCCGGCCCCCAGCGGCAGGCAAGAAATGAAACCACACAAAATCTCTCTTTATTTTAATTCATCCTTCTAGATTCAGACAGGTCAGCCTCCAACACCCCAGCTCTTCCGCAACCTTCTGAGTGCTAAGATCACAGGCCGGCCTGACCCTGCCTGGTTTTATTCTCTGTTGTCTCACACCATACTTTTTCTTTTATTTAGTATCTTGAGATGATCTCATGCCACTGTGTGTCAGGTTACCATCTCATGCAAAATCCATCACACAATTATAATCAAATTTATAGTAGATGAACTAACCTTTGTAGCTTGATATTTACATTGATTCTCATCTGTAGCTTCCCCAAAACAGTACTATGATAAATAGGCTTTTTTTTTTTATCATATATTTTTCCTTTAATCTTTCCTTGATTACTGGTTTAGAAAGATTTTCCAGAAGTGAGTTTTTTTTTAAAAAAAAAAAAAACTTTTAATTTTTAAAAGACAGGGTCATGAGTACCACAACAGACCTTGATCTTGAATTTCCCATCCCCCTGCCTCTTCCTCTCAAGGGTGGAGATTACAGTTTGTACCAACGCTCTTGGTGTATGTGGTGTTAGGCATTAGACCAGGGCTTCATTTACACTAGCCAAACACTCTGCTGACAGAGCTATGTCCGAAGCCACAGAAGTAAGTTTTCTGAGTTAAGGATCTGAACAAATTGAGAGATGCTTGTCCAGGCATCTCCCAGAGTGGTTGTTTCAACTTTCATCCCCATCAACTGGGTTTCTGGGGTTCGGTTGCATTCTTAGAGTCATATTCAGACTGAGCTTGTAGGTGGGTGAGAAGTCGCAATTCATTCCTACCTAAAGGTAGCATTGAGCTGAAAGGTCACTAGGATGCAGCTATAAATGAAGTTTCTCTCTCCTGATTTGGAGTCTAGGCAACCACTGTGAGGGTCAAAATTACCCTAAAGAGATCACCACCAAGAGGTTGTTCAAACATTTTATTTGCCTGTAATTGCATCTCCTGGTTACATAGAACAGCAAGTCCACATGGTGCTGAATCAGGATTTATAAAAATTATGCTAAAACCACATCCTGCAATTTGAAAAGGCAAAGCAAGACCTCTTTATTCAATGAGTTATAATTATTGGCTTGTATGTGTTCTCTACCGAGTCAGCTTGCAAGTCCCTTGAGACTTTGCATTCTTGTCACATAGACAAGCAGAGGCAGAGTTCCATGTGTGACTTCAAGAGAGAGCGCTTAACCTTCAACTTCATCAATATAGAAAAATCTCAGCTCAAATCTCTTCCATCTTCAAACCCTGAGCCTCAGAATCCTCAAGTCTGTGTGCTGTCAGACCTCTCTTGGGGGAATCCATTTGTAATCCTCCATAGAGCAGGCGGGTGGGCATCTGTGCTTTGGCACAAAGATCATAACCTCCAGAAGTACAGCTGGAATTTAGAGTCCCTGTCCACCAAAGGAGCTTACACATTTGTGTTTGCAGTCAGCAAAGAAGTGTATTGGTTGATGGGAGTATTATACATTCAGAGCAATATCAAAAGCCTGATGAATTGTTGCAGATCACAGACAGGCTTCCTTGTAAGTGGATGTGAGACCTACTGGCATCCTTTGCTGATAGATTTCCCCTGGGGGTTGTAGGTGATGTTCCAGGAACACATTCTATTGTTAAGGAGAGCCATTGTTTACTGGTGGGCAGGCAGTCCTGTTTCATGAATAGTGTTTGGGTCTGTGGTTTGTTTATTTTCCTACAAAAAAATGCAATGGATTATACAATCTCTTCAGTGGGCAGTCTTAGAATTCCCATGGTACAATAGCTCATTCTTCTAAAACTGCCTTAAAGATGGATGGGCCATCTATCACGCATAATAGCACACGCCATCCTTGTGTTCCTGCCCCTCCCCTCCTTTCCCTTTCTCCTCCACAGACCCCTGTTTTCTTTTTCAGCGCCTCATCTATAATCTTTGCTGTACCAGCTTGCTCACATTTTTTGATTATTGTTTCTTTTGTAACAATTCCAACACATTTCCTTCCCCATTTGTGATTTTTTAATTTTTGGTTAGCCTTTCCTTTCCTTTATTTTATTTTATTTTATTTTTTTCTATCCAAGTTGTATTTACTTTCATTTTCTTCCCAATAGCAGATTTCTCTCCATGCCTGTCACATTTAATTGAGGTTGGATGCATGATCAAGGTGGGGAAAAAAAGGCCTTTTCTTCTCATTATTAAAAAGGGAACTACTTTCAATCTGGTCTAATAGCTTAGCCCAGAACACTGCCTATCTTGCTGGGATCCCCAGCCTTTTCTTTTAAAAGCAGCTTTTAACGAGCAGCTTTATGTTCTGTCTGGAGTCCATGCAGGACACGGAGGCTTTGGGACAGAGCATCTTTATCACTGGCCTCGCCTCCCTCCCCCACTGTTTCTGTTGCTTACAGATGTTGTGTGCTGAAATCCATGCTCTTGTTCAAGGGGAAACGGATAGGCCAAAGCTTGCTAATCAAAGCCCCAAAGATATTACATATTATCCAACACTGACGCCAAGAGCCTCTCTTACACGTGGGCTACAAAGAATTTGAGAAAACCATCTAGTACAGTGAGTGGTTATCTGATGTGGCTTGCTCAGGACCAGTTTACTCTGCTCATATGTCTTTAGCACGGTGCGCTTTATTCGGTTGGCTCCTGCGTGTGCATGGGTGTCAGGCAGTATGTGTTGCTGGAGACTTTGCTGGAGCCCACTCCTGGGTGAGTGTGGGAGGGGAAAATATAAATTCTAAAATGTGGAGTATCTCATGCTCTCAATGAGTCATTTCCTCATTTCTCATTAATTTGGCTTAGATCCAACCCTAGGGGAAAAAAAACCCCACTATTTTAATGCATTTGTTCGCATCTGAGAAGTCTCACTTAAGACTTAATAAATACGACCTGCCAATTTAAAGAAGAGAAAAAAATATCTTGCCACAATCTGTTAAATTAGGCTAAGGGTGTGTTTCTAATTTTGAAACCATCTTTGCTTTCTAAAGCATTTGTATATAACTTAGAAATATTCGGAGGTGTATACTGCTGCTTAGATATAAAATGGGATATGCTATTATTGTTCCATCTACTGTGGCTTCTTTACATGTATATTTTTTCACAGCAGTTGATATTTTGTGACAGGATGGCTTGAAGCTCAGCAACCTGCAAATGCTATGTGATAACACGGGACTCACCTCTCCACTCCACTGTAAAAGTTGAAAAGGCTGTAAATCAAGTGTGTGACTGACTCAGGATTGCCCAGTACAGCCCTTTTGAAATTATCCAGTGATGTAGAAATTAGAAGTAGAATGCCCCATGAAATCATCAGACTGAGCTATTCTAGGCTCAGATAAAAAAGTCTTTTCGGGGTATGTTTTTCCAACAGGTTTTGTAATTATCAGGCATAGACTGGGTATGGTTGATAATTTATCAAATTTCTTTTTTACCAAGATGTAAAACCGCAGACCATGTCACCAAGAAGCCCAGGCCTGTCTTGAGATGAAATAGCATTCGGTGTGGAGGCTAGTTCATAAATCAGAAAGGTTAAGGATGACATTGTGTGTGTCACTTTATCTCTCTCTTGTGAGGTAGCAAGAGTTCAGAGAGAGAGACAGTCTAGACATGACAGCAGGAAAGATGTCACTCATTTGATTGATATTGTTGTCTACCTGCCAATGTCTTGAAAGATTAGAAGGAGGCAGGGAAGAGCCCCAGGCTAGGTGGGTTGGACAAAGTAGGCAGGTACACTGCATTAAGTAAACATACGTCCAGAAATAAAGTCCGATTGTGACCTTTCAATCCAAGCAAAGCTGACCATTAAAACTCAGCGTTTGTGTCACTGATCCCTGATTCCTTGACATTCTGTTACCTCTGTCGATATCATTTCATCCACACGAAATAGCAGATCTTTCTTTTAAAACTCAGTTTTGCTCTCCTCATCTTCGGAAACTGATCACAGAGATAAAGTCCAGAACTCACCCACCACCTGCTATATGCTTCTATTCTTTTCTTTATTCAAGGCACTGCCGTGTACAAGCTGAGTTAACTTCTCTGTGTCCTTCAGCTGATGAACCGAAGCTCCTCGATGAAGCTTGCCTTGGTTTATATTTGTTTTTTACTGTGCCTAACACAGAACCGAGAATGTTATAAGATCATTGCAATTGTAGAAAGTGAATGGATGAATGAGTGAATGAATGAGCGAATGAATGAACGAGTGAATAAATGAATGAGCTAATGAGTGAGTGAATGAATGAGTGAATGAGTGAATGAACGAATGAGTAAATGAATGAGTGAGTGAGTGAGTGAATGAATGAGTTAGTGAGTGAATGAATGAACAAGAGAACAAATGGAGGCACATTTTTAGCATAATGAATCAGAAATAGTACCTCCAGAGATGCTGCTTCGTGTATATGGTAATGCAGAGTAGATTAAATGTTGTCTAAGAAAGTGCCATAAATCAAATAGTTTTCTTGGCTTTTAAGTGACCGTGAAGAAAGAACATTAGAAGTCATCTATTCAAAATCCCACATCAAGTGAGAAACTCTTTCTAGGGCTTTATTGACAAACGAGGGGCTGGCTTGCATCTGAATCTCCAAGAGCCAGAGGAAGCATCTACTCCACAGGGAGTCTCTTGTATCCCTCCCAGTACTGACATAAATATACTTGACCTTTATCAAGTGTCTGGGATTCACTCTGTACTCCAAAGTCTGTGTATTTATACTTTTTCACCCCCCTGTTGTATAACCTCTCATTCCAGACAGGGCACCAAAGACAGACCACAGGAATGATTCCACCCACACTTAGCTTAGCGAGCCAACGGGCTTACTAGAGTTATTTATAGGAGTAAGGGGCTACTGACAGAGGTATGATTGACTCAAAGGCAGCCGGGTCACTGGAAAGCCCACCTCAGCATGTGTGAGGAATCATGAAGAAAATATCCTTGGAGCTTCCTACCTAACTTTTAGGCAGCTCAGAGTGCCAGTCTCCTCTCTCTACAGTTGGTACCAGTTACATCTCTTTGGGGAGGGGCCATTTGAATCGTGTCAGCCTCATGAGTTTCCTGAGCCTTTTAGTTCCACTTACTTCAGCCCCTTCTAAACCTCCCTCTTTCCTCCAGGAGAGAATGGTTCCACTCAGAGGAAATAGCTACACAATTCTTACAAAGCTCTGTGAGATTGGGTGTTCCTATTATTATTTTGCAAATGAAGAAACAGGGGTGTAGAACAAATGATTTGACAAATGCTAGAGCCAGTTCTCCAAGCCAGGTATGTCTTGTTCAAGCTATATGCTAGCCACCAAAGCTCCACTGTATCATTTGGATTTCTAAGCCCTAGTCTCCTTACTGTGAAGTGAGGGGGTGTGATGGATTGTAGGACTTCAAAAGTCTTCCTGCTCTGGGAGAATCTAAATTCAGCAGTGTAGGCTGGTGTTCGGGGTAAGTTTTTCTCCCTTGCCAGTTGAGATGCTCTAAGCAGGAGTTCTGCCTTTAAATCTGTGTGAGAGAAAACTGGCTCAGCATTAGAGACCTGGAATAACAGATGCCAAAAGAAAACCGTATTTGAGTCAACAGTAACTTTCTAGCAAATTCAACATAGTGCCTTGAATATTTTAGGAGTCTCATAATTGTTAGGCCCAAAGAACAGGTTTAGAACTTGGGAAACATATAACCAAGAGGAATTTAAAGTCTTTTTCTGTATCTGGTTTGGAGTTAAAGCTGATTTTTTTTTATTAGCTCATATTTGTTGTACAAAGCAATGGGATATGTATTTAGCCTTTGAATTTGAGAGTTGCCTGGTAAGTTCTTTGTTATGCCCTCTACACTCACATGTTGAAATTCTAATCTGGTATCTTAAAAAGATGGCAGTATTTGGAGACAGTCCCTATAAAGAGATCATTAAGATAAAAGTCATCGTTTGATTCACATGAATGAGTTCTGTTTGCCTTTGACTCTTCTAATGAGAAGAGAAGAAAAGGTTAGTGTGCACACGCGCACACAAACACACAGAGCGAGAGAGTGAAAGAGTGAGCAAGAGAGAGAGAAGAGAGAGAGAGAGATTTTTCACAGGCATATACAGTAAGAGTCATGTCTCTTAAGAAACTAAGCCTACTGAAATTGTCAGACTACAGAGCTGGGAGATAAATTCCTGTTGTTTAGCCTATCCAGTCCTTCCTGTTGTTTAGCCTATCGAGTCCTAGCATGGTGATTCACTTCCTTACCTAAAGCTTTGTGATGTAGAAGGCAGTGTACTTGGCTTCACTGTGGTTTTCTGTGCCTTTTGTTTTGAACAAGGTCTCACTTGGTATCCTGGGCTATATGAACTTTTTTTGATCCTCCTGCTGTTTGAGTATTTCAGGCCTGGGTCATCGTTCTAACAGAACTGTTCACAACACACAAAGGTGTTGAAGTAATATTATTTCATTCTAAGTGAAAGCAAGCCTGAGGATACCAAATATGGAAGGCCAGCATTGCGCAGAGGACATAAACATGGGAAGAAGGCCATCTCAGAAACAGGATGAAGGAGGAGATGTTGGAAGACTGATAGAATTTTCATTTTGTTCCCAAGCCAGGGAGAGACTTTGGTTTCTGGTCTTCTAACCCTCACATAGTTGAAACTGAGGAAGGAGTCTTCTGAGGATATGGTTTGTGGTCAAGGAGCAATGAAGCTGACTGCCCAGTGCGATGGATTTAGACCAACAACCATGACCTCAGCTACCCAATCAACCTTATTAACAACAGATGAGCAGATAGATTTTGCCTAGCTTCAGGGACTGAGGATTTACAATGCCCGATGTAATAGTTAAAGTAGGACAGCAGGAGACCTACCTATAGTATGGGTTTCCTGCTATTAGTTTAGGTTATCCTAGCTCCAACTTCAAAGCAGGGAGTTGGGCAGCCACTGAGCAAAGAGGGCTAGAATAGCAAAATACAAATAGCACATAATACCAAACATCTTAGGCTTGGTTCTGAACTCTGAGTTAAGAAATGTTTCTATGGTGATTAAGAGTGATTTTTCCTGAGCCATATTTTATTTTATTGAAGTAATCAGTGGTCAGGTTAACCATGGCCCCATCATTTCCAGCTGTCAAAGCTTATATTCAAATAACTGCCGTATGGTCTTCTTGTCTCCAAGCTCTTCCACCCCGACCCATCTTGCAACTTATTGACACCAGGATCATAACATTTCATTCTCTCATCCCCCAAAACATGTGCTTGATTTTGAAACTCTTGAAGACTTCCTTTAGTGAATCTGACCAGCCTGCCATTCTGTGATCTGTCTCTGAGAGGTCTGCTAGCTGAGAGGTGAGCCCAGAAGCCAGGTTTACTACTCCATGCCGTACGTACCACTTCTGTGAATGTGCCAGAGGGTCAGATTAGCTTTCATAGGGATTGGAAATGACTCTGTGAACCAAGGTGTTTTGAGGCAGCTATACCTATGTCTTGGAGCCCGCAGACTGATGCTCTCTGGCTAGAGCACTGTGATTATGGAAGGGTGAAATGCAGAGACCCAAGAGTCAAGGTTACCTAGTGGTTTCTTTGAATAGACATTTGCAATCAACCTCTGCATCTGACCTTATATCCACTGGACTTCTAGATTAAAAACTAGAACCAGTTACCCAGATGCAAGTGTTTCTAACCTCTGCTAGACCTAAAGCTGAGAATCTCTGCATCCTACAGAAGACATTTTTTCTGTTTACTGCAGCTCATAGGTGTGATATCCCTGCCAGTATAAACTGAGGGGTGGGCTTTTTTTTTCACAAAAAATCTTTAATTTTTTAAAAAATTAAAATACAATTATATCCTGACCTTTTCCCTTTCTCCAACACTTGTCATAGCTTCATCTCAACCTTATTTTCTTATTTTATTTATTTATTTTAAGAATATCATCTTTCCTTTCAATTTTGAGATTTGTTTTAAAAATAGTCTTTACTTTTTTTTTTTTTTTTAACTTTGCGGATAATCATATTTTTTTTCCCCCGTTCACTCTGCTAATGAAGTATTTCGCACTGACTTACACAGCACTTGACTTCCTGGAATAAGTGCTATTTGATCCTGGTATAGACACCACAGTTATTGTCTTGCTGGTATTTGTATGTTTTGCATCTCTGTATGCACTGGATCGTGGCCTTGAATTTTCTCACAGTTCTTTTTTTTTTTTTTTTTTTTTTTGCTTTTTTCCCCCATTTTTTAAAAATTTAGGTATTTTCCTCATTTACATTTCCAGTGCTATCCCAAAAGTCCCCCAAACCCTCCCCTCCACTCCCCTACCCACCCACTCCTACTTTTTGGCCCCGGCGTTCCCCTGTACTGGGGCATATAAAGTTTGCAAGTCCATTGGGCCTCTCTTTCCACTGATGGCTGACTAGGCCATCTTTTGATACATATGCAGCTAGAGTCAAGAGCTCCGGGGTACTGGTTAGTTCATAATGTTGTTCCACCTATAGGGTTGCAGATCCCTTTAGCTCCTTGGGTACTTTCTCTAGCTCCTCCATTGGGGGACGTGTGACCCATCCAATAGCTGACTGTGAGCATCCACTTCTGTGTTTGCTAGGCCCCAGCATAGTCTCACAAGAGACAGCTATATCAGGGTCTTTTCAGCAAAATCTTGCTAGTGTGTGCAATGGTGTCAGCGTTTGGAGGCTGATTATGGGATGGATCCCCAGATATGGCAGTCTCTAGATGGTCCATCCTTTTATCTCAGCTCCAAACTTTGTCTCTGTAGCTCCTTCAATGGGTGTTTTGTTCCCAATTCTAAGAAGGGGCAAAGTGTCCACACTTTGGTCTTCGTTCTTCTTGAGTTTCATGTGTTTTGCAAATTGTAACTTATATCTTGGGTATTCTAAATTTCTGGGCTAATATTCACTTATCAGTGAGTACACATCATTTGAGTTCTTTTGTGATTGGGTTACCTCACTCAGGATGATGCCCTCCAGGTCCATCCATTTGCCTAGGAATTTCATAAATTCATTCTTTTTAATAGCTGAGTAGTACTCCATTGTGTAAATGTACCACATTTTCTGTATCCATTCCTCTGTTGAGGGGCATCTGGGATCTTTCCAGCTTCTGCTATTATAAATAAGGCTGCTATGAACATAGTGGAGCATGTTTCTTTCTTACTAGTTGGAACATCTTCTGGATATATGCCCAGGAGAGGTATTGCGGGATCCTCCGGTAGTACCATGTCCAATTTTCTGAGAAACCGCCAGACTGATTTCCAGAGTGGTTGTACAAGCTTGCAATCCCACCAACAATGGAGGAGTGTTCCTCTTTCTCCACATCCTCGCCAGCATCTGCTGTCACCTGAATTTTTGATCTTAGCCATTCTGACTGGTGTGAGATGGAATCTCAGGGTTGTTTTGATTTGCATTTCCCTGATGATTAAGGAGGCTGAACATTTTTTCAGGTGTTTTTCAGCCATTCAGTATTCCTCAGGTGAGAATGGTTAGATTGTACAAATGTCACTTGTTTTTTGACGCAATGCTGGAATGGAACCAAATTCTTAGCCTTAGTGGTTCATCTACCAATCTTTGTCCCTGTGCCTGTTGAGGCAGATCCAGAGAAGTTCCCAATAATGAGTCTTATTCGGCAAAAGAGAGGTTTTGGAATCACAGCTGCCATTGTTACATTGTTGCCTTTGTTTCGCTCTGAGCCCCATTTTTAATGGGGTTATTTGATTTTCTGGAGTCCACCTTCTTGAGTTCTTTATATATATATTGGATATTAGTCCTCTATCTGATTTAGGATAGGTAAAGATCCTTTCCCAATCTGTTGGTGGCCTTTTTGTCTTATTGACGGTGTCTTTTGCCTTACAGAAGCTTTGCAGTTTCATGAGGTCCCATTTGTCAATTCTCGATCTTATAGCACAAGCCATTGCTGTTCTATTCAGGAACTTTTAGGGGTGGGCTTTTTAATGTAATTACCTACACAGTAAAATCTGTTGTACAGAGAGGAAAGGATGGGGCAGCTGTAGAGAAGTCAAGGTGAAGAAAGAACATGGTTGGTTGGAAATGGAGGGATCAAGACCACGGAAGCATTTTATTCCTGGGTCTAGACCTTGGGGAGATCAGATGCCAATCCTATCCCCCAGGGATTCAGATTCCTTTTTTTTTTTTTTTGTTACCTCACTCCCTTTGGTTGAAGGGTGGTGATAGGTTTGAGACTTGTATCCAGAATTATCTAGACCAGGGCAATGTAAATGACCACACCCTCGGTGTAGGCTGTAAGAGCGTCTCCAAAGTGGGCACTCCAGGCTGTCCTCACTTCTTCTCTCTGATACTTAGGCGGATGTGCAGTCGGCTTTCTGTTCTCTTCTTACCCTTTACACATTTATTATCTTTCCCCACTTAACATTTCTCCTAACTAGAATCCTCTTTCTTCTTGGCCTTCTGGAATTCAACAAGTTTTTGAAGATCAGTTCCTGTTTTTTCTAGTTAAAGGCTCCTACAGACTTTTCAGTGCAACTTGATCCCTTTAAACTTCCATTGTTCTAATTGTTTCTTTAAAAGTCTGTATTATTTATTCACATTATATCCCAATATCAGCCCCCTTCTCCTCCCAGTAGCCCCCATGCAGAACCTCACCCACTCCTCCCTCCCCTTCTCCTTTGAGAAGGGGATCTCTCCTCTAGGACCTTCCCCCCACCACACACACACATCCTACCCACTGCACTCCCCCACCCCAGGTCCTGCCCAACACCTCCTCCACATCTGGTTGCTGCAGAACTAGGCACATCCTCTCCCCCTGAGGCCAGACCAGGCAGCCCATTTAGGGGAACAGGATCCACAGGCAGGCAAGCAGGCAGGCAGGCAGGCAGGCAGGCAGGCAACAGACTCAGGGAGAATCCCTGCTCCTGTTGTTGGGGACCAAGCTGCTCATCTGCTGCATGTGTGCAAGGGGCCTAGGTCCCACCTGTGCTCGCTCTTTGGTTGGTGATTCAGTCCTTGGGAGCCCCCAGAAGTCAAGACTACTTGACTCTATTGGTCTTCCTGTGGAGTCACAGTCCTCTTCCTGTCCCTCAATCCTTCCCCCGACTCTTCCATAAGACTCCTCCAAGCTCCATCTATTGCTTGGCTGTGAGTCTCTGCATCACTTTCCACTGGCTGCAGGGTGGAGCCTCTCAGAGTACAGTTATGCTAGATTCCTGTCTGCAAGTATAACAGATTATCATTAATAATGTTAGGGATTGGTTCATGTTCATGGGCTGGGTCTCAATTTTGGCCAGTCATTGGTTGGTCTTTCTCTCCCTCTCAGCTCTATCTTTGTCCCTGCACCTCTTGTAGGCAGGGCACATTTTGGGTAGAAGATTTTGTGAGTGGGTTGCTGTCTTTATCTCTCCCCTGGGAGTCCTGGTTGGCTACAGGAAGTGACCAGTTTAAGATCCATATCCCCAATTGCTAGGAGTCTCAGCTACAGTCATTCACATAGACTCCCTAGGGCCTCCCTCTCATCCCAGGACTCTGACACATCCTAGAAATTGCCTGCCCAAACCACCCACCACCCATCTCCCTTCTCTCTCCCCTGCTCTCCCTGTCACTGATTCCCCTCCCTGTTCTGCTTCCCATCCTCGCTCCTACCCAGTTCCCTACTTCCCTCTGCCTCCAGTATCTATTTTGTTTCCTCTTCTGAGAAAGATTCAACCATCCTCCCTTGGACTCTCCTTGTTATTTGGCTTCTTTGGTTCTGTGGACTGTATCATGGTTATCCTGTACTTTATGACTATTATCCACTTATCAGTGAGTACACGCCATGCATGTTCTTTTGGGTCTAGGTTACCTCACTCAGGATGATATTTTCCAGTTCCATCCATTTGCCTGCAAAATTAATGATATCCTCATTTTTAATAGCTTACTAGAATTCCATTGTGTAAATGAACAACCACATTTTCTTTATCCATTCTTCAGCTGAAGGACATCTAGGTTGTTTCCAGCTTCTGGCTATCACCAATAAGGCTGCTGTGAACATAGAATAACTGTCCTTGTGAGATGATGGATCATCTTTTGGGTATATGCCCAGGAGTGGTATAGCTGGGTCTTGAGATAGAGCTATTCCCAATTTTTTGAGAAACCGCCAAATTGATTTCCAGAGTAATTGCACAAGTTTGCACTCCCACTAGCAATGGAAACGTATTCTCTTTGCTTTACAACCTTGCCAGCATGTGCTGTCCTTTGAGTTTTTGATCTTAGCCATTCTGATCAGTGTAAGATGGAATCTCAGAGTTGTTTGATTTGCATTTCCCTGAGGACTAAGGATGTTGAACATTTATTTAAGGTGTTTCCTGGCCATTCAGGATTCCTCTGTTAAGAATCTCTGTTTAGCTCTCTACCTCATTTTTAAATTGGGTTATTTAGTTTGTTGGTGTCTAACTTCTTAAGGTCTTTATATATTTTGGATAATAGCACTCTGTCAGATGTAGGGTTGGTGAAGATCTTTTCCCAATCTATATTGTCATTTTGTCCTAATGATAGTGTCCTTTGACTTACAGAAGCTTTTCAGTTTTATGAGGTCCCATTTATTTGTTGACCTTAGTGCCTGAGCCATTGGTGTTCTGTTCAGGAAGTTACCCCCTGTACCAATGAGTTCAAGGCTATCCCCTACTTTCTGTTCTAGTAGATTTAGTGTATCTGGTTTTACGTTGAGGTCTTTGATCCTCTTGGACTTGAGTTTTGTGCAGGTGATAAATATGGATCTTTTTGAATTCTTCTACATGTGAACACTCAGATCAGCACTATTTGTTGAATTTGTTCTCTCTCTTCCATAATATGGTTTTGGCTTCTTTGTAAAAAATCAATAGGTGTATGGGTTTATTTCTGAGTCTTTGATTCAATTCCATTGATCAACCAATCTGTTCCTTTACCAATACCATGCAGTTTTTATAATTGCTATGGGTATGGTGGGGGGGGGTTAGTTTCAGGATACCTAGAGGCTAAATCCTCAAATACCCTGAAATTTGGAAATAATATGGAAAATATATACATATATCTATCACAGGATGTCAAAACATATAGAAATATTTGCATTATTAAAATATAAAAATCTGGGGGCTGGAGAGATGGCTCAGTGGTTAAGAGCACTGACTGCTCTTCCAGAGGTTCTGAGTTCAATTCCCAGCAACCACATGGTGGCTCACAACCATCTATAATGGGATCCGATGCCCTCTTCTGGTGTGTCTGAAGACAGCTACAGTGTACACATATTCAATAAACAAACAAACAAACAAATCTAAAATTGTTTTTAAAAAATATAAAAATCTATCAGAAAATACAAAATGTGAATATTCATATTACACTTTTATTCAGTTTAGTCCACAATATCTCCATTGACTCTGATACAACATCAAATACAGAAATAGAAATAGAAATAGATATAGAAATGAGAAGATAGAAGTTACAAGAGAGAGACAGAAAGGGGTTGAGAAAGAGATATCAGGCTGGTGAGCCCTTCCTTTTTCCCAGCCCTCCAAGTAAACAGAATATTAACTTGGATTCTTGCAAGATCTCTGCTGTCAGGAAGGAAAAGGAGAAACTGTGAAGGTGGGTCCATAACACAAAAAAACAAAACAAGACAAAACACTGAGCTGGCAAAGTGGCCCCAACAGCAACAGAGACTTCATATCTGTGGCTTCTGACTGGAGGTAGAGCACTCTAGGCTTCATGTGGAGCATTCTAGCCTCTATGACAAGCATGAACCTATAGTGAGAAATTAATATTTTAAAATGACAGACAAAGGAATCCTAATAGAACTTCCCCACTCACCAACACCCACTCACAAATCTGCAAGGCACTCCCTAATATCACATGGTTCATTAGCATATGAAGTAGCCACACCCCTTGCATTGTAGGTTACAGAAACCAAAGGCCAGAAGTCAGATAATTCTGACAATAAACATCACTTGGCCAATGTTTTGGTTGGTGAGGCTCCTTTGACTCACCATTGACCTTTGAGTTCATGAGAGCACCCCACCCAGTTTGTCTCTGGGGCAGCCCAAGGCTATGTCTTATGACTTGTGCTAGCTTGGGTCATTTTTTTTCTTCTTACCATCTACACCCCAAAGTTATGATATATAATGTCATGAGTTTGCTTAGGCATATCCTATGCCTACTCTGTAGATACAACACCCCAAAGGATTTGAACTGCAGGACATAGGACATTCTGTGTCTATTTCCTTTCTTCAAATATTTTTTTATTCAATTTTCTGAAAATGCCAAAAGCAACATGGATGGGAAGCTATGTGTGGTGGTGCAAACCTTTAATCCCAGCAGTCTGGAGGTAGAGGCAGGCAGATCTCTGAGTTCAAGGCCAGCCTGGTCTACAGAGTGAGAGTAGATCTCAAAAACAAACAAAAGCAAGTGAAGGAGAAGAGGCTGCTCCTGGTGGTTTCACTCAGCTTCGTGGAACTTACTGAGAACACCACATTTCCCTTGGTTTTGGTTCTAGCCTAAACTCTTTATGAGTCCAACTCTGAATCAAGTAGTGACTAAAACCTGATGGCAAAGCGACCCTGTGGTCCTATGATCGACAAGCTCAAACTCTAGACACTTTTACAGCTATTTGTACACCGGCTACCTTCTCTACCTCCTTTGTTGCCTTCATATCTGCCCTACCTTTCTCTCTCCACTGAGTCTTAGAGACATCTCAGTTTTAGAAAGGCAAGCTTATAGGCTTCTCTTTTCTCTACCCAAATCACTGATGCTGCTTTGTGATTAGACAATTATTGTATTGTTTGGATTCATCATAAGGAGCTGCTAAAGACAGCGCGCAGTGTTACAACTGTATCGTTTAGTTGACAATGATCTGGCCGTGGTCCCTATGTGTGAGGAGCTTTAGGTGTGGAACTTTGCCCTGAGGGGATCTCAGAACTGGGCACTTTCAGTGTCCAGAGTACAGACCCGGGGTGCTGGAGAGTTGCACTGTTCCTTAAATCAGACGAAAAGTGGCTGCTCTTTGGCTTTGAAATCCAAATTGAAGTATTCAAGTTGCTTGTTCACCCGGTTGAAACTGCGTGACTCACTGTCCAAATGCAAGTCACAGCTCTGTGATGAAATATGAAACTCATTTTTCCCCAGGACTTAAGATACCACGGATCTGACTGAACAGTTCACAGTAAGGTCAGTTCCAATCCCATCACATGTTAATCAGCTCATCTGGGAGCTGCAAAGCGGGACATTTGGGCTCAAAGAGTTACCGGCACAGCTCCTCATACACAGGAGCCGGCGCCAGATCATGGTGAGCTGAACATTGCAGTTGGAGCACGACATGCTGTCTTTGAGCGGCCTCGTTTTCCTTTCCGTTATGATGATGAATCCACATGATACCGTAAGCATCAGTGAATTGGGAAGCAAGCTGAGAAGTTCTGCTGGATGAGCTGCATCGTTTGTGGAACCCAGTACATATCGGAATGTCAGACTCCCGTGTTCAATACTCTGTGAAAATGTGGAGATGGTTGACTAAAGAGCATTCAACCCACTGGAGGTGGTGTTTGCCAGGCATTATCAGACACCACACAGGAGGCGCGTTGGCTCTCGTCAACGTAAAATGAATAAGAGATGGTTTGACCAGCAGCCATTTTGAGTGACCATGGCCTGGGAACACAGATTTAGGTTACTCAAAATTCCACATTCTGACATAGAAACAGCTTCATTCAGTTCTTGTAGCTTTTCAAAACAAAGAAAGTCACAAGTGAAGGAAGGTTTAAAATACATCGGTGGGCACATCAGCGTGGTGGTTACACGCAAGATGGGGGAAGCTTTTCTATAGGCCCCAGCTATTATCTAGTGTCACCTTTAGCTTTTGGATTGGTAGACATTAGTTGTCTTGTAAATTAATAGGTTCTAGAACACTTTTATCTATTTGTCACAGGATGCTGGCTCTGACCCAGAGGTGGGCAAGGAATGGCTTCTCTAGAGAGTTAGAACTAGCCCAAGGTAAGGTAACTAGCCTTTGGTCATGCCGTATTCCAGTCTCTCCCTAGAACTGCAGTTCTGATCGATCAGTCTCTACAGACATACTTTCTCTCTAAGAGTTTCCATTTATATTCTCCATTTGAGCAACACGCACAAGAGACTATCATTTGTACCTTGTTCCTGACCTTGTGGTGTGCACCATGCTCCTTCATTCTCACCGTTACCATAGGAACATTAAGCATCTGTTTTATCTGTTTGTTTTCCTTCTGCCCAGAGCAGTACTGACCCCTTTCCCAAGCCTGTCTACTTACTTCTTCTCAGTTTCAGTGCCGACCATGGTGTGGACAGCAGAGGAAAAAAAACACACACACACACACACACACACACACACACACACACACAGAAAACTATAAGGGGTGGAGAGACCACATCCTCACATGACAAAGAGGGAGAAAAGCAAAAGAGCCCACTGACCTCCAAGACAGCGAAGTTCACAAGAGTAGAGGGCAAAAGCTGTTGCTTCTGTAAAGCGTCCAGCATGCCCACGGATGGGGAGCTGGAACACAGCCTAGCAGCCACAGAGCCAGCGACACCAGTGCCAGAGAGGCTGATGTGTAGATGGCCCTTCAAATGGCGTTGTCTGGGAGGTACAGCTAAGAACAGGTGAAACTGAAGGATGTAAGATGACAACATTGCACAACTTCTCATCTGTTACTCACTTTCAGTGAGGGAATCAAAAGAAAGGAGGGGTAGAGATGAACTTGGAGCCCATGTACATTTTCAGGTACAAGGGCTATGGCAGGAAAGCCGCTTTCCATGTACACAAGACAGAGTCAACTCTCTTGTCTAAGATCTTACACTTACAGAGAAGACGTCAGACAGAGCCAGTTTCTCTAAGCACGAAGCAAGTCTTTTTCCATAAAGAGAAAGCCTGTCAGTTCTGAACAATATTTTCACATATGCTAATGTGCTATCTCATATAACCCTTGTCCACTCACTTAGCATGGGTGATAGTTAACTGAAGCCAAGGGCTGATGAAGCCCCTGGAAGTGTCCTAGCTGCTCCCGACATGATCCTCTGTTCAGTTTCCACCGTGCACGTTTGCAACTTTGGCCACTCTTTGGTGGATAGTGAGAAGCACCAGCTCCAAGGAGTAAGCAGCACAGTTTTAGTGACAACTCTGAGAAGTTTGGAAAGGACCAGGAAATTCTGCAAGGAACATGGTTCATCCATTCAGGGCTAAAATCTCCTAACCTTCGGGTCTGAAAGGGCTAGAGGAGAGTGAGGAATCATTAGAAGCAAGAGTCATCCTTCACTGTGATACAGAGGCTACAAACAGTGACATCCTGATAACACTCTTGTGTACAGGAGTGAGTAAAACCAGCCACTTCTACCCTAATCCTTCTGCCTTTGAACCTCCTGCCAGGGTTTCCTAGTCTCCTAATCCAAGGGTCCCAGACTCTGAGATCCAAGGCAGTTTCCAACACAGGGCAGCATGGAGGATGACGAGGGAAGATAGGAAAAAACTCACATAATCACGATCCATATTTTACAGATGCTGAAATGGAGGCCAGGAGAAGTTAGATAACATGTCCCAAGCCATGCAACTAACATTGCAAAGCTAGGACTCAAACTTGGAATGTCAGGTTACAGAGCGCAAGACGACACAGTGCTCAATAACATGTCCGCCAGCAGAGGAGCAGCATGATTTATGGCAATAAGCTCTCAGCTACCAAACAGCCATGGTTTGGAGCCCTAACATTATGGCAAGGCAGTCTGAATAAGCAAAACTGAATTTTACTTATTAGGAATGTGTGCTGTTGGATTACCTTTACGTTGGGGAATAATTAGGACCAGGATTGCAAAGTGTTGCCTGGGGGAGTTGGTTTTAAGAAAGGAAATGGGAGGAGGGGTGGAGTTAGCTGCATTGATTTCATAGCAATGAGCTCTTCCGAAACAGGGTCCAGAGATTTGAAAGTTTGCTTTCTTAAGTGGTGTTTATATTCTTCTTGAGTTTGTATTCCTTGTAGCTTGTTTAAGTTCTGTTTTAGCTCAGGAGCTATATACTGAGTCCTTCCTATGAGACCAGCATTGTGCCAGGTGCAGGAGACACAGCTGTGGCTCTACTCTACAAGGGTACTGGGACCCTTGTATCCGAAGGCAGATAAAAACCGAATCATGAATAAAGACACAAGAGGGCTGTAGTATATAAAAAAGAAGCGTTGAGATTTGAGGGGCGAGAAGCAGCCGGGCAAGGAGCAGAGACATTCGTATCTCATTCAGAATTCTAAAGAAAGCAGTCTCTAACAGAGAGACATTGTGAGCGTTGTCTTAGGGTTTCATTGATGTGAAGAGACTCCATGATCAAGGCAACTCTTATAACGTATATCATCTTATAAAGAGTCCATTTAATTGGGTCTGACTTACAGTTTCAGAGGTTCAGTCCATTATCATCATGGTGGGAAGCATGGCAGCATGTAGGCAGACATGGCTGGAGGAGCCAAGATTTCTACCTCTTGATCTGAAGGCAACCAGGAGGAGGGTCTCTCTCACCCTGGGCAGAGCTTGAGCACTAGGAGACCTCAAAGCTGCCTACACAGTGACACACTTCCTCAAGGCCACACCACTTCAACAAGGCCATATCTCCTCATAGTGCCACTCCCCCTTGGCCAAGCATATTCAAACCACTGCAAACACATACCTGAAGGAGACATCTGTTATATAGGTAGTGTAAAATGAACTTTAACCTAGTTCATGGAAGAGAATTTTAGATTTGGAAGGCACCAGAGGGGTGCTGCATTTTATAATGGAGGAAGTGAGTCCCGGGAAGCAAAGTCTTTTTTTTTTTTTTTTTTTTTTTTTTTTTTTCAGAGCTGTATCATAAATATGTTATCAGTAAAGTCATCAAGTTAGCATGATTGAAATGTTAGATATAAGCATTCCCCTATGACTCAGCAAATATTGTTAGGTCACCACTATGTGCCGCTAGCCTAGGCTTATGCTTTTTATATTGCCTCCTATGGTTTCATGATTCTCAATCTGTTTCCAGTTAATGAGGGTTTACTGTGACTTTATAGTTTAGATAGCCTGAGGTATGTTTTCCCTTTGTGTGGTATGCTGTCCTGGGGTTTCATTGCTGTGAAGAGACACCATGACCACGGCAGCTCTTATAAGGAAAACATTGAATTGGGGCTGGCTTACAGGTTCAGGAGTTGGTCCATTGTCGTCATGATGGGGAGCCTGGCAACATGTTGGCAGCCCTGGTGCTGAAGAAGAGCAGAGTGAGACGGTGTTGAATACTAGGCAGAGCTTGAGCGTAGGAGACCTCAAAGCTGGCTCCCACAGTGACACACTTCCCCCAACAGGGCTATATCTACTCCAACAAGATCACACCTCCTTATAGTGATACTCCCCATGGGCCAAGCATTCAATCACATGAATCTATGGGGGTCATACTTATTCAAACTACCATATATGTTAATATGGTAAATGATAAACCAAATCTTAGTGGTTATGGTGACAGCCGTTTGTGACATTATCAAGCACCACCTCATCGCTTCTTTTAATTGATGACTACTTCTCCTCTCCTCTCCTCCTTCTCCTCCTCCCTTTTCCCCCTCCTTCAAACTAAAAATTATTCCACTGATCCATGTTTGCTAGTCAATTAATACTGTGTTATTTTACATAACAGCACAATTCTTGTCCTAGTATTGGAGGTGAGACAAATGAAGAAGAATTTTGTCAAGAAGGGAACCATAATATTTGAAGTTCAAATCAGAGGACAAAGTTGGAGTTTCCAGAGAGAGCTGGCAACAGCAGATCACACCAGAGGGTTCATTCCAGGCATAGAGCATCACACCAAGCACAGGCGATGTATGTACACACAGAGTCAGCTACTACAGCGAGGAGATGGGCATCTGAACAGAGACAGGGATATGTGACTGAAGCAGAGGTAAGGAGTTTGCAACGCTAGGGTTAGGGAGCAGAATGGCTTCAAGAAATAGGGCTGTGATAGTTCAATTTGCATGGGAGCCTGACAGGCTAAGTGATAGTCAGCTGGAAAGCACTGCTAGACGTGTCTCCAAGGGTGACTGCTAAAGAAGACCATGCTGGAATCAGCAGGCTTAGTAAAGAGATTGTCCTTGACAGTATAAGTCCTTGGTGGTGTGGGTGGAAAATGTCTTTGAATATAAAGGTCTAAACAGAACACAGAAATGAAGAAAGGGCCAATTTGTCCTATACTGAGCTAGATCATCCATTTTTGTCTTCATGGGACATCAGGGCTCCAGGTTTTGAGTCTTGGGTCTCCAGCACTTAAACCCCTTTCCCTGGTTCTCTCTTTTCTTTCCTCCAGTTTTGGACAGAACTATATCACTGGCTCTTTGGTGTGTGACCAACCTGTTGTGGGACTTCTTAGTCTCACACTGTGTGGGTTGATTCTTATAACAAATTTCTTCTTACACATCTATCTTTATCTATCTATCTATCTATCTATCTATCTATCTATCTATCTATCTATCTATCTATCTATCTATCATCTTTCTGTCTATCTCTATATACATACATGTTACATGTAACTGGCTCTTTTTCTTTGAAGAACCCTAGTTCTCACATTATCAAAGACAACTCTATGGATGTAGTTCTCTAAAGATAATGTTCAAAGACTCCATCTCTGACAGGATTGACAATACTTTGTTTTTAAATGAAATTAGACTGAGTTTTGAGGTAATATTTTTCAATTGCTTAGACTGGGTTTAAACTCCTAGGCTCACGTGATACTTTTACTTCAGCTTTCTGAGTGGCTAATATTATAGGAATGCACCTTAGTGCTGGGGGTAGCAATTACTTCTAATACAAACTTATATGAAGTAGAATTAAAATGCCCTCTGCATAGATCTAGACAGAGGTGGGGAGGGAACATAGGGAGGGTTGCTAATGGGCAGGGGACTCTACAATGTGGGTAAAGAACATGTGGAAAAGAGTCAACCAAAGCAGAGGACACTCGATTGTATAACTGCAATCTCCGTGCCTTGGTCTGTATTGCACAGCTATAACAGAATGCTAGAGACTGGGCAATAGTCAAAGAAAAGACACTTTCTCCTCACAGTTCTGCACATGGGACATGGTTGGTATATTGAGGTACTGACATCTGGTGAGCCTTTCAGCTGCTTGTTCTCATGATGGAGGGTTAGACGAGGGGTGGAGGTTGAGGAGGGTGGGGCACAAAAGGGCAGCCTTACAGCCTTAAATCCCTTTATATCATAATGAACAGTAATCTGTTCATGAGGTGGAGGCCTCCTAATTTATAAACCTTCCATCTCTTCCATCCCTTATAAAATCACACTAGTCAGCATGCTTCCAACATGCGGTTTTTGTTTGTTTGTTTGTTTGTTTGTTTGTTTTTTCTTGAGGGGGCTCAGATTTAGATTAACCAGCCTATAATAAATCTTTGCTTTCTTTTGAAAATGGAACTGGACATCTTGAGAACCCAATGATAAGACAGTTGCCGGGATGGATCTGAATGTTGAAAGAATGGACTGGAGCAGACAGACAGTCAGCCCTTCTCACATCCTCTTGGCTCCAAGTGGTCTCATGCAGGCACTAGTCCTTACTCTCCCCAGGGAGAGTCACTGGAGAACACTTGTGTACAAGGAGACGGTCTTGAAATTCTAGAGCATTCACATACTGGGAGCAGCCCTCAGTCTACAGGAGATGGAAGCTAATAGATCAGTTGTAGCTTTCTCTTCCCTTCGATGGCAAGCTTCTGGATGCATGTATTCTATAGTTTCCCACAGATGCAGTGGTCTAGAATCTTGAGCATCCTGCAGTGGATTTCCTCTCAGGGCATACCATGTTGACTGGCCACCACGACTGCAACGTGACCCCATTTTCTTACTGGGTCTTCCTACCACCACTTCTCAAATCAGCTGATTGCACCCACGTTGTCTTATTGGGATCAGTTCATGAGAAAAAAACCAAGATCAGAGAGTGACCAAACCAGAATATAAGCCCACATTGTTTGGCTCTATGGTCGAGTCTTTAAGGACTGCATATGAACGAAAGAATTCTCTCTTAAGAACAAAGAATTCTGATGGATGAAAGAGGGAGAATCTAAATACCCTTCAAAAGCAGCATTAAGCAGAACAGTAGAACATGCCTATAATCCCACTACTCAGGGGGCTGAGGCAGGAGGATCGGAACTTTGAGACAAGCTTGGGCCACATAGCAGGATTGTTTCTTGCCTCAAACAAAGAAATAAAATCATACTAAACTGTAAAAGTCTTATATGGTCAAGTATTGGTTTTGTTCTTTTCAGTTTTGTTTACAGAAGAGTTCTGAACTGGGTATGACTCTCAATGGGTGAGTCGGTGAATATGGACCTGGATGTGTGACACTTCCGGTAACTTTGTCGTTTCAGATTTGAGGAGGGGAAAATATGATGGTGTGAAGATCCTCTTAGCCATCACAAAGATATGGCAGGCGTGTGAAGGACAATTGTGTGCATTCATTAGCTGCTTCCGCCAAGCAAGAATTGTCATCAAGTGAGTACCCATTCCTCCACATCCTACGTTCATGAGGATCTTTGTGAATTATCCTCATCTTCACAAGGAGAGAAAGAGAGAGAGAGAGAGAGAGAGAGAGAGAGAGAGAGAGAGAGAGAGAGAGAGACCACAAGAAAGCAGGAAGTGACCACAAGTCCTATCTTGGTGCAACAGGCCTAAAGTGTCGGGGATGCTTCCTCTTTCCACTCATTCTTGGGCTTTTATGGTCCAACGGGATGCCGTGAAACTGGAGTTTCAGATGGCTGTGAACTCCCACGTGGGTTCTTGGAATTAGACCTGGATCCTTCAGAGTGATAGCCAGTGCTCTTAACTGCTGAACATTTTCTCTAGCCCCTACACTTTTTTGTTTTGTAAATTATGTGGTGTGTGTGTGTGTGTGTGTGTGTGTGTGTGAGAGAGCAACTTTCAGGAGTTGGTTCTCTCCTCCAACTGTGGGTGCAGGCTAGAACTCTGGTCATCAGATTTGCACAGCAAGAGCCCCACCCTCTGAGACATCTCATTGGCCTGGGTTTATGCTTTTCCTTACAGAAGGAAGAAATTACCAGCGCTGCTACATTTAAACTCAGCCTGGGCCAGCAGCCATGAGCAGTGGCCACAGTGAACCTTGGAGGCCACTAGGCAGGTAGGAAAGCTTGGAGCTACATTCCGGCCAGTCTCTGGATCCTGTCTTGGCTATCCCCATAATCTGCATTGGCAGATAGAAGCAAAGCTCAACATCCCCAGGATGCCTGCATATCTGGTTGGAAACTCAACTCCACTCCATTTACTTGGTGTACTCTTCAGGGGTCCAATGCTGCTGTCTGTAAAATCATAGCAGTCAGGGTCCCAGCACAATGTGGCCATATCCTTAGACTGACGAGGCTATAAATAATAATAACAATAAATAATAATAATAATAAAAACTGTCATTACTGTGGGCAGGACAGGAGAAACCAATGGGCAATAGCAAAGACCAGAAATGGTGACATAAAACAGCCAATACTGCTCCTAGCTCATAGGGCACTACTAGAATGGAGGATAATAATGGGTGTGTGTGGAGATGTGGGTGTGACAGTGATAGCCATCTGTGTCTTTCTATGGGGGGAACACTACCCCTGTAATCTCTCAGCCCCGTTCCATTTCTGCCTATTCTGGGAAGCTGGTGTTTTCCTGCTAGTAGCCCTCCCTCAGCCACGGCTTAATCCCACTGGAATCCAGTGTGAGGAAGTGGGGGCTGCAGCCATCCTTGACAGCCAGCTTCCCATGGTGCGAAGTAGAACTCAGAAGGACAGAGAATGAATGGAGCTAGAGAAGTAGACAGAGATGCACCGCTGAATAATGGTAGCTGCCCCATAGAGCTATTACTCTATGAAGCTCGCATAGCAAAGCAAGCACATGCTAAGCATTGCACGTCTATTACTAAGGTGCCACCTCTTGTTTTCTCTGAACCTCTTTGTATTCCAGTGGCTACAGGCTTGGCAGATCGGTGAAGAGTCACTCTGCAAAGGATGAAGGTCTGATTCCCATTCCTGGGACATTGTTCTTGAGACCCAGCGCTGACTGAGCTCTACACTAGGGGAATTGTTGGACACAGAATTGAACCATTATACGCCGTTACCATCTAGAAAGGCTCTCTTTCTCTTATAAAGCAAATCTCCTCCAGACACTTTGACACCACACCACTCAAGTGGGGCAGATGGTACATCCGTTCCTCTTGTCTTCCTACTGTGTGGGGATCTAGGCTCAGGCTCCTTTGGTGAGTAAAAGTCATTTACAGAACTAAATTTTGCCACTTTCTTTTGCCAGCGCTTATGAATAAGAAAAGTTGTCACCATCTATTGGATCTAGCCATTGGTAAAAGGGTATATTAGAGACTTTATATATCTTTTTGTCGTTTGATCTTTATAGCAACTCTGTCAAGTATTAGCCCCCTCTAGTTTGAAGATAAGAAAACTGAGACTCCAAGGTTTTACTTGCACTGTGAGTAGGTGGCAGGAGACTTACTATGTGTCTACATCACTTGGAGGTTTCAGAAAGTAACTGATTTAATCATCACAACTGGACTGGGTGGCCCCAAAGGCCTTTATACCTCATAGCCATTTCAACAAATAGTCCTTGAATCGTATATTCCCTTCCAAACCAATTGTCTAGTCACAAAATATATGGAAGCCAAAACTAAGCTGTCTGTCTTGAGAAGGCTTATACTAAAGTGGAAGACATGAATCACACAAAGTCTGAACTGTACTGAGTCAGTTGCTAAACTGAGTGGCCGCGGTTCAGCATCTTGGGAGAACGCAGAAAACAGGAAGGCTGAAAAGTCACAAGAATGGGCTTAACGAGAAGCTGGTTTTCTAGTGAGAATGAAATTGGACAAGCGAGGAGTGTCAGCGGGGGCAGGAGGATAGAGAGGAGAGACAGAAACAAGCCCATCCAGTGTAAGAGAAAACTGAGCTTACTAAAATAAGGGTGTACTAGCACATGTAGCAAAGAGGACAGGGCAAGGGTAAGGAGCCTATGAAAGCCACAAAAGTCACAAGAATTACTGCATAGCAAGAAGACTTACAGGGTCAAACAGGCAAGTTGTGCCTTTAGGGAGATGGAAGGCACCAAGAGGACAAGCACTATGCTAAAGAAGTAAGCCAGAGCCAGACATGATCAATGTCAAAAGGGGAGACATGGGTGACTCCACGGTTGCTACCTTGGTCTCGCTCAGGAAAGGAAGCGAGGGTGATGACAGGAAGACGGGTGGAAGAGTTGCCTGTGCACTGCTCTTCTGAGTTTAAATAGGAGCATCTCCAAAATGAAATGAATGTTCTGTTGCTCCTTAGCTGGCAGTGACTTCAGGGTTGGTGGGCTGAGGAGACAGGGATGGAGTAGGGGACGGTTCCTTACATACCTGAGTGTGTATGTGAGACATGCCTCAAAGCAGGGAGACAGAAGAAAAAGCCTAAACACACCCAGTTTATCATTGTGCTAAATCTTGAGGAATTTAAAGTACGTCGGTATTAACCAACCAGTCAGCCATGATTTACTCTAGGAGCAGAGGCCCTGCTCTGCTCTGTCCCTGGGAAGTGTTTATCCTCCTGGGTTCCCTTGGCAATGAAAAGCTTGCTTTCATTAAGACATGCATGCTCATTTCTGTCTAAGTGTTAAGGAATCCTTTCCAATAAACTTTCCAATAAACCAGTCATCCCTGAGACTTACACATTTCCTATGAAGATCTAGCAACTCCTTGACATCTAGACCTCTTGAAAATTTAGGTGTTTCCCTGCAAGGCAAACAAGCACACAAATGATCAAATAAATAAAAAATCCCTCTCCAGTAAGCAGGTCAGCTTTCATTTCCTTCGGGAGAGGCCACAGACAAGCTGTAAATAGATTTGATTTGTAGATGTCTGGCCCCCCCCCCAACTTCCTGGCCTTCTCTTATTTATTGAGCACAAATTGAGAGTTGGATTTATTTGTTCATTTTAAATCTTTTGAATTGCCTAGAAATGAAGAGAAACTCATTCTGTCTTGAAAATAATTAAGATGCTCCAGTCTAAAGTATGCCTCATGCTGTGTGATGTATCTCTCAGAAAATTTATGTGTGTGTGTGTGTGTGTGTGCACTCATGTGTGTGGAAAAGAGAGAGACACAGAGAGACATAGACACAGACAGAGAGATAGCAAGACAGAGACACAGAGAGACACAGACAGCAGGGAGAGACAAGGATGTAAACTATTTTCTTAGACGTAGTGTGAGAGCAGACTGAGTCCTTGAATAGATGATAATAAGCACTAACTTGAAAACATCTGCTCCAAGCAAGTCTCAATCAAACTTCTGAAGAGGCTTCACCAGACACAAAATGGCATTTCCTGATCAGCTGTCGGGAATACTATGTGTCGTCTACAGACATGAATCACATCCCCTTTTGGTACATTCCATTTCACAACAGGGACATGAGCCTTTTCCTGCTGGGCCTTACCAGCTTTGCAGGCAGAGGGAGGAGCTAGCCTTTCTCCTGTGAGACACACACTTAGCCCGAACGTTCTGCTCCCCTGGCCTGAGAGGCAGAGAAGCACCAAGATGAGAGAAGCTTAGGTGATTGGCTGGGTAGGCATATAAACAGCAAAGCCAAAAGTCCAGTTAGATGTGGGCTTTTCTATAGGCACTGAAGGCTTTTGAAAGTCACCAGCATTGACTAAGAAACTTGTTCAGTGCTTACATGTTGTTTCTGTTAGACTCACCTAGACACACCTCTTTTGTTTACTTTGCCAACTTGATGCCGCCATTGGCTTTTCTTACCTTGAGGGATGGGGGTGGAGCCACTTGCTCTGTCCAGAAGAACATGAAAGCAGAGCTGGAGACCATGCTTACTTAAGTCTCCTTTTGAATGACCTGGAATTGTTTTCTTTTTTTTTTTTTTTTCCATTTTTTATTAGGTATTTAACTCATTTACATTTCCAATGCTATACCAAAAGTCCCCCATATCCACCCACCCCCACTCCCCTGCCCACCCACTCCCCCTTTTTGGCCCTGGTATTCCCCTGTACTGGGGCATATAAAGTTTGCAAGTCCAATGGGCCTCTCTTTCCAGTGATGGCCGACTAGGCCATCTTTTGATATATATGCAGCTAGAGTCAAGAGCTCCGGGGTACTGGTTAGCTCATAATGTTGTTCCACCTATAGGGTTGCAGATCCCTTTAGCTCCTTGGCTACTTTCTCTAGCTCCTCCATTGGGAGCCCTATGATCCATCCATTAGCTGACTGTGAGCATCCACTTCTGTGTTTGCTGGGCCCCGGCATAGTCTCACAAGAGACAGCTACATCTGCGTCCTTTCAATAAAATCTTGCTAGTGTATGCAATGGTGTCAGCGTTTGGATGCTGATTATGGGGTGGATCCCTGGCTATGGCAGTCTCTACATGGTCCATCCTTTCATCTCAGCTCCAAACTCCGTCTCTGTAACTCCTTCCATGGGTGTTTTGTTCCCAAATCTAAGGAGGGGCATAGTGTCCACACTTCAGTCTTCATTCTCCTTGAGTTTCATGTGTTTAGCAAATTATATCTTATATCTTGGGTATCCTAGGTTTGGGGCTAATATCCACTTATCAGTGAATACATATTGTGTGAGTTTCTTTGTGAATGTGTTACCTCACTCAGGATGATGCCCTCCAGGTCCATCCATTTGGCTAGGAATTTCATAAATTCATTCTTTTTAATAGCTGAGTAGTACTCCATTGTGTAGATGTACCACATTTTCTGTATCCATTCCTCTGTTGAGGGGCATCTAGGTTCTTTCCAGCTTCTGGCTATTATAAATAAGGCTGCTATGAACATAGTGGAGCATGTGTCCTTCTTACCTGTTGGGGCATCTTCTGGATATATGCCCAGGAGAGGTATTGCTGGATCCTCCGGTAGTACTATGTCCAGTTTTCTGAGGAACCGCCAGACTGATTTCCAGAGTGGTTGTACAAGCCTGCACTCCCACCAACAATGGAGGAGTGTTCCTCTTTCTCCACATCCTCGCCAGCATCTGCTGTCACCTGAATTTTTGATCTTAGCCATTCTGACTGGTGTGAGGTGGAATCTCAGGGTTGTTTTGATTTGCATTTCCCTGATGATTAAGGATGTTGAACATTTTTTCAAGTGCTTCTCTGCCATTCGGTATTCCTCAGGTGAGAATTCTTTGTTCAGTTCTGAGCCCCATTTTTTAATGGGGTTATTTGATTTTCTGAAGTCCACCTTCTTGAGTTCTTTATATATGTTGGATATTAGTCCCCTATCTGATTTAGGATAGGTAAAGATCCTTTCCCAATCTGTTGGTGGTCTTTTTGTCTTATTGACGGTGTCTTTTGCCTTGCAGAAACTTTGGAGTTTCATTAGGTCCCATTTGTCGATTCTCGATCTTACAGCACAAGCCATTGTTGTTCTGTTCAGGAATTTTTCCCCTGTGCCCATATCTTCAAGGCTTTTCCCCACTTTCTCCTCTATAAGTTTCAGTGTCTCTGGTTTTATGTGAAGTTCCTTGATCCACTTAGATTTGACCTTAGTACAAGGAGATAAGTATGGATCGATTCGCATTCTTCTACACGATAACAACCAGTTGTGCCAGCACCAATTGTTGAAAATGCTGTCTTTCTTCCACTGGATGGTTTTAGCTCCCTTGTCGAAGATCAAGTGACCATAGGTGTGTGGGTTCATTTCTGGATCTTCAATTCTATTCCATTGGTCTACTTGTCTGTCTCTATACCAGTACCATGCAGTTTTTATCACAATTGCTCTGTAGTAAAGCTTTAGGTCTGGCATGGTGATTCCGCCAGAAGTTCTTTTATCCTTGAGAAGACTTTTTGCTATTCTAGGTTTTTTGTTATTCCAGACAAATTTGCAAATTGCTCCTTCCAATTCGTTGAAGAATTGAGTTGGAATTTTGATGGGGATTGCATTGAATCTGTAGATTGCTTTTGGCAAGATAGCCATTTTTACAATGTTGATCCTGCCAATCCATGAGCATGGGAGATCTTTCCATCTTCTGAGATCTTCTTTAACTTCTTTCTTCAGAGATTTGAAGTTTTTATCATACAGATCTTTCACCTCCTTAGTTAGAGTCACGCCAAGATATTTTATATTATTTGTGACTATTGAGAAGGGTGTTGTTTCCCTAATTTCTTTCTCAGCCTGTTTATTCTTTGTATACAGAAAGGCCATTGACTTGTTTGAGTTTATTTTATATCCAGCTACTTCACCGAAGCTGTTTATCAGGTTTAGGAGTTCTCTGGTAGAATTTTTAGGGTCACTTATATATACTATCATATCATCTGCAAAAAGTGATATTTTGACTTCCTCTTTTCCAATTTGTATCCCCTTGATCTCCTTTTGTTGTCGAATTGCTCTGGCTAATACTTCAAGTACTATGTTGAAAAGGTAGGGAGAAAGTGGGCAGCCTTGTCTAGTCCCTGATTTTAGTGGGATTGCTTCCAGCTTCTCTCCATTTACTTTGATGTTGGCTACTGGTTTGCTGTAGATTGCTTTTATCATGTTTAGGTATGGGCCTTGAATTCCTGATCTTTCCAAAACTTTTATCATGAATGGGTGTTGGATCTTGTCAAATGCTTTTTCTGCATCTAACGAGATGATCATGTGGTTTTTGTCTTTGAGTTTGTTTATATAATGGATTACATTGATGGATTTTCGTATATTAAACCATCCCTGCATCCCTGGAATAAAACCTACTTGGTCAGGATGGATGATTGCTTTAATGTGTTCTTGGATTCGGTTAGCGAGAATTTTATTGAGGATTTTTGCATCGATATTCATAAGAGAAATTGGTCTGAAGTTCTCTATCTTTGTTGGATCTTTCTGTGGTTTAGGTATCAGAGTAATAGTGGCTTCATAAAATGAGTTGGGTAGAGTACCTTCTACTTCTATTTTGTGAAATAGTGTGTGCAGAACTGGAATTAGATCTTCTTTGAAGGTCTGATAGAACTCTGCACTAAACCCATCTGGTCCTGGGCTTTTTTTGGTTGGGAGACTATTAATAACTGCTTCTATTTCTTTAGGTGATATGGGACTGTTTAGATGGTCAACTTGATCCTGATTCAACTTTGGTACCTGGTATCTGTCCAGAAATTTGTCCATTTCGTCCAGGTTTTCCAGTTTTGTTGAGTATAGCCTTTTGTAGAAGGATCTGATGGTGTTTTGGATTTCTTCAGGATCTGTTGTTATGTCTCCCTTTTCATTTCTGATTTTGTTAATTAGGATTTTGTCCCTGTGCCCTTTAGTGAGTCTAGCTAAGGGTTTATCTATCTTGTTGATTTTCTCAAAGAACCAACTCCTCGTTTGGTTAATTCTTTGAATAGTTCTTCTTGTTTCCACTTGGTTGATTTCACCCCTGAGTTTGATTATTTCCTGCCGTCTACTCCTCTTGGGTGAATTTGCTTCCTTTTTTTCTAGGGCTTTTAGATGTGTTGTCAAGCTGCTAGTATGTGCTGTCTCCCGTTTCTTCTTGGAGGCACTCAGCGCTATGAGTTTCCCTCTTAGAAATGCTTTCATTGTGTCCCATAGGTTTGGGTACGTTGTGGCTTCATTTTCATTAAACTCTAAAAAGTCTTTAATTTCTTTCTTTATTCCTTCCTTGACCAAGGTATCATTGAGAAGAGTGTTATTCAGTTTCCACGTGAATGTTGGCTTTCCATTATTTATGTTGTTATTGAAGATCAGTCTTAGGCCATGGTGGTCTGATAGGATACATGGGACAATTTCAATATTTTTGTATCTATTGAGGCCTGTTTTGTGACCAATTATATGGTCAATTTTGGAGAAGGTCCCGTGAGGTGCTGAGAAGAAGGTATATCCTTTTGTTTTAGGATAAAATGTTCTGTAGATATCTGTCAGGTCCATTTGTTTCATAACTTCTGTTAGTTTCATTGTGTCCCTGTTTAGTTTCTGTTTCCACGATCTGTCCTTTGAAGAAAGTGGTGTGTTGAAGTCTCCCACTATTATTGTGTGAGGTGCAATGTATGCTTTGAGCTTTACTAAAGTGTCTCTAATGAATGTGGCTGCCCTTGCATTTGGTGCGTAGATATTCAGAATTGAGAGTTCCTCTTGGAGGATTTTACCTTTGATGAGTATGAAGTGTCCCTCCTTGTCTTTTTTGATAACTTTGGGTTGGAAGTCGATTTTATCCGATATTAAAATGGCTACTCCAGCTTGTTTCTTCAGTCCATTTGCTTGGAAAATTGTTTTCCAGCCTTTCACTCTGAGGTAGTGTCTGTCTTTTTCCCTGAGATGGGTTTCCTGTAAGCAGCAGAATGTTGGGTCCTGTTTGTGTAGCCAGTCTGTTAGTCTATGTCTTTTTATTGGGGAATTGAGTCCATTGATATTAAGAGATATTAAGGAAAAGTAATTGTTGCTCCCTTTTATTTTTGTTGTTAGAGTTGGCATTCTGTTCTTGTGGCTGTCTTCTTTTTGGTTTGTTGAATGATTACTTTCTTGGTTGTTCTAGGGCGTGATTTCCGTCCTTGTATTGCTTCTTTTCTGTTATTATCCTTTGAAGGGCTGGATTCGTGGAAAGATATTGTGTGAACTTGGTTTTGTCGTGGAATACTTTGGTTTCTCCATCTATGGTAATTGAGAGTTTGGCCGGGTATAGTAGCCTGGGCTGGCATTTGTGTTCTCTTAGTGTCTGTATAACATCTGTCCAGGCTCTTCTGGCTTTCATAGTCTCTGGTGAAAAGTCTGGTGTAATTCTGATAGGCCTTCCTTTATATGTTACTTGACCTTTCTCCCTTACTGCTTTTAATATTCTATCTTTATTTAGTGCATTTGTTGTTCTGATTATTATGTGTCGGGAGGAATTTCTTTTCTGGTCCAGTCTATTTGGAGTTCTGTAGGCTTCTTGTATGATCATGGGCATCTCTTTTTTTATGTTTGGGAAGTTTTCTTCTATTATTTTGTTGAAGATATTAGCTGGCCCTTTAAGTTGAAAATCTTCATTCTCATCAATTCCTATTATCTGTAGGTTTGGTCTTCTCATTGTGTCCTGGATTACCTGGATGTTTTCAGTTAGGATCCTTTTGCATTTTGTATTTTCTTTGACTGTTGTGTCGATGTTCTCTATGGAATCTTCTGCACCTGAGATTCTCTCTTCCATTTCTTGTATTCTGTTGCTGATGCTCGCATCTATGGTTCCAGATCTCTTTCCTAGGGTTTCTATCTCCAGCGTTGCCTCGCTTTGGGTTTTCTTTATTGTGTCTACTTCCCCTTTTAGTTCTAGTATGGTTTTGTTCATTTCCATCACCTGTTTGGCTGTGTTTTCCTGCTTTTCTTTAAGAGCCTGTAACTCTTTAGCAGTGCTCTCCTGTAAATCTTTAAGTGACTTATGAAAGTCCTTCTTGATGTCCTCTATCATCATCATGAGAAATGTTTTTAAATCTGGGTCTAGATTTTCGGTTGTGTTGGGGTGCCCAGGACTAGGTGGGGTGGGAGTGCTGCGTTCTGATGATGGTGAGTGGTCTTGATTTCTGTTAGTAGGATTCTTACGTTTGCCTTTCGCCATCTGGTAATCTCTGAAGCTAGCTGTTTTAGTTGTCACTGTTAAGAGCTTGTTCTTCAGGTGACTCTGTTAGCCTCTATGAGCAGACCTGGAGGTTAGCACTCTCCTTAGTTTCAGTGGGCAGAGTATTCTCTGCAGGCAAGCTCTCTTCTTGCAAGGCAGGTACCCAGATATCTGGTGTTCGAACCAGACTCCTGGCAGAAGTTGTGTTCCACTCACTAGAGGTCTTAGGATCACGTGTGGAATCCTGTGTGGGCCCTTGCGGGTGTCAGGCGACTCAGCTGGCAAGGTAGCCGGGGCTCGAGTGGAGTGGAAGGGGTTTGTGCCCTAGATCAAGCCCGGGTAGCCTGCTTCCCTATGTACCGCAGTCTCAAGTTCCACGCGATTGGATTGGGGTAGGCGCTGTGTTCCACTCACCAGAGGTCTTAGGGTCCCGTGGGGAGTCCCGTGTGGGCCCTTGCGGGTGTTGGGCAAGACTCTGCTGGCAAGGTAGCCCGGGGCTCGAGTCTCGAGTCGAGCGGAAGGGACTTGTGCCCCAGATCAGGCCCGGGTAGCCTGCTTCCCTATGTACCGCAGTCTCAAGTTTCGCGCGATTGGATTGGGGCAGGCACTGTGATCCACTCACCAGAGGTCTTAGGGTCCCGTGGGGAGTCCCGTGTGGACCCTTGCGGGTGTTGGGCAAGACTCTGCTGGCAAGGTAGCCCGGGGCTCGAGTCACGAGTCGAGCGGAAGGGACTTGTGCCCCAGATCAGGCCCGGGTAGCCTGCTTCCCTATGTACCGCAGTCTCAAGTTCCGCGCGATTGGATTGGGGCAGGCACTGTGGTCCACTCACCAGAGGTCTTAGGGTCCCGTGGGGAGTCCCGTGTGGACCCTTGCGGGTGTTGGGCAAGACTCTGCTGGCAAGGTAGCCCGGGGCTCGAGTCTCGAGTCGAGCGGAAGGGACTTGTGCCCCAGATCAGGCCCGGGTAGCCTGCTTCCCTATGTACCGCAGTCTCAAGTTCCGCGCGATTGGATTGGGGCAGGCACTGTGATCCACTCACCAGAGGTGTTAGGGTCCCGTGGGGAGTCCCGTGTGGGCCCTTGCGGGTGTTGGGCAAGACTCTGCTGGCAAGGTAGCCCGGGGCTCGAGTCTCGAGTCGAGCGGAAGGGACTTTTGCCCCAGATCAGGCCTGGGTAGCCTGCTTCCCTATGTACCGCAGTCTCAAGTTCCGCGCGATTGGATTGGGGCAGGCACTGTGGTCCACTCACCAGAGGTCTTAGGGTCCCGTGGGGAGTCCCGTGTGGGCCCTTGCGGGTGTTGGGCAAGACCCTGGAATTGTTTTCTACATAGATATCTGACTTCGGATTGCATGTGCCTTTACACTCAGCAAACAATTTTGGTTTTGTTTTATGATTTTTTTTTTTGAGATAGTGTCTCTCTGGCTGTCCTGGAACTCGCTCTCTAGACCAGACTGGCCTTGAACTCAGAGATTCACCTGTGTCTGCCTCCCAGTACTGGCATTAAAGGCTTATGCCACCACCACCACCACCACCACCACCACTACCACCACCATCTCACATTTTGACAGGATCTCTGGAAAGCTTTGTTTTTAGTATGCATGCCCAATGTTGTCTCATTTCTTTTCACACACACATACACACACACACACACACACACACACACACACACACACACACACACCCCACATTCATATACACACACGGAACATGTATGTATCAGCTACAAGAAAGTTCTGTAAATCTTCATAGCTTTATCGGAATAGTTGTACAGAGTAAAATAATTATAATAGAATAAAATATGTCACCCTCGGATATGTGTATGGGAACCAAGAAGACTTCAAGAAACTGGAAATTCTAACAGGTCTCTGAGTCAGACAATGGAGAAGAAATGAGGCTGCAGGACAAGCCTAGGGCCAAGCCACCAGGCTTGCTTTCATTTGTTCGTTCTTATCCAATCAGCTGATGGTAGTTCTTATTTCTTTTTTACGCTACTTGTTGGAGATAGGTGTTACTAGCTTTGTTTTACAGGTAGGAAAAAAACCAAGGCTTAAGGAATACATCAGGCAACACTCAAGCAGGACAAGAAATCTCTTCTAAATATTTAAACCAAAAAAGTGTAATCAAAGGACTTAAACTGATGATGTGGTCATGAGAACCCAGACAAGACATCACCTGGGTTCTCCCCGTCTTGTTAATTGAATGCCTACTCACTACTGACTACCCCTATCATATGTAACACTTTCCATGAAGACAGAGTAGCTCTCTGTGAGATTTAAGAATATGGTGCATACAGATCTTAAACTTCTCTGGTACCCAACCAAACAGCAAAATGTATTCCTGCCCCAGAGCTCTACCCAGAGCTAGGTATAAACTGGCTGAAGCCAGCAAGTAGACAGCTTGAGCTTTAGAAGAAATTCCAGTCGTAAATTCCTCCATCTCTGCAATTATGGGTTGTTGTGTTACTAATAATTGCAGAACATCAGAAGGAGTACAAGGACCCAAGAACACAAGGGCTCTCATACATCTGCGTCTCACCACACTGAAGGAAGCTTGAAGCTTTCCCTTACCTACTTCTGCTTAGAGCATATTTTTGGAAAAGCTGTCAAGGATGCATTGTGATGTAAAGGAAAAAAAAAAAAGTAAAAACCTCTTGCTCATATTTTTGGCCCCAGGTAAGTAGAAGAATTCGTTGCCATGGGACGGACCCAAAGTTCAGACCAGGGGAAGAGGAAGTGGTTTGGGCGGCTCTGGCCAAGCCTAAAGGAGTTCTTTTCCTCCGGTATCTTTGGATGCTTCTCCCCCACCAGATTAGCAAGACTTTGAAGACTAGGAAACGGATATGACTCAGGAAGCAGTGACCTAGGAGGATTAGCAGAGAAATGGTTAGGAGACAAAACACTACAAGCTCCAATAGCTCATATTCGTCCAGCTCGTTTCGACGTAGGTAGGAGTCTGGAGCCAAAGCCACACGGGAGCTACCCATTTGCCTAGGCAGCCAGTCTCCACGTTTCCAGAGCCTTCATTTTCAAGCTGTGATCAGCAGATCCTTGGGGACCTCTGGGACCCTTTTGGAGGGTTTTCAAGGTCACATTGTTTCAATATCGAAGATAGGAATGTTATTTTTTTTTTAGTCTGGGGTACAAATCAGCTATGGATAAATCTGATATACTAACATAACTGAAGCAGTGTTTTTATGCTTTGATAGTGTTTGGTGCTTAAACACATTCACATTGTTTTAAAAACAAAAGCTAGAGTTTACCAGCATTTAAACAGCTCATCTGTTTATTGGCCCATGCAATGAGATGGCGAGTGTCTTAATCAGGGTTACTATCAGTGTGATGAAACACAGTGACCAAAAGCAATTTAGGGAGGAAGAGATTTATTTAGCTTACATATCCTGACTCACAGTCCACTGAGAGAAGCTAAGGCAGGAACTCAGACAGTGCATGAATCTGGAAGTAGGTGCTGATGCAGAGGCCGTGCGGGGCTGCTGCTTACTGCCTTGCTGTTCCCTCTTGTTCAACCCACTTTCTTATAGCAGCCAGTGTGGGCTCGGCTTTCCTTCTCACATCACCAATTAAGAAAATGCCCTGGACTCCACTCGAGCCCCGGGCTTCCTTGCCAGCGGAGTTGCCTGACACCCGCAAGGGCCCACACAAAATTCCCCACGGGATCCTAAGACCTCTGGTGAGTGGAACACAGCGCCTGCCCCAATCCAATTGCGCGGAACCTGAGACTGCGGTACATAGGGAAGCAGACTACCCGGGCCTGACCCGGGGCAAAAGCCCCTTCCGCCTCCACTCCAGCCCCGGGCTTCCTTGCCAGCGGAGTTGCCTGACACCCGCAAGGGCCCACACAGGATTCCACAAGGGATCCTAAGACCTCTAGTGAGTGGAACACAACTTCTGCCAGGAGTCCGGTTCGAACACCAGATATATGGGTACCTTCCCTGCAAGAAGAGAGCTTTCCTGCAGAGAATACTCTACCCACTGAAACTAAGGAGAGTGCTACACTCCCAGTTCTGCTTATAGAGGCTAACAGAGTCACCTGAAGAACAAGCTCTTAACAGAGACAACTATAACAGCTAGCTTCAGAGATTACCAGATGGGGAAAGGCAAACGTAAGAATCCTACTAACAGAAATCAAGACCACTCACCATCATCAGAACGCAGCACTCCCACCCCACCTAGTCCTGGGCACCCCAACACAACCGAAAATCTAGACCCAGATTTAAAAACATTTCTCATGATGATGATAGAGGACATCAAGAAGGACTTTCATAAGTCACTTAAAGAATTACAGGAGAGCACTGCTAAAGAGTTACAGGCCCTTAAAGAAAAGCAGGAAAACACAGCCAAACAGGTAGAAGTCCTTAAAGAAAAACAGGAAAACACATCCAAACAGGTAATGGAAATGAACAAAACCATACTAGAACTAAAAAGGGAAGTAGACACAGTAAAGAAAACCCAAAGCGAGACAACGCTGGAGATAGAAACCCTAGGAAAGAGATCGGGAACCATAGATGCAAGCATCAGCAACAGAATACAAGAAATGGAAGAGAGAATCTCAGGTGCAGAAGATTCCATAGAGAACATCGACACAACAGTCAAAGAAAATACAAAATGCAAAAGGATCCTAACTCAAAACATCCAGGTAATCCAGGACACAATGAGAAGACCAAACCTACGGATAATAGGAATTGATGAGAATGAAGATTTTCAACTTAAAAGGCCAGCTAATATCTTCAACAAAATAATAGAAGAAAACTTCCCAAACATAAAAAAAGAGATGCCCATGATCATACAAGAAGCCTACAGAACTCCAAATAGACTGGACCAGAAAAGAAATTCCTCCCGACACATAATAATCAGAACAACAAATGCACTAAATAAAGATAGAATATTAAAAGCAGTAAGGGAGAAAGGTCAAGTAACATATAAAGGAAGGCCTATCAGAATTACACCAGACTTTTCACCAGAGACTATGAAAGCCAGAAGAGCCTGGACAGATGTTATACAGACACTAAGAGAACACAAATGCCAGCCCAGGCTAATATACCCGGCCAAACTCTCAATTACCATAGATGGAGAAACCAAAGTATTCCACGACAAATCCAAATTCACACAATATCTTTCCACGAATCCAGCCCTTCAAAGGATAATAACAGAAAAGAAGCAATACAAGGACGGAAATCATGCCCTAGAACAAGCAAGAAAGTAATCCCTCAACAAACCAAAAAGAAGACAGCCACAAGAACAGAATGCCAACTCTAACAACAAAAATAAAAGGAAGCAACAATTACTTTTCCTTAATATCTCTTAATATTAATGGACTCAATTCCCCAATAAAAAGACATAGACTAACAGACTGGCTACACAAACAGGACCCAACATTCTGCTGCTTACAGGAAACCCATCTCAGGGAAAAAGACAGACACTACCTCAGAGTGAAAGGCTGGAAAACAATTTTCCAAGCAAATGGTCTGAAGAAATAAGCTGGAGTAGCCATTCTAATATCGGATAAAATCGACTTCCAACCCAAAGTTATCAAAAAATACAAGGAGGGACACTTCATACTCATCAAAGGTAAAATCCTCCAAGAGGAACTCTCAATTCTGAATATCTACACTCCAAATGCAAGGGCAGCCACATTCATTAAAGACACTTTAGTAAAGCTCAAAGCACACATTGCACCTCACACAATAATAGTGGGAGACTTCAACACAACACTTTCATCAAGGGACAGATTGTGGAAACAGAAACTAAACAGGGACACAATGAAACTAACAGAAGTTATGAAACAAATGGACCTGACAGATATCTACAGAACATTTTATCCTAAAACAAAAGGATATACCTTCTTCTCAGCACCTCACGGGACCTTCTCCAAAATTGACCATATAATTGGTCACAAAACAGGCCTTAACAGATACAAAAATATTGAAATTGTCCCATGTATCCTATCAGACCACCATGGCCTAAGACTGATCTTCAATAACAACATAAATAATGGAAAGCCAACATTCACGTGGAAACTGAACAACACTCTTCTCAATGATACCTTGGTCAAGGAAGGAATAAAGAAAGAAATTAAAGACTTTTTAGAGTTTAATGAAAATGAAGCCACAACGTACCCAAACCTTTGGGACACAATGAAAGCATTTCTAAGAGGGAAACTCATAGCTTTGAGTGCCTCCAAGAAGAAACGGGAGAGAGCACATACTAGCAGCTTGACAACACATCTAAAAGCTCTAGAAAAAAAGGAAGCAAATTCACCCAAGAGGAGTAGACGGCAGGAAATAATCAAACTCAGGGGTGAAATCAACCAAATGGAAACAAGAAGAACTATTCAAAGAATTAACCAAACGAGGAGTTGGTTCGTTGAGAAAATCAACAAGATAGATAAACCCTTAGCTAGACTCACTAAAGGGGCACAGGGACAAAATCCTAATTAACAAAATCAGAAATGAAAAGGGAGACATAACAACAGATCCTGAAGAAATCCAAAACACCATCAGATCCTTCTACAAAAGGTTATACTCAACAAAACTGGAAAACCTGGACGAAATGGACAAATTTCTGGACAGATACTAGGTACCAAAGTTGAGTCAGGATCAAGTTGACCATCTAAACAGTTCCATATCACCTAAAGAAATAGAAGCAGTTATTAATAGTCTCCCAGCCAAAAAAAGCCCAGGACCAGACGGGTTTAGTGCAGAGTTCTATCAGACCTTCAAAGAAGATCTAATTCCAGTTCTGCACACACTATTTCACAAAATAGAAGTAGAAGGTACTCTACCCAACTCATTTTATGAAGCCACTATTACTCTGATACCTAAACCACAGAAAGACTCAACAAAGATAGAGAACTTCAGACCAATTTCTCTTATGAATATCGATGCAAAAATCCTCAATAAAATTCTTGCTAACCGAATCCAAGAACATATTAAAGCAATCATCCATCCTGACCAAGTAGGTTTTATTCCAGGAATGCAGGGATGGTTTAATATACGAAAACCCATCAATGTAATCCATTATATAAACAAAGTCAAAGACAAAAACCACATGATCATCTTGTTAGATGCAGAAAAAGCATTTGACAAGATCCAACACCCATTCATGATAAAAGTTTTGGAAAGATCAGGAATTCAAGGCTCATACCTAAACATGATAAAAGCAATCTACAGCAAACCAGTAGCCAACATCAAAGTAAATGGAGAGAAGCTGGAAGCAATCCCACTAAAATCAGGGACTAGACAAGGCTGCCCACTTTCTCCCTACCTTTTCAACATAGTACTTGAAGTATTAGCCAGAGCAATTCGACAACAAAAGGAGATCAAGGGGATACAAATTGGAAAAGAGGAAGTCAAAATATCACTTTTTGCAGATGATATGATAGTATATATAAGTGACCCTAAAAATTCTACCAGAGAACTCCTAAACCTGATAAACAGCTTCGGTGAAGTAGCTGGATATAAAATAAACTCAAACAAGTCAATGGCCTTTCTGTATACAAAGAATAAACAGGCTGAGAAAGAAATTAGGGAAACAACACCCTTCTCAATAGTCACAAATAATATAAAATATCTTGGCGTGACTCTAACTAAGGAGGTGAAAGATCTGTATGATAAAAACTTCAAATCTCTGAAGAAAGAAGTTAAAGAAGATCTCAGAAGATGGAAAGATCTCCCATGCTCATGGATTGGCAGGATCAACATTGTAAAAATGGCTATCTTGCCAAAAGCAATCTACAGATTCAATGCAATCCCCATCAAAATTCCAACTCAATTCTTCAACGAATTAGAAGGAGCAATTTGCAAATTCATCTGGAATAACAAAAAACCTAGGATAGCAAAAACTCTTCTCAAGGATAAAAGAACCTCTGGTGGAATCACCATGCCTGACCTAAAGCTTTACTACAGAGCAATTGTGGTAAAAACTGGTATAGAGACAGACAAGTAGACCAATGGAATAGAATTGAAGACCCAGAAATGAACCCACACACCTATGGTCACTTGATCTTCGACAAGGGAGCTAAAACCATCCAGTGGAAGAAAGACAGCATTTTCAACAATTGGTGCTGGCACAACTGGTTGTTATCATGTAGAAGAATGCAAATTGATCCATACTTATCTCCTTGTACTAAGGTCAAATCTAAATGGATCAAGGAACTTCACATAAAACCAGAGACACTGAAACTTATAGAGGAGAAAGTGGGGAAAAGCCTTGAAGATATGGGCACAGGGGAAAAATTCCTGAACAGAACAGCAATGGCTTGTGCTGTAAGATCGAGAATTGACAAATGGGACCTAATGAAACTCCAAAGTTTCTGTAAGGCAAAAGACACCGTCAATAAGACAAAAAGACCACCAACAGATTGGGAAAGGATCTTTACCTATCCTAAATCAGATAGGGGACTAATATCCAACATATATAAAGAACTCAAGAAGGTGGACTTCAGAAAATCAAATAACCCCATTAAAAAATGGGGCTCAGAACTGAACAAAGAATTCTCACCTGAGGAATACCGAATGGCAGAGAAGCACCTGAAAAAATGTTCAACATCCTTAATCATCAGGGAAATGCAAATCAAAACAACCCTGAGATTCCACCTCACACCAGTCAGACTGTCTAAGATCAAAAATTCAGGTGACAGCAGATGCTGGCGTGGATGTGGAGAAAGAGGAACACTCCTCCATTGTTGGTGGGATTGCAGGCTTGTACAACCACTCTGGAAATCAGTCTGGCGGTTCCTCAGAAAATTGGACATAGTACTTCCAGAGGATCCAGCAATACCTCTCCTGGGCATATATCCAGAAGATGCCCCAACTGGTAAGAAGGACACATGCTCCACTATGTTCATAGCAGCCTTATTTATAATAGCCAGAAGTTGGAAAGAACCCAGATGCCCCTCAACAGAGGAATGGATACAGAAAATGTGGTACATCTACACAATGGAGTACTACTCAGCTATTAAAAAGAATGAATTTATGAAATTCCTAGCCAAATGGATGGACCTGGAGGGCATCATCCTGAGTGAGGTAACACATTCACAAAGGAACTCACACAATATGTACTCACTGATAAGTGGATATTAGCCCCAAACCTAGGATTCCTAAGATATAAGGTACAATTTGCTAAACACATGAAACTCAAGAAGAATGAAGACTGAAGTGTGGACACTATGCCCCTCTTTAGAATTGGGAACAAAACACCCATGGAAGGAGTTACAGAGACAAAGTTTGGAGCTGAGATGAAAGGATGGACCATGTAGAGACTGCCATATCCAGGGATTCACCCCATAATCAGCATCCAAACGCTGACACTATTGCATACCCTAGCAAGATTTTATCGAAAGGACCCAGATGTAGCTATCTCTTGTGAGACTATGCCGGGGCCTAGCAAACACAGAAGTGGATGCTCACAGTCAGCTAATGGATGGATCACAGGGCTCCCAATGGAGGAGCTAGAGAAAGAACCCAAGGAGCTAAAGGGATCTGCAACCCTATAGGTGGAACAATATTATGAACTATCCAGTACCCCGGAGCTCTTGACTCTAGCTGCATATGTATCAAAAGATGGCCTAGTCGGCCATCACTGGAAAGAGAGGCCCATTGGACACGCAATCTTTGTATGCCCCAGTACAGGGGAACACCAGGGCCAAAAGGGGGAGTGGGTGGGTAGGGGAGTGGGGGTAGGCAGGTATGGGGGACTTTTGTTATAGCATTGGAAATGTAAATGAGCTAAATACCTAATAAAAAATGGAAAAAAAAAAAAAAGAAAAGAAAATGCCCTGTATGTAAGGATCGGTATAGGCTCAGGCCTCTCACCCCAAGACCAAGTTCTCAGAGCAAAGGCGATTTACTTGGCCCAGAGGGATGAAGGACAAGGACTAAGAGACAAAGACAGGAGAGATAGAGGATAAAGGAGAAGGGGAAGGTAACAAGGGAGAGAGGGCAGAAGTATTTGCCCCCTGCCTCTGGATAGAGAGGAGACAGACAATTTTTCAACTGAGATTCCCTTCCCTTAGATGACTATAGCTTATTTCAAGGTCACATCGAACTAGCTTACTTTATTTAATGTTCTTAAAGGCTTCAACCTCCCTTCTAGCCCACCAGCCAAAGGTAGGAGAGAAAGATGGCTTATAGGAAGGACAAGGAGGTTGTGGACTTGTTTAGAAGTTGCTTGGGGGCAATTCCAGTCTTCATTGTTTGGATACCAGTAGTCCAGTCCAATCACAAACACCAAACACAAATCAGTAGCAGTGACTCCATCCAGCAGAAACTGGAGGGTTCTGCCAACTTGGCATGAGTCAGAAGTGGCCAGAATCAGCCGGAATACCATGAGAAGTTCCTTGGTGTGTTTCCTTCTACAAAGTGAAGACCAGCGAAGACCAGCAAAGCACTGCACCGTGTACCAATGCAAGAGCGTCCTTTTACTGTCTGTGGGGTTCCATTTATGCTCTTTTCAAACATCATGCACCCCCCTCAAGGGTATTTGCTCCAGCAAAATATCGTTTCACAAGACAGCTTCCAGAGAAACATCACGTGACACAACTGAGTTTCCAAAGAAACCAGAAGTTTCCACTACACTAGCTAGCACAGCGAATATATGTGTAAAGCATTTGTGTTTCAAAACCAGGTATATCGGCTATCACGAGGAACAAAACCATGCTCATTTTAGTTAAAGCCTAACCGACCACATGCTTCACACAATCCGTTTTTATTTGACAGGTGACTGACAGTCTAGGGTTATTCAGACTGAAATATTTGGCAGTGTAGAGGAGACAGCCTCAGCGGCCCTGAGTAAGGATTCGAAGCTCTCAGTTCAGAGTGAATGTGGACTGTTGATGTGAACCATGGCAAGGACCAATGTCTCAGGCCTATAGGAAGTTGGCAAAACTTCTTCTGGTAAGGGTTGGGATGGCAAAGCCTTCTTCTAGTCCCAGTACCTCGTTTGTGATAGATTGACCTGTTTGTGTAAAAACTACAAGAGCATCTTCTTCCTCTCTTGTGTTTACAGCCGAGACTGCTCCCAACAGAGACCTCCTACTGAGGCGGGTAACTCCTCCCCACTGTGCTGCCATAGCCGAGGCCCCCTCAGCCCACCTACCACCTCACCCAGCATTTTTGTGGAGATGTGTCTGTCCTTTCTGTATTCCCTTACCACTTCTTGTCAGGTTTCCAAGATGAAGCTCTGCTGAACACGGCATTCAAGAAAAACAAATGATAATATTTGTTGCAATGATAAAATCCATTTCTGTCGGGAGGTGAAATCCTCGGCTCAGACACACTGTGCAAGTCCTTGGTTGCTGAACTACAGACCAGCCTACGACTCAAGCTCTTTGACATAAAACTAATTTCCTTTTTTCTTCGAAAAATCTGTTTTCATTATGAACCCATGAGTTTCCCAAAATGTGAAAGACTTTGCTGATTAACTTGGTCAGGCCGTATACAAACATAGTTTTGATATTGTGTAATAAAAAGTGAGAGCATCAACAGAACTTATAATTCAGTGACTGAATGACCAATGTGTAAGATGTCCAAAGCATTCACAGGAAGAGGATCTGTGAATCCTCAAGTGCAAAATAGAATAGTGGAACTTAGTGGATCAGTAATAAGTCCACGTTCTCATATAAGAACTATAATTCATTTTAAAAGGGGGTTTCTTTTCTTTCTTTTTCTTTCTCCTCCTTCTCCTTCTTTCCTTCCTTCCTTCCTTCCTTCCTTCCTTCCTTCCTTCCTTCCTTCCTTCCTTTCTATTTATTTATTTATTTATTTATTTATTTATTTATTTATTTATTTTGTACAGGGGAACAAACTGAGGGCCCTGAGCTTGCTAAGCAAGTATCCTTCTGCAGAGCTGCTTGCTGATCAACTCATCTTTAGCAAAGCCTCACTTGTCATGTCTTAGACAGAAACAAAGGAGACGGTCGTATATTACCTGAAACAAGTATACAGAAACATTCCTCCCTTTTATAGTGACAGCTATGCCCCAGCCCCACATTCATGGAGGACCCCCAGAGCACAGCAGAATATGCAAATGCTTAAGTCCTCCGTGGGAAATGCCGAGCAGTTTGCATATATTCTCCCATGTACTTTAAATCACCCCGGGATTATTTACAATACCTGACATGATGTAAGCATCCTATAAATGCTTGTTATCGTGTGCTCTTTAAAGAATAATGAGAGGGATAGGGGCAAGGTCCTTACATGTTTATTACCAGTGCACGTTAAACCATATTTTGACTCTTTGGTTGGGTGAATTTGTAGATGTGGAAACTGGGTCTATAGAAGACTGACTGCTATTATCTATGTATGACCAGACTTCCTTCAAATAGTTCAACCAAAGCAACACATTGCAGCAAATTAAATGCAGAAGCAGAGATGAGATTCCAGATGTCTTTTGTTAGGCTAAACTTTAAAGAACTTGCAAAAATGCAAAAATAATTTCAATTCTGTCATTTAATGTTCTTTCACTGTGAAAGTATGTTCTTTTGTCATAAAACTACATTATGATAACATGTTACAGAACCTCTTTCATTTCGTTCATTTATTTATATCTTTGCTTTATTTCATGTGTTTGGGTGTTTTGCCTGCATGCCTATCTGTGTACCACATGCATGCCTGGGAACATGTTAGGTCTCCTGCATGTAGAGTTACAGACAGTGATGAGCTGATATACCAGTCCTAGGAATCGACGCCAGGTCCTCGGGAAGAGCAGCCAGTTCACTTCAACTATCTTTTCAACCCTGAACCTCTTTCACTTTAGTGAACACATAAATATTCTTAATTTTTCAATTTTAACGCATGACAATAGATACTGATACATACAACTCATGCAAATAAAAACTTTTTTTTTTAGCTCTTTCACGGTTTCGAAACACGTGACTAAGTCAAGATCAGCTGTTCAAGGAGCTGAGCTGGAGCACCTGGTGATGCTGAGGATGGGCAGCATCCCTAATGTTTCAGGATTCTCTCTGTTACTCACTGTTCTTTTAAAACTATAGTGAGGAAGTTAAAAAAAAACTATTCCTTTTAAATAAGAAAAATTTAAACATTGAGTGGAAGCCCGTGCATGTAATATGGCAATCAAATCAGACACTATGTGTACTCATACCCAAGAACTGGAAGAAGACTTTGTGATGAGAATGGAAAGGCCAGGCCTCTCTTTGATGTTTTTGTATTAATATTTTATGCTTTAAGAAGTCAAATGAGAAACATTCCTATCTATAGCAATAGTATCATTTTTTCCGAATGGATTAGATTGCCATCACTCCAAGTCATCCTCTTAACTATCTAAGCCCCAGGTGTCTCTTAGGCTGGGATAAGAAATATTCTCCAGCTCTTTGGCAAAAAGGAAACTCCAGCTGTGTCCATCTCCAAGGAGTCTCTGTGGACTCCTTTGCATTCTAAGTGTGTTGATGGAGGTATAGGCTTTGTGCAACAGAAGCCTGGGGCCAAAGGTTAAGTTTCTGAATGTCTGCTATCAGACTGGAAGGAGTTAGTGCTTGGCTATTTTTACATTGCCCAAAACAGCTGTACATGTAGCCAGGAAGACACATCTGGACCATATCAGTAGATAGAGGTGAGAAGATTTTACATGAAGCTCTCTCTGTGAATGAAATTTCCAAGGAGTATAAACCTATACACAGAAAGACAGGAAGGACAGGCAACAGATCTGCGTACCAGGCTAAGGCTGTCTGCCCACTGGCAATGATCCTCTGTGTGGAGGACATGCTGTTAAGATAGGGACTGGCGGGAACCCTGAGTCCATAGGTGTGTCAGCATCCAATCTGGACCTGTGCCAGGTGAAGAAGGGGCTTATGGTCTACTACCTAAAATTGACACACTTTTTAAAAACCAACAACTCGTTTATTTTTAATCCATTAATGGGGTCTATGAATGTAGGAGTGAATGAAACAGATATGTAACCCAAGATCTTCTTGAAGCAATGACTCTCCTGCTTCAAACTCCCAAGTGCTAGCTAGCATTATAGGCATGTACCACCGTGTCTAACTAGGCTGGAGAGCTCACAAAGAGGGTTATTTGGCTCATGATACTGGTGACTAGAAGGCACTGGAATTCTGGCCAGAGCTTCCTGGCTATGTTACAAGATAGGGAGCAGAAGGGGCCAGGGCATGGAGTAGCCTGGCTTCTATCAGCCCACTCTTTAGAGGACTAATCTAGCCACAGGAAGCCTGACTCAACCCCTTGAGACATCATTAATCCATTTATGAGGGTGTACCTAATTATCTGTGCTCTAATTATCTTTCACAAGATCCCACTTCTTACTCACACCCCACCTCAACACTGCCACAGTGGAGACCAAACCTCCATCACATGGACCTCTGGGGGAATGTTGAAGCCGCATCTGGAGCATAGCTCTAGGGGGGAGAAAAATCACTAAAATAATTCAGTGAAAATGTACATGGAGCTGTAGTCCATGGCGAGCTTGCAGATGAGGGTGCACAAGTGGGATTGTGGAAGCTTCATCTAAAAGGTGACATTTAAACAAAGAACTATTCTGTTGTTGTTATGCGTAAACTGTTACATGTATACATTCAAGGAAGAGCACACAGAAATCATCACTCTTCCTTGTATAGAGGAGACCGCTATCAACCACTTGCTGGCCCAGTCGTGTATTGTTTTCTGTGCCGGTGTGAGTTTATAACAGTTTTCACTGGCGTGGTGTGACTCTGCATGACCGTCTGCTTTCTTATGTACAGCCCACTCTGAGCAGCTTGCCATGTTACTTGCTGGATCTGCACCGTTGTCACTTCCACCTGGTGCAGAACATAGGGAAGTTGTAGGAGTCAGCCTTTCATCAGTGTAAGAGAATCCTTAAAGCTGGGTTAATTTATCTTAAAAAAATGTTTAGTAACGTCAGCATTCTGTGGATGTGAGGGCAAGCATATGGTGATGGCATTTTTGCTATCAGATAAAGCTCCAAGGTAGTGATGATCTGCACAAGGAGGTAGGGGGAGACTAGACAGACAGACAGCAGAGAATATATTACACACACACACACATATACACACACACACAAACACACACACACATACACAAACACACACACACAAACACACACACACAAACACACACACATACACACACACACACACACAAACACACACACACATACACACACACACACACACACACACACACACACACACACACATTAATCTCTCTCCTTTTTCTACTAAAGTTGCTACTACTCAGACATGGTGACTTCACCGTGGTGACTTCACCTTGATAAACATGTCGCCTCCCAAAAGTCCTATTTACAAACATAAAATATAACTAAAGATTCGAACTTCTTTTTAAAATTTAATATACTTTTAGAATTTTATATATGAATACTCTGTTTATATAATTCTTTCTCCTCGTGTTCTCCCTTCCAGCTAATTCCTCCTGTGTTCTCCCTACTCCATCTCATATTATTAACTTGCTTAATTATTAATGCTACACATATAAGTGTGTGTGTGTCTGTTTAGGGCTGATCACTTGGGATTGGATAACCTAGCAGAGAGGCAAACTCATGAGAGATTATTCTCCATCTTAATCCTTAACATTAAGAATCAAATTCTAACACATGAGCCTTTTGGGGGGGGCACTCAAATCATATCCAAACCCCAGAGGTATAAAATAGTGGGGAACCTGAGGTCTCATCTCAGTTCTGCCCCTGACAATATCCCTCCTTGTCTCAGCTTCTTCAGCAAGGTGATGGGGGAAGCATATAAGTTGTATGGGAGGATGCAACGACATTTGTCACGTAAGTCTCCTATTTATCACTCTAGAGATGGTGGGACCTGGGTGCTGATAAATGAGGCAAGATAAAATCTCATGTGATAGCCAATTCTACTCAGAGCATCAGACGATTTATACCCTGAGGCTTCTTGTACACGAGGACCGTGTACAATCACAAGGGCATGCCGCCCATGGTGGGCAAGTCATGGGTAAGCAACATTAACTGCATTATAGTCTTTGTGCTTCATTCTTATACTGGTCTCCTTGGTTTAGGTTTGTCTCAAGGTCAGACTACAATGATATCAAAAGCTTCCCAGAGACTCTCCATTTCTGTGCAACTGGGGCATGTTGCTCTTCTCTCAGCAAGCTTTCCTCCATTCCTTCTCAGATCTGCCCACATGACAAGCTTATCCTCTTTCGTCTAACTCAGGCTCATCCTTCAAGGCCATGGATTGCCCCATTATAAAAAAAGATTAATCTTCTAGATTTTATACAATGTGTATGTATCATCCACTGGGATTTTAGTATATTGTGAGCTTTATCTTCCAAATGTCTGTTACTTTCTTTCACTAATGTGACCTCAAAAATGAGCATCCGATACTGGGGTTTATGTATCTGGGAAATTTGAGAGGAAGGGTGGGATTGACTAGACAGACCCCTGAGGGGAGACAAGGCTGTGGAGAACAATTTTATCTGCTTCATGGGAGATCAGGGATGCGTGACACCAACTCACTTATAAGAAATTCCAACCAGAGTGCCAAGCCCATTTCCAAGGGATGAAAACTGTCTGGACTAATCATGGGGGAATGAGGTGAGGCTGTGTCTCTGGTCCAGTAATTGTGAGGAGGCAGCTCTCAGATACAGGAGCATCTGTCTTCATATTCCTTCAGCCTTGTTCTGTTTTTAGTGAGTTTCTCAGGTTGAACAGGAAAAATCCAGTCTTTGCAGAACACATCGTGGGCTAGCTCTCTGGGTTTGTAGAAAGCACAAGCTACTGTCTTTACTCATCATGGCTAGCAACTGCCCCTACCTTTTGGTAAATTGATATTCAGAATTCATGGGAAGATCCTCAAAACTATCCCATAAGATGGCATGACAATCACATGTGACCTGTGCAGATCTCTCATACAGTTCAAGCCACCTTTAGGTTACTTATACTATGCCCAATAGGATACAAAAATATACAAGTAGTTACACAGCATTGCTTAGGTAAGTCTGTTTACATTCGGTATAGATGTGTTTCCTCCTAAATATATTTAATCACGGTTAGCTAAATATGCAGATTGGAGCCCATCTGAATGGGGAGAAGATGTAGTTTTAGTGAGTATTCAGGCTATTGAACGTTACACTGCTCTTGGTTATCCTCCAGGGCATGATAGTAAAACCCAATTGCTGAAAACACACCTGAGCAAAACCAAACCAAACCAAACCAACCCCTCCCCCAAACACACACACACAAAGAAATTGAACTGGTACTGATTTAGATTTCACAATATTGAAAGGAACTCTATATGGTACAGGGCCTGGGGAGGGGGCAGTAATTATCAGCCTTACTCAGCTGTGAACTCTGAGCTACAGTAATGACTGGCCTAGTAAAATATACCCATTTTACAGCAGTAGTATGAATGCCACGGGATTAATCAACCACTTTCTGGTTGGGTTTTAGGTTCAGTTCTACAAGCTGGAACTCAGGCCCAGTACCATTAATGGGACCAAGAACCTATAGGTAGGTAGGTCATGGACTGTAGGGGAGAACCCACTACTGCTCTGTTAAATGGCATCATATTAGACCAACTCCCAAAGACTCATCTTTATACCTACAGATGAGTGCAGCTCTCAGTCCTCACCAGGGAAGCTCCTTTTTGCAGCAAATGGTGGTTAACACAGAGACCCATAACTGATTAACGTGCAGAGAATAAGAGACCGTGGAGTTTTCACTCTTAAGTGGGATGTCTATGTTACACTCCCTCCTCCAGAGGCCCGGGGATCACTGCGCAAGAGAAACAGAAAAACTGAAAGGGGCAGAAGTAGAGGTTGGGATTTCAGTGAAGCCATGTTTTCCAACTCCAACAGGGCAGCTGCACGTATGAACTTACAGTGGCTACGACAACATGCAAAAGACATGCACAAGGTCAAACCAGACAGTCCCAGCATGGAGTAGGGATGCAGGCATGAAGTCCCACCCCTTAATGGAGGAACTACTGACTTCATGGGTATTGGGAAAGAGGAAGTTGGTTTTCTTTAGGGATGTGGTCTCTGAGGGTGCCCATGCTCCAGTAGATGCTTTATATTAGCAGCAATAAGTGGACTCTGTAGGCTTAAAAACAATACATGGAACTGAAAGAGATTTGCAGTGGCAGGAAGAGGAGGATTTTGACAGAAGAGAATCAGGGCGTGGACTTGACCAACACAAGGATAAAATTCATAATCAATAAGTAAAAAAGAGAACCTATCTTAAAAAACTAAGGTGGAGAGTGATAGAAAAGATATGGATGTTGACCTCTGTCCTCCTCATGCACAAACATGCACACACACACACACACACACACACACACACACACACACACAGACACACAGACACAGACACACACACACAGACACACACACACACACACACACACACACACACACACACACAGAATTACCAAAAAACAAATGAAACCTTCTTGAGGAAAGAAATGAAACTCTTCCAGAATCCTGCACATCACTCTGTATCTTCAAAACCAACAAGGCCAGTGATAAAAGGTAGTGAATAGGCTCGTGATAATCGCCACAAGCCATGGGAAAAAACTTACGACCAAACCACAGTGACCTTTTCCTTCCAAGGTAGCAAGCTGCAGGCTTCTCAGCATGAGTGACAACTTTCATCCCTTGGAAATGGGCTTGGCACTCTGGTTGGAATTTCTTATAAGTGAGTTGGTGTCACGCATCCCTGATCTCCCATGAAGCAGATAAAATTGTTCTCCACAGCCTTGTCTCCCCTCAGGGGTCTGTCTAGTCAATCCCACCCTTCCTCTCAAATTTCCCGAACATATAAACCCCAGTGTTGGATGTTCATGCTTACATTCTTCTCTGAATCTCATGTTGTTCTCTGGAGAGTGCAGAGAAAAAAAAAATGAAGATGACTTCAGACCAAGACTTCATCCGAGAACTTCCAGACTCGCCTGAGGCATCTGTCTGTTCTTTGCTTTCCTGGTTCCTGCGCCCTGTTGGGTCAAGATTCCATTTGATGGTGCTTACCTTTAGATAGCCTGCTATGCTTCCCGCTTGCATCCCCAGGAGTTTACACTGCCAGGAGCCTGCAAATGTCTGCTGATGGTTTGAGAAGTTCCACCAATCAATACAGGAACTACTAGAAACAATCTATAACCTATTGACTGGATAATGGCTCAAGGCAACACGTGCCAAGGGACCACAGCTTAACTGGTGGTTTTTACCTTTAGGTGTGATGAAAGGTGATTCAGACACAGCACTGAGTCAGCCTTCAGAAACCCAGCACTTAGTCAGCCAACCTTCAAAAACTCAGTGCTTCCCAGGAAAGGCTTTCTTGATGAAGAGAAGGTTCTGAGGGCAGCAAAGGCTTTCCAGTCCTGGAGGAGCAACTGGTCTTGATGACCCCTCCTCTCTTCATTCCTTCCCACACCCCTGTAAAGTCAGCAGCCAATCCCTAACCCAGACAGAGATTTACCATCCACAGATGCCTCTCCCATGTCTCAGGCTGTTCCTGTTTCACAGGTCCGGTCCTCCCCTCTAGCTAACTTAGTAATATGAGAGAAGGAAGAAGCCGAATAGTGAGGATGCCCTCAGAGAAACACACCATGAGCATGGTAGGCCACGTGGCCATTCCATAGATTGCCAACCAATCTGTGTGAACAAGGACTGCCTTTGAGAACGCAGGTCCTCTGAGAGTCTGGTCTGGTCAGAGGCAAGTGGGTTGATCTCATTTTTGCCCAAGTGAAGAGAGTTTTAAAGGAGATGGGGAGGAAACGTAAAGGCAGGGATTCCTTCCAGTCCAAGGCCAATGTGCATGGGTATCATCTTGGTAAGGCCAGGATGCTGTGATGAAGGGGTTAGCAACACAAATATTCAGATTGTCTAAGCTTGCAGACAAGAAAGACAAAGCTCCTTGGTTTTGCAGTATTTGGCTTACACGTCCGCCTTCCTTTAGTTCAGCTTGATTATCCCTGCCAAGGTTCTCCTAAATGATACTCTAAATTATTCTACTTCTTAACATACTCTCCACACAATGGCTCCACATCACCGTAGGTCTTGTTTATAAGCCTGGTTAAGGTTTAAAACAATCTGACTCTAATGGACCTCTCTATCTGAGGAGTCATGGTTAGAATCTAAAAGTCACGGTAAATCCTGCCTAATGTCTCCTTTCAGGATAAGCAGTATTGATTTCTAATCCACAGGATTTAGAACCACTAAGAAGACAAAACTTGGGGCATGTCTGTGAGGCAGTTTCTAGACTGGGCTAATTGAAGTGAGACCCACCACAGTTGTAGGCAGTTTTATGGGGTAAAGTTCCTGTACTGAATGAAAAGAAAGCCACCAGCATTTCCTGCCCCCCTCTCTGCTTTCTGACTGCTGATACAATATGACTGGCTGCTTCATGGTCCTGCCATTATCTCTTCTCCACCATAATGGACTCTACCCTCAAACTGTGAGCCAAAAATAAGCCCTACTTCCCAATAGTTGGTTTTGTTTAATTATTTCTTTTGTATTTTTGAAGTCATTATATATTATATCATTTTCCCCTTCTTTTTCCTCCCTCCTAATCTTCCATATAACTCTCTTTGGTCTCCTTCAAATCCATGACCCCCTTTTACATTAGGTATTGTATCATAAGTATCAGTATAGGTATAGATAATATGCATGGCATGTTCCTAAAATACAGAACCAAAACTGTGACATTGTGTGTGTGTGTGTGTGTGTGTGAGTGTGTGTGTATAAGTGTGTGTGTGTGTGTGTGTGTGTTCATGCATGTGAGTGCACATGTACATATGGGAGTGAGAAGTCAACCTTGGGTATTGTTCTTCAGGTTCCTTCTACTTTGTTTTTTGAGACAAGGGTCTCTCCTTGGCCTAGAGTATAGGCTAGGCTGTCTGGTCAGCAAGCACCAGGGATCCACTTGTCTCCAGCCACTGGGAATACAAGCATTCACCAACACATCTGGCTTTTAAAAGTATATCCTGGGGATTGAACTCAGGTACACACGCCTACATAGTATCCACTTTACTAATTTGGCCATCTCCTTATCCTGTGATTCCTGTGTGCCTTGCAACTCTACTTGTGGTGGTTTGAATATGCTTGGCCCAGGGAATGGCACTATTAGGAGGTATGGCTTTGTTGGAGTAGGTGTGACCTTTGTTGGATGAAGTGTGTCACTGTGGTTGTTGGCTTTAAGACCCTTGTCCTAGTCTCGTGAGAGCCAGTCTTCTCCTAACAGCCTTCAGACGAAAATGTAGAACTCTCAGCTCCTCCTGCACCATGCCTGCCTGGGCACTGCCATGCTCCCACCTTGATGTTAATTGGCTGAACCTCGGAACCTATAAGCCAGCTCCAAATAAATGTTATCCTTATAAGACTTGCCTTGGTCATGGTGTCTGTTCACAGCAGTAAAACCCTAAGACACAAGTTGGTACCAATAAATTGCTTAAGAAATCACAGAGAACACTGAGTTTTAGAATAAGTTTGCCACATACAAAGAATGTGTTTTTCTAAATATTATTAAAGATGCAGGAAATTCTATTTTTATAAGCAACCCTTTCCCATCTCCATTGTTTTCGGAAGCCCCGTAGCAAATGCATGATGCAGACAAACTGTGGACAGTGTTCTTACTTTAATAAATGAGTGGCGGATCACAAGGAACAGGATTCCTTCCACTCTACCCCAAGACTTGTGCTTTGCCCTCCTCATGCAATCACACAGCGGCCAGCCTACATCTTCTGCCCAGCATCTTCTGTCCGCTCACATCAGATCCTGCTCTGTATTAAGATGTGTGAGCATAAGCAGGTTGTACTGCTCTTAAGACAACAGTTCCTTTCTGCCAAAGGTAGCAATGCCCTGGGACACATGGGGTGCACAACCCTAGGCCTCTCACCCTCACAGCTGAAGCCGAGTTCTGTCTCCAGCCCTAAGCAGTAGCAGAAGCACTACTGCAAAGTCCCTGCTGCGCATAGGTGTTCTAGTTAGATTTTATGTTCCTGGGCTTCTGTGCCAATCTGTTCCTGTTCTCTAGCTGAGCAGGTCTGGTTCTAGATCTCCCTCAAAGACTCATTTCTCTTATTAAGCAGAGAATAAGCCCCCAACAATGGCATCTCTTCCCAGAAAGTCTTTAAATTGGGATTTCAGAGAGAGCCAGTGAAGGTGTGAAGAAAAAGAAAGAAAAGGAAAACCAAAATGCCAACAAGGAAGGGAGATGGAAGGATTTAAATTACAGCCTGTGAGCCAAGTATGCCTTTGCCATGAGCCAGCTGCCCTTTGAACACCAGGGCATGGTGTATGTGTGTGTGTGTGTGTGTGTGTGTGTGTGTGTGCTGCATTAACTTTTGGGGTTTGATAAGGTGTCATTTTGGAAACCAATGGTCTAATGAACCCATGCTGAAGTTCATTGAAAAAGCCTCCCACACATGCTTAGCTCCAGGTTGGTGCCTTTCTGTGGCAGTGAAGGAATGAGATGGAGAAACACTGTGGCTGGTTTAAGTGCACACAGGGGAGGAGGAGCTGATTGCTACCCTCAGATGAAGGCTCCTGGCCCTGCCTTGGAACAGTTCTTCTTTTGAACTTAGCTAGTGTTTTTGGTACTTTAGAACCCCAGGTTAACATCAGACACTATTGTGAGCAACCACATTTCCCAAGGGCATCATGAAGTACATACACTTTTGATTTGGATTTTAGGAAAGAGTATTCATCCCTTTCCTCATGGCAGTGACAAAATACCAAGAAGAAACTTGAGGGAAGAACTTGTTTTGGCATATAGTTTTAACAGGGAACAGGGCATCATGGTGCAGTAGCATAGCTCACGGCAGTAGGAGCATATGGCAGAAGACTCCTCTCATCTCAGCAGACAAGGATGCAGAGTTTAGGGAACACTGACATCCAGTTTCTTGCCCCCCTCCCCACTTTAACCTTTATATCCAAACCAGGTTCCCAGTTCCTGGGATGGTGCTGCACATATCGAGGGTGGCTCTTCTTGGTTACCCATCTCTAGAAACAATCTCACAGGTGCAACCCAAGTTGTGCCTTCCTAATGCCCTAGGAGTCTCTTTATCCAATCAACTTGATTAAGCTTAACTATGAGCAGTCTACTACTCATTGTCCTAACACCCAGCACAGGAACTTTACATAATAACAGAGGGAAAGGAAGCAAGGCAAGGCAGTGGGGATGATGAGAGAAGAAGAAGAAGAAGAAGAAGAAGAAGAAGAAGAAGAAGAAGAAGAAGAAGAAGAAGAAGAAGAAGAAGAAGAAGAAGAGGAAGAAGAAGAAGAAGGGTGAGGGGGAGAGGGAGGGGGAAAGGGAGAGGGGAGGGGGAAGGGGAGGGGGAAGGGGGAGGGGGAAGGGAGAAGAGGAGAGGGGAGAGGGGAGAGGGAAGAGGGGGAGAGGGAGAGCAAGGGGTTCACAGGAAAGGCAACCAATATTTGTCCCCTTGCTCTGTGGCTCCTAGCTTGATTTGTGCTTTGGAATCTTAGTCTGGGGGGCTCCAATAGACTCTACCTCAGAATAATGTTTGGGACTTCATAAAATCAATGCAGACTACAATTATATCCCAATATCAATATCAAGTTGCTTACAAGCAACTGTGTGATGTTGCAATGTGCATGAGTCTTCACTAATAAAATTAAGCAATGGAATTCTGAAAATAGGTCTATTAATTATGTTCTAGGAGTGGGACTAGTACACACTACTTCAGGATACCTGCCACGACTATCAACTGTTACAAAAATATCTGCTTTTTGTTGTTAAAATGTTTGGTGGAGCCAGGCAAGGCGGCACACACCTTTAATCTTGGCACTCAGGAGGCGGAGGCAGGAAGATCTCTTGAATTTGAGGCCAGCCTGGTCTACATGGTGAGTTCTGCCCTACATAGAGATACTGTCTTGAAAAAAAAATTATTGGATGTTGTAAGGACTGGTTTAGTGGAGTCTTGTTTTGTCTTGTCTCTTTTCTTTTCTTTTCTTTTCTTTTCTTTTCTTTTCTTTTCTTTTCTTTTCTTTTCTTTTCTTTTCTCTCTTTCCTTTCCTTGCTATCAGTAATTATAACACAAGGAAACGATAAAGATCCATTTGGCCTTAATTAAATTCTGATAATTCCCAATCGAAGATGTTCTTTGCAAACTCAACTTTATCTGGGCAAACCCAGTGAAGACAAGATCATGTCCCTAAAACCTTGTAGTTAGCATAGGTGATTTAGGGAAATTTAGTTCTGTAGAACTAGAACTTCTTATGCAAATTTAGTAAAAATTGTTATTTCAAGCTTATTCATATATTTCTCTGGCTTAGGAATTACACATAGCTGAATTCACTAGACTGTAGAAGCTTCCAGAGAGGACTTAAGAATCTGTGTGACATGGAAAAGAGCCATGTCCTTCAACCCTGGAGTAGACACTGTCAATCTTCTGGTTGGTTTTCTCCCAGGAGCTGTAGAGGGGTGGGGCCAACCACCCCCTGTCAGGTTAATCTTCTTGGGACTGTAAAGGAGGGGAGGGGCCAACCATCTGGGAGATTGGAAGGCATCTTCTTTCTGTTATCTTTTGTGGGTTTTTTTGTTGTTGTTGTTTTATTTTTGACTCTGTGTTGCTTTGGGACTTTCCAACTCATAAATCCCAACTGCAAATTACAGGACTTTGAACGCTTACAAATGCACCTTGGAAAGGCAGTGGAGGTAGGCGGGTGACCCTGTGCAGCCTGCCCAAGGCTTCAAGCTGACAAGTACAAGTGCTGCTCTCTAGTTACCAAGGCAACATATTCATGCTAAACTGGTGGCATGACATGGGCCAGAGATGGGATACATTGTTTCTATTTAGAAAACTCCAGAACTTTACAAAATAGTACATGCAACAACTATCCCTAAAGGTCCAGTAACTAGTTATCACTAGCTAATAAATTATAATGAATTTTAAAAGGGCTAAACAATCTTTAAATGCACTCTTGTGTATGTCCTCCTGCCCCTTTATTCTGATTGAATACATTATTTTATATATATATATATATATATAATAGATAAAGGAAAATTTTGTACGTATATCATTTAACAGAGCAGCGGGAGGTTGAATTGATGTACTCAGGACTACTGTGTAATTTTTTAAAAGAGATTTACTTATTATTATACATAGGTACACTGTAACTGACTTCAGATGCACCAGATCTCATTACAGTTGGTTGTGAGCTACCATGTGGTTGCTGGGATTTGAACTCAGGCCCTTCAGAAGAGTAGTCAGTGTTCTTACCCACTGAGCCATCTCTCCAGCCCCTATTGTGTAATCTTATCTTTGTATAGAAACCCTCCTCTAAGCACACTATGAGAACTTTTTTATCATTAAAGCTGGCTTAAAGACCATAAGTATTAGGAAGGAAGGAACATAAAGAAAGTTGGAGAAAGGGATGCAATTGATGGGTAAAGAGGACCAAGAATTTGCCCGCTTGCCTGGCAGGGAGGGGGCAATGGTTTTAATTTGTCTCATGGAACTCCTGGCAGTCTTGTGAAGCCTAAATATTAAAAAAGTTTTGATTTTAAGCCTGCAGAAAGAGTTTCTTGAGAGAACAATTTGAGGTTCAAAATCCTTTAGATTTACTTTTCAAGGGAGCATCCACGATACAAAGGCAGGTAAAGTGATTGGCAATCTTTCCTCTCACCATTAGGATGCACTTAACATTTTATTTGTAAATGACAGCTACCTTTACTCAGTAACAAGAGAGCAGCCAAATTTAGGTTGAAAGCTTTCTTTCTTTCTTTCTTTCTTTCTTTCTTTCTTTCTTTCTTTCTTTCTTTCTTTCTTTCTTTCTTTCTTCCTTTCTCTCTCGCTTCTTCCTTCATATTCTTTTTGGTAGGAAAGATAGTTTATTCTGAAGCCATATTTGAGCGAATATGGACTGGGAACACAGTTTTAGGTAACATAGGTTCCTGAATTCCAATGTGGAATCCCCAAATTCCAATGTGGAAGCAGTTTCACAAAGTTTTATAGTTTTCCAGAACAGAGAAAGTCACAAATCATGGCAAATTTAAAACACATAGATGGGTTTGTCAGAGGTGTAGTTCCAGCAAGATGGGGGAAGCTTTTCTATAGTCCTCGGGTACTACCTGATGGCATGCTTAGCTTTGGTTGGTGGAAGCTACAGATCTACTAATTTCGAGGTTTTTATCTCTTAGTCACAGGGCCCTGGCTCTGATACACAGGTGGGCAAGGAAGTGCTGTTCAGGAGGCTAAGTCAGGCCAGCATAAGGTAATTAGTGTCAGGACCTATAACATTCAGACCCCTCCAGATCACTGCAGTTCTAAACAGTCTCTGCAGACGGTTTCTTCACATGAATTCTTGTTGACAACTCTGCCTATGGATAGTACCACATTCCCTGCATTTGGGGAGTGATGCATTACTTATTAAGTATTATATGGTTCTTCATAGCTAGAGCTCATTCCTAGGACCTAGGATCAACTTTATCTAGGATGTAGACGAGGCTGCGTGACGGGCAGGAATCAGGAGAGTAGAATACCTGGAAAGACCATTAAGAAACAAACTCCTGGATCAGGTCAAAACCATTAGCCATCCTGGTCTAGATCTGAATCTTTTTTTCTATGTCCTTTATATCTAACATAACATTTACTTAAGGCAGTAGGACTACTAGATCTAAAATTTAAATAATCAAGAATACAGTTTGGCCTAATGGCATGAAGGTAAATGATAAAGGGAACATCTATTTTAAATAATCAAAATTTATATACACATATTAAAGTTATTTGACTATATGTTTTCCTGTATTTCCTGTATTTATATAGTATATATAATGCATATTATATATTATTTGTACTGTGTATATTATTTGTATATAGTACCTACAATATATGCTATATACAGTATTTGTACTGTATATAGGGAACCTCAGAGTTGGCTCAGAACACCTCAAGACCAGGTTCTTAGCATAAAGGATATTTATTTGCCCCAGAGAGAAAAGGGCAAGGAATAAGAGACAAAGACAGGAAATAGAGGATGAAGGGGAAGGGAACAAGGGAGTGGGGACAAGTGTCTTTCCTCTGGGAGGGGGATAAAAGACTGCCTCTGGGTAAGGAGGAGATAGACATGGCCCATGGGCAAACGGCAGTTTTATAAAGAGTGAAACCCATTTTAGGATAATGTCTTAGGGTTTCAAAGGCAAATTGGGGAGTATTTGGCATATACTTCAACATCACTGTTGATCATTGAAGGAAGTCAGGACAGGAACTCAAACAGGGCAGGATGCTGGAGGCAGGAGCTGATGTAGATGGAGGGAGGCTGCTCACTGGTTTGCTTCCCGTGGCTTGCTCAGTCTGTGCTCTTTTAGAACCCAGGACCACCAACCCCAGGATGGCACAACTCACAATGAGCTGGGCCTTTCCCCATCAATCACTGATTGAGAAAAAGCTGTACAGCTGGGTCTCGGGAAGGGATTTCCTCAGCTGAGGCTCCCTTCTCTCTGATGAGTCGAGCTTGTGTCAAGTTGACACGCAAAACCAGCCACTACAGTTAAGATGTTTAATTTCAATTGGGCATGTTAATTAGGTGAGCCAAAGTGGGGGTGGGGGTGGGGGTGGGGGAGGTTTATGATTGCTGGACTTTGATACTTTGATAGTTGGATCTCGGTATTCAGCGTCAGGAGGAGGTAGTGGCCAAATAAGGGACTAGACCTCAGTGGCTGGCTTTAGGAATGTGCTGTAACAGTTTTTAGTGAAGCAGAAAGGATGGGGAGAAGGGCAAGGCCTAACAGAACCACATGCCCCAGTGGGCTAGTGTCCCTTTACTCCTGAACTATCTTACTTATGTGCTTAAAATGGGACTCAGGGAGGAGCACACTATAGTGTTGTCCTTTATGTTTCATGGTCAAAACCCAAATATTATTTAATTAAAAATTAAATCCCCGCTAATTGTATTATAGAACGACTTAAGTAGTAACCTAGCATTAGCACTTATGACATAAAACATCATTGATATTGTTCTTGCTTGAGATTGATGTATTTTGTATTATTTGAAAAAAAGAGTTCTTTTTTTAAACCCAAATCTCTTCATATCTCTAATTAGAAAGGAAATGGAGTTAAAGTTTAATTTACAAATTAGATTTTGTTTTATGTGCCTTATACTGAATAATAAGAATATACACATATTATAAAGATATAATGTGAATGCATGTTATAAAGACAGTAAGCAATTAAAATCGTTTAAACATGAAAGGTAGTTTTTAGTAAGCAGAGGTTTAAGGTAAGCAAAGATGATAACAACATAATTAGGTGAAATGACACCATTTAGTTATCTGTAACTCCATTAAAGCGAAGACATAGGATATACTAGATGGAATTAAACATCATAAACTTTTTAAAAGTCTAACTATAAAGGTGTCTAATAAACAGAAGAAGAGAGAGAGCTGTCTAGTTAGAGTACTCAGTTGCCAGTGGAGCTGGAGATGGGTACTACCCAGCATTTCAAAGGGCACAGGAATGTGCTCTCCAGAGACCAAAGCCTGCTGCCTGAGGTTTATAGGCAGCAGCGAGGGAGAAGTGTCTGCATTCCGTCTGAGCTTTTAACCAAAATGGAGTCTTTGATGTGACGCCTTTTCTCGTCTACTTGATTAAATCATCTGGTTTTCTTTATCTCTTGAAGACTCTAGGTCATTTAGAATTTTAGTTATCATAGTTAAAAGTCCTTTATAATATCATGTGTCATTATACTATTTGGTTATAGACCAGATTTTATAAACATGTTTAAGTATTTGTCCATTAAAACAAGTTTTCACAATCGCTGTGTAATTTAGTAGGAATGTTCTAAATAAGAATAAGTCTCGAAACAGAATTTTTCCTGTGCTTAAAGCAATGACTGACAATTCAAACAGTAAAGGCTTTGTTCAATGGGAAGACATATAAAACAAAAATCTAATTACAGGTTTTAAAGGTCTATTTAGTAAAAGGATAAAATAAGTTTTTTTTTTCTGTTTTTTATTAGGTATTTAGCTCATTTACATTTCCAATGCTATACCAAAAGTCCCCCATACCCACCCACCCCCACTCCCCTACCCGCCCACTCCCCCTTTTTGGCCCTGGCAGTCCCCTGTTCTGGGGCATATAAAGTTTGTGTGTCCAATGGGCCTCTCTTTCCAGTGATGGCCGACTAGGCCATCTTTTGATACATATGCAGCTAGAGTCAAGAGCTCCGGGGTACTGGTTAGTTCATAATGTTGATCCACCTATAGGGTTGCAGATCCCTTTAGCTCCTTGGGTACTTTCTCTAGCCCCTCCATTGGGAGCCCTGTGATCCATCCATTAGCTGACTGTGGGCATCCACTTCTGTGTTTGCTAGGCCCCGGCATAGTCTCACAAGAGACAGCTACATCTGGGTCCTTTCGATAAAATCTTGCTAGTGTATGCAATGGTGTCAGCGTTTGGATGCTGATTATGGGGTGGATCCCTGGATAAGGCAGTCTCTACATGGTCCATCCTTTCATCTCAGCTCCGAACTTTGTCTCTGTAACTCCTTCCAAGGGTGTTTTGTTCCCACTTCTAAGGAGGGGTATACTTTCCACACTTCAGTCTTCATTTTTCTTGAGTTTCATGTGTTTAGGAAATTGTATCTTATATCTTGGGTATCTTAGGTTTTGGGCTAATATCCACTTATCAGTGAGTACATATTGTGTGAGTTCCTTTGTGAATGTGTTACCTCACTCAGGATGATGCCCTCCAGGTCCATCCATTTGGCTAGGAATTTCATAAATTCATTCTTTTTAATAGCTGAGTAGTACTCCATTGTGTAGATGTACCACATTTTCTGTATCCATTCCTCTGTTGAGGGGCATCTGGGTTCTTTCCAGCTTCTGGCTATTATAAATAAGGCTGCTATGAACATAGTGGAGCATGTGTCCTTCTTACCAGTTGGGGCATCTACTGGATATATGCCCAGGAGAGGTATTGCTGGATCCTCTGGTAGTACTATGTCCAATTTTCTGAGGAACCGCCAGACTGATTTCCAGAGTGGTTGTACAAGCCTGCAATCCCATCAACAATGGAGGAGTGTTCCTCTTTCTCTACATCCTCGCCAGCATCTGCTGTCACCTGAATTTTTGATCTTAGACATTCTGACTGGTGTGAGGTGGAATCTCAGGGTTGTTTTGATTTGCATTTCCCTGATGATTAAGGATGTTGAACATTTTTTCAGGTGCTTCTCTGCCATTCGGTATTCCTCAGGTGAGAATTCTTTGTTCAGTTCTGAGCCCCATTTTTTAATGGGGTTATTTGATTTTCTGAAGTCCACCTTCTTGAGTTCTTTATATATGTTGGATATTAGTCCCCTATCTGATTTAGGATAGGTAAAGATTCTTTCCCAATCTGTTGGTGGTCTCTTTGTCTTATTGACGGTGTCTTTTGCCTTGCAGAAACTTTGGAGTTTCATTAGGTCCCATTTGTCAATTCTCGATCTTACAGCACAAGCCATTGCTGTTCTGTTCAGGAATTTTTCCCCTGTGCCCATATCTTCAAGGCTTTTCCCCACTTTCTCCTCTATAAGTTTCAGTGTCTCTGGTTTTATGTGAAGTTCTTTGATCCATTTAGATCTGACCTTAGTACAAGGAGATAAGTATGGATCGATTCGCATTCTTCTACATGATAACAACCAGTTGTGCCAGCACCAATTGTTGAAAATGCTGTCTTTCTTCCACTGGATGGTTTTAGCTCCCTTGTCGAAGATCAAGTGACCATAGGTGTGTGGGTTCATTTCTGGGTCTTCAATTCTATTCCATTGGTCTACTTGTCTGTCTCTATACCAGTACCATGCAGTTTTTACCACAATTGCTCTGTAGTAAAGCTTTAGGTCAGGCATGGTGATTCCACCAGAGGTTCTTTTATCCTTGAGAAGAGTTTTTGCTATCCTAGGTATTTTGTTATTCCAGATGAATTTGCAAATTGCTCCTTCTAATTCGTTGAAGAATTGAGTTGGAATTTTGATGGGGATTGCATTGAATCTGTAGATTGCTTTTGGCAAGATAGCCATTTTTACAATGTTGATCCTGCCAATCCATGAGCATGGGAGATCTTTCCATCTTCTGAGATCTTCTTTAATTTCTTTCTTTAGAGACTTGAAGTTTTTATCATACAGATCTTTCACTTCGTTAGTTAGAGTAACTCCGAGATATTTTATATTATTTGTGACTATTGAGAAGGGTGTTGTTTCCCTAATTTCTTTCTCAGCCTGTTTATTCTTTGTGTAGAGAAAGGCCATTGACTTGTTTGAGTTAATTTTATATCCAGCTACTTCACCGAAGCTGTTTATCAGGTTTAGGAGTTCTCTGGTGGAATTTTTAGGGTCACTTATATATACTATCATATCATCTGCAAAAAGTGATATTTTGACTTCCTCCTTTCCAATTTGTATCCCCTTGATCTCCTTTTGTTGTCGAATTGCTCTGGCTAATACTTCAAGTACTATGTTGAAAAGGTAGGGAGAAAGTGGGCAGCCTTGTCTAGTCCCTGATTTTAGTGGGATTGCTTCCAGCTTCTCTCCATTTACTTTGATGTTGGCTCCTGGTTTGCTGTAGATTGCTTTTATCATGTTTAGGTATGGGCCTTGAATTCCTGATCTTTCCAGAACTTTTATCATGAATGGGTGTTGGATCTTGTCAAATGCTTTTTCTGCATCTAACGAGATGATCATGTGGTTTTTGTCTTTGAGTTTGTTTATATAGTGGATTACATTGATGGATTTTCGTATATTAAACCATCCCTGCATCCCTGGAATAAAACCTACTTGGTCAGGATGGATGATTGCTTTAATGTGTTCTTGGATTCGGTTAGCGAGAATTTTATTGAGGATTTTTGCATCGATATTCATAAGAGAAATTGGTCTGAAGTTCTCTATCTTTGTTGGATCTTTCTGTGGTTTAGGTATCAGAGTAATAGTGGCTTCATAAAATGAGTTGGGTAGAGTACTTTCTACTTCTATCTTGTGAAAAAGTTTGTGCAGAACTGGAATTAGATCTTCTTTGAAGGTCTGATAGAACTCTGCACTAAACCCGTCTGGTCCTGGGCTTTTTTTGGCTGGGAGACTATTTATAACTGCTTCTATTTCTTTAGGGGATATGGGACTGTTTAGAAGGTCAACTTGATCCTGATTCAACTTTGGTACCTGGTATCTGTCCAGAAATTTGTCCATTTCGTCCAGGTTTTCCAGTTTTGTTGAGTATAGCCTTTTGTAGAAGGATCTGATGGTGTTTTGGATTTCTTCAGGATCTGTTGTTATGTCTCCCTTTTCAGTTCTGATTTTGTTAATTAGGATTTTGTCTCTGTGCCCTCTAGTGAGTCTAGCTAAGGGTTTATCTATCTTGTTGATTTTCTCAAAGAACCAACTCCTCGTTTGGTTAATTCTTTGAATAGTTCTTCTTGTTTCCACTTGGTTGATTTCACCCCTGAGTTTGATTATTTCCTGCCGTCTACTCCTCTTGGGTGAATTTGCTTCCTTTTTTTCTAGAGCTTTTAGATGTGTTGTCAAGCTGCTAGTATGTGCTCTCTCCCGTTTCTTCATGGAGGCACTCAGAGCTATGAGTTTCCCTCTTAGAAATGCTTTCATTGTGTCCCAAAGGTTTGGGTACGTTGTGGCTTCATTTTCATTAAACTCTAAAAAGTCTTTAATTTCTTTCTTTATTCCTTCCTTGACCAAGGTATCATTGAGAAGAGTGTTGTTCAGTTTCCACGTGAGTGTTGGCTTTCTGTTATTTATTTATTTATTTATTTTTGTTATCGAAGATCAGCCTTAGTGCATGGTGATCTGATAGGATACATGGGACAATTTCAATATTTTTGAATCTGTTGAGGCCTGTTTTGTGACCTATCATGTGGTCAATTTTGGAGAAGGTACCATGAGGTGCTGAGAAGAAGGTATATCCTTTTGTTTTAGGATAAAATGTTCTGTAGGTATCTGTCAGATCCATTTGTTTCATCACTTCTGTTAGTTTCAGTGTCTCCCTGTTTAGTTTCTGTTTCCATGATCTGTCCATTGGTGAAAGTGGTGTGTTGAAGTCTCCCACTATTATTGTGTGAGGTGCAATGTGTGCTTTGAGCTTTACTAAAGTTTCTTTAATGAATGTGGCTGCCCTTGTATTTGGAGCATAGATATTCAGAATTGAGAGTTCCTCTTGGAGGATTTTACCTTTGATGAGAATGTAGTGCCCCCCCTTGTCTTTTTTGATGACTTTGGGTTGGAAGTCAATCTTATCAGATATTAGGATGGCTACTCCAGCTTGTTTCTTCATACCATTTGCTTGGAAAATTGTTTTCCAGCCTTTTATTCTGAGGTAGTGTCTATCTTTTTCTCTGAGATGTGTCTCCTGTAAACAGCAAAATGTTGGGTCTTGTTTGTGTAGCCAGTTTGTTAGTCTATGTCTTTTTATTGGGGAGTTGAGACCACTGATGTTAAGAGATATTAAGGAAAAGTAATTGTTGCTTCCTGTTATTTTTGTTGTTAAAGTTGGCATTCTGTTCTTGTGGCTGTCTTCTTTTAGGTTTGTTGAGGGATTACCTTCTTGTTTTTTCTAGGGCATTGTTCCCGTTCTTGTATTGGTTTTTTTCTGTTATTAACCTTTGAAGGGCTGGATTCGTGGAGAGATAATGTGTGAATTTGGTTTTGTCGTGGAATACTTTGGTTTCTCCATCTATGGTAATTGAGAGTTTGGCTGGGTATAGTAGCCTGGGCTGGAATTTGTGTTCTCTTAGTGTCTGTATAACATCTGTCCAGGCTCTTCTGGCTTTCATAGTCTCTGGTGAAAAATCTGGTGTAATTCTGATAGGCTTGCCTTTGTATGTTACTTGACCTTTTTCCCTTACTGCTTTTAGTATTCTATCTTTATTTAGTGCATTTGTTGTTCTGATTATTATGTGTCGGGAGGAATTTCTTTTCTGGTCCAGTCTATTTGGAGTTCTGTAGGCTTCTTGTATGTTCATAGGTATCTCTTTCTTTATATTTGGGAAGTTTTCTTCAATAATTTTGTTGAAGATGTTTGCTGGTCCTTTGAGTTGAAAATCTTCATTCTCATCCACTCCTATTATCCGTAGGTTTGGTCTTCTCATTGTGTCCTGGATTTCCTGGATATTTTGAGTTAGGATCCTTTTGCATTTTCCATTTTCTTTGATTGTTGCGCTGATGTTCTCTATGGAATCTTCTGCACCTGAGATTCTCTCTTCCATCTCTTGTATTCTGTTGCTGATGCTCAAATCTATGGTTCCAGATTTCTTTCCTAGGGTTTCTATCTCCAGTGTTGCCTCACTTTGAGTTTTCTTTATTGTTTCTACTTCCCTTTTTAGGTCTAGTATGGTTTTGTTCATTTCCATCACCTGTTTGTATGTTTTTTCCTCTTTTTCTGTAAGGACTTCTACCTGTTTGATTGTGTTTTCCTGTTTTTCTTTAAGGACTTGTAACTCTTTAGCAGTGTTCTCCTGTATTTCTTTAAGTGATTTATTAAAGTCCTTCTTGATGTCCTCTACCATCATCATGAGATATGCTTTTAAATCTAGGTCTAGGTTTTCGGGTTTGTTGGGGTGCCCTGGACTGGGCGAAGTGGGAGTGCTGGGTTCTGATGATGGTGAGTGGTCTTGGTTCCTGTTAATAGGATTCCTACATTTACCTTTCGCCATCTGGTAATCTCTGGAGTTAGTAGTTATAGTTGACTCTGTTTAGAGATTGTTCTTCTGGTGATTCTGTTACCGTCTCTCAGCAGACCTGGGAGACAGATTCTCTCCTCTGAGTTTCAGTGCTCAGAGCACTCTCTGCTGGCAAGCTCTCTTACAGGGAAGGTGCGCAGATATCTTGTTTTTGGACCTCCTCCTGGTCGAAGAAGAAGGCCCAAAACAGGGCCTCTCTCAGAAGCTGTGTTGCTTTGGCAGTTCCCAGAAGCTGTCAGCTTCTGTGGTGCAGACTCTCACCTGTGCAGACTAAATTCCTAAGTTCCAGGGAGTCCTGGAACCAAGATGGCGACCGCTGCTCCTGAGGCTGAGGCCGCCTCCCAAGCCAGGCGGACACCTGTCCTCTGGTCTGGACGGTGGCCGGCTGTCTGCAGCCTGCAAAGGGTACTGCCGCAGCGGCTCTGTGCTTCTGCCTGTCCCAGAAGCTGTCCGGTTCTCTGGCGCACCCTCTAACCTGTTCAGACTAATTTCCTAGGTCCCGCGGAGTCCTAAAATAAGTTTTAAGTTAAGTTTTTTGTTAGACATTTACTAGGAATAAATCAACACTTAAGAACATATTGTTGTAGAGAATTAAACATTAATTCTATATCAGAGTATTGAATTTTGGCCTTAAAATTTTAATCACATTTATATTATATTCAACTTAGTGATAACTGCATTCATTTTTTGAAATATTTTTTACAACATACTTTCATCTTAAATTCTTAATGTTATTCTAAAATTTAGAAAAACAGTTTTAATGAGATACTTTCAAAGGAATGCTCAGAAGGCTGTGTGGTACTTGCTAGTTATCTGAGATAGCATATATGCTTTCTGTGTTTCAAATACAACCTCTTGAAACTTATTTTTCAAGAAATTTCAGTAATTTTAAAACTTCCCTTTGTGTGTGTGCGCGCGTGCATGTGTGTGTGGTGTATGTATTGTGTAGGTGTTGTATGTATGCATTATTTTTTATGTGTTATGTGTGTGGGTGTGGTGTGGTGTGGTGGGGGCGTTATGTGTATGTCATATGCTGTGTGTATGTGTTATGTAAACCAAGAGAGACTGTTGAGTGTCTTCCTCTATTGCTTGCCACCTTATTTCTTTGAGGCAAGCTTTCTCCTGAACTGGAAGTTTGCTGTCTCAGCTAGGCTGGTCGGCCACCATGTTCCCAGGACTGCCAGTCTCTGCTCCCTGCTGCTGGGCTGTGGCGTGTGCAGCCTGTGTTCTCACAGGGGCTCTGTGGCTGCACACTCAGGTTTTCATGCCTGCAAGCATGCAAGCACTCTTACCTACTGAGCCATCCCCCCAGCCCACCAAACTGCCTTTAAAGCCCCTGAGGAGCCAGAGCACAGAGTCACAGCCATCCACTTACTGTCACTATCAAGAGGTGCCACTCTCTTGGAGACCCATGACATCTCTTCCTTACTGTCCAGTGTTTAAGCGTGGGATGAAGAGAGCTAGACTTGAGGCTGGGATCTGTGGGATTGCCCAGGATAACCCCTTTTGGTCCTCTTTGGATCTCATTTCCCCACAGTTTTAAAATGAGACTGGTATTACTTTTTCCCGGAGACCTTCAGGAAATTTTCTCGAAATGCTATTTAAAGTGTATATGTTGCGGAGGGTCAGTTAGAGTCTCCAGTTAGATCTTTGGATCAGAACTTTGCATATGTCATTTCTGTTCCAAATGTCTCCAATGGTTCCTATAAGCAAAAAAGTATTTTTTTAAAAAAAAATACAAGCAGCTGTTAACATTTATCAAGCACAAAACCACGAGCCAGGAGTGGCTCTAAGCATTAATGGGTTAATGTGCAAGATAGTCCTCTATCTTAGAAGTAAGAGCTAGCACTGTCTCAGTAAGTAGGAAAACAAGCCAGAGAATTATGGAAAGAACCTCGTATAGGTGAGAAGCCGGGCTATGGCATGCACAGAGAGGTGGACACTGAGTCTGGGAGTCTAGAGCCTAAACCACCCAGACAAGCATAGAAGTCGAGAAAGCAAAGTGAGTCTCTGCAGTTCCTCAACACTGCCTCTGCCCCCCTTGGCCTCCTTTGTACTGGATTTGACCATGCACTCTGATGCAGATCGGAGATATGGTCTCCTGGGAAGTGGTCTTGGCACATGAGGTTGAGATGGAGACAGGCTGGATCCTACTGTTGTAGGGTGACCTAAGACATACATGCAGGGGAGAAAGTCATGTGACTGTGAGGCCAGGGATGGGAGTGATGTTCAGGAAAGCTGAGGGTTGCCAGGAAACCACCAGCACAGAAAGAGACTGTGGGGGTGATTCTCCCTCAGGTTCCCAGAGGGACCCAGCCAGGCTGACATCTTGGCTGATGCCCTAGAAGTATAAGAGACTCAATTTCTGTTTGCCTAAGCTGCCATGTCTGTGGTCCTTTGCTACGGCATCCCCGGGAACCCAAGGCGCTGTGTTTCTTTCTCTGCTGCTTTCCGGTGAGGTCAAGGAAAGAATTGCAGGGATGACGCCAAACCCTAAGAATCGGGGGCTTTGGGGGTGGTGGTGTTGCATTAGCTCATTTCCTTTTTCTCTGATTAGACTGACTACAAAACCAACCCACTGAGATTAAGAGGACTGAGCATCTCAGCGGCCATTATCTCTTGGTAAGTAAAGCTGGTCCCAGAGGACTGCGGGCTGCACACTCTACATCCACTCATCTTGCAGTCAGGCTGTGGGGGCGGGGGACCCTGCACTTCCTCTGGCCTTGCTTTAATTGTTAGGGCATGGAGAGACGACAACCGCACCTCCAGCAACTGACTGAGTCATGGAACAGCAGAGGAGTATACTTTCAAATTGCTTAATGCTTTAGGGTAGAATTTCAAGTCAAATGGTCACTCAGGGAAGCATTAGTAGTTAGGTGTTAGGCTGTGGAAGAAGCCAGGGGCTTCTGAATTTCTTACTGGGAAAAAAAAAGGCCTAGAAATCAGTTTTAGAGATATAGAATTGAAAACCCAGGTACTATGGAAGCTGCCAGAGGATTCTGAGATCAAGACTTGCCTAGCTAGTTAATGAGATTGTCTCAAAACCAGAAAGGAGAGATGGCTGTGAGTAGGCTCTATAGCAGGGCAATTGCCCAGCATGTGGGATGTCCTAGGCTCACTCCATAGTCCAGTAAGGTACATCTCTTTCTTTCTTTTTCCCCCTTACTGTATTGTATGCACACACATATATTACATTCTAAACAAATCCCAGCTAGTACTCTTTACATAGGTTACATGGAATCATACCATGGATGGTTGGGATGGTTGGTTATCTTTCCAGACATAGTCAATGTTCCCATCTGGCAGGTAGAGCGGAAGCTACTGGAAGGAATTCATGTCTGGCAGTTCTCAGTGAAAGCAGTGACGTTATGGATAGTTGGCTGGCAGACTTTGGGGACATGAGAATACTGACAAGAACGATATGAAGAAGACAAAGGCAGAAGCAAAATAAGGCTACCTAAAAAGTGGGGGTGTAAGGGGAACCCCAATAGACTGCAGCACAGATAAACATGAAGGCTGAGGAGAAGGTTCACAGAGGAAAGTCTGATACTAATACAAGGACCAGAGGTCAGATCCCATTCCTGTCGTACATGGTTTACCATCTTGAATCCCAGAACAGGGCACTAGAGAAGCGAGCTAACTAGCTAGTCCAAGCAAATTGGTGAACTCTGAATTCAAACAAGAGACCCTACCTCAGGAAAAAGTGGAGCATAATCAAGAAGACACCAACATCCACTGCTTCTCAGCCTTTTGGCTAAGATCATGTGGAGGGAGAATTTGTAGTTTGCTCCCTCACCTTCACCTGCCAGTATTTCTTGGTTCTTGGGTGGCTCACTCCATTCTCTGCTTCTGTAGTTATGGGAATCCCCGTAGTCTTCCTTCTTCAGTGTCCACTCGGATGATACAGGGTCATATTCTGTTTCAGTGTCTTTAATCACATCTGCAAGGATCTTTTCTGCTCACATTCATTAGCATTCACTGGCTCCAAATAATTGGGCGTACTATCATGACTCAGTCTGTTTCACAGTGAAGGCCACTGAGGTGAGCTGGACAGTGTGTGGACTTGGTGACTGAGTCACTGGCCACAAAACCTTCCACAGAGGACCATAGGAACAAGTAGGGAGGCAGCACTGACAAGTCAGTCTCTGGGTACCTGGAAATATGGTCATCCTATCATGCTCAAATTCCTGGAGGGCCATTTTCTTCAAATTCCTCACCAGTATCAAAAAGGTTTTTTTCTTGGAAGACAGAGAGGAAGATGTAGACAAAGCAGCCACTTTGGTCACGAGTTTGAAAGTCTTAATGCAGTATGAGATTCTCTGGAATTCCTGGCAGCGGCAGACATGAGTCATATATAAATGTCACTGTCTGACATTTATAGAATATTCTTCATGGCACTTTCTAGAGCTTTGTTAAGAGAGAAGCACTGAATTTTTTGGATGGCCGGGTCATTCTCCAAAGACCTTTTGTTAGAACAATAGGTCAAATCAAAGGAAATGAAACATTGCAGGCGCAAGTTAAGGACCCTTAGCTTCAAAAAGCCAAGGAGACAGACTGCTCACCTGGCTTTTAACAACTGGCTGCAACTCAGGTCTAGGAGCTCCAACATCCTCCAAGGGCACTGCACACAGACACACACGCAGGCAAAACACCCACACACACAAAAGTAAAATATTTTTAAAGAATAAATTTCCCAATAGTTCATTGGAAACTGTTTCAGTCAAACATGGAAGTTTGATATTGGAAAGGTGCAGAGTTTATGTGAAACCAACTTTAAGAATATGCGTTGTCAGTCATAGCCTCTTAGTCAGCTGCACAGACAGGAAGAAGGTCCTGGCTCCATCTTAGCTGGTGAGCAGGCCTTGGGGAAGCCCACCTTAGTCAAGTATGTCATTCAAATTCCCTTTTCCATTCACTGCTTTAGTGACCACTATGTGGTCAGCTATGGCCAATAAGAAGTAGGCAAGTCAGTTTGAAGTAATTTGTGAAGATTTTGCTTCCTGACAGAAGGAAGGCAGAAAGGGCATCCTGTTTCCTGTTTCTTAGTTGCTTTCAAACAATTCTGTGTACAATGAGAAAACTATAACCACGTAAAGGTAACACAGCCAACATACCACCATGCAGTCTACATCCATCTGGGCTCGACACTGGGGCCGTCATCAGATCTGACTAACCATTACTTGATTAGATGTATTCTATTAAAAATATTTATTATTTTTGTGTGTGTGTGTGTGTGTGTGTGTGTGTGTGTACACCTATGGAAGGTCAGGGGTTCATATCAGTACTTTAAATATTCCTTACTTTATTTTTGGAGACAGGGTCTCTGGATAAACCTGTAGCTCACTGACTGGCTAAGCTGGCTGACCACCAAACCCCTGTGATTCTCCTGTCTTTTCTATAAGTCCTAGGACTACAAGCATGTGTTAACACATCCAGCTTTTATATGGGTGTTGGGGACTGCAACTCATATTCTCATGTGTCTACAAAAAGCACATTACCTGCAGAGAGACTTAACCTCAGTCCCAAGAGCTTTATTTCTTGAGCTACTGGATGTGCTAATTGTCATTGTAACCAGATGCATGCTAACTCCATCAAACTCTGAGTTTAACTTTTTTCTTCAGTTGCCACCAGGATGCTCAATCCTTTTCAGGGAGCTAGGACCTCATTGGGGAGTAAAAATTCCTTCTGGTGTTGCAAGTAGAATAGATTCATCCTACTTTGTCTGGCCTGCGTATGCTGGTACAGGCTAGAGATGAAGAAATAGACACCAAGGCTAAACTTTTCACTCAAGTGCTTTGGGAACAAGTCCTGGGAGAGAAGCTAAGAGACTGACTGGGCAATGGGAGAAGGTAAGAAAGGAAGCGGCTGCATCAGGGCCTCTGCTCTGGAGCTGGGAAGGCACTGCAGAGTTGACCCTGCTGAGGTAAAGTTGACGAAGCTTTGTGCCCTACATGGGTCTCTCTTTATAGAGAAGATATTAGAGGAAAGGGTGTAGCCTTTGGCAGGAGGCAATTCCTGAAGAGGGACTCATCTATAAGCAGCCAGCAGCCAACACACCCTGCAGTTGGGAAATGAGAACACAGGTCCTGAAGGGGCTGGCTGGGCGGCCACCAGCGTGTTGCCAAAGAGAACCCCTCCCTTTTCCTGCTGCACACTGTGGCAGGCAGCCATGAAAAACACTTCCATTTCCTCCAGGGGAACCCTTCTGGCTTCTGATGCGGTCCTTGAGGCTAAACACTCTAAAGGACAGACTCTATCCAGGGAAGGATGAGAAGCCTGCAGCGAGCAGCTGGTTCCATGGTTACTCATACACTCCACCCAGTCCGGCAGGCTCTGAAGCAGACCTCAGCAGGAAGAGGAGAAACGTAGACTTTGCACAGATTGCCCACACTGGGCTGCAATGGAGCACCCAAAGAGGCGGATGTGGCTTGGGAGAGGGGACATTGTTAGAAGGAAACACCCATGCATTATCCAAACTTGTCCAGGTAAAAGTCAGGCAGGATTTTAGAAATCTGGTGGTTTTTAGACAAAAGAAGTGCGTCAGATACAGTGGCATGACACACCCAGGTCCAACATCCTCTGGGAAAGAAGAAATTTGAATCAAGTTTTGTTTTGACTAGATGGGATGCTTTGTGGCCAGGATGTGGACTTCAGGATGGCTTTGTTGCCTACTGCCAGCCCTCATGCCCTCCCCCCTCCCCATCTCCTCTTGGCTGAATGCAGTTGTTAGACAGCCCTGTATTACTCCTTCTGGGAATTGTTGGAATTCTCCTCCCTTCTGAACTGTGGATTCATGCCTCTGGAGTGGTGGCATTGGCATGAAATCTCACATTCACATCCCTTAGAGGGTCAGTTTCTAGCTCTCTCAGGGAATGTCACTATTTGCACATCCTCTCCCTCCCTCACAGGATGGCTCCTTGGAGGGGTAGGCAGACAGGTTTTGTTTTATTTGAGCAGAGTGATGGAAGGATAATCTTAGTAGTTCCTCCATGTTTTTCTAAGGATGAGCTTCTATTGTGGTGTAGAAAGGAAAGGCTACTGCTGTCCGGGTTTGACATTGAGTGGAGTAGGTAGGGTCTCAAAAGCTTTCATGGGTGGTCTAGGGAGAGGCTGTGCATGGCCAGGGTTTAATTACCCCCTCCCCCCAGTTTTTGTGGGTTTGGATACAGCCAAAAACTACTTGATGACTCCATCATCTCAATTCCATGCTGTTCACCATGTGTCATAATACAGCGCTGTGAGGTGGGGTCTGTGCTGGCTTGCTTCCTATTGGTATGATAATATCACAATCAAAAGTAGCTTGGGAAGGAAAGGGCCTTAAAAAAAAAAAAAAACAGTTTATAGTTCATCATGGAAGGATGTCAGGAGGAAGAAACTGAAGCAGAGGCCGGGGAGAAATGCTGCTTATTGGTTAGTTCTCTGTGACTCACACTGTTTGTTGTATAATACAACCCAGGAATTCCCCAGGGTCACCCTGCCCATAGTGTGCTGGGCCCTCCCACACCAATTACGAATTGTGAAAATGCCATACGGATTTGCCTAAGAGCCAATCTTAGGGAGACATTTTCTCAACTGAGGTTCCCTCCTATTATGTGACTTGAGCTCTAAGAATGCAGAATGTATAACACAGAGAAAGTTAATCATAGTAAAGACATATGTGGTGAAAATTGGGCCTGGATTCCCACACTGACAATCCAGTCTAAGACCTATGCTCAAAAATACTACTTTTACTTTGGGTCAGGTCTACTTCGTAGTGATCTATCTGATGGAGTAATGGTGTCTTAGGATCTCATTGCTGTGAAGAGATACCATGACCAAGACAACTCTTATAAAAGAAAACATTTAATTGGGGCTGGCTTATAGGTTCAGATATTCAGGCCATTATCATCATGGTAGGAAGCATGGCAGCCTTCAGGCAGATGTAGAGCTGGAGAAATTGCTGAGAGGACTATATCTTGATCTGAAGGCAGCCAGAAAGAGATTGTATAGGCAGGGTATCAGGAGGAGGCTCAGATTCCAGAATGGGTGGAGCCTGAGCATGTGGCATCTCGAAGGCTGCCTACACAGTGATGCACTTCCTTCAACAAAGGCACACCTCCTCCAATAAGGCCATACCTAATAGTGCCACTCCCTATGGCCAAGCACTCAAATACATGAATCTATGGGGCCAAACCTATTCAAAATAAATGGATAGCAATCGCATAGAAAGAAGACAGCAGTGACACAGAGTGGTACTGACACTGTTGCGAACTGCTCATTGGAACAAGTGAAAGCGGTCTATTAACTGAGCAAAACTTGGCAAGGTAGGAGAGGAAAAAAAATCCTTAGTTCTTTTATACTGTCCTCAGATAACATGAACGTGTATTCTCCACCTCTGGGGGAGTTCTCAGACTGTGCTCATAACCACTCCAGGAAAGTTTATATAATATAAAGTAAAAATCCACCCTGGGTCCATGCTTTAAATTCCATCAAGTGTATTATAGTCTCTCTTTCCCCATGGGATTAGTGCCTTTTGGCTGCCACAACAGCTTACCACAGATTTGCTGGTTCAGAACTTATTCTCTCACAATTCTAAAGATGTATTGAAACAGTTAATTCCCCAGCCTTCAAATTAGGTCATCTTGCCATCCATAGAGAGAAGCTCTTATAAGCATCACCCGTCAATAAAACAGCCTATGGCCAATGATCTGAGGCAGGAAATAGGAGGTGGGAGACTAGCAAGGAGAGAGCGGATTCTGGGAATTAGTGAGAGGTGTGTGCTGAGTTCTGCTTGGTCATGTGGAAGGGACTGTGTGATGTGGTTTCCAACCCTGGAACAGAGCTGACAGGAAAGCTGTCCGAAGCAGAACACAGGCTGTCAGCTTGAACCCCATGATTTGACTTCGGTCTGTTTTTTTGTTTTTTGTTTTTTTTTTTTTTACCACTCTCAAACACACCTTCTTTCAGGAACCCCTCTTCAAGCCAAAGGTGGTCTTTGGCAGGCATGAGAGATTTGCCCAGGGACATAGAGGAGGTCAGAAGTATGGGAGCTGAGCAGAGGTAGCCAGGCACATAGTTGAATTCAGAATAGAATAAAGGGGAGATTCCCCCAGGAAATCTGAGCTGACAGATATAAACAATGAGGAGATTCACTCCAGACTTGGAGCTTTCAAACCTGGCAGTGGGTGGGAGACCCAAGCCTGCCAAAAGGGTTCCCTTTTGGTTCCATGGCTCCAGTTCTCTCCACCATGGCAGTGGTAGAGAAACAGTCACTGAACCATAGGATGGCTTCCACAGGGCCTTCTGAGTCCAGATGTTTGAAGCAGTGTCTGATAACCTTTTCTTCCTGGGTCACTGCTGTAATCAAGGCTTGGAACTGTCCAAGCTACTGCACTGGTTGGCTCCTAAATAGACTCAGTATTTGATCATGGTGGTGCTCTCCCAGAGTCTGAGGGTGCTCAGTGGTTTGTTTGTTTGTTTAATTTGTTAGATTTACTTATTTTTGTTTTATGTTTGCGGGCATGCATATCTATATACCTATGCACTTCAGACATACAGTGCCCATGGAGGTCAGAAGAAGGTACCAGAGCCTGTGGAACTGGAGTTACAGATGTTTGTGAGCCATCATGTGGGTGCTGGGAATTGAACCTGGGTCCTCTGGAAAAACAGTCAGTGCTTTTAACCATGGAGCCATCTTCTTTTTAAGTCTTATCAGCCTTTCCCTTCTCTCTAGAAGTCTGCGAGAATTCTGAAGTCAGGATGCCAGCAGGGCTTTTCTCCTTTAAATGGCCATAGGGGAGACTCTTTCTCTGCCTTCTCCAGCTTCCCTTGTTCCACCAGCCTTAGCTTATGGCTATGTCTACTTTAATCTGTATTTTTGTCTGTACACAGCTTCTCTTCTTCCTATTTCTTCCCTGTGTGTCTCTTACAGATATGATCATGGTTGGATTTAGGGCCACCCAGATAATTCACCATGCTTAACTTTACTAATTTTGCAAATGCCATTTTCTTCAAATAATGGCATATGCACGGCTTCTGAGGGCCATGCCACCAAAATGTCTTTCATGGCACTACTAGGCAATCCATCACACCCAGCTGAGGCCTGTATTAATTTGAATATTAAGTGACTCGTGTGTGTGTGTGTGTGTGTGTGTGTGTGTGGTGTGGTGTGGTGTGTGTGTGTGTGTGTGTGTGTGTGTAAGAGAAATTTCTCCCTTGGGCATTCTATTCTTCTGCCACTTCTGTTCCCGGTCTTGACACCCCCAGGGACTGGCCCAAGAGCAGCTTGGAGAGAAAGGGAGCAGGTAGGCTGAGGTCTACTTGGCTGCTGCCCATTGGTTCTGGGTGCTCTTGTAAATAGCACTGTTGGAGGGTGACTTCTCGCAGAGGGATTTTCACAGATCATTGCCCTTCTGTGATCTCCCCTAGCCTGTGGGAAGCACAGGTCCCTCCTGAATCCATGTTATTCTGGTGCTGATCTCCCCAGCAGGAGCAACACCAGCTGTGACCTGTAGAGTCTCCAGGTGGAATTACAGTTCAGTTCAGGTGTCCCTTGCAAGAGACCATGGTGCTGTGACCACCTGGAGACAGATTTCAAGGGTTTATGAATTTTTTACCCTTAGATTACAAGGATCAGACCTCCCCACTGCTTCTTCCATGGGCTAGGAGAATTCTATAAAAGACAAAGGTAGCCTGAAGACAATGTTTTGGCAGTTAAAAACAAAACAAAACAAAACAAAACAAAACAAAACAAAACAAAACAAAACAGTTCAGTTCCCACACCAGGCAGCTCACAACAGCTCCAAATTCTGACATATCCAATACTCTCCTCTAGTCTCTATGGGCACCTGCATGCCTGTACACATATCCACACAGACAGACATACCCATCATTTTAGAATTAAATGAATGGAAAAAGAAAAGATATTGCTATAAAGTTGCCTTTTGGTTGCTGCTTCTGTAATTTATAAGGTAGTGATGGATAAATCCCAGAAACAGAGCATCAGTAGACATGAAGATCGATTCAGCAAACCTGTGATGCCTGTTTATAAACGCAGAAGAGTCTGGCTACTGAGATAGGAGGAAAAAATGACCCAGGATGAATGTGGCAGTGTTCCATCCCCACAGTCCTTCTTACTAATGCCAGTGAAAATGCTCCGTCAGAGTAGATGAGGATGAGGGTTGGCGTGAGATATTTGGAGGCTCGTGTTAGGACATGTATCTGAGGGAGATCTTGTGTTAGGGATGCTTACTATGGCTTGCTGTCTAGCAGGGTTCTGTGAGTAACTACATTTAAATGTTCACTCCTCTTCAGGCCCTGCCTGCCTCAGCTGAGGTTCAGCGACTCCCTCATCCTCTGCCGTCATTACTGAGGCAGCTACCCAGCCCAGCAAGCTTAGTTTGCAGCCAGAATCCTCTGTCAGTATCTGTCAAGGTCACAGCACGGGAAACAGAATCCCATCTAGCTGGTTTGTTCGTAGAAGCTTTAACGAAGGACTTCTTTGTAGAGGTCAAGGACTCTCTCTGTGGTCACAGTCAAGGGTTCCCACAGACACTAAGGGCAGAGCAGGCAGAGAGGGGAACATCGGAGCTTAAGGGGTAAAATGTGAAGGGAACCCAGAGACTACAGGAGAGAGACAGGCCCAGTAGCAACCGTGGCTCACCGTACGCAAGGAATGCTTCTGGGTCCCCATCATGCCCTCATGCCCTCAGCCATTCCACCCACAGCTGCAGTCTCACCCTGACAGCTTTCCACCTAAAGGGAGACAAGTGTCTTTCTGATTTATTTCTACAGCCTTCTCCGAGGCTGCACCTGCTCTGTGGTGCTTAGAGGCGCAGCCAGGAATGCTGGGAGAGTCGGTGCCCCCAAGGCAGCCAGGCAGCGGTGGGTTGGGTGTCAGAGTGGGTGGAAAAAATGCTGTCTTCCATCTTTCAGGAGGAAATTCCAAGAGACATTCTGTAATTCCTCAGAGATTCTCCCCATAGGCAAATGCTAGTTGTTCTCTGCTGGGATCTCCATGACAGCTTCTTTGTTTCGCTGAGATAGACTTTTGATATGCAAGTGCAGCCTGGCTTGAATTTAGGGCAAGTCTCTTGCATCAGCCTCCCAAGTCCCAGGTCTTAGGTGTGAACAACTATGGCAATTCAGTTATACTCTTTTGTTTTTTTAAAGTTAATTTTTATTATTTTAAATGATGTGTGTGTGTGTGTGTGTGTGTGTGTGTGTGTGTGTGTGTGCATGCGCACATGAGTGAAGATGCCTGAAGAGGCAGCAGATCCCCTGATGCAGGAGTAACAGACAACTGTGAGTCCCATGGATGCTGGAAACTGAACTCAAGTCCTCTGAGGAGCCGCAAGTGCATTTAACCTCTGAGATGCTTCTCTGGCCCCTCAATTACTCTTTGCACTTCTGTCTCTCTCCTAGCTGACCACCCTGACTCCTCCTGCCTTGGAATCACCTTCCAAATGCATCACTGGACTTTGTCTTTGTCTCAGGCTCTGCTCACTAAGGAGCTCCTCTCAGATGTGGACAAGCATAGCTGCAGTCAGAATAAAAACCTCTGAACAGGAAAGACTAGCGGAAAATGTGACCTATACCCCCTCTCTATTACTCTGCAAACTCTGCTAGGTCCCTCATTGGCTCAATCAGCACAAAGCCACTAGGCAAGGAAGCCTAGGGGACAGGATCTTTCAGAGGAAGGCAGCTCAAGATAGGATTTAAAAAGAAAGATGAGGAAGAAGTTAGATACTTGTAGTTAATATAGGAAACGTTATAATTGTATTATGCTGAAGGTCATCACACAAGGTTCACACTCTAGATCCCTAACTACAAACCTAAGCCTAGCTCCCCAAGGCTGTGACATATCTGAGCTGAAGGTCAGGCCCAGCTTAATAGGAGTCTCTGAGTGAAGGTCAGGATCCTGAAGGAGACTCTCCAGCTGCAGTGTGGATCGAGGTGGTGTCTCTCCAGATTATGCAGAGCAGAGCCTTACTCGTGGTCTCTGTTTATACACTGTCCAATGGGCATCACGGGGTTCTAGGCTGGTGTTTGGTTATCTTGACCAAATGACATCAGTGGGTTTTGATTATCAGGTGTAGCCTTGGGTATAACCAGGCTATTTTTATATGTCTAAAAGGCATTTCTGTACTATGTTCATTACAAAAAAAATAGGTATATGTCCTAATTTGCTTCTTTGTTGTTATGATAAATACCACCACTAAAGGCAGTTTGGGGAAGAAAGGTTTTATTTGGCTCACATATCCAGACCACAGTCTACTATTGAGGGAAATCAGGGCAGGAACTCAAGCAAGAGCAGAGGCAGGGACAATGGAGGAAAGCTGTCAGCTGTCTTGTTCTGGGTCATTTACTCAGCTTGCTTTCTTATCACCCAGGGTCACCTTCCTAGAAGTGGCACTGTCCACACTGGGCTGGATCTTCCCACATCAGTAGTTAATTAAGAAACAGAAATCACTATTCAAGAAAACAGACATGCCAACAGGCCAGTCTGATGGAGGTAAATCTTCAACTGCAGTTCCTTCTTCTCGTGTGACTCCAGTTTGTGTCTAGTCAATACAATATGATGAAGCAAGTGGAGTAGCCGTCATTTCTAAAATACTTATCCTTTTTTTTTTGTTTCTTAAGACAGGGTTTTGTTATATAGTCCAGGCTGGCTTCAAATTCATGATCCTGCTTCAGCCTCCTGGGTGCTGTAATTACAGGCATGTGCAGCCACATCTGACTCAAATCTCTTCCTCAGTCATGACAGAAATAATAAAATAATATGAATTAACTTTCTTCTTGCCAATGTGAGATGAACTAAACCTCTGAAACTGCAAGCTAGCTCCAATGAAATGTTTGCATTTATAAGAGTTGTCGTAGTCCTGGTTTCTCTTCACAGCAATGGGAACCTTAACTAAGACAGAAGCTAAGCTCTGTGCAGTTGGATGCAGTACCATGAATATACAAAGTCACGAGAAACATTAAAATACCAGTTGATTTTTTTTCATTTAATGTCAAAGTTTTCATTCACACATACTGATTGCATACTGGGTTGTGTCTCACAAGGAAGTGAGATTATATTGGAGACACAGGGCTTGGTTTCAGGATTGTCCAATGACAGTAGTAAACCTGCCTAGAAGGACTTGTGTAGATGCTAGCAGAGGCAGCAGCTAAAGGCTTCCTGGGAACTCTGAAGCTCCCTACAGCTTTTAAGTAGTAAACACTACTGTAGGAGTACACCCAGGGTGTACTTCCCCTCTATGGAAGGCAAACCCTCTGGGAGCGGGTTTCTCTTTCATGAAGGATCTCACCAGATACAACGCATTCCTAGGGATTCTCTCCAATAACTTTTATTTTAAAATCAAAGGTGAAGGAAAAGCATGACTTATAAAAACATCTTTCAAGTGGGAATAGGGTTGAGATGGCTCTGAGAGTAAAATGTTTACTCAGCAAGCACGAGGATTCGAGTTCAGATTTCCAGCACCCATGGAAAAAGCAGAGTAGGGTAGCATGCTCTTACAACCCCAGAGTGGAAACAGAGGATCTCAGGGGTTCATAAGCTAGCCAACCAAGATGAAATGATGAGCCCCAAGTTCACAGAGAAACCCCTCAAAATATGACTTAGAGAGTAATAGAGGAGGGTTTGGGACTTTGGCCTCTGCTTTTCATAGGTGAACACACATGCACACTCATGCCAAAATATAGATATACAAACCTTTAAAGTATTCCATGTTGTCAGTCTTCATATGCAGAAACGTCACTGCAGACTCTATTGGCTGCTGTTGGGTGTTTGAACTGTAGTGTGGTCGAGGTGCATTTGAAGAGCTTGGGGGTGCTTTCCAGGTGCTTTAGAGGAGGAGCTGTCTCCTCTGACACCAGGATCAGCTCAGTGCTCGGCTGCTCCTGCCTTTCCTCGATTACTATTTGACCTTGACAAATAGATACAGTTACCTTGTACCTTAGAACAGAAATCCTGTGGTTTATTTTCTCTGTCCTCATTTGATTTAGAGAGATCAGACATCTAGACAGAATGAGAAAGCCAATCAGAGTCATATTGCCAGTAAACAATATACCTGGGCCAGGAGCCCATTCCCGTGCTTGCTTACCTGTAGTTCAGCCATTCCTTAAGTAACTTATAGTGTCATTCACAAGGCCTTCAGAAAGCATTCAGTATGGACTGAATGGCGACCTCCTTTCATATGCTGAAGTCCTTACTTCAATACCTCAGAATGTGACTGTATTTGGAAAAGGATCAGAATGGTAATTAAAGTGGACCATAATTCAATATGACTGGTATACCAAGAAGACAAGAAGATGAAGTAAGGGCAAACATATGCACAGAGGGAAACCCATGGGAGGCCTCAGGGAGAAGAAGCCATCTTTCCACACATACAGGGCAGATGAATCGGTGGAAACCAATCCTGCCAACTGGACCCTGGGATTTCTAGCTCCCAGAACTGTTAGAAGAAAAAAAAAATGCTATAATTTAAGACAACCACCCTGTGTTAGTTTGTTATGGTGATCCTTGTAGATTAATCTAGTTGCTTACCAAAACTGACTGAATAAATGGACAAGCAAACCAAGCAGTTCTCTGTGTCTCATTCATTGGCCAAGTCACTGAGATAGTAAGTTTACTTGTTATTTTTGGTTTTGGTTTTTGACACAGGGTTTCTCTGTGTAGCCCTGGCTGTTCTGAAACTCACATTGTAGCCCATACTGGCTGGCCTTGAATTCACAGGGATCCATCTGCTTCTGCCTCTTGAGTGCAGGATTAAAGGCTAATGTCACCACCACAGCTCTAGAAGATACATTTTAAATGGTACATCTCCTTCTTGACATATCAAGTTTCTTCTATGTGTGAAATGGGAGAGTTACTGTGAGTGTTAATCTTTACTCTCAACTTTAATGGTCTTCATGAAAATACCCCTTTGGAATGTCAGCCAGGGTTTGATTGCAGTGGGAAGACCCATTTAGAAAGTGGACAACTCTGTCTTATGAACTGGAGTCCTTGGATTAAAGTAGGATGCTAGCTGAGCACTGACATTCAACTTGCTGTGTTTTCTAGTGCAGATGTCTGCTGCTGGATTTAGCTACTTTGTATGTTCATCTTTGTTCCACCCTTCTCCACCTCTTTTTTTTCCCCTCCACTTCAAACCCTAACACTAGATAAGAGAGAAAAAAGAATAAAGAGTAAAGGAAAGAGATACCTAAATAAAGTCAGGTGTCAGAAAGGGGGTGATGTTATTATTAATCTATTTACTGCTGATTAGAGACATCAAGTTTCTTGGGGTAAGTTTTAGCTTCACAATCAGGATACATAATTTCCTCTTGTTGTTTCTTCTTTGTACACAGCTACTTAACAAACAGTGATCAACAACAAAAACCAACCAACAACCCACCCTGCATCTTGGGGCCCTAGCATTTATTTATCCTTTGAAAACTCCCCAGAATTCCAAACGTCACACTATCTGCAGAAACTATCTGCAGCGGGCAAAATTACACCCCTGCTGGAGCATGAGGCAAATCACAGTCAGCTGCTGTGGACAGTCTGAAGCAGTCTCATGTCACCACACCTGGGATTAAAGCAAAACATATTCTTATAGTATTTCTATCTTTTTTTTTAAAGAAACCAAAATCCCACAATTCTCACTTATGCGGTGTGACCTTAGATTCCTGCTCCACACCTTCCCAGTCATGCTGAATCACTCGGTGAGCCAAATTGACCTTTCTCTCCTTGAGTAGCTTTTGTCAGATAACTGTCATAGCAACGAGAAAACAAACCTATATAGAAAACTGGTAGGACCTAAGGAGGGGACACTTACTGTGATAAACCCATGTGGGTCACAGCTTCTGAGAACAGGTTTGTGGAATAACTATGGGAGAATGTGGTGAGTCCATCTTTATAATTCCTAGAATGCTATAGGCAGAGGTTACTGAACAATTGTGGAGGCAGTTTGGAAGAAGAGGATACTGAGAGAAGTTCTAACAGTGGAAGTTTCACAGTGGGACTAGGGCTCTGTCAGGATGGAAGTAGAGGCGATATGTGTTATAACCTGGCAGGAAATCCGGCTCCATTCTGCCCATCTTGAGACTATGAATGGGGCAATGAGCTAATTTGTTGAGTGGAGGAAATCTCAGGACAGGATAGCATTAAGACTGTGTGATGGTTACTGTGCTTAAGATTTGCATCAAGAGAGAACAGAAAGATCAGGGAATGTGAAGTGTGGTAAAGATAAGAGTATGAGCAAGTTTACCACTGTGGTCAGGTAGGCTGTGGAGAAACAACTGTGATTGGTTGTCACCAGGAGAGACAGTAGGAAAGGCTCTTGGATGACAAAACTCTATTCAATGAAGATTTGGAAATGGAAGTTCAACAGAAAACCCTGTTGTCAGAAGCCACTGGAGGAATTTTCTGCTCAAAACAACCTACAAAAGGGTTTCCCCCGTGGTCCACACTGGAGGCTGTTGGAACTGAAGTTCTACACGTCAAACTGACAGCAGAATCTGAAGCAGCAGAATCATGTGATTTGGCAAGGAAATCACAAGGGTGTGGGGCTTATGGAGGCTTGAGCCAAGCTGCTGAAGTTAGGCAATATGTTCTTTGCAAGGAGTCCCTGAACGGCCACCTTGTAAAGTTGGGAAGGTGAAACCCAAGTTGAAGTGGATGACATTACAAGATGTTGGAGACGTCAGGACCATGAGATGTTTGTTGAGGAAAGCTGCTGGAATGAAATGCAGCTGGCCCAAGAAACGTCACATGATCTAAAGGGTCAAGGTTGCCCAAGGCAGTTGTCATTCAAGTGATTCTATCACAAGCCTGAGATGCTACATATAGCACTATAGGATTTAGCTCTCGTCTTTCTGGGTATGAGCCTTGCTTTGGTCTGATCTTTTCTTGCTTACTCCTCCCATTAGTAATGTTTATTCTTTGCCATTGTATTTTGGAGCTATGTAACCTGCCTTTTGTATTTATCAGGACTCCTAAGAGATTATCTTGAGTCTCAGAACAGTGTTGAGACTGTTACAGATTATAAAGACTTTAAAGTTGGACTAAATCCAGTTTGCATTATGTGATAGAAATGAGGCTTTAAGGGCCAAGAGTGGAATATTTGATTTAAAGTGATGTGTTTGGGTGGCAAGCTGACAAGGGCTGGAACTGTGATTAGTCTTTCCCGACAACTTGGCTGGATATAGAATTACCATAGAAACAAGCATCCTGGTGTACCTGTTGAGGGTGTTTCTAGAAAGGAAAGCCCACCTTTCCTTTGGATAACAGGATTCCTTGGGCAGGGGTACTGAACAGGTTGAAATGGAGAAAGCTGGCCAAATACCAACCTTCATCTCCCGCTTCCGGAACCTGATCAGTGGCTCTATGCTCCTACACCATGCTCCCTCCCCCCACCTCCAAATTATTAGGCATAGCTAAACCCTCCTTCCTTAACTGGCTTTTGACACATGTTTTGTCACAGCCACGGGAAAAGTAGCTAATACAGGGAGAATGTGGGGGAGGCGACAGAAACGTCACATAGTAGATTTCTCCAGTTCTCCTGGGAAGGAGGAAATCACACCTAATAATTTTTCCTCATTGTTAACTTTGGTTATATTTTGGTTAATGTAGACATCCATTTACCTCTCTTGTGATAAATAACACTTTATTAGTTACCAGGTAGGAAACTGCCTTGTTAAGCCAGACCCCTCCCCACAAAAGAATTGCTCCCCACTTCCTAAATATATAATCCTCAACTGTGCTAATAACAACCCATAAACTTTTCCAACTGTCATAAATGATCCCAACTTCTTTAGAAAGAAATGCAAAAATTTGTACTTTAAAGAAAAATGAGAAAAGAAAAACATTTGATGTTCACATGCAGAGAAAGAAGTCACGTGTTGGGAAATCTCTTCTCTAAGATGGAAAGTTTCTAGGCGAGCCCCCAAGAACAGCAATGTCTACAAACAGCACTACGTTATTTTCAAAGACATCACATGCGTCACAGTTTCCATGTATGCCACGCAGTTTATCTTCTTTACATTCATTATCGTTTATTCTAGCAGGTGAGAGTACTCCAGAGATGCAAGGCAGGAAAGACAACTTCAGATTTATGGCTCCTGACTGCCAGAGCCCTATTTACTTAAAGCTCATGAAGAAGATGACATCATTGAGCTGTAAGTATGGAGTTTAAATGAATCCTGAACATGTTCCTGAGCCTGAAAGAGAAACAGGATTCCAGCTCACAAGAAATCAGCACCTCCTCCCCTCTCCCTCCTCCTCTCTTTCCTCCTCTCCCTCCTCCTCTCTTTCCTCCTCTCCCTCCTCCTCCTCTTCTTCCATCTCTCCTTCCCCCTCTCCCTTCTCCTCTCCTTCCTCCTCTTCCATCTCTTCTTCCCCCTCTTCCCTCCTCCCCAGGCAGGGTTTCTTTATACAGACCTAGCTGTCCTAGAACTCTCTCTGTAGACAAAGCTGGCCTCACATTCAGAGATCCTCCTGCCTTTGCCTCCTATGTGCTGGGATTAAAGATGTGGGCTGGAAAATCAGTGCTTTTTGTTGGCTACCATTCCCCCTTTTCCCCACTCCTCTTTTCTTGGCTTTTAAGAAAAGTCCAGACCTGTCTTTGTGTGTGTGTGTGTGTGTGTGTGTGTGTGTGTGTGTGTGTGCGTGTGTGTGTGTGTGTGTGTGCATGTTTGAGTGCATGAATGTCAGTTCATAGGTACCATGGTGCATATGTAGAGTTCATAGGACAGATTCTAGTTTCCATTCTTATTTTCTGCAGTCTCTACCTCCCGTCTCTTTGCAGGAGTGCTGGGATGATTACAGAGGAAGATGCCACCACTCTGGACTTTTACTTGGAATCTGGGGATTTGTATACAGATCCTCACAAGTGCATAACAAGTGTTTTACAAACTGAGCTGTCACTCCAGCCTGAGAGCACTGAGATTTTGACACTCAGTCTTGAACATTGGGTTCACAGCATCTCAGCTGACAGCACGTGGCAGAGGTTACAAGGAGCCAGGGTAATGGCTGTAAAAGGAGGGAGGGAAGAGGTTTAGGCTGCTTGGCATCAATGGTGGATTGGAAGTCAGAGGACCCCAGATGCCACCCCTAGACCTCACAGCTGGTGAGAACTTGGTAGCTTCCTGAGTTCTGAAGTTCCAACTTTTGCTTTCAGGTGCTACTGGTCTCTTGGGAGCAGGGGGTGTCCTCAGTAAAACACAGTACCTTAGGTAGACAATAGTGGGACCTTCTTGGACTTGACATCAGTTTAATGAATAAACACATGGACACTCATACATTTTTAACCTTAGGCCTTTTGCCTGGGCTTCCTCCCAGCCAGCTCATCTAACTTAATCTTATTATTCTAGACCACATCCCACCATGTGACTAGTCCTTTACCTCTTTTCTGGCAGTTTCCTGGAGCAGGAGTCCTCGAGTTAAAACAAATTGCCCACTGTTTCCACAAGGACTAAGTAATGATTGCCTCTTTCCTAGAATACAAAACTGAATTTGGAAATCAAAGGTGATTTTTTTTTTTTACCCCATTTGAACAAACCGTTCAGTCCTGCAAAGAACTTTAGAAGAAACCTCAGTGGACCCTGGAGGCAAAACCCAAACAAGAACTAGTCTGCTCCCTTGTCTAAAACTGCGTTCCTGAAATGGCTCATGGCTGTCATTAATGAGGTTAGTATTCTAGTTCAAAATTACTTAGGAAACATTATCAGTACTATTTTCTTGTTGCTATTGTCCAGCTGTTTGCACCCTAGGATATCTGTGAATATGACCAACACATTCTTTGATTGCCTTTAATTAAAAAAAAAAAAATCCAATGGCCAGTTAGCTGGGCAGGAAGTGGAAGGTGGGACTTCCTGTGCAAAAGGAACCGTGGGAAGAAGAAGTAGGAAGGTCCTGGTCCCCAGGAGACCTGAGAGGAGACTGACTTGATCACAGGTTTTGAAGGGACAGCTAGCCACATGGTTGTATGGGACTAGGTAATCAGGTTAACTTACATGAGCTATTATTATTATGAGAGTCTATCTGCTAAGGCCTAAGGTTTTCAAATACTAAAAGGTCTCTGTGTGGTTATTTGAGAAAAAGCTGGTTAAGGGATAATTGCTACCATATTAATTTCTAGCAATCTTAGTATTTACAGGGCATTAGATTTCTAATACATAGAACTTTAAAGAAACACATTCAAAAGACAGCAGCACTAGATTCAATTTCCATGTACCTCAGCATAATTTTCAGCCTGTATCAGACTTTAGGGTTTTTGTTTGTTTGTTTGTTTTACCTTTTGAGTTTGAAGAATCCCAGAGAGGGGCTGTCTGTGTCTTTGGCTGTGTTCAGACTGGTAGTGACAAAGGGGACTTGGAAATTAAGCCTTCGGAAATGAGACAATACTTCTCAAAATAGTCCAAGGGTTTTGGTTTTGTTGTTGTTGTTGTTTCTTCTCCTTAAAGCAGAGGGATAGGGTCTAGAAAAATGTCCCGGAGAGCTCAGGTTTGCCTGGATGGTTTGTTAAACTGTTTCCTTTCTCTTTGAGGTTTCTCACACCATTAGCGGGCTGGCCTGGGCTACCCACGGAGGATTTATTCAGTAGTGTTCCTATTGATTACAGTGATTACAGAATTGCCCTGACTTGGAATTCACCAAGACTTTTATCAATACACAAGATAAGCACAAGGCTTTATCTATAAGATGTTCCATCTTCTGCTCTCATTTGCTTATTAGCTGATTTCTAAAGCAATAGCAAGCTGGGGACCAAACCAAGCTATGGGTTGTAGAGTCAGAGTTTGACCACAAGGTCAGTGCAGGGAGTGGGATGACACATGTGCGGGAAAGAAGGGACACTGGGGAATGTCTCATCCGCTGCTTCACTTACTCTCAGTATCTCTCCAGACACCACGACCGCCGTGTTTTCATAGGGAACTGGAGGCTGAGGTTCCATTTATTCCTTACAGTTGCAAAGTTCATCAGCAGAGGAACTGAAATTTGAATTCAAGCCAACCTCTTCCTTCCAGCCTTACTGCTTTCCAGAATAAGATCCAACCCTTCCAAGAGGTGGAAGGGTGAAGACAGGCTTCGCTTATCTTGCAAATATGTGGTAATGGCTGTGCAGAGGGAGCTGTGTGGTCACTGAAGGACACAGTCACATTTGGATAGTCTGAATGTCTGTGTTTCTTTGGGAGTTGAAAAGTCCCCTCTCTGTACTGTGTGCATTGTAAACTCAGTAAAGGCTGAGAAGAGTCTGGGCAGAACTCAGCTCTGGAAAAGTCACTACCTTTATGGTTAAAGATTGATTATGCGACTACAGTGCACTGGGCATAAAAATAGACCCAACCTTTGTCCTCAGGAATCTAGAATAAACACACAAGATTTATGGTCAGAGCACTTGATGGCTTTCTGTCAGTGACTGTTTTAAGAGCATTTTTGTTTCAGAATTCTAGCAAGCAGGGTTGAGAAATGTGGTCCTCAAGGAACTATTTTTCATTCTGTCTTAAATAATTTTTAATGTGTTGAATGCATATGTAATTGTGCTTATTATATTATTGTTCATCATTTAAAACAAATATTCCAAAAATGTCTACCTTTTAAAATTAGTTGTCGAACATCTATCTATCTACGTTTATTTATATTCCTCATAAAAATGGGCCTTTGGAAGCTTGGATAATTCTCAACAAGGTGGCTCTTACTTAAACTCTCCATATTGGGGAAGCTGAGGCAGGAGGATTAAGAGTACAGTGAGGCTCAAACACCACTTCCCCACCCCCCAAAAGAAAAAAGACAAACACTAGTTTAAGGAATTTTTGATGGAGTCCACACAGCAGGGCAGTGATGGGTAAGCTAGGCTAGGAGATGGTAAAAAACAAAGTTTATTTGCAAACTCGCAAATGAAACCTAATTCTCTAACCTCTAACTCTCTAAACCTAATTTCTGCACTGACAACATACTTAAAAAAAAAAAAAAAGAAAAAGAAAAAGAATGTTTCCAATTAAAAAAAAATCAGAATTACTGCCTGTCTTAGTCAGGGTTTCTATTCCTGCACAAACATCATGACCAAGAAGCAAGTTGGGGAGGAAAGGGTTTATTCGGCTTACATTTCCATACTGCTGTTGATCACCAAAGGATGCAGGACTGGAACTCAAGCAGGTCAGAAAGCAGGAGCTGATGCAGAGGCCATGGAGGGATGTTCTTTACTGGCTTGCTTCCCCTGGCTTGCTCAGCCTGCTCTCTTATAAAACCCAAGACTACCAGCCCAGAGATGGTCCCACCCACAAGGGGCCTTTCCCCCTTGATCACTAATTGAGAAAATGCCTTACAGTTGGATCTCATGGAGGCATTTCCTCAACTGAAGCTCCTTTCTCTGTGATAACTCCAGCTGTGTCAAGTTGACACAAAACTAGCCAGTACAATTGACCCCTTGTCAACTTGACACACAAAAACATCACTAGTAAGCCTCAACCCTTACAATCTTATTCATCCCCAAGATCTAAATAACTTTAAAAGTCCCACAGCATTTCCATATTCTTAAAATTTCAATCTCTTTAAAATATCCATCTTTTTTAAAATCCAAAGTCTTTTTATAATTAAAAGTCTCTTAACTGTGGGCTCCACTAAAACAGTTTCTTCCTTCAAGAGGGAAAATATCAGGGCACAGTCACAATCAAAAGCAAAAGTCAATCTCCAACTGTCCAATGTCTGGGATCCAACTCACGATCTTCTGGGCTCCTCCAAGGGCTTGGGTCACTTCTCCAGCCATGCCCTATGTAGCACACACATCATCCTCTAGGCTCCAGATGCCTCTACCCCACTGCTGCTGCTGCTCTTGGTGGTCATCTCATGGTACTGGCATCTCCAAAACACTGCATGACCCCTTCAGTCCTGGGCCTTCAATTGCAACTGAGGCTGCACCTTCACCAATGGCCTTCCATGGCCTCTCACAGTACCGAGCCTCAGCTGCTTTGCGTGACCCCTTCATGCCTTCAAAACCAGTACCACCTGGGTGACCCTTACATATTACCAAGTCCCGCTGCAGCAGGAGTACAACCTTGGCCATCTCTGGAACACAGCATCTTTGTGCTTTCACAAAACACTTCCCAGAAGATGTCACCTCAATGATGCTGGTCTCTTCTTAATCACCGCTAATTTCTTAGCTCCAGCTAACCAGCATCAATAGTCCCAGTAATGCAAAGTTTTTGCTTTGGTAGTTCTGGTATCTTGTTAATCACAGCTGATTCTTCAGCCCCAGCTAACCAGAACTACAGAATCTTCACAATCAAAACAGCAATGGCCCTGAAAAGAGTCTTTAATTTTCCCTCTGAAATTTCACAAACAAGAGCTCCATCTTCTGCGGTGTTCTCAACATTATCTTCCAAGCTCCTACACGACATCCGACAGAGCTCTTAACAATGGATGGATCTTCAAGCCCAAAGTTCCAAAGTCCTTCCACAGTCCTCCCCAAAACATGGTCAGATTGTCACAGGAATACCCCACTCTGCTGGTACCAATTTGTCTTAGTCAGGGTTTCTATTCCTGCACAAACATCATGACCAAGAAGCAAGTTGGGGAGGAAAGGGTTTATTCGGCTTACATTTCCATACTGCTGTTGATCACCAAAGGATGCAGGACTGGAACTCAAGCAGGTCAGAAAGCAGGAGCTGATGCAGAGGCCATGGAGGGATGTTCTTTACTGGCTTGCTTCCCCTGGCTTGCTCAGCCTGCTCTCTTATAAAACCCAAGACTACCAGCCCAGAGATGGTCCCACCCACAAGGGGCCTTTCCCCCTTGATCACTAATTGAGAAAATGCCTTACAGTTGGATCTCATGGAGGCATTTCCTCAACTGAAGCTCCTTTCTCTGTGATAACTCCAGCTGTGTCAAGTTGACACAAAACTAGCCAGTACACTGCCTTAGAGTACAGACTTGGCAGTTTCAGGAAAACTGCCTGACCACTCAACTGGGAACAACTTCACAAATCCCTGTGGTTCTTTAGCCATCTTTTCCTAAGAACACTCATTTAGTGTGTGTGACTATGTGTGTCTGTGTGTGTCCATCAGTGTGTGCACATGTGTCTTTCAGGATGCTCAGGTGAAGGTCAGGGGCCAACCTGCAGAGCTGGTTCTTGCCTTCCCATGTGAGGGTCATGGGCATTGAGTGCAGGTTGTCAAGCATCCGCCTTTACCGACTCAGCTCTCTGTCTGGCCTTCCTGTGGCTCTTTAAGAGAGTTATACGCATCTGTCACTTGATATTTCTTATCTTTATTGTAAAATACGCTTTAAAAGGTCTGTACCAGTCTATGTAGAGGCCAGAGATAGAGATTTGAAGGTTGTCTACAATGCATGCTTCTTCCTAGAATAGAGTGGAGTTTTTTGTTTATTAGTTCAACTGTCTGGATATTTCTTGGTCAAAGTGGCAAAACCTTATTATTATCTTACCAATACTGATAGGGTAGAAGTCTGACTTCCTAAAAATCAAAATTAAAACTGAACTTATATATATTTTAATTAATGTTTATACATTTTTATCAATATATTTATTTTTCTTAAGTTGAAAGTAGCACTTACTTACTATAGGGAGATTTGTAAATTGCAAAATTACAATATATCTATTTTCATTAAAATAGTGTATAGTTGTTTTGAAATATTTAAAAACTAAAAAGCTTATAATCTCATAATGTTGAGATAATACTGTTGGTAGTTTTATCAGCATATTTGGATATATATCATTCAAATAAAGGAAGAATTTTAAGTAAAACTTGGATCTTACTTTGTCAATTCTATTTGACTTACAATAGAATTATATTCTTACACTCTCATGCAAGTTGAAAATATCATAAGACAAACATGTATTTAATGAGTCTAATTCACTCAGCATCAAAACTTAACAGCTTAGCATACTGTAGAGTGCTTCTTGCCATCCTTCATACTTTCCTGGCCAGCAGGAAGCCATGACTAACTAACACTGCCCAGTATTAAGAATGACTATCTGGACACATCACAAGGCTAGGAAAACATCAGGGTTTGAAAACGTTTTCCTCTGAGTGTCTATCTCACTCGGAAAAGTCAAAATTTCACAATTTAAGCCACCACAAGTTGAAGACTGCTTATAAAAAAAAAAAGGCCCTTTGTATCTCCCTCACAATTTAATTAGAACTAGATGACATTAGCTTTAGTAACCCTACGACATTTCGGTAGTGCATATTTGGTCTGTTTATGACTATTAGTTTTAGCAATAAGGCTGAAATGAATGTTGTGATGATTCATATTACATATCAACTTGACTGGGCTGAAGGATGCCCTGAGAGTGGTGCAGGCAGCATAGAAGAAGGGGGACATATGCATTTTCTTTCTTCTGGAGTTGGAACACCTGTCTTGAGTTCTGAAACATCAACTCCGGGTTCTATGGTCTTTAGACTCAAACTGAATATGGCACCATTGGCTTACCACCAGCTTTCCTGGGTCTCTTGCTTGTGGATGACACATGGTGGGGCTTACAAGTCTCTATAGTTGCACAAACAAATTACTGGTCTTAAATCTTGTTCTGAGCATCTATTTATATCCCACTGGTTATGTTTCTCTGGAAAAGCTTTACTGAAATAAGCTTTCTCAATGTGAAGCAATAGATGATTTATTCAAAGTAGATTCCTAGAAATGGGATTACTGGATTAAAGGAATTAACAAAGGCAGTTGATTCATTCAAATTTTATGTGACTTGAAGACTGTTATGTTTGAGTTATGACCAACCAGAAGTGACAGAATGGAAAATTGAAGAGATTTATATTGTATAAAAGCCACTCTGACACATTTCAAATTTATATATGAATGATTGTCTGAATCTTTCTAACCCCCCTTCCCCCATATCTTATTATTCTGTCCACTTACTCTCAAGCACTTGGCTACTAAGAGGTGATTGTATAAACTTGGATCTCACAGAATATACATACCACAAGCCACAGAAATCAAGTCTGGCTAATTTACACAGAAATAAATATAGTAAAATGTTTGTTTGATGGATTACTGAGCTTCCAAGTGCTCCAAAGGTCTGGACTGGAAGCCATGTGACTAGGCTAAGACACTCAAACTGTAGCAGAACTGGCCCCAAAAGGCCCCTCTGCTTCTGTTACTCTGTTGTTTCTGCCTTGGGGCATTTGCCATCAGTATTGTCCCCTGGTGTGCTAGGAAGTGTGCCAGCTGAGCCTCTAGCTCATGGGTCTCCATCCAGGCAGGTGCTTTGCAATTTTCCTCATTCAAGCTGCAAGGGAGTCCAGGAAAAGACAACTTTAGCAGTAAGATGAGTTTCTACTTCCTATGAAATGTACCAAAGGGAAAGTACATTGTGTTGAATAAGGATTTGGGTACCGATCTGCCAAAGATGAATGATGGATGTATGCTTACCAGAGATGTAAAAACCGAGGACTCAACCCTTGGACACCCAGGGCCTATTATGGAAGATTAGAGACTGATAGCTCTTCTGTGGATCACAGAGGAGGAACCACATGTGATTTGTCATCATATTCTAGTGCCTAGGACAGAGTGATGTGCATTAAGTTTTTTTTTTTTTTTGAATGAGTGGATGGATGAGCACTGAGTGTTCAGTCCTGCTGATGGAGAGTGCTGTGTCCATCATGACAAGTACTGCCACTCTGTGTTCTCTTCCATCACACGGGTCATCAGAAGGAATGGAAAGTGGAGTGCCAGGCTAAGGACACCTATTAGTTTGTGGCCTTCAACCTTCTTTCCCATCCACATTTTTAGGAAAACTCTTCAAGCTACATGGACTATCTTCATTATTCCTTGACAAGATAGAGAGTGGTAATTTTAGGCAGGTTCTCTTATATGAAAAGAAAATGTAACTTGCATATTAAAAGAAATAATAACAGACAGGACTGTAAATCTAGGGCACCCGAGTAGATACGAGGCACTTTTGACAAAGGCAGCTATTTAGTATATGAAAGCTAACACATTCTGGCTTTATTATCTCTTCCTCCTTCCTATCACCCTAGTATTCTATACTCTTTAAAACATTCTTTTAACGTTGCAGAATTCATTGTGTGGGCTTACAAATGGGAGAGAAAGATTTGGTATAAAGCTGCCTCTGACCAATTTTGACTTTTCAAGGTTGACTTTTATTGTTCACAAAGGAGAGTGCAGACACAGATGAGGTCATTTCTTGGCATGGAAGAAGATGAGGAAGGTCAGAAGTTGCCTTCCTCCATATTCCATCCCAGCTGTTGTCAAACCTATAAGAGCATGTGTGGAGAGAGATGGCTTGGGATGATAGCTGGCAAGTCACCTGGATGTCAAAGCTTGTGTTCCAGGACCCCATGGGCCATTCTTTTTTAAAGATTCCCTATCTCTAGCCTATTCTATGTTGGTTTTCTCCTCCCGAAATAGATCCTTGCTAGCTATTGACATCAGGAACACAAATTACAGTTCACTCACACATCTAAGTGCCATATGCTAGCTCACAGCAGTCTTGGGAGGAAAAAGAAGCAGAAAGTGAAAAACACGGGCTTCCTTGGCTCTCCATTCCACCCACGAACTCTCACTCAGCAGCACTGTTTAGGATTGAGAACAGCTTGTATCACACTGACAGGGCTCCAATTCCATATGGGGCCTGTTCTTACTGGGAGGTGCAGTCTCTCTCTGTTCCATGGAAGTGTTAACCCGTATTCCTTCCCCAGGTTTTCCAAGTGACCACTTGCTTGTTTTCAGTGATCCCAGACACAGCATTCATGCCCTCCTCCAATGCTGTAGTTTTTGAGTCCTGGCCAATGTCCCTGCTCCTGGGAGCTGACAGATGGGTCATGTCCCTTTGTGCTCGATGAAGATGTAGATGCTCAAGGCTCAGAGTTAAAAACCCAACAAGTCACAAAGTTGGATAAGGTCTTCTAGTGCTCTTCCAAGCCTAATTTTCTTGTATTCCCCAGAGGTTGGAGCACATCACCTCAGCCATAGAAAGCACGTAATAAGTATTAATAACCTCATGTGTTGACAGGGCTGAGTATATTTAAACCTAGGAAAACAATGGCAAGCTTTTACTGAATCTCAGCATGTGATAGGCCCCGGTCTAATTAGCACCTTAAATACATGATCTCAGGCAGTTCTCGTGACAGTGCTACAGGGAAGTTTCTATTAGCAGCCCTAATTTAGGGGTGGGGAAACTGAGGCACAAGGTAGATTAGACAACGTGTCTAAGGCAGAGTTGTGAAATGTATCGTGGGGGCTGCTGAGAAGCTCATGTTCTTCACAGTCATATTGGCAACAGACATTAATAACAAATGCATTGAGCCGCCATGGGGGAGGGGAGGGGGGGGCTAAGGATTCTGGGTAAAATGAACATCTATAGTTTTTACAGTAGGAACATAAAGGAAAAAAGTCCACATGAGGAAACAGAAACTCAGATATATTAAGGAATCTTCTCAAGATCTCACAGCTTATCATTGGCCAAGATTGAACCCAGCTGCATACTGTGTGCTGTTCCCCATATACTATTTGTAGGGCAAATCCATGTCCCTGAACCTAGCTGCAGAGGATGATATCCCCGATCCACATCAGGTTAGGAGAAGTCAGCATCCTGTCAGAGGTTCTGGAAGGTTTTGTGCTCTGAGGTTTAGGGCCACATTATCAGCTCTTGTGTGGAGTACTCTCCCGGCATGGTGTGTAGACTGCATTCACATTAGTTTTAATGGCTGGTATCACTTCTTCTACAGTTCAAGAAACTAAGAAAACAGTGTGGTTTGTTGGTAAAGACCAGTGGTCCCATGTCTTAAAGTCCTAGGGTACAGAGGGGTACCATCCTAAATATATGTCCTACTTGGGGACAACTATCTGCATCAAGTGGCATCGCCTGTACATCACTTTGAGCTAACAGCCTTTGAGAGTCAGCTGACTTGAGAAAAAATTCTACAGACAGATTGCACGTTTTCTTCGAGTATCTACTTTTTGAAGGAATTCTTGGTGTAACTAAGGCATCCACCCCTCTCTTCCAGGCCTCTGCTTTCCTTTCCCTCAGGCATCCACGTCCTCTTCCTGCAGGAAGAACAGGACCTTAGTTTTTACATGGAGGTGGCACCAGCTCCAGAGTGCACAACAGACTGCATGAAGCAAGCTTTGCTCTTCAAGGCTTCCCCCAGGGCCTCCTTTAATTCTCTCCCACAGCATTCTCACTAGCTAGCCTATAGATGGCACGGAAGCCTGAGTTCTAATCCCTCCTCTGGCTTGCGCATTACTGGTGCTCACTGTTGATGTTTACTGCACTGACTGCACGTTCCCTATGACTTGTCTTTTGCAGGTAGCATTAAGAGAGCCCCAGCCAGAAAACAAAGAAATGCCAGAGACTGAATTGACCGGAATGTCCCAGAATTGATAGGTTCTCCGGGAAGCATAGCGGTCATGGTAATTGTCTTGCCCCGTCTCAACATTCCTTATACTAACACTCCTTGATATTGACAGGATGTGATTTACCTGGGCCAAGCAGAGCCTTTTCTGGAGATTTTGCTGGCTAGTATGGATACATAAAGGCTTATTTTTGTCTCTTGGTACCCAGCGTTGTTAGCAATGGTCTGGAGCTGTGTTCTTTGTCCTGTGAGTAGAAAAAAATATATATATTGCTGACAGCAGAAAAAGTGATAGCGTAGGGTTGAGGTTGGGGTCCAGGCTCCAGGCTTTCTTAGTCACTCCTTGCCTTTGTTGGCATGTGAAACAGTATGTTGCTTCTTTTTGCTCTGAGTTCCTTGGGATTATATTTGCCACTTACAGATGTCTGGAAACCATCTAAGAGAATTTAATTATTTAATCGCTGGCATTTTTCTGTGGTTATGGATCCTGTGGCTTGTTCCATCATTCACCCAGTCACACTGAGGACAGCTCCAAAGCTTTACAAAGGGGCATTTCATAGTCACTATAGTGCCCCCACTGATTTGCCAATCACCAGCCTTATTTGTATGCTTAAATTGTGTAGTAGTCAGTTTTTCATTACTGTCAGCAAATACTTGTGTCAGACTATGCTACAAAATGTTTGTTTAGTTCACATTTTAGGTGCCTGCATGTTCAAATAGTGTGGTGTAAACCCTAGTGGCAGTCCCTTAGTTGAATTGCATCATAGCATAGACACATGTATATCTCTGTCTGGTCTCTATCCTTACAAAGCCTCTATTATTCAACTATGGGGGCTCCATTGTTGGGGTTTGGTCTGGTGTTGCTATGTATTCAGATGCTAAATACTGGCCCCCACGACCCAGTTGCAGTCCAGATGAGTACTTTCTCATGTATGCCAAATAATGCTGTATAAACTTTGCTCCGACTGGTCAAATAAAAGTGGCTGACAGCCAACTACCAGGGAAACTAGAGCTAGGTGGAGCTTCCGTTCCTGGGCTGGAGGTGGAAGGTAAGGACCACAAGACTGGGAGGGAGGAAGGGAGGGAGGGAGGGAGGGAGGGAGGGAGGGAGGGAGGGAGGGAGGGAGGGAGAGAGAGAGAGAGAGAGAGAGGAACCAGAACCAGGATATGGCCTAATGGACTGGATTCAGCACAGACAGGATGACCTTTGGCAAGAGACTTGGGGAGTACCACTGGGAAATAGCCAGTCTAGCATAGAAAATAATTTAGGGGTAATTAGCCAATAATTGTGCTAAAGCTCTTTAAGGAAATCTATAGGACTCTGCCTTGATCATTGGGGGGCTGGCTGGGTCATACTAAGAACTAATAGAGTGATTTAAGAGCCAGCAACACTACACACTAATGATTTCAAAAGTAAACAGTTTTCAAAAGTCCCATCTTTAACATAATCAGATTATATTTCCACTATACACCATTAATCTATGACTTTTGGGTACTGAACCTATAGGAGTTTTAATCGGAGGCTAGACTCCATATTCAAGTCATAGCAGGCCACAGATACAATGTATCTTCTTAAACACTAGAAACTTAATTCTGTCAGTCAGGGAACAAATGTCTGAGGACAAGATTTGAGCTCTCTGAAGGAGAGCCCATGTTACACTTCTTCCTCGGCCTCTGTTATTTTAGGTGACCATTGCATGTGGGTGTATCCTCCTGTCCCCCTCTTGTCCTGACATCTCTCCCTGTGTGCACATGTCCGCACATTCCCCCCATTAACCACACCATTCATCAGGTAGAATGAGAGTCTATCCTAGTCATCTGAACTAACTGCACCTGTGATGACGTTGTTTCCAAATAAGGCCATATTCTGAAATACCGAGAATTAGGAAGTCAATGTATATGCATACTGTTTATATGCTACAGTTAATACCACATCAGGAACCAAAGAGTAAGACTAAACTACGAGGAGCCATCTCATAGCTGGTAGCTTCGGGAGGAGAAGCAGGTAGCTTGCTGGATTCAGCTTCATTTGTTGGGTTTCTTTACCTTGGCCATATTGGGCAAATTACTTGAGCTTCCAGTGTTTGGAAGATAAACACACATCAATAGATTTCCTATTGGACAAGCCTACTTCCTTTCTTTCATTGTTCCTTCCCCATTATTGTTCAGTAGTGGGGGTTGAGCTCAGGGTCTTGTGCAAATGCTAGGCTAGTGTTCTACCACTGACCTATATCCATAGTTGAGGCTGGAGGCTTGCAGAACATGTTCCATGAAGCTTGAGGAAGAGTATTGGTTGGTTTCTGGTGGGTAAGTTGGTTGATCACTGGTCATCCTCACCTAACTTCATGTTGGCTTCATCCAATGGCATGCCAAGTAGTCTATACTGTGGAGGACAGAATTCTGACTCTGCAGTAGTGTTTTAATATTCTTGTAATTTCCATTGTCTATCTTCTAGAAATTTAGTTGGATTATTTAAGAAATATTAGAGGGCATACTGTTTAAGATAAGCAAATTAGTTTGTTTCTAGTTTTCAGTGGGGATGATAAAAGCAGAAGGTGGGTAGTTCAAGGGGTAGATGCTGAAAATTTTCTGTCCTCTAGTTTCATAGGACTAAGAGCCTCCAATTTGAGATTTGTCATCTTTGGCTTTTTACCTCTTTCATGGAATATCTTACTTATATATTTCTGTAGGGGACAGATCTTTGAGAATGTCTGTATCTAGGGCATTTCTTTTGTCTTTAGTGTGAATACAGACCTGTAGTTACACACGATGGCATCCTGTCCAGCTATGCCACCAGTTGTTCCCACCAAAGGCTCACTGTTTTGAGCCAGTGAGGACTGTCCATGAGTGTGGAAGTATTCTCTCCTTATCTGCCAGGAGCATGAGACTGCTCTACCTCTGGCTTTAGACCAACAGCCTGCTAAGATTTCCTCTTTGCATTCTAGGAAAAAGAAATGAATGGGCATATGACACTTGTCAATGCCCACTAAGTGCTGACACTGTCCCAGACACTGTCAAAATGCTTTCCACCTACAGGTTGATGTCCATTATCCAACATGCTTGGGATAAGAAGTCTTTTGGATTCTAGAATTTTGCAAATAGTTGGAATATTTTCACTTACATAAAAAGGTGTCTTGGGTGACTTGTAGCCTAAGTCTAAATACAAAATTCATTCATATTTGATATATTACTGAAAGAGCCTCAAAGGTAGTTTCACACATTTCGAATGCACCCGTGTTTTGCCTGGGACTAATTATACAAGGTCACACATGGAATTTTCCACTTGTGGTGTCATGTCAGTACTAAAAAATCTCTAGATTTTGAAGCATTTCAGATTTCTTATTTGGGGTTAGAGATGCTCAATCTGTTTAGCCTGTCTGTCTGGGTCTCTTTCTACCCCTAGGCAGATGATAATGACAACCATTACCCTCATTTATCATTGAGGAATTAGGCAGAGAAGTTAATAACCGGCTTAGGAGAGAAAAGTGACAAAGCTAGGATTTGAACCCAGAAAGCTTGTGCTGATCATGTATGTGTGGTCTCTGGGGACACTTAGATGATCCTTCAGGAGGCCACTGTTTTGGATCATATACATTTTCTCTATGAAGCAGGACCAATATAACTAGAAAAGTAGCATAAAACATAAAGGAAAGAACTTGGCTATAACTAGTCATCTACAACCAAGCTAATATGAGCATCCTACTACCGCTCTGAGATGCTAAAAAGCACAGGCAGAGAATCAACATACCTCAAGTTAAAGCTCAGTATGACAGCTGGATCTGGTGTCACAAGACTGCAGTTCTAGGCACTGAACAGGAAGATCACAAGTTCAAGGCCCAATGGGGCAACTTAGCCTAATTCTATCTCAAAATGAAATGTAAAAGAGGCTCAAACATCTCGTTGTCTTGATAATTCCTCAGTGCAATAATAAATGAGAAAATACACCACGTTAGTGGCAATGTTCAGCAACCTGGGGGTAAACAAGATGTCCACTTTGTCTGTCCTTGTAGAAAGACTATTCCTGGTTTCTGCCCCATGCTTGGCCATGTGGCAGGTCATGAAGCAGGGGACAGTGTCATTAGAGGGGTGGTGACAGGGACTCAGTAGCCGTGGTAGTGAGGGCAATTGCTGATCATACTTTATACCATGTGATATGTGGTATTCACAAGCCTGCAGTTATGTCCATGTGCATAAAAATTTGCTTCATCTCACCTTTTTTTTTTTTAACTAACAAAACAGTTTTTGCTTATCTTCTGTGATGATTAGAGTTCATTGCCAATATACAGACTCTAGACTCATCTTGGTGGTTAACCTCTGGGCATGCCTATGGGAGTTAGCTTGACTCTTAACTAAGATGGGGACAGCTGCAGACCGTGGGCACTATTATGTTTCCTCACTGGTGATGCGTCATAACCAGGTGCCTTGACTTCCTGCTGTTCTGAGTTCTCCTCTGTGATGTGCTGTAACCAGGAGCTGAAATAGACAGCTTCCCTTTAAGTTGTCTTTGCCACTTGATTCCATCATGGCAACAGGAGAAGAAACTGAGATTCGGTATGTATAATGAAAGATTTCCGAAGACATGAACCTTTCTATTTCTTCGATCCCCACCATAGGGCTCGATGGCTCCACTCTTTAAGTACCCATTTTCTCACGACAGTCATCTTCTGGCTTATTGCCACCTGTGCTATCTGGCTGATAATATGAATCCGATTACTTCCCCTGGTACTTACTAACACAATGGATTTGTTTTCCTCCTGTCCCAGGACAGCACCTGGGAATCCAACCTGCCTTTCCAGTTGTACAGTCATGTCTTGCATAGCTTCCTCCCTTCCTAGACACTGAAAACACATCTTAGTCTGTAAAACTGCTATCTTCTGCAACCACCACCATGAAGTTCTTCTGCCTCTGCTCCAGTGGAGTGAACTTCATCCTCACACCTTGGTCCCAATCTCTTCATTGCTTAGCATTTGGTAACCACAGTGCCCAACAGGCCTCTAAGATGCTTTAGAGATGATAGTGAATTCAGATTATAATGTCAGGTTCAGGCCTTTGTAGTTCAGACGTACCTGGACCCAGATCTATGATGAAAAGGAAAGACTGCTTCCCAAGTACTTTCCCTGTGCTGCTCATATGAGATCTCCTTTCTGTCATCCAGGATGCTGCTTCAAACTGTCACCCAGCCACAGTCTGCAGTGTAGCTAGACATGTTGTGATGTGCTCCACTGGCTGTCAGATGACTTTATGTCCTTTTGAGGCATTTAATTGTAACCACATGGATTCAGGTTCAAAATGACGGTACGGGACTGGAAAGTTGGCTCAGCGGTTAAGAGCACTGACTGTTCTTCCAGTGGTCCCAAGTTTAATTCCCAGCAACCACATGGTGGTCTACAACCATCTATGATGGGATCTGATGCCCTCTTCTGGTGTGTCTGAAGACAGCTACAGTGTATTCAGATACATAAAATAAGTAAAATAAGGGCACATTGGCTCCCTCTCTCTGTTTCTCTCTGTCTCTCCCTCCCTCTCCTGGAACTGAGAGGTAAAATTCTATTTTATTTTTTTTAGAAACAATCTCAAAATCATGGCCAATTTGTAAAAACAAACAAACAAGGACATAAAACAAAACACTATGATTACTGAACACCATCCCCCACTCTGTTCAGGGAAGCCAAGACACACATATGTCATTTAAGATTTGTTTTCTTTATTTTATTTTGCTGTGGCCATTTGACCAGTGGCTTCTCTAGAGTCCACTAATGTTTGCTAGACAATTCCCCATACTAAACCCACAAAACCCCCAAAGCTTTTATTTTATTTTATTTTATTTTATTTTATTTTATTTTATTTTATTTTATTTTATTGGTTTTCATGGTATCTATAATTTATCTCATAGCTCTTTCTTGTACCTGTTGCTTTGTATTATTGACACCCTAAAGGATGAGGAAAATAGGTAGAAGCTTGCTATTCATAGAAAATGATTAACAAAGACATGCACCGTGACACATATCTGTAACTCCCAGCATTGAGAAGTCACAGGCTGAAGGATGCCACAAGTTACAGGCCAAACAGGGCTATGCTGGGAGTATGAGGTCAACCAGGGGTCTGTAGTAAGGTTCTGCCCTGAGCTGCCTTCTCAGTATTTCTACTTATATTCCCAGATGAGTGCTGCTCTCAGTTCTGCTCAGAGAGGCTTCTCTTTGTAGTAGGCAACGGTTAATGGAGAGATTCATATCTGGTAAAAGGGCTAAGACTAAATGAATGTTGACTGCATGCTCACCTAAATGAGACACCTATATCCCCCCTCCAAATCCCACGGAGCATTATAGAATGGGGTATAATGATGGCAAGAGCTGATTTTGGATATGACATGGTCTTGGGAATCCTGAGGACACACAGCTACGTCTTTGTGCTCAAGACTTGAAGAAGACCAGGACCAGAAATATTCCATCATGGTTGGCAATGGTGATCATAGGGGCCCCCATCCTTAAGTGAGGAACTATTGGCAATCCAGAGGAGGGAAGGTGAGTTTTCTTCAGTGGTTTAGCCACAGATAAATTGCCTAGTGCTATACTAAGTAACCTGTTACTCTTGTTCATCTGAGCAGCCCTCATCGAACTCAGTGAGACACATTATCATCATCATCATTCACAACAAGAACAAACTCATGGGAGTAGGAGGGCAATTGGTTGGGAAGAAGGAAGAGGAGCAGGATAAGAGATGGTAATGGGGTGCGACTGTGATCGCACTATATCATAAAATAAAATAAACAGAAAAGAGGAAGGAAACTGAGTAAAGGAATAAAAATATAAGGCCCACACTATTTCTAATTATGTGGCCAATATAAAGTCTAAGTGGTGTCACTTGAGCATGTGAGTGAGTGAGTGTGTGTGTGTGTGTGTGTGTGTGTGTGTGTGTGTGTGTGTGTGCTGCTGAGGTTCAGATTTAGGGCCTTGTATATATCAGACAAATACTCTCTCAGAGACTGGACTGTGTATGAATACATTAACCGCCCCCCACCCCAGCGTTCATTTGCAGGTTTACTTTTTAAAAATACAAGACATTCCATTTCTAAGAAAGGGTAAAGTGTCCACACTTTGGTCTTCGTTCTTCTTGAATTTCATGCGTTTGGCAAGTTGTATCTTATATCTTGGGTATCCTAAGTTTCTGGGCTAATATCCACTTATCAGTGAGTACATATCATGTGAGTTCTTTTGTGATTGGGTTACCTCACTCAGGATGATGCCCTCCAGGACCATCCATTTGCCTAGGAATTTCATAAATTCATTTTTTTAATAGCTGAGTAGTATTCCATTGTGTAAATGTACCACATTTTCTGTATCCATTCCTCTGTTGAGGGGCATCTGGGTTCTTTCCAGCTTCTGGCTATTATAAACAAGGCTGCTATGAACATAGTGGAGCATGTGTTCTTCTTACCGGTTGGGACATCTTCTGGATATATGCCCAGGAGAGGTATTGCTGGATCCTCCGGTAGTACTATGTCCAATTTTCTGAGGAACTGCCAGACTGATTTCCAGAGTGGTTGTACAAGCCTGCAATCCCACCAACAATGGAGGAGTGTTCCCCTTTCTCCACATCCTCGCCAGCATCTGCTGTCACCTGAGTTTTTGATCTTAGCCATTCTGACTGGAGTGAAGTGGAATCTCAGGGTTGTTTTGATTTGCATTTCCCTGATGATTAAGGATGTTGAACATTTTTTCAGGTGCTTCTCTGCCATTCGGTATTCCTCAGGTGAGAATTCTTTGTTCAGCTCTGAGCCCCATTTTTTAATGGGGTTATTTGATTTTCTGGAATTCACCTTCTTGAGTTTTTTATATAAAACACCCATGGAAGGAGTTACAGAGACAAAATTTGGAGCTGTGATGAAAGGATGGACCATCTAGTGACTGCCATATGCAGGGATCCATCCCATAATCAGCTTCCAAATGCTGACACCATTGCATACACTAGCAAGATTTTGCTGAAAGGACCCAGATATAGCTCTCTCTTGTGAGACTATGCCGGGGCCTAGCAAACACAGAAGTGGATGATCACAGTCAGCTATTGGATGGGTCACACGGCCCCCAATGGAGGAGCTAGAGAAATTACCCAAGGAGCTAAAGGGAACTGCAACCCTATAGGTGGAACAACAATATGAACTAACCAGTACCCGGGAGCTCTTGTCTTTAGCTGCATATGTATGAAAAGATGGCCTAGTCGGCCATCACTGCAAAGAGAGGCCCATTGGACTTGCAAACTTTATATGCCCCAGTACAGGGGAACGCCAGGGCCAAAAAGGGGGAGTGGGTGGGTAGGGGATAGGGGGGGTGGGTATGGGGGACCTTTGGGATAGTATTGAAAATGTAAACGAGGAAAATACCTAATTAAAAAAAATACAAGACATGTATATGACTTGTTTAAAAAAAGGTATTTTTTAATCCTATACTTTTGAAATTGGTCATGGTCTTTTTATCACAGCAACAGAAATATATACTAAGAGGTTCTTTGTGGGTTTTTATAGGACTTTATAATGTTTTGCTGTACAAATTCCATTTTTATATATAATATTTCATTAAAATAGAATACACTGTAAACTATCAAAATATATAACATGTATAATGTAATAAAAACACCACAATTTTTCTTGTTTTTTAAAAAAAGGTATTCTTATCACAGAAAAAAATAAAAATAGCTCTTTATTTCCTAAACAAAAAATGAAAAGACAGGCAGAAGCTATAAGGTTACAGCTGCTGTTGTATTCGTCTTTCCAGTAGCAAAAGCAGCAGGAATTCCCTTCCCCGACTTTATTTTGTACACTGGGGTTCTAGCTAAGCGGTCCGTCAATACTGATGTAGGGGGAACTATATGTGGAGAGAATTATGCACCTAATGAGGTAGGACGCATTGGATATATCAAATTACACAACCAACTTCAATTTTGATCAAGGAAAGTGATTATAAGTCTTCTGGGTTATTGCCAGCTAAGGTAGCTAAGGCCATTTTTTTTTTTTTTTTTTTTTTTTGAGCCTATCGTGGTGGTACACACCTTTTTTTTTTTTTTTTCGATTTATCTATTATTATGTCTAAGTACACTGTAGCTGTCTTAAGATGCACCAGAAGAGGGTGTAAGATCTCATTACGGATGGTTGTGAGCCACCATGTGGTTGCTGGGATTTGAACTCAGGACCTTCAGAAGAGCAGTTGATGCTCTTAATCACTCAGCCATCTCTCCAGCCCAGTTAAGGGCTTTTCTTTCTTTCTTTCTTTCTTTCTTTCTTTCTTTCTTTCTTTCTTTCTTTCTTTCTTTCTTTCTTTCTTTCTTTCTTTTACATTTTAAACTTATTTTTTTAAATTTTTATTTATTTTTAATCTAAATTTTTAAATTTTAATTAGGTATTTTCTTCATATACATTTCCAATGCTATCCCAAAAGTCCCCCAAACCCCCCACCCCACCAACTCCCCTACCTACCCACTCCCACTTCTTGGCCCTGGCGTTCCCCTGTACTGAGGCATATAAAGTTTGCAAGACCAATGGGCCTCTCTTTCTACTGATGGCTGACTAGGCCATCTTCTGACACATATGCAGCTAGAGACACAAGTTCCGGGGGGTACTGGTTAGTTCATATTGTTGTTCCACCTATAGGGTTGCAGATCCCTTTAGCTCCTTGGGTACTTTCTCTAGCTCCTCCATTGGGGGCCCTGTGATCCATCCAATAGCTGACTGTGAGCATCCACTTTTGTGTTTGCTAGGCCCTAGCATAGCCTCCCAAGAAACAGCTATATCAGAGTCCTTTCAGCAAAATCTTGCTAGTGTGTGCAATGGTGTCAGCGTTTGGAGGCTGATTATGGGATGGATCCCTGAGTATGGCAGTCTGTAGATGGTCCATCCTTTCGTCTCAGCTCCAAACTTTGTCTCTGTAACTCCTTCCATGGGTGTTTTGTTCCCAATTCTAAGAAGGGGCAGAGTGTCCACACTTTGTTCTTCATTCTTCTTGAGTTTCATGTGTTTTGCAAATTGTATCTTATATCTTGGGTATTCTAAGTTTCTGGGCTAATATCCACTTATCAGTGAGTACATATCATGTGAGTTCTTTTGTGATTGGGTTACCTCACTCAGGATGATGCCCTCCAGGACCATCCATTTGCCTAGGAATTTCATAAATTCCTTCTTTTTAATAGCTGAATAGTACTCCATTGTGTAAATGTACCACATTTTTTGTATCCATTCCTCTGTTGAGGGGCATCTGGGTTCTTTCCAGCTTCTGGCTATTATAAATAAGGCTGCTATGAACATAGTGGAACATGTGTCCTTCTTACTGGTTGGGATATCTTCTGGATATATGCCCAGGAGGGGTATTGCGGGATCTTCCGGTAGTACTATGTTCAATTTTCTGAGGAACTGCCAGACTGATTTCCAGAGTGGTTGTACAAGCCTGCAATCCCACCAACAATGAAGGAGTGTTCCTCTTTCTCCACATCCACGCCAGCATCTGCTGTCACCTGAGTTTTTGATCTTAGCCATTCTGACTGGTGTGAGGTGGAATCTCAGGGTTGTTTTGATTTGCATTTCCCTGATGATTAAGGATGCTGTACATTTTTTTCAGGTACTTCTCTGTCATTTGGTATTCCTCAGGTGAGAATTCTTTGTTTAGATCTGAGCCCCATTTTTTAATGGGGTTATTTGATTTTCTGGAGTCCACCTTCTTAAGTTCTTTATATATATATATTGGATATTAGTACCCTGTCTGATTTAGGATAGGTAAATATCCTTTCCCAATCTGTTGGTGGCCTTTTTGTCTTATTGACGGTGTCTTTTGCCTTACAGAAGCTTTGCAGTTTTATGAGGTCCCATTTGTCGATTCTCGATCTTACAGCACAAGCCATTGCTGTTCTACTCAGGAATTTTCCCCCTGTACCCATATCTTCAAGGCTTTTCCCCACTTTCTCCTCTATAATTTTCACTGTCTCTGGTTTTATGTGGAGTTCCTTGATCCACTTAGATTTGACCTTAGTACAAGGAGATAGGAATGGATTAATTTGCACTCTTCTACATGATAACTGCCAGTTGTGCCAGCACCATTTGATGAAAATGCTGTCTTTTTTTCACTGGATGGTTTTAGAATCCTTGTCAAAGATCAAGTGACCATAGGTGTGTGGGTTCATCTCTGGGTCTTCAATTCTATTCCATTGGTCTACTTGTCCGTCACTATACCAGTACCATGCAGTTTTTATCACAATTGCTCTGTAGTTAAGCTTTAGGTCAGGCATGGTGATTCCACCAGAGGTACTTTTATCCTTGAGAAGAGTTTTTGCTATCCTAGGTTTTTTGTTACTCCAGATGAATCTGCCGATTGCCCTTTCTAATTCGTTGAAGAATTGAGTTGGAATTTTGATGGGGATTGCATTGAATCTGTAGATTGCTTTTGGCAAGATAGCCATTTTTACTATATTGATCCTGCCAATCCATGAGCATGGGAGATCTTTCCATCTTCTGAGATATTCTTTAATTTCTTTCTTCAGAGACTTGAAGTTCTTATCATACAGATCTTTCACTTCCTTAGTTAGAGTCATGCCAAGATATTTTATATTATTTGTGACTATTGAGAAGGGTGTTGTTTCCCTAATTTCTCTCTCAGCCTGTTTGTCCTTTGTGTAGAGAAAGGCCATTGACTTGTTTGAGTTAATTTTATATCCAGCTACTTCACTGAAGCTGTTTATCAGATTTTGGAGTTCTCTTGTGGAATTTTTAGGGTCACTTATGAATACTATCATATCATCTGCAAAAAGTGATATTTTGACTTCATCTTTTCCAATTTGTATCCCCTTGATCTCCTTTTGTTGTCGAATTGCTCTGGCTAGGAATTCAAGTACAATGTTGAATAGGTAGCAAGAAAGTGGGCAGTCTTGTCTAGTCCCTGATTTTAGTGGGATTGCTTCCAGCTTCTCACCATTTACCATGTTGGTTACTCGTTTGCTCTAGATTGCTTTTATCATGTTTAGGTATGGGCCTTGAATTCCTGATCTTTCTAAGACTTTTATCATGAATGGGTGTTGGATTTTGTCAAATGCTTTCTCCGCATCTAACAAGGTGATCATGTGGTTTTTGTCTTTGAGTTTGTTTATATAATGGATTACGTTGATGGATTTTCATATATTAAACCATCCCTGCATTCCTGGAATGAAATCTACTTGGTCAGGATGGATGATTGTTTTGATGTGTTCTTGGATTCAGTTAGAGAGAATTTTATTGAGGATTTTTGCATAGATATTCATAAGGGAAATTGGTCTGAAGTTCTCTATCTTTGTTGGGTCCTTCTGTGGTTTAGGTATCAGAGTAATTGTGGCTTCATAGAGTACCTTCTGCTTCTATTTTGTGGAATAGTTGGAGAAGAACTGGAATTAGATCTTCTTTGAGGGTGTGAGAGAACTCTGCACTAAACCCATCTGATCCTAGGCTTTTTTTGGTTGGGAGACTATTAATGACTGCTTCTATTTCTTTAGGGGAAATGGGACTTTTTAGATCATTAACCTGATCCTGATTTAACTTTGTTACCTGTTATCTGTCTAGAAATTTGTCCATTTCATCCAGGTTTTCCAGTTTTGTTGAGTATACCCTTTTGTAGAAGGATCTGATGGTGTTTTGGATTTCTTCAGAATCTGTTGTATGTCTTCCTTTTCATTTCTGATTTTGTTAATTAGGATGCTGTCCCTGTGTCCTCTAGTGAGTCTGGCTAAGGGTTTATCTATCTTGTTGATTTTCTCAAAGAACCAGCTCCTTGTTTGGTTGATTCTTTGAATAGTTCTTCTTGTTTCCACTTGGTTGATTTCACCCCTGAGTTTGATTTTTTTCCTGCTGTCTACTCCTCTTGGGTGAATTTGCTTCCTTTTGTTGTAGAGCTTTTAGGTGTATTGTCAAGCTGCTAGTGTGTGCTCTCTCTAGTTTCTTTTTCGAGGCACTCAGAGCTATGAGTTTTCCTCTTAGAAATGCTTTCATTGTGTCCTATAAGTTTGGGTGTGTTGTGTCTTCATTTTCATTAAACTCTAAAAAGTCTTTAATTTCTTTCTTTATTCCTTCCTTGACCGTTTGCCTTACAGAAGCTTTGCTTTTTTTATTTATGTTGTTATTGAAGATCAGCCTCAGTCCATGGTGATCTGATAGGATGCATGGAACAATTTCAATATTTTTGTATCTGTTGAGGCCTGTTTTGTGACCAATTTTATGGTCAATTTTGGAGAAAGTACCATGACGTGCTGAGAAGAAGGTATATCCTTTTGTTTTAGGATAAAATCTTCTGTAGATATCTGTCAGATCCATTTGTTTTATAACTTCTGTTAGTTTCACTGTGTCCCTGTTTAGTTTCTGTTTCCACGATCTGTCCCTTGATGAAAGTGGTGTGTTGTAGTCTCCCACTATCATTGTGTGAGGTGCAATGTGTGCTTTGAGCTTTACTAAAGTTTCTTTAATGAATGTGGCTGCCCTTGTATTTGGAGCATAGATATTCAGAATTGAGAGTTCCTCTCGGAAGATTTTACCTTTGATGAGAATGAAGTGTCCCTCCTTGTCTTTTTTGATAACTTTGGGTTGGAAGTCAATTTTATTCCATATTAGAATGGGTACTCCAGCTTGTTTCTTCAGACCATTTGCTTGGAAAATTGTTTTCCACTCTTTCACTCTGAGGTACTGTCTGTCTTTTTCCCTGGGATGGGTTTCCGGCAAGCAGCAAAATGTTGGGTCTTGTTTGTGTAGCCAGTCTGTTAGTCTATGACTTTTTATTGGGGAATTGAGTCCATTGATATTAAGAGATATTAAGGAAAAGTAATTGTTGCTTCCTATTATTTTTGTTGTTAGAGTTGGCATTCTGTTCTTGTGGCTCTCTTGTTTTAGGTTTTTGAAGGATTACTTTCTTGCTTTTCCTAGGATGTGGTTGTATTGGTTTTTTTCAGTTATTATCCTTTGAAGGGCTGGATTCATGGAAAGATAATGTGTGAATTTGGTTTTTTTGCTGAATACTTTGGGCTCTTCATCTATGGTAATTGAAAGTTTGGCTGGGTATAGTAGCCTGGGCTGGCTTTTGTGTTCTCTTAGTGTCTGTATAACATCTGCCCAAGATTTTCTGCTTTCATAGTCTCTGGTGAGAAGTCTGGTGTAATTCTAATAGGCCTGCCTTTATATGTTATTGACATTTTTCTCTTACTGCTTTTAATATTCTATCTTTATTTAGTGCATTTGTTGTTCTGATTATTATGTGTCGGGAGGAATTTCTTTTCTGGTCCAGTCTATTTGGAGTTCTGTAGGCTTCTTATATGTTCATGGGCATCTCTTTCTTTAGGTTTGGGAAGTTTTCTTCTATGGTTTTGTTGAAGATATTTGTTGTCCCTTTAAGTTGAAAAATCTTCATTCTCATCTACTCCTATTATCCGTAGGTTTGGTCTTCTGATTGTGTCCTAGCTTTCCTGGATGTTTTGAGTTAGGATCTTTTTGCATTTTCCATTTTCTTTGATTGTTGTGCCGATGTTCTCTATGGCATCTTCTGCACCTGAGATTCTCTCTTCCATCTCTTGTATTCTGTTGCTGATGCTCAAATCTATGGTTCCAGATTTCTTTCCTAGGGTTTCTATCCCCAGCATTGCCTCACTTTGGGTTTTCTTTATTGTGTTTACTTCCCTTTTTAGGTCTAGTATGGTTTTGTTCATTTCCATCACCTGTTTGGATGTGTTTTCCTGTTTTTTTTTAAGGATTTGTAACTCTTTATCAGTGTTCTCCTGTATTTCTTTAAGTGATTTATTAAAGTCCTTCTTGATGTCCTCTACCATCATCATGATATATGCTTTTAAATCTGTGTCTAGCTTTTCAGGTGTGTTGGGGTACACAGGACTGGCTGAGGTGGGAGTGTTGGGTTCTGATGATGGTGAGTGGTCTTGGTTTCTGTTAGTAAGATCCTTACGTTTGACTTTCGCCATCTGGTAATCTCTGGAGTTAGTTGTTATAGTTGTCTCTGGTTAGAGCTTGTTCCTCTCGTGATTCTGTTAGCCTCTATCAGCAGACCTTGGAGACTAGATCTCTCCTAAGTTTCAGTGTAGAGCACTCTTTGCAGGCAAGCTCTCCTCTTGCAGGGAAGGTGGACAGAAATCTGGCATTCGGATCTGCCTCCTGGCAGAAGATGAAGGCCTGAAACAGGGCTTGTCCCAGAATCTGTGTAGCTTCTGTAGTCCACACTCTCATCTGTGCAGACTAGTCTCAGAGGGATCCGGGAACCAAGATGGCTCCCCCAGATGCCATGTAAAAGCCCTCCTGAGCGGGGTGGATACCTCTCCTCTGGGAGGGAAGGTGCCCAGATGTCTGGAGCCCAAAATGCGGTCTGCCTCAGAAGCTCTGTGGCTTCCACCTGTCCCAGAAGCTGTTAGCTTCTGTAGTCCATACTCTCATCTGTGCAGACTAGTCTCAGCAGAATCCAGAGACAGATGGCTCCCCCAGATCAGTTAAGGACTTTTTTTTTTTACATTTAAATGTTTTTTTTTATTACGTATTTCCTCAATTACGTTTCCAATGCCATCCCAAAAGTCCCCCATACCCTCCCCCACTCCCTTACCCACCCATTCCCACTTTTTTCCCTGGCATTCCCCTGTACTGGGGCATATGAAGTTTGCATGTCCAATGGGCCTCTCTTTCCAGTGATGGCCGACTAGGTCATCTTTTGATACATATGCAGCTAGAGTCAAGAGCACCGGGGTACTGGTTAGTTCATAATGTTGTTGCACCTACAGGGTTGCAGATCTCTTTAGCTCCTTGGATACTTTCTCTAGCTCCTCCATTGGGGGCCCTGTGATCCATCCAATAGCTGACTGTGAGCATCCACTTATGTGTTTGCTAGGCCCTGGCCTAGTCTCACAAGAGACAGCTATATCAGGGTCCTTTCAGCAAACTCTTGTTAGTGTATGCAATGGTGTCATCATTTGGAGGCTGATTATGGGATGGATCTCTGGTTATGGCAGTCTCTAGATGGTCCATAGTTAAGGACATTTTTAATGAAAAAAAAATCAGTTCATTTCAGTAGTAAATGAAAGTGGTGTTTTGTTTTGGTTTTTGGGGTTTTTTGTTTGTTTGTTTACTTGTTTTGTTTTTTGTTTTTTCCTTTTCCCCCTCAAATTTATTTCTCTTTCTTACCCTGAGCTTTAATAACGGGTGCTGTCCATGATACTAGACTTTTGTGAAAAGGCTAAAGAACAACTTGTGGGGCTTTTCCTTGATAACACACTGTGCCTGTTGAACATGCTTAACACTTTGAACTAAAACCTCCCTCCTGTGTCCTCAAGGATGCTACCTAACCCCCCCCCCCAACACACACACTTCTCATCTACCAGCAGAATTTATCCCTTTCTCCCATAGTACTTTCTGGGATTCACTTTCAGAGGACCTGTTCCACAAAATTAGGATTTCTTGTTAGTGTATTCATACACAGTCCAGTCTGTATCTCTCTTTATTGTTAGACAGCCACGCCCCAGACAATGATCTGTTAATCTCTCTCTTTCCCCCTCTCTCTCTCTGTCTCTCTCTCTGTGTCTCTCTCTGTCTCTCTCTCTCTGTCTTTCTCTGTCTCTCTCTCTCCCTCTCTCCTCTCTCTCCACCCTACCCCCGAGGTACATAAGAGAGTATTTTAAAGGTTCAATGAATAAGTGACTAAGTACGTGTCTGGGAGAAATGTCCTGTAGTCCCCCCCAAATAGGCTAAATGTTCTCTGGTTATTGTTAACTTGTATATTGTCCAGCTACAACTAAGTAGATTCTATCAGATATCTGCAGGTGGATGTCTAAGTCCTGCTGTGTGCATGTCCTTGTTATTTACTGTAAGTAGGTGACACTGTTTGTCATTGTAGACATTTCTCAGTGCTCAGTCCAGTCGTGTTAAACAGATTCCTATTGCAGGCAGCTGACCTATAGGGGTGTTTTCATATTGTGACCCCAGAACTCTATATCCACGCTTACAAACCTGCAGCTTTTGGTAGATATCTTTCTATTTCCCGTGTCTATGGTATTGTTGACTTTAGCCTCTTTCTATGAATGGGACACAGCTTTTGTCCTTTGTGAGATTCCTTACATTGCTTAGCATAATAGTTTTGAAATTCACCCAAACTGTGTGTGCATCAGAATATCCCTTTTTAAAAAAAGGGGGGGGGCTTAAAAATATCCATAAGCATGCACTGCTGCACTGTTTAATCCATCATCTGTGGGCAAGCATTTGCGTTACTTCTATCTTGTGGCCACTGTAAACAAAGCTGCAGCACATCTGGATGTGGAATTCATTGACATTTTGCCTTGAAGGAAGTCATTGGGGGACTATCTGGGGTAATGTTGTCCTGGACATATGGCAAATATACATGTAGTCTTTAAAGGAGCTTCTGTGCTGTTTGCTTTAATGTCTGTGGCAGTTTTCTGACCAGCCCACATGAACAGCCTGTGCTAGTCTTCTGTGGCTGCGGTGTGAAGGACCAGGATGAGAAGGCTTAGGATCTTGGTCTTTTGTGTTCCTATGTCAAAAATTGAGACTTGCAATTTTATTAAATAATAAAAATTTCACAGTACCTTTCATGGGTCTGGAGAGCTGTTAACTGAAAATCAAGGTGCTGGCAGGTTCTGTGTTGGCTGAAGGTCATGTCCCTGCTTCTAGTATGCCACCCTTAACACTGATGGAGTCTTCACTTGGCTCAGGACTTGGGCAGACTTGACCTTATGTAAGCCTAGTTGTAATACACAAATCCTGCCCATGAGAATGGAGATAACATGCCATAATCACCTCCTAGTTGTTCATCTCTTAATATTGTTGCCGTGGGAGTTTCAACATGAACTTAGAAGAGAGGAAAAACTTAGAAGCTCAGCAACATGTGTCTGCCCAAGGTCCTGGAGCCCAAGGTGTCCAAGATCAAACTGTCAGCAGGCTTTGTTTCTTCCATGGTCTCTGTTTGCATATGGCCACCTTCAATGTCCTCACATGGACTTTTGTCTTAGTGGGCACATCTCTAGGGGTTTGTTTTTTTAATCACCTTTCATGAACTTTAGCTATATGACAGCACAGCTCTAAAGGCTCCAGTTCAACTCAGTGACGTGTTTAAATGTCTCATTGTCAAATACATTCTATCAGACGTCCCCCATGATATCATCTGTTACTATTACCTTTTTAGTGGCCTTGCTTCCAAATAGAGCTACATCCTGATGTACTGGAGGCTGGAACAGAAGCATGTCTTTTTGACCCAACACATTATTGTCCAATATATACAGGTTTAAAATGTCTCCATTGCTGAAATAAACAGGAGAGCTATTTGGCTTTGGAATCAGCTTGAGGTCCATTTGGCAGATGCTTCTGGGGGTTCATGCTCTCCATGTGGAAATTAGGAGCACATGCTAGCCTCAGGGGCAGGTGAGGAGAATGTGAGAGAAGTAACCTATTGGGATGAAGAGTACAAAGACCAGACACATACTTCACGGGGAGACTAGGTGCTGTCATCTACAGCGTGTATTAGCATCTCTTTTGTTCTGTAATGAGCAAGACAGTCAGTATTTTCATTTTTGCTAGCTATATTGCTACTACCCAACAAAGCTTTGTGGTTGGGAAGCAGTTATTTGTGATGACTAAATAAACAAGTGTTGTCGTGTACAATAAAACTTTATTTACAGAAACAGGCTATGTTTGCCCTGGTCTAGAGTGTACTTTCTAGAAAGACTTGGGTTCTGATACTGTCATTTGAATGGTGTTTACCTGTCAATAAATACAGACAAGTGACAGCAAAGAAACAATTCTTCACTCCAAAGATAAACATTGGAAATTCTGGGAAATCCAGTGAACTCCCTTCCACATTGCATACATTTGCATATTTCAATTTTTCTCACTTATAAATCTCTCACTTAGAACATCTAGTTTGATTGTTTTACTAATAATCAATTAAATACAATCTCTAAAATGAATTCTTTTTCATTTTTAGATTTATTTATTACTATATCTAAGTACACTGTAGCTGTCTTCAGACACACCAGAAGAGGGCGACAGATCTCATTTACAGATGGTTGTGAGCCACCATGTGGTTGCTGGGATTTGAACTCAGGACCTTCAGAAGAGCCGTCAGTGCTCTTAACCGCTGAGCCATCTCTCCAGCCCACTCATTCATTTTGTATTTGTACAATAGTTACAATTTCTTTAAAATCACCATTTAAATATTCTGGGTACTATATATAAGTTGCTGTAATAAAAATCTCTGAGTTTATTTTGGCTCAGAGGGAGGTAGTTTCTGGTTGTGGCTGGGCAGAACCATTGTATTGGGTCTGTGACAGGGCACTACCTCAGTATGGAGAGCATGTGGCAGAAAACACGCTTATCTAACATCTAATGGTGGCTGGGCGTGGGGAGGGGAGAAGAGAAATGTACACAAGAGAAACAGAGAAGCAGACAGAGAGACTGGTATCCCACCCTTTCTCCTGGAGGCCTATTCCCAATGACTTCAAAAGGTCCATTGTTTTCTAGTAATGCCTAACCGGGGACCAAAACTTCATCACAAACACCTTTGGTGGACAATAGCAAGTTTCTCTGGCTGTGTTATGATCCTGAAGAAGATGAAATGTTTGTGTACACCTATATAGGAAAAAAAGAAAAAACTCTGTAGAAAACTGTCTTATTTCCATTTGGTTTCCTGAAGATCTACTCGTTCTTTTTTCTTTTCTTTTCTTTTTTAATTTTGATACCTTTATTGCTTGTTTCCAAAGCTACAAGGCCATGGAGTCTCTGAACACAACTAGAGAATGATGAAAGAGAGATTAGGAAACTTGAAAGTCTGAAGCCTTTGTCTTGTGTGTGTGTGTGTGTGTGTCAGGGTTTAATGCTAGTGGCTTCTACTCATTCTCATTAGATACAACGTTGTTTTGCCCTTCTTTTTGTTTTGGTTGCTGATCTTTATGAATTCCTAGACTATATCTTAATGAAGTTATCCTCATTGATTCTTTAACTTGTCTTCCTGCACGATGATTGCCTGGGTGCTGCTAACTAGTCCTTAGCACTGATCGCAGCATGGTAGAGGATTAAACACAACCAAGATAGCAGAAATGAGAAATTTAAAGCCTTCACTGTTAATGGAACTTTTTAGATCGACTTGTTCCTAAAGGAACCTGTTGTTCTTGCTACAGGAAATTCAGTCATTCCTTTCCCTGATAGTTCCTATGTGTAAAGCCCACATCCTAACCACCTCTTTGTTTTGCACATACAGGACCACTCTTGTGCATCTGGTGATTGCGTGCATGAATAAACATTTTCTTTTGTCCATCTGTCTTTTGTCTACTCATTTACAGTTTCCAGACATTGACTATAAGAGAGCAGATGAAGCAAGTGGCCTTTCTTATACAATAAAAAGGAAAAAAATTTTTCCCTTCTAGGTGTCTAGTATAAGAACAATATGGCACGAACTAAAATGGACATCACAGAAAACTGAGAAGGTTTAAAGGAAAATGGTGGTGAGACTATGTTTAACATTGGACTTCCTGAAGTATAATAAGGACACTCTCAAGGAGCTACTTTATGTTGAGTTCCCATCTGCTCAGTGCCTCACACTGTTCACCTCTCGCTGTCAATGTTTCCCCCTTTCCCCTCTTAGCTTCGTTCTGACTATGTCTCCCCCACACAGTGAGAAAACAGAGATATAAGTTGGGTTAGGTGACATATGCCTGTAATTCCAGCATTTGGGAAGCTGAGTCAGGGCTGTGAGTTTATAGCCAGCCTGGGTTTCGTAGTGAAATTGTGTCTTGGGAGTTGTGGGAATGGGTACAGAGGAGAAAACAAAGGATACGAAAGCAAGAACAGGAACCGGCCTTTTGCTTGTCTGGCTAGCTGGTCGACCTCTTCTCTAGTCTTCCCCACCCCTACCCTGCTTTTCAGACTCCTCTCTGGGCTTTCCAGGTCCTGGAACAACTGTACTCTACCCAGAAGGTCATAACGTGCCTCTTACACTTATGTTCATGAATGTTTTCCAAACACCCGCTCTTGGTACTAGATCACAAAGCTGTAAACTGTGTTCAAGTGAGGATGGCTTCATATCTACTCTGCTATCTGCCACTCTTCTGTGCATTTTCTCTGGACCTGCAGTATTTGATGACAATTCATGGTGCCAACAACTTTTTTCAGTTGCCAATTGTTTCACAGACTCCATGTTTCAATCCTGAAAGAAAGGATTTAATATAATTCTATTAAATTCCTTAGAAGTTAGCTCAACAATGGGACGTAGTGGACACTCAATTACTAATCCACGTTTGAATCAGGTTAGATGGAGTTACACGGATTTTGATATATCGTCAAATACAACCTTTTTTTAAATGCACAACATAAACTGAAGTAATTTTCATCCTAAATATTGTATTTTATGAGTTCCTGCCTTGTCTTTGCTCAGAGACAAGCCATGGATGGACAGACAGACAGACACACACACACACACACACACACACACACAGAGCAGAGAGAGAGAGAGAGAGAGAGAGGAATATGTGATATGACAATATGATTTTTGTTGTTGCGTGTGACTTTGGAAACCAGGAATGTTCAGTGAATACACATTCCAGAATTCCAGGCCTACACATTTTGGCTGGGTTTCAGAGCACTGACTCTATTAATGCATACTTCAAACACACGCCACTTTATGATCTTCATACAGTTTATGGGCTTTTTGTTTCTTGCTGCACTGGGCAATCTCTCTCTGTTGCCTCAGTTCCTACGTGTGATCACATGACTCTCAACAGGTCTAGTACTTCCTAAGCTTTGAGCCCTGGCTCCTGAAAGACCCTCCTGTCCTCTGGGAGGCAAGGTGGAAAGGCAAGGGAGGGCACAGCTGCATGGAAGGCTTAGTGTTTTCAAAGAGAGCAAGGAGAACTGTAGCATATTAACATCTCCATTCAAGAGCACCTGGGAGAGAACATTGGGTTTGGGTTTCGGTCTCAGCTGTGCGGGCTCACTTCTAGTCTACTCGAAGATTCAGAGGCTTTAGTGTCTGACCACAAAACTGGAACTCTGCTGATGACTTCATACTGAAATCATTCAAAACCTATGAGCTCATAAGCTGGGACATGAAACCAGAGGAGGCAGAAATGGCTTCAAGAGCATTGCAGGCAATCCATGCAGGATCATTCCAACCCGGGGAGAAGAAAGGAGACAAATCCAGCCTCCTGGAGCTTGGGAACTTTCTTGCAGGAACTTGTAGCTGAGTGAAACTGCTAGGTTTCATCCAAGGCCTTGGAAGACTCTCAGAGACTGTAGAATAATTCAAAAGCCAAAGGCATGTATTCTGTTTGCATTCTGTCATCCCTGAAGCCCAGTTAGTACCAAGCTATCAAAGCCAGCCCATCTCAGTTATCCTTTTTGTCCTCTCCACAGGCTCAACACAGTCACCCAAAGGCACATTCCAAAGCCTACACCATGGTATTAACCCACTCTGATCTGCTCTTCATTCCCAGAGTAGATTTTGGGGAGATGCTGAGCAGACTCAGGTTTCAGCCTGTGCTGTGTTTGTGATGGGATTGGCCCCTGGGCTTTGAGGACATCAAGGAGAGCCTCAGGGACAATGGTCGGTAACTCTGTCCATCCAAGCCGAGCAGACAGACAGACAGAAGCAGAGGTGTTGCTCCCATGGAAGGATCAGAACATGCCTTGGCAGGTTGCGCTGCTATAGCAAGGGGCAGAGATGGAGATGGCTTAGACAAGCAAGATTCCTTTCTCACAGTCCTGTAGTCAAGGAAGGGCAGGGTGTCAGTCCCTTCCTGCCTCGTAAACATCCTTACATCCTGACATGGGTGGAGAGGAGTTTCCTGTCTCATCTTGTAAGAGCACCAATCTTATCTCGAGGCTCCCAGTCACTTGACATCCTCACCTTCATCTAATTACCTTTCAAATGTTTCATCTCTAAGTATTGTCTCATTGTAAGTTACAGTTTCTATATATGGATTTTAATGGGGACACAACTCAGTCCATAGCCAAGAGGCTGAAACCAGGGACAGGACAGAAGCTGAGAAAAACATAGGGAGAAGTGAATTCAAACAAATTCAGTCAATTCAGTCAAACAAGACGGCTCTAGGACTCAGCCTGGGCTGCTTTCTCAATAATAGAACTGACGGAGTTCGCCTAGCTGCTTTCTGTATTAGGGATTTAGATTAGGGTTTATCTGCTTTTAGAAGCAGATTCAGACTCAAGTTTTCAGGCACACTCTCCTATGTCCCTGAAAGAACTAGAGAACTAGACCACCAAAGGAGCCACCTCTTCTACATTAGGACGGCTGCCCTCCAAACTCGGAAGCTGACCCAGGAGACCTCTGCCAAGGCCACGGACAGGAGGCTACTACACTGCCATTGTACCTGACCACTCCAGAACCTTCTGCACTGGAGCTACTAAGATGAATGAAGAGAGCATGCTCTGATAGGATATTGATGATATGATGTTGATGATACGATACTCATGATATGACATCCATGATAGGAGAATGGGACTTGTTTTCTCTTCACCCAGAACAACAAATGCATTCACAGGCAGCCTGCTCACAGCAAAACAGCAAACACAGCACAGGCAGAGAAACCTGGGTTTCCCCAGCTCTGCTCCTGTCAAGTGCAGAACGGGGAACACAACGGTAGACAAAGGCCTGCTTATTGTATAGTTCGAGAATGAAAAACCACAGCTCAAGCGATAACTGCTCAGCGATGTATGTTCTTCCCTTGACAATGTAGCCTCACAACAATGTGGATGTTTGAGTCGAGTTGAGATCCTTAGACTCTTCCAGTACCACCAGGGTGTGGCAGTGGAGGAAGCAATAGCCACACCATCACCAGTTTCCACTGCTCTCTCGTCTTGCTTACCTCTGGGATTTGTGTTCACAGGCTAGCTATTGTTATTGTTGTGTTTAAAGATTAATCAGTAAGACTTACTGTCCTGGGATATGTATGAAGATTTTTCTGAGGTCTCAAATTAGGTTTTTAAGGACAGGGATTCATGTCTCTAAGGACAGGGATAAGGTCTCTGAGGCTGCCGTGAGAACTGCTTCTGCTTGGAGCTGCTCGGTTGCCTTGTTCAGGCTAATAATGGCTGCCTGGGGAACTATGTTGAGGATGATAGGCCAAATTTTGTGTATCAAGTATTTGCCTCCTCTGGTCTAGCCTTACTTCCCAGAAGTAGGGAAGAAGGACTTGAGGCATTGGATCTGGATTCTACTTTTAACTGTGGTGTCCTGCCAAAGATCTAGTAAACAGTTGTCTGGTTGTTTCATTTATAAAACAAAGATTACCATGCTCTGTCTGCATCCCACATAGGATTATTTGTGAGAACCACTTGAAAATGCTTACAAGAACGCTGGCAACTGTGAAGTGTTACATGCACGCAAGGTGCTTTTGTTATTGGCGTGTGGTATTGGGCCAGTTTGTACTTGACAAGAAAGGAGAGCCAAGTCAGTGACTGTTTTGGTCTGTTTCTGCTTACATCATGTTGGCCCAGCCGCTGCTGCATATTCCTTTCTGAGTGCTGAGCTGCAGGGCGAGCAGGAGGGAGGGGGAAGAGCCTTGAAGGTCACAAACAACTTGTGTTTGAAAACAGACACATGGGTTGATGGAGCAGGTCAGGGCTAGAATGCTGGCCTAGTGGCTTCAAGGCTCTAGACTGATGTCCTGAACTACTAAACCAAATACTAAACCAGACAACCGAAAGTCAGATACTTACTGTCTTCCTTCCTCTTTAACTGTGTGATTTAAGTCAGGTTCTGAAAACTCTGTGAACCTCAGTTTTTTCAGCTGTAACATGAAGATGTTCAAAAACAATAGAACAACTCCCCACCCCACCCACCCCCCACCCAATGGTATCTGCCTTAACAGTCTTCTTCTGGGAGGATATGGTATTTAAAGGAGTTATATACAAAAGTGCCTAGGAAATCCAAGGCATGAATAATTGCTCCTGTTATTTTGATTTGAGCCAAGTAATTTTTCTCTACACCCTGCCTTCTGCTCTCGCCCATGATTCCCACACAGCCTCTCACATCCTTGCTCTGTTATTGGGGACTTACATGGGGTAAGGCTGGGGCTGGAGGAAATGGCTCAGTGGGGCAAGATGGAGATCCTCAGAACACATAAAATCCAGGTGGGTGTGGAGGCTGCCTATTATCCTAGTGCTTGAGAATCAGACAATGGGGATCTTTGGAACAAGCTAGCTAGCTAGACTAGTTAGACGACTAGTTAGACTAGTTAGACGACTACTTAGAAATAGAGTTCCAAGTTCAGCGAGAGATCGTGCCTCCGCAAAACGGAACCCTATGGAGCACAACCTATGGAGCACACGCGAGGGCAAGTTCAGGCCTTTACAACTCTACCTATGCACAAGCACATACACACGGGCACATATTGTAAACACAGACACGTAAAAAGAGAAAGAAGTTGGGCCAGGGTCCCCATGAGGGTTCTGTGTCAACACATGAGTGCTAACAGCAAAACCAGGGCGGGGCCAGTAAAACAGGAAACGGAAGCTAGAAGCCTTTAAAACTAGAGATGGGAGAAGATTGAATCCTGAGGTGTTAGAGAGGCCAAAGACCTACCCCATCTCTAGGAGAAACAATGGGGACGCAGCAAAGAAAGGCACTGAACTATGTGGGAAGTCAGAGCCAGTCAGTTCTGTTGGATCATGGGCTGATTCCGAAGGACCAGTCCCTGGCAGCCCCAAATCCTTCTTCACTTTGGGAAATTCTTAAGTTCTGGGCTCTGGCCCAACAGCAGTCGGAGGCTCGGAGTTCTGAGGTTGCTGTGAGACACCCACGCCCACTTCTCTCCTCTTCACCCTCCAGCCATTTTTGTTCTTTATGCCTCTATGAACGTTAAGCAAAGAGAAGAACGATGTGGTCAAGGTGATATGTATGTTTCCTGGGCTACTCTGACAAAAGAAGGGAACTGTACTGTGTTAAACTGTGGGACCTGAAGTGCAAGGGCTCCCAGACAGGACTCATTCCTCCTTCCAGCTCCTAGTGATCCTTTGTAATTCACTGACATTCCCTCTCCTGAAAATGTATCGCCCTGTTTCTTGCCTGCATTTCCACATCGCAGTCTCCCTCTGTGCGTCTGCCTCTGTGTCCAACTTTCTGACTTGCATAAAGGTTCAGCCACGCACATGTACTTAATCAAGATCTGCACTAATGACTTCATCTTAACTTAATAATCTACAACAACCTATATCCAGCTGAGGTCACATTCTGAAGTATGGGGGTGGGGGAGGGGAGGATTTCAGAATGATGTCATCCAACCCATAACACTCTCCTGGCTTCTCTGAAAGCTCTTCGGGCTGAGGTGGGGAGAGGGAGCTGCAGACCGAGAGGGAACGCACACCAGAACCGCACAGCATCTGCTTCTTCACAGTAACTAAATAGATTGCTAGGTTGAGTCTTTGGTTTTATTTTATATGTGTGGGGTTTTGTCAGCAGGTCTGTGCAGTAGATACATTCAGTGCTTGCAGAGGCCAGAAGGGGGCAGACAGGATCCATAAAGAAACTGTCAGGTAAAGAGTCTTTTCTCATGTACTTGTTTGGAAGGATCTAGTCCAGATGACCTGATGTCCCCAAGGTGTGAGACCAAAGACTGGGATTGGGAGACATTGCTGGTAGTGGAGGGTGCTGGGTCAGACCCTCAAACTCTGCCAGCTGGCTAGCTGTTTACTTCACCTGCAGTGATAGACGGCTCTCAGTCTCAGACTGCCTTGCATCAGTTCTTCCCCAGTCTAGAGACAAGAGGTGCCTTGTGGGAAGCAAGGCCATGACCCAAGCTCGACCTCACACGCGGTTTCTTTCTCGTTGCCCAATTCTCTCGCCCCCGGACAGTTTCGTACTCAGAGGAACAACAGCTCCAGTCTGGGCAGGGTAGTGAGCTCACTGCCTGCTATCACCACCACCTTCTTTGTACAACAACCAGGCCAGCTAACGGTCAAGAAATGGTCCTGTCAATCACCACGAGAGCTCTTTACTGCTTTCAGTGTCCAGGGAGAATACTGGAGGCTCTCCCTCCCACAGCCAGCCCAGTCCAAGTTTCTGCATTAGTCCCTCCTTGTTTATTACCTGCCAGGCTTACTTAGAGCAGCAACGTGATCAGAATGGTCTGGCACATGTATTTATAAAACATAAGTGGTCACAGGAAAGCTGCGTTTAATAAGTAAAGCGAACCAATCAGAAGGGGACAGCGAAGGCTCTCCATTTTACCATATCCAACAACTAAAAGCACAGTAAGAAAGTTCAGTTAAATTCGAACATCAGAGAAATGATAACTAATCCTTTAGTATAAGTGAATCCTGGGCAATGTTTGAGATGCACTCACACTAAACATTATTTATTCTGTCTCTTTATCGGCAACACCAACTTAACCGTACTGTACTGTGGTTTCTCCCGCCTGCGGCGGTTCACGGTCAAGATCTCCAACGCCTTGACTCTTGACTGCTGGGGAGGAAATCTGGGACGTCTCCAATCCTGACGTCAGCAGCCCTTCATTGTGGTAGCTTTCGTCACAAGTGCTGCTCCAGGGCCCCCAGGAGCTGCCTGGAAGGCTCACAATGCCTGCGCCTGGGAAGTCCCGGAAACAGGATGTGCATGGGATTAAGTGTTTGCAGATAATCCTGATTGATTCCTCGGGCTCTGATAGGATTTGTCCAGGATTCCCTGCTCTGTTAATGAGAAGTGAATGTTTAGGTGACATCAATCATGTTAGTGTCCATTAGGTGGAAAATTAGTTAAGGGTCATTTCAGTTACCAGTTCTAAGACACTCTCTCTCTCTCTCTCTCTCTCTCTCTCTCTCTCTCTCTCACACACACACACACACACACACACACACACACACACACACACACAATGCTTTCCTATTATCATCCCCAAATCACGCACTCTGGTTCTCTATGGCTATAAAAACAATACTTGAGTATTGTTGGAAACTTGGGAAGCATACAAGAAAATGAAGAGAAATAAGCAAATGAAGCGTTTCTAATACTGAAAAGTTACTGTCAACATATAGATACATGATCTTTCACTCCGTGTCTTTCAAAATATATATAAATATATATTGTTAGTTTTAAATTTTTAAATTTAAATATATATGTACGTATATACATATATAGGTGATTTGAATATTACCCAAGTTTAATATACATGCGACAATCTAGACATCATGAGTATACATGACTAAATCATACATGATTAAAGTGTATGGGAATATATATAAGTGATATATATATATTCCCATACACTTTAATCATGTAAAGTGATAAGCCAACTGTATACATGATACAAGTTCAAAGAGTTTGAAATGGACGATTCATTACTTATATTAACTGGGACTTAAGACTAGGCAGAGAAAGAGGATAAAATATCAAAACAAGTTCCTGATAAAGAAGAAAGAACATTGGAGTGAAGGCCACAGAGAAAGGTGAATGCTATGTCATCAAGGTGCTAACTGCCCTCTGACTCAACGGTTCCTAGGCAAAGTGAATGTTTGGTGGATAGTGAGGATCCAGTTAAGAAGACCAGTTCCTAATGCCTTCCCATGGAAATATTGACATATACAAGAAAGCAGCCACTCCACAAGCAAGTGGCTTCCAGGATGATGTCACTTCAGTGGTACTTGGGAGTCAGCCGTAGCAAGTCTGTAATCAATATGCTTATAAATTATTAATGCTTATATGTAAGCTCTTTCTTTGGAGAGTTTCTTGTTTGAGGATGCTGGGGCCGAGTTACTCATTTCAGGATGCTGTAATATGAAATTGGGAGCCTTTCACCATTATATGGCAGCTAAAATGGTTTCTGCAGCCAGTTGCTAAGCATTGAAACTTGGGACAGCCATCTGGACGGGTTGTGGCCAGTGTCACAGGCATCTGTGGAGAGATGTCCTCCAGGAGTCTTCAGGCTAAGGGTGAGCTAGAACACACACACACACACACACACACACACACACACACACACACACACACACAAAAAGAGAGAGAGAGAGAGAGAGAGAGAGAGAGAGAATCTGCTATGGACCAAAAAAGCTTCCCTACTTTCCCAAAATGCACCTCCAAACACTCAGATCTCCAAATAAACAGCTGCAGCTTCGTACGCTTCGTAGTTCCCTCCCCAGGAGGACAGCAGATTCTGTGGGACATTACATGTGAGACCCTGGGGACTAAAGACTAAAGATGAGCTCACTCAAAGAGCTGGAATCACCAAACGGACTCTCTGGCTCTTCTCTCACTATCTGTTCTTTCTTCATAGACACACACCTCTCAAGACATATGACTAGGAAAATACACGATTATTTGATAGTTTTCACGGTGTGATGTGTATGAGGTTACCTTAGGAATTCTTCCTAGAAAGTTATATAAATATTTCTTATATTTCTTGCTGAACAGAAACACTCAGCCTCACGGGGATATTAAACAAAATGAGAAATGCCAGCGCAGGAAGAGATGTGGAAATTTAGGATTATCTAGACCACCGTGGTCTAGCCTGGCTTGTTCAATGGTCATCTCGCAAAGAAAAAAAGTGTTACCAAACATGATATTTCTGCAGCCCCCCTCTTACCTCTACCCCTGTGCCCACCCCATTTCCACCCCACCTCACTTCTATTCCTCTCTCTCTCTCTCTCTCTCCAAAGCCCAACTAGCCAATTGTTCAGACACAATACCTTATCGTCTCATCTTTTTGGTAAGAAGTACCTGTCTAGAATGAAATTTCCAACACAGAAGTCATGTCAAGTTCCTAAGAAGTTAAATAAATAAATAGATAAGTAAATAAGTAAGTACGAGGTTAAAGTGTAAAGTCTTAAACAATTGGGGGAAACAATCAGTCAGACAGTTACAACACCCATTGTTTTGGGCCGCCATTTTGAACAATTATAATGAACATTGATAAATTGCATTTAATATTAAAATGCATGCAAGTTCAATATAGAAACTGGAATCTTTCTTGGTGGGTGGACGGAGCACGCCGTAAAGGCCAACTAATCGGCTGCCAGACTGTCAGCTGTTCTACATCGCCACCTAGTGGTGTAGACTGTTGAGGATTTATTTTTATTTTTATTTTTAACTTTTAATTTTACTTTTTACTTATTCACTTTACATTCAGCTCACTGCCCTTCTCTCGGTCACCCCCCCCCCCCCAATCCTTCCCCCATACCCTCTCCTCTCTTTCTCTGAGCGGGTGGGGTCCCCCTGAGTATCCACCCAACTCTGGCACTTGAAGTCTCTGCGAGGCTAGTGAGGCTAGGCTCTTCCTCTCCCACTGAGACCAGACAAGGAACTTGACAATCCACCGTGGCCAATGATTAGAAAAACAGCACCGTTCTTGGCTGTTGCTGACCTCAATTCGGATTCTTTCCTCTCTTTGATTTTGTTTTATTGTTTCTCATCTTACATTTTTAACAAATTCAAAAAACATTCATAGGCTTTCTCTAATATCAAACATCTCCCTTTACTTCTATCACTGGTCAAAAAAGCCCCAGACATCTTATTACCCATTCTCTTCCTCCTTTTACCGTGGATAGGATGAGTTCCTGCCGCCTCTTTCTTTCATGCACCCACATTCCCCTTTCTCTTCCTCTATTTCATGTCAAGGGAAATGCTGTGATCTGAATGGTCACTCTAAAACTTCACACTGAGTTTTAATAGCCTTTCTATCATGGTATAAGAACACTGCACTCCTAAGTGGACTAAGGTCATTCTCACAGATTCGGATAGTTACAGGAGCAGGGCCCTTCTTGTTTTATAACGTACTCAGTCTCAGGTATTCTGTTATAAACCACAGTAAATGGAAGTACAACAGCAAACGGGTCCCAAGGGTCTGGCTGCTGCGGTAACAAATGCCTCAAGTGTGCTAAACGCATTTTGGAACAGGGACGGGCCAGGAAAAGCAGGCTTTTGTGGCGGCACACCCTACCCAACGCCAGCACTCATACCATGATAGCAACACAGCATTTCTGACTCTGGCAGTGTGCTCCTCTTTAATTTGACTTACGATACGGCACTGGGATGGACATGGGTGTGTGTTTTCTTCCAAGCTTATTTTTCCTAAGGTTCTGTGTTATAAACCAATCTACCATATTCAAAGCATGATTGCTGAACCTAAATCACCGTTATTATTTGCCGTTCAGCAATCTCAAATTTAAATTCAACGGAACTGACATTCCCTGAGCAGGGTGAGAGATAAAAGAGATGAGTAAGACCGGACTTCCTCCTTCCTAGAAGCTGCTGGGCTTCTCTGGGGCACAGGGGCAGAGCCAAAAACCCTCTCCTTGGCGCTGAGCTGCAGGACTGTGCCTGTGGGACATACAGAAAAGGAAAATCACAATCAACTGAGCCTTGGTGACTTTCCATCTTCAGGAACCTTAGAAGGGTGTAGCTCATGGTGTCCAGCAAGCCTGTGACTGCTCATGCTAACACACTTTTATGTTTTGTAAATAATATTGTATTTAGTCTGGATGTGTGAAAACAGGGAGCTCCCAGTGACTGTCGTTTGTTCTGTTTCTATAAAAATATTTCATTTTTAATTTCTGTTACTTTATGCATGTGATTTGTCTTTTATTAATCACTCATCTTTTTTCTCCTTCTTATTGGTTAGATTAAAATATTTCCTTCTTATTGACACACACGGATATCAGATCCTGTTGTTTTATACTAGAACAAGTATTGCCTCAGAATTCTTAACCTTTAGTTTTGATTTTTGTGTATAGAAAGTTTACCTTTTATATAGTTATAGGATGTGGCCTGCATGAGTTTTCCCAATGTTAGTTTACAGCCAGCTATTTACAAAGAGTTTACTTTTGTGTGTGTCTCAATTTTTGTAATATGTGCCTTTAATCTACTTCTAATTTATTAATATGTTATGTCCTTTGAGTGGTTTTGAAAGCAGAGGATAATAGAAACTCAGGAGGTAAAAATCAATGGAAGTTGAAAATGTCTGACAAAGTCTTAATGAACTACAAGGAGGAGTTAACACTACACTTGTGAGACCAGGTTTTCATAGCATGAACTTATGTCAGAAGCTCTGGGAAAAGGTGTATATACACACATACACACATATACACACATACATACATATATATGTATATATATATCAATGAAAATAAAAATAATAATGATGAAAATAAAAAACAGTAGCCTAGAACATGTATTGAGAGCCATGTTTTATGGCACTCATCAGTAAGCAACATTTTTTTCAAGATTTTATGTGTGTGTGTGTGTGTGTGTGTGTGTGCGCGCGCGCGCACACACGCGCACACGCGCACGTACATTATCTGCATGTATACCTACATGCCAGAAGAGGGCATCAGATCCCACTGTTGATGGTTGTGAGCCACCACGTGGTTGCTGGGAATTGAACTCAGGACTCCTGGAAGAGCAGCCACTGCTCTTAACCTGAACCATTTCTCCAGCCCCCAGTAAGCCTCATTTACACCTGTCTCCTAAATTGAGGAATAATGAACCTAGGGCTTGCAAGAGCAAAACAAATTATCTATGTTCAAGCAGCAGAAAAGTTGTCCTTGACCCGGAGAATCCCTGCTGTAATCTCTGTGGCACATAGTGTGCCATCTGATGAAGAGGAAGTCTATGACCGAAGTAGACACAACTTATGCTCAGGAGCTAGAAAAGTTGCCAGGAGAGATGTTCTCTGAGCAGTTGGTAGCACTCAGAGATGGTGGTGGTAGTGTTGGTGAGGTCTCAATAACATGGCTGAAGTTATATGGAATAATTTACTCACTGTCTTAAGACACACAATAAAATACTATAGACTAGGTGGCTCACAAATGATAGAAGCCTATTCTTCACAGCCTTGGAGGCTGTCAAGTCTAAGACCAAGTTTCTTGGAGTTTCAGTGTCTGGGGATGGTCCAGGTCAGCCATCTTTTTACTGAAACTTCACAAGCAGAAGGGGAATGAGATTTCTCTTTGGACTCTTTTTTTTTTCCCCCTGTGGACACTAATGCTATTCTAGGTCTTTGCTCCCATAATTTAATCATATCCTAAGAGTGGTCAAGTTTAGACAAGTGACTTTGGGAGGGACATGAACATTTATTTGTTTGCACTCACATTTCTTACTGTTGGTGTTATCTGTTTGCTGCCTGGCACTCAAGCGGCTATGAAGTGGCATCCTTTTTCATGCCTGCTGTGGTAGTATTAGACAGGCCCACAAATACTCTGACAATCTTACCTTTGATCTGCAGAGCTTAATTATCTTCAGGTCAATTATCTTTTAAATGTGGGTGGTAATAATGGTGACTCATTTCTAAATAATCAAATAAGACAGAGTTCTGGTATTTGATTCCCAACTTTAGGATATGAAGACATTGTGGTGGGGTTTGATCTATTTCTATGGGTTCAAATGCTAAATTCTGCATCCCAAGATCTGGTTGCTCCAAGACGAGCAGATTCTCACATACATCAGCCTTTGTTGTGTAAACCTTACCACCCAGTTATTCCTGATTGGTTAATAAAGTTGCTGACAGCCACTTGATAGCTGGGCAGAAGAGATGCAGGCAGGCTTTGGTTTCCAGGCTTGGGATCACTGGTAGGGACAACCAGGAGAGATCGAGGAAAGGAGGAGGAGGAGGAGGAGGGGGAAAGAAGTCACCATGGGGTAATATGGACACAGCATGTGGCTGTGAGACCTGGCCTGACGAAGCAGGAGCAACATCAACGAATATGGCAAGTAATATACTGGGGCTCAAGGCATGAGAACAGAGAAAATACATAAGAGGGCTGATGCCTGCTAGCGCCAGTGCTCTGAAGCTTATTATAATTCTAAGGGTCTCTGTGCCTTTTCTTTGGGTAATAGCTGGTTAAAAAGTAACTGCCACCATATTAATTTTCCCAGTATTAGTTATTAACCTCGGAATATTTAAATCACTACATTGTGGTTTCCTCTTTCTGTTTCTGTTAAGTCACTTACTGTGGGGGGAAAACCAGCCTCCATGACCCTTAATAGCACTACTGAGAAAGTCACATGGCATGGAACAAGCCGAGCCGGAAAGGAACTGAAGACTTCTGCCAGCAGCATGTGAGCAGAGTTAACTGCTCGGAGGTGGGTCCTCTAGCCTGTCAGTCCTCAGTGAGGCCAGTCCTATCCGATATCTTTATAAACCTCAAGAGGGATCCTGAAATTAGCTGTGCCAGTTCCAAATTACAAGCCCACAGACAGCCATGAACAATAAACACTGGTTGATTTAGGGTAATCTGTGAATGAAGAAGAGACAACCAATGTGTCTAGACTCAGGGATCATAAAACATCATTTGCTGTATTCTATTTAAGTGAGTTTTTAGAGCCAGCCAGTCTCAAGAGAAGATACTGATGTAAAAACTGGAGAAAAGAAATGGAGTCATGGCTTAAACTGTCCTAAAAATGGGCAAGTTGGAAGATGGTCAGAAAATATGAAATAAGCAAGTCCTTTGTAGTAGGTGTAGTTGCTATAGTAAAACAATCATCTATGCGATTTCCTGTGAAATTTCTATTATTCTATTGGACCATGGAGTCAATGAGAGCAGGATTTTCATATCTGTTTTGTGTTCATCCACTCTTCCCAAGAGACTTGTACAGTATATAAGGTATGTGATATGCTCACAAAATACCTTACGAACAAACACATATGACTGGTCAGGACAGAGGGAACATATATCTGATCCTGTAAGTTTTCTTTTCTTTTCTTTTCTTTCCTTTTTTTTTTTTTTTTTTTTTTGGTTTTTCAAGACAGGGTTTCTCTGTGTAGCCCTGGCTGTCCTGGAACTCACTCTGTAGACCAGGCTGGACTCTGCCAGAAACTCAGAAATCTGCCTGCCTCTGTCTCCCAAGTGCCGGGATTAAAGGCGTGCGCCACCACTGCCCAGCTCCTGCAAGTTTGCTGTTTTGCTTTGTTATGTACACACCAGCTTTCTGAATGATGCATAAAAATATACCATTCAAGCTTTACATTTGTGTAAAGTTGTCTGCTATTTACTGCATTGTGACCCTTAGCTACTGAACCATCTCTCCAGCTTTTAGTTATTTATATTATTTATGTGTATGGGTGTTTTGCCTGCATGTATGTCTATGTGCCGCATATGTGCAGTGCCCAAAAAGGCTTGAAGCGGCATCAGATCCCTTGGAGCTGGAGTCCCTGCTGGTTGGGAGCTGCCCTGTAAAACTGAACCCAGGTCCTCTGGAAGAGCAGTCAGGGCTCTTATCTGATGAGCATTGTCATCCTTTTAAGATTGCTCAAGTTTGTTTTCTGTTGCTGTGGTAAACTCTGTGACTCAAAGCAACTTGGTGAGGACAGGGGTTTATCTCAGTTTGCAGTTTGAGTCCATTGTCAAAGGAAGCCAAGACAGGAATTCAAGGCAGGAGCTTAAAGCAGAAACCACAGAGGAAGGCTACTTACTGGCTTACTTGCTTCCTCACTGGGCTGCTCAACTCCCTTTCTTACAGAGCCCAGGTGTCCCTGCTCAGGAGTAGAACTGTCCACACGGCACCTGCCCACATTAATTAACAATCAAGAAAATGTCCCCAGACATGCTCACAGACCAATGGGATGGAGGCACTTTCTCAGTTGGACCCCTGCATCCAGTTGTGTCAGGTTGACAGTGGAAGCTACCCATCCATCTCATGTACAGGGTCTCCTGAAGAACACAATGTGAAGTGATTTCTTAAAAAAGGATTGCATGAGCGAAGATCTTAAATTTTAATAGTGACTTGATTACTTTTCTATGCATTACAAAGCCCAGAAAGCACAAAGTGTGCTAAAGGGAAAGGGTGGTCAGTTGACCAGGCAGCACTCAGATAGAGCAACCGCGGCAGAAACCAATGAGTGGGGTTGAACTTGTATAGTAAGAGATGGAATCTTTAAGGGTAATTTGGTTTTATTTGTTTGACAGAAAGTGAAAATTCAGCTCAGAGATACTAAAAGGGTAATAGCATGTTTTCCTTTGCTTAAGAATTCTGTTTTTCAGTTGCTCATAAACACGTATACCTGACAGATGTATAGTATACCAACTATCAATGCATGATATCTTTGTATCACCCTCTGACCAACTTTGAAGACTTCAAGTTTCCCTAACAATAACAGAGGAATGTTTTGCTGCAGTGGTAAGACCAGAATTGTGGTTTATTTACTATTTCATGAAATTTGCTCCTTGATATATCTTAGGTTAGCTTTGATCCTCTTAATAGCCATTTGCCATCCACCTTCTATATCTGACCTAATATTCTCTCAGTTACTAGGTATGGTGCTTTGAATATGCTTGGCCCATGGAAGTTGCACTATTAGGGGGTGTGGCCTTGGTCAAGGAAGTGTGTCACTGTGTAGGCAGGCTTTGAGGTCTTAGTGCTGAAGCTCTCTACACTGTGTGGAAGAGGCTCCCCTCCTGCCTACCTGTAGGAAAGAGTCTCTTCCTGCTGCCTTTGGATCAGGATGTAGAACTCTTGGCCTCTCTAGTACCAGGTCTGCCTGCATGCTGCCATGCTTCCCACCGTGATGATAATGGACTGAACCTCAAAAAATTAAATGTTTGCCTTTATAAGAGTTGCTTGGGTCATGGTGTCGCTTCACAGTAGTAAAACCCTAAGACACCAGGTTAAAACTTTGAAATGTTCTTACCTGACCACCATCTTTTCACCATTTGTTCTGTGAATATAAAAGTGCATGTAACTAGTTCCATGTTGGAAACAAAACATGTTTCTGGGGTCAACCTGTTCTTGGCCATGGTCACTCATCATGTGCAGTGGTTTGAATAAGTATGCCCCCCGCCCCCCGCTAGACTCATGTGTTTCAATGCTTGGCCATAGGGAGTGGTACTATAAGAAGTGTGGCCTTGTACGAGTAGGTGTGGAGGAAGTGTGCCACTGTGGGAGCAGGCTTTGAAGTCTCTTAGATATTTAGACTATGCCCAGTGTAGCTCACAGTCTCTTTCTGTTGCCTTTTGATCAAGATGTAGAACTCTCAGCCCCCTTTCCAACACCATGTCTTCCTACAGTCTGATTCCCACCATGATGATAATGAACTGAACCTCTGAACCTGTAAGCCAGCCCCAATTAAATGTTGTCTTCTATAAGAGTTGCCTTGGTCATGGTCTTTTCACAGTAACACAACCCAAACTAAGATGTTGTCTTAGTCAGGGTTTCTATTCCTGCACAAACATCATGACCAAGAAGCAAGTTGGGAAAGAAAGGGTTTATTCGGCTTACACTTCCATACTGCTGTTCATCACCAAGGAAGTCAGGACTGGAACTCAGGCAGGTCAGGAAGCAGGAACGGATGCAGAGCCATGGAGGGATGTTCTTTACTGGCTTGCTTCCCCTGGCTTGCTCAGCCTGCTCTCTTATAGAACCAAGACTTCCAGCCCAGAGATGGTCCCACCTACAAGGGGCCTTTGCCCCTTGATCACTAATTGAGAAAATGCCTTACAGTTGAATCTCATGGAGGCATTTTTTCAACTGAAGCTCCTTTCTCTGTGATAACTCCAGCTGTGTCAAGTTGATACAAAACTAGCCAGTACAATTGACCCCTTGTCAACTTGACACACAAACACATCACTAGTAAGCCTCAACCCTTACATTCTTATTCATCCTCAAGGTCTAAATAACTTTAAAAGTCCCACAGTCTTTACATATTCTTAAAATTTCAATCTCTTTAAAATATCCATCTCTTTTAAAATCCAAAGTCTTTTTACAATTAAAAGTCTCTTAACTGTGGGCGCCACTAAAATAGTTTCTTCCTTCAAGAGGGAAAATATCAGGGCACAGTCACAGTCAAAAGCAAAAATCAATCTCCAACTGTCCAAAGTCTGGGATCCAACTCACGATCTTCTGGGTTCATCCAAGGGCTTAGGTCACTTCTCCAGCCAGGCCCTTTGTAGCACACGCTTCGTCCTCTAGGCTCCAGATGCCTGTACTCCACTGCTGCTGCTCTTGGTGGTCAGCTCATGGTACTGGTATCTCCAAAACACTGCATGACCCCTTCAGTCCTGGGCCATCAATTACAACTGAGGCTGTACCTTCACCAATGGCCTTTCATAGCCTCTCACAGTGCTGAGCCTCAGCTGCTCTGCATGACCCCTTCATGCCTTCAAAACCAGTACCACCTGGGTGACTCTTACACATTACCAAGTCCCGCTGCAGCAGGAGTACAACCTTGGCTATCTCTGGGACACAGCCTCTTTGTGCTTTCAGAAAACACTTCCCAGAAGATGTCACCTCAATGATGCTGGTCTCTTCTTAATCACCGCTAATTTCTTAGCTCCAGCTAACCAGCATCAATAGTCCCAGTAATGCAAAAGTTTCACTTTAGTAGTTCTGGTATCTTGTTAATCACAGCTGATTCTTCAGCCCCAGCTAACCAGAACCACAGAATCTTCACAACCAAAGTAACAATGGCCCTGAAAAGAGTCTTTAATTTTCCCTCTGAAATTTCACAAGCCAGGCCTCCATCTTCTGCACTGTTTTCAACATTATCTTCCCAGCTCCTACACAACATCTGACAGAGCTCTTAACACCGAATTGATCTTCTAGCCCAAAGTTCCAAAGTCCTTCCACAGTCCTTCCCAAAACATGGCCAGGTTGTCACAGGAATATGCCACTCTGCTGGCACCAATTTGTCTTAGTCAGGGTTTCTAATCCTGCACAAACATCATGACCAAGAAGCAAGTTGGGAAAGAAAGGGTTTATTCGGCTTACACTTCCATACTGCTGTTCATCACCAAGGAAGTCAGGACTGGAACTCAGGCAGGTCAGGAAGCAGGAACGGATGCAGAGGCCATGAAGGGATGTTCTTTACTGGCTTGCTTCCCCTGGCTTGCTCAGCCTGCTCTCTTATAGAACTAAGACTACCAGCCCAGAGATGGTCCCACCTACAAGGGGCCTTTGCCCCTTGATCACTAATTGAGAAAATGCCTTACAGTTGGATCTCATGGAGGCATTTTTTCAACTGAAGCTCCTTTCTCTGTGATAACTCCAGCTGTGTCAAGTTGATACAAAACTAGCCAGTACAGATGCCATACATGTGCACTAAGTTATTTGTTCTTCGCTATGAGGAGAGAACACTGTTGTTTTGCTGTGCTGATTTTCCTCTAGGCCCTGCTTTCTGGGAATAGTTCCCTTCTCTACCTTTCCCTATGGCCCTGGACTTTATTATTTCAACCCCTTAATTCATAATCTCTGCTTATTTTAAGCAGTATTTACTGCTTGTTTCTTGCTTGACGAATATGGGAAGCCCAAGAGTCTTTGTATTTCAAATGTTCTTAGTCTATTTTAGTCCAAGTTCTAAGAACTTTTGTTAATAAATTAAAAGCTTTCATAGGTTTTGGTTGTGGGTTTGGAAATGCCCAGGGGTTTTTCAATTCCATTGCATTCCATTTTGTGTGCCAAAAATCACACTCATACTTCTTTTAAGCTTTGTTTCTCTCTCCTAGACATAATTACTGCCAATCTGGGCATGCTTCCACTGTGGAAACATGCCTTTAAGCTTCTTAGGAGCCTTTTCATCTAGCAGGGTAAGACCTTAGGTGGGCAAGGCAGAAAATATACTTGATGACCTTTGGAGTTCTGTATTAAGGCCTAGCCCTCATAAGGGAAGTTGCCTGGAGCCTCTCAAGGCTGATTTCTGTTGTACTAGTCTGCTTACTTGCCCTAGTTATATAAAGATAATCTTATTCTGAAACTCTGGCAGAAGAAACATTATTATTATTATTATTATTATTATTATTATTATTATTAAGACATAGTCTCTTTACATATCCCTGGCTATTCTCAAACTCAGAATGTAGACCAGGCTGGCCTTGAACTCACAGAGATCCACTTGTCTCTGCCTCCAAAATACTGGGATGAACCATGTTGTGGGATGAGCCACACTGTCTTACAAGAGGAGATATCCTAGAGAGACACCTGTGCCCCTCCCTTTGATTATTTGACTATCACCATTTGAAACTTTTAATTTCCAGAGCTAGCATGTTTAATAGACAAGCACGAATCCCCGGGCTCAACTTCCAGCATCACCTAAAACCAGATGTGCTGATTCCCTCCAGGGGCTCAAGGTCATCCTGAGCTACATATTGAGTTCCAGATAAGATCATTAGTAGGAGACAAGTAGAGTTAAGTTTTTCAAAACCTACTTTATTTTTTTTTTTACTTTTTATTAGATGTTTTCTTCATTTACATTTCCAATGCTATCCCAAATGTCCCCTATACCCTCCCCCTGCCCTGCTCCCCTACCCACTCACTCCTACTTCTTGGCCCTGACGTTCCCCTGTACTTGGTCATACAAAGTTTGCAAGACCAAGGGCCTCTCTTCCCACTGATGGCCGACGAGGCCATCTTCTGATACATATGCAGTTAGAGACACGAGCTCTGGGGGTACTGGTTAGTTCATATTGTTGTTCCACCTATAGACTTGCAGACCCCTTTAGCTCCTTGGGTACTTTCTCTAGCTCCTTCATTGGGGGCCCTGTGTTCCATCCTATAGATGACTGTGAGCATCCACTTCTGTATTTGCCAGGCACTGGCATAGCTTCATAAGAGATATCTATTATAGAGGAGAAAGTGGGGAAGAGCCTTGAAGATATGGGCACAGGGGGAATATTCCTAAACAGAATAGCAATGGCCTGTGCTGTAAGATCAAGAATTGACAAATGGGATCTCATAAAATTGCAAAGCTTCTGTAGGGCACAAGATACTGTCAATAAGACAAAAAGGCCACCAACAGATTGGGAAAGAATTTTTACCAATCCTAAATCTGATAGGGGATTAATATCCAATATATACAAAGAGCTCAAGAAGCTGAACTCCAGAAATTCAAACAATCCCATTTAAAAAATGGGGTACAGAGCTAAACAAAGAATTCTCAACTGAGGAATATCGAAGGGCTGAGAAGCACTTGAAAAAATGTTCAACATCCTTAATCATCAGGGAAATGCAAATCAAAACATCCCTGATATTCCACCTCACACCAGTCAGAATGGCTAAGATCAAAAATTCAGGTGACAGCAGATGCTGGCGAGGATGTGGAGAAAGAGGAACACTCCACCATTGCTGGTGGGATTGCTAGCTTGTAAAACCACTCTGGAAATCAGTCTGGTGGTTCCTCAGAAAACTGGACATAGTACTACTGGAGGATCCAGCAATACTTCTCCTGGGCATATACCCAGAACATGCTTCACTATGTTCATAGCAGCCTTATTTATAATAGCCAGAAGCTGGAAAGAACCCAGATGTCCTTCAACAGAGGAATGGATACAGAAAATGTGGTACATTTACATAATGGAGTACTACCCAGCAATTAAAAACAATGAATTTATGAAATTCTTAGGCAAATGTATATATCTGGAGTATATAATCCTGAGTGAGGTACACCCAATCACAAAAGAAGTCACTTGATATGCACTCACTGATAAGTGGATATTAGCCCAGAAACCTAGAATACCCAAGATACAATTTGCAAAACACAAGAAAATCAAGAAGAAGGAAGACCAACGTGTGGATACTTCATTCCTCCCTAGGACAGGGAATAAAATACCCATGGAAGGAATTACAGAGACAAAGTTTGGAGCTAAGACGAAAGGATGGACCATCCAGAGGCTGCCCCACCTGGGGCTCCATCGCATAATCAGCCACCAAACGCAGAAACTATTGCATATGCCAGCAAGATTTTGCTGAAAACCTACTTTAATAAGTGTACTTAAATGCTTTAACTGCCCTTCTATCCTACCACCCACCAGAGGCAGTGGAGAGGAAGGGTTAATAGGACAAAGGACGATGTGGACCTGTTTAGAAATCGTTCTTTGGGGCGAATCCAGTCTACATTGTCAGGATACCAGCAGCTCAGTTCACGTGAATCAGCAGCAGCAGCTCAATGGCTGTTTGATCCAGAAGAAACCTTGAGGCTTTGCCTGTCTGCCTGAGTCCACAGGAGCGGCAAGAAGCTACTGGACACCACCAGAAGTTCTTTGGTACATTTCTCTCTACCATGTCACAAGAAATGTTGACCAGTGAAGAAGGCAAGGTAAACCAATATCTAACAAAGATCAGCAAAAGTGGCAAGGTGAACCAATACCACACAGGGTAGTCCACGGTCTGTTGGGTTAGATTTATACCCTTCCCAAACACCACACGTCCTCTTAAGCATCCTCTCTAGCAAAACATTGCATGTCATTTTCCCAGGCAGCTTCCAGAAAAATACCACATGACTGTTCTCAGCAAAACATCCTCCCATGTGTCTGCTTCAGCAAAAAACATTCTTTCATAAGACAGTTTCCAGGAAAACATCACATGACACAACTGAGTCTCCAAAGCACCAGGAATTTCCACTTCAAGACCATATCTGGAAAACAAAAGACAATAAAAAGAGCCTTTCTCTTTTATTTTTCAGAGGGGACCGAGGTCATTTTCTTCCCAGTTCTAGTGTTCATCTCATGGTTTTCTACAGATTGTAAGATGGCCATAGGCACAGGGTGTGTGTGTGTGTGTGTGTGTGTGTGTGTTATCTCATTCTCATGGCCATTTGGTGAATGTGTCTGGATAGGTGGATAGCTTTTCTCTACACTGTGATTTAGAAATCCAGACTCCTCCTATCTATTCACAAAAGAAAATGCAAAGCGACTGTGGCATGAAGATCCGAAACAAGAACCCATTTCCCCTCTGGCTGAGAAGCAGGACAAAGATTGATATCATTCAAATTTATGAGAGCAGAGATTCAGACATCTGGGGGTAAGGGGCGATACTTCCTCTGACCCCTGGGCATGGACTGGGATTCAGTCCTTTGAGGCTGAGTGCTGGCCAGTGGCTGATGGGGTCATTCAGCAGGCAAGTAAAGATACTCTTCAAGTTAGAATACTACATTTAGCAGCAGCTGCAAACTGGATTCAGGTGCTGATACTGAAACCAGTTGTCTGCTAAGGTGAGGTAGGACGGCTGAAATGAGGTTGGCAAGAGTTAGAGTCCCACAGGGAAGGCACAAGAACAAAGAGGAAGGACCAAGTCTCTTCTCTCCCAGAAACCCCATTTTCCATTAGTGCAGAGCCTAAGAAAGAACCTGTTGGTGAAGGAGATATTACTAGTGTTATACAGCAGAGAATGGCATCCTGGATTAGAATATTTGAGATAGCTCAATAACTTGAGCTGGGGGCTGTCTTAGAGTTTCGACTGTTGCAATGAAATACCATAACCAAGAAGCAAAATGTGGAGGAAAAGGCTTATTCAGCTTCCTCTTCCACACCGCTGGTCATCACCAAGGGAAAGTCAGGACAGGAACTCCAACAGGGCAGGATCCTGGAAGCAGGACTGATGCAGAGGCCATGGAGGAGTGATTGCTTCACATGGCTTGCTCAGCCTGCTTTCTTACTGAACCCAGACCACTGACCCAGGGATGCACTACCCATCCCATTGATCACTAATTAAGATAATGCTATACAGCTGTATCTTTTATATATATATATATATTACATATTTCCTCAATTACATTTCCAATGCTATCCCAAAAGTCCCCCACACCCTCCCCACCCCACTCCCCTACCCACCCATTCCCATTTTTTGGCCCTGGCATTCCCCTGTACTGGGGCATATAAAGTTTGCCTGTCCAATGGGCCTCTCTTTCCAGTGATGGCCGACTAGGCCATCTTTTGATACATATGCAGCTAGAGACAAGAGCTCCGGGGTACTGGTTAGTTCATAATGTTGCACCTACAGGGTTGCAGATCTCTTTAGCTCCTTGGATACTTTCTCTAGCTCCTCCATTGTGGGCCCTGTGATCCATCCAATAGTTGACTGTGAGCATCCACTTCTGTGTTTGCTAGGCCCCGGCCTAGTCTCACAAGAGACAGCTATATCACGGTCCTTGCATCAAATGCTTTATACAGCTGTATCTTATGGAGGCAATTTTTTTAAAAATTCAGGTGCCTTCCTTTTTGACAACTCTAGTCTATGTCTAGTTGACATAAAACCAACCAGTACAGGGGCAGTCACTGGGCAGCCATTGCAGCCCTTTGTAGCTTTCTTTCCTTTTTGACCCTTGGATGTATTCTCCACCTTTTTTCTGTCGACACAGTGGTCAAGCTGCTTGTGGTGTAAAGCACAGCTAGCTGTCTGGCTTCATTGTTTCTGAGTGTGAGCCTGGCTAAGACATAGCAAGGGTGGACGAGGGTTGTTGTTTTTTAACAAAAATCTCAATAGTTTGATTTTTGCCAAGTGTAGGGGTTTGAACATGCTTGGACCAGGCAATGGGACTATTAGGAGGTGTGGCATTGTTGGAGTGGGCGTGGCCTTGTTGGAGGGATTGTATCACTGTGGGGGTGAGCTTGGAGACCCTCCTCCTAACCGCCTGGAAGAGAGTCTTCTCCTGTCTGCCTTTGGATCAAGATATAGAACTCTCAGCTCCTCCACACCATGTTTGCCTGCATGCTGCCAAGCTTCCTGCTATGAGGATAATGAACTAAAACTCTAAAACTGTAAGCCAGCCCCAATAAAATGTAGTCCTTTATAAGAGTTGCCTTGGTCATGGTGTCCCTTCATAGCAATGGTAACCCTAACGAAGACACCAATGAAGACTTAGGAGCCAGGTGCTGGGGTGAAAGCCTGCTAGCTCACAACAGCAGAGAGAGCACCCTGCTGACCTTCCTCCTCAGCTGATGTCCCAGCAGGAATGGCCCTCTCTCCAAAACTTCCTTCAAACCGAGTGTCCCTCCCTTCTTCTTCCTATGCATCTCTCTGTCCTCCTGACTCCACCTTACTCTGTTTTGTTTTTCTTAATGATCCTATATTTAATCCCTGTCAACTGGTTGCTTGTTCCTTCTCTTGACTGGATCTCATGGAGGCATTTCCTCAACTGAGGTCTCTTCCTCTATGAAGATTCTAGCTTGTGTCAAATACACACACACACACACACACACACACACACACACACCAGCCAGTACATCCAGATAGGGTAGGTGGCTTGTTTGATAAATTATGGCCTTGTAGAGAAGGATCAGTTAATATGTTGGCCCAATAGGAAGACAGGGAATTGAATAAATAGGCCAGGACAACTCTCCTATCTCCTAATTCCCTGACTTCCTTCTTCTAAATTGCATGGGAAGGCAGAAATGATTGTGAAGGCGAACCTCAGTGCTCCACCTCCTCGGTCCTTGAGCTAGTCACATACAACCGGGAAGCAGAAGTGGTGGGAGAAGTGCCTAGATAGCAGTGCACCCGAGGCACTTGTCACACAGCTACACTCGCATAATTGACACCGCCAACGGCAAGTGATAAATGCACTGCAATAATAGCCAGAGACAACCGCTTTCTCTTGATTAACTGTCCTTTAAAAACTAATTTACGACTGAGCAAGAATATATGTAAATGTAAACATTTTTAGATCCACTAAAAATTTTATAAATGAATTTAATTTTACTCTTGGCAAAGACAGTACCACACATTTAGGGCTTTGATTGAATGTAAATGAAAAGCTCACCGTGATGATGTGAACAGAAGTAACGCCTCTTGTTTCTTCCTCTTTGAAGCACTGTTCTGTCACGATTCATTTTGAGTTTCATCGGGTTTTAGAGAAATGGGCTGTATCACATGAGCCAGATATTTACTGCTTGACATTGGTAATTGGTTGATTCCTAGCTTTTTTGCTAAGATCAAAAGCAAGCCACCGTGAAGTGCATTTCTATAGCACAGACTGTGTAGCTGTGTGAAGATGGACCGCTAACTGGCAATTCTCTGAAGTAACCTCGATTTAGACAGCAGTGTTCCTTGAGGCATGTTATCAAAAGCATTGCATAGGTGTTACTCAGATGCAATTGTAACTATAGTGGTGTTTTGGAAATCAGACCAACAGAAGATTTCTTTACTGATCAATTACATGTGATTTTTGTTATTGTTCATATGCTTTCCCCAGGTACTGCCTGCAGTAGGGTAGATGGATCTGCCCCACGATCCCACTTGGCATCCTTCCTGTTTCTGCTTGTGTGTTGTCTCTGTATTGGGCCCACTCTTTTCTCTAGCCCCTGCTTCCTTGTAACTTTAGCCGGCAGATCTCGAGCTGGACTCGGCTTCCTAGCCTACTAACTACCCAGTTTAGCTCCCATGTTTTCTCCACCCCATCTCTCTTTCCAGAGCCAGAAGGTTCAAGTCGTCATAGGAGACCTTGTCTTGGTGAAGCCAAATATATGAGGTGTGTGTGTGTGTGTGTGTGTGTGTGTGTGTGTGTGTGTGTGTGTGTGATTGAGTGTGCCTTGGTTTTCTCAGGTAGTCTGTGCATTGATTTGGACTCTGCTGACTGGAAGAGGATTTAATCATCTGACTCCCATCTTAAGAGTCTTGAATGGGTCCAAGCAACGGGCAGTTCTAGGATGGGCAAGTGTAATACCAAGGAAAGACTATATAAAGACATCTCAGAAGGCTTGCTATTACTTCTGTTCTACAGTAGTGGGAAAGAGCACTGGGTACTGGGCTAAATTCTGTCATTTACTTGTTGCCCTGATTTGTCTTTGATATTTTTTGTAGCTCTAAGGTTTCCTCATCCTCAGGATACAGACAACAGATTGAGTCTTTACTTAGAACAAGAATGCAAGAAACAGAATCCCCACTAGGAGAAATAGCTGAGGTAAAGAAGGGTTTTTCTCCTCATAGTCAGAAGCCTAGTGGTAGGCAGCTGCTGGCATATGCTGGAGCCAGCTGCTCATGGAATCTACTTGTCACATCATAGTGGCCTAATGTCCTTGGGGCTATAGACATCTTGGCCCTTGTAGAGTAGAAAGGAGGAAAGGTGGCTAAGGACCCAGGTTTATGCAAAATGCTTCCCAGAGGTGGAAGTGGATTTCTCCTGCTGTCCATTGGCAAAGATGGTATATGTGGCTATCTCTGGCTAGTAGGCTAGGCTAGGAGGTGTTCAAGTGATTCAGGTGTTCAGGGACGTCCAGAACAAAATCTAAGTTGAGAGGAACAAAGGAGGGATCAGGAATGTGGTGTAGTAGGATCCATGTACCACTATCATCCCTGAGTTGTGACTAGGGACCAGGAATCAGACTTCTCAGGCAAAAAGCTATCATGGAGGTTGTGGGGGGCAGAATACCTCATTAAACCTGGAGACTCCCGAGTGTTGGGAGCACAAACCTTGGTTCTACACAGCCACATTTCCACTGTATAGGTGGGCTGCGACCTGGAAGTACTCTGAGGGGAAGTAATTACATGTTTGTAGGCTGGGAAGATTCTGGGTGCTGTCCATGTTGGTCGTTTGCCTTGTCATGGGGGATTTGGTGCTAACTTATAAATTATTTCTCTGCTGGTGAAATGAGCCAATTCAAACCAGATTAGATGATATTAAATGTAGGTTTATTGGGAAGCTGCTCTCGGGTGAGTTCAGTGGCCCTAAGGACTGAGGCCAGGGAAGTCACCATGGGGAGAGAGAAGGGGTGGGGGGAGGGGGAAGAGAAAGAAAGGGTGTGACACAGAGAGAGAAGGAAAGGAGAAACAGAGTGAGGAGCTGGGCTGGAAAGTTCAGGGTTGGGGGACTGAGGGACACTGGGAGAACCTGGAGGCCAGGTCTGCTTTGATATGTAAAATATGCATATATATATACAGTATGTGAGCGTGTGCATGTATGCACGTGAATGCACACGTGTATATCTACGCATGGATGTGTGCATTGAGAGCAGGTGCCCATGAACAGGGTGTTGGATCCCCTGGAGCTGGACTTTCAGGCAGTTGTGAGCTGCCTGATGTGGATGTTAGGAGCTGAGCACAGACTCCCTGCAAGAACACTATATACTCTCATTCCTGAGCCATCTCTCAAGCCCTAAGTCAGGCTTTTAAATTGCATAAAACCACATCCAAGTTACCCCGTGGGGACTTGCATCAGGCAACAGGCTGTTCTGCGAGATTTTGTCCAGCACTGTGTCTCAGAGGACTCGTTAAAAGCTGGAGTAAAGCAGGCTTTAGTCATCCTGGCTGGCTTCCAGGGCCTGCCATTCACTGCCTGTAGAGGTTATGCCGAGCTCTGAACCATTTCCTGTGGCCTCTGGGACTCCAGTCAACAGACTGAAGTCCAAAGTCTTGTCTGCTGGGCATCACTTGTTTTTCTCTTTCTGTTTGGCAAATGGCCTCTGCATTTGCCCTTTCCTGCTGCAGCCTAGCTGGAAGTCGCTTTATTAACAGTTCCTTTGTAAGTTCACGGTGGTCTATGAATGAGTCTGAAACTTCTTGGAAAAGAAACAACCGTTGCCTCCAGAACCAGCTCCCAGAGGGACACATCCTGTCAGTCTCTCCCCAGGCACGTCCCACTGTGGGTTCCAGCTCTACCTCTCCATCTAGTACCACTGAAAACACCTCCACACTCCCTGTAAAACTTTGCTGACAAGGGACCAGGACCATTTTCCTTCTGAAAGCATAGAACTTGGTGCAGAGTATCGCATGAAGGAACAGTTTCCTAGGAGGCTCTTCTAGGATAGTTAGGAGAATCCTACACTGGCATCTTCAAAGCTATTTGCTATTAGCCTACTCATGAATGAGAATTCCTGACTCACTGAAGTTGGGTTGTGAGAAATAAGCCATTAGCTGGAGAGAGGAGGCAGGGAGCAGGAGTTAGAAAGATTTGCTGTGACAGAGATGCCACCAGTGTGTGGCTCTTCACTGTCCAAAAGGGTTGGTGGTCACTCTGACTGCTTCTCCTGAGAGCACCCAGAGCCAAGCAGCCTGCTCTGGGGACTGGCTCTCCATTTGTTTTCTCTGGTTATCCCAGTTCTCATCAGCAAGATCCTTTTCTCTGGGTGGAGGCCCTACCTTACGAGAGGAGCTGGCCTGGCTTGCTGCCCCTGGGACCAGGCTTGGCTAAAAGCAACCGTGCCTGTCAAATACCTATCTGCTATCGGCACGCCCTTCCATTGCCGTGAGGAAAATGAACTGGAACAAACTTTTCAAAGTTTATAGATTTTTCTTGGGGTTCTTCAGCCTCAGCAACTCCTCTTCCAAAGAAGCCATGAAGTAAAGAAAGGTCTTAACCCTACATATTCATCTCATCCTCTCTGTAGTTTGCAAAGTTTTTTTTTTTTTAAAAAAACATTGAATATCTAGGAGTCATTGCCACGGTAGTAAGGGAAGACCAGAGACTTAGCAAGCTCAGCCAAACCCCTTTCTACTTGGAGCTCTAGGTGCAGCTGGGGCTCTTGAGACCAGTTGGTTCACTTGGAATGAGGAGATAGCTCAGACAATAAAATGCTTGTGATTTAAACTGGAGAATCTGAGTTCTGATGTTCAGCATCCACTCTAAATAAAAGCTGGACACATATGCCTGTAATCTCAGTGCTGGGGAAGCAGGGACAGGTGGCTTCCTGGAGCTCACTGGCTACTCAGTCTAGCTAAATTGCTATGCTCCAGGTTCACAGGTTCCATTGTTGGGAGCCAACTCTTAGTAGAAAATGGCTATCATCTCTGCAGCCATCTTGAGCTATTTACTTACAGGTTGGTACTTTCCCACCCTAATGAGAGACTTGTTTTCCTAGCATGATGTTTTTGCAAGCAGCCCACCACAGCTAAACACACTCTGATAACATCCTGTTTTTCTCAGACACATCCTGGACTTGTGATTAAGTGTCTCCAGCTGCACTCCCCAGCTTGTACTTACACACCCATAGTTGCCTTTCAATAAATTAGACATACTGTCTTGTCTCCATTCTTTGTGTCTCTTGCCCCTCCATCCCCACTCTCTCCCTTGCAGACCCCATTGACTGACCCTCAGGCCAGGTCACTCCATCTCAAAAAGTACAGCAAAGAGCAATAGATGCTGGATTGTCAACTGTGCTGGTGGCTGCTTTCTGCTGTGGTGGGGTAGCTGACACAAGTTTAAACTGTTTCTGGGCCAGCGGTAAGACAGAATGCCATACTGGAAGACAATGGCAGAGCTAAGCACCTCACCTCCTGGCTTCCATGAGACAGAGAGAGACAAAGAAGGTTGGATAACAAGGCACAATGATATTCTCAAGCCTGCTGTCATCAGTTATCAGTTATGAGATCATCAATAGACTAGACTGTTTATAAAGTTAGTGTCTTAATTCACTTATCTTTCAATAGCTCGTCAGCTGAGGGCAAAATCTTCAATGAATAATCCTTTTAGGGGCCATTTCATTTTCAAACTTTGTCATCTTTTAACTTTCTCATATATGGGCATTAAAAAGAGCAGTTTTTAAAAGCTACTCCTTTTTAAATTGCCAATATCCGTTCAATAAAGTTGTAAAGTCTAAATAATTACATATACACACATTGAGCAAAAGAGAATCCTTCTATAGTAGGAACTTTTTAGAACATATAGTTATATTGTAAGACTTCCGAAGCTGGGCCTCTGCTCAAGTCCCGGGATGATCTGTCCAGCACCCCAGTGATCCGAGAGAAAACCACACCTGATGCAAACTGCAAGAGGTTTTATTATCAGCTAGCTGAAGTCCCTCTGCCATGCAGAGCAGGGGAGATTGACCCGAGTGGTGACCGTAGGGGGCTTTTAACAGCTAGCTGAGGAATTGGGAGGAGTTGGGAGGAGAGTTGGGAGGAGTTGGGAGAAGAGTTGGCTACAGCTCCTTTCTGGCGGGGGTGGGGGGGGCGGGGGGGGAGTGAGCTGCAGCCTCCTCTCTGGCATCTATCTCCATGTCCTTGTAGGTCTTCCTACAATTATTGCATCTCTGGCTGTAAGGCACAGAAACAAAAGGCTTTTTGCTGGCTATAGAGAACAAAGAGCTTCTTTCTGACTGCATTTTTAGAGATCAGGGAAAACAAGCTTGGGTAACGTCCAGGGGCTTTACCTTCTAGGGAGAAACACTCTAAATCGGGGTCTCACGATATGAGAGAAATTAAAATGGATTCACCATGCAATAAGGGAGAGAATGTCCCAACTAGACATTTGCTATCAGGTAAAATCTCCAATGCCAGGAATAGGCTATATCTCATTGAGTTCTTGGTCAGATATCATAGACGATTGCAAAGGCTATTAGTTACTCTCTATAACTCGAGGATAAGGCCCTATCCCAGATGACACAGTTTATTTATGTCATTGATAATGGAGAAATAAAACTGATGTACAACTAGGAGATTCATTTCTACTGGTTAGTATTCATAGTGCTGGAATGTACTTTGCACAGTACTGAGTGAACTAGGCAATTATCAATTTCACGCAGCTACATGTCCTGCAACCCATAACAGAGATTTGCCTTTTAAATATATGGGTGCAATGGTGACTCATGTTACAGGAGTAATCAACCACTTTTTGCTTGAATATAAGGCCCACTCCATGAGATGGAGCCTGTACCCTACACTGCTGAAGTGGCCAAGAACCTGAGATTACATAGGTCATGGCCCTAGAAGGAAAACTACTACTTTGTTCTCCTAGAGGAACATTTCAATAAAATAACTCATAATGACATATTGTTATGTACATAGATCAGTGTAACAACCCTCAACAGAGATGATGCTTCTTGCATTAGATGGTAATAACACAGAGAACCACAACTAGACAATGTATAGAGAATGAGAGAGTTTGGGATTCACAGCACTAAATGGGGCATCTTTATCAAACACCTTTCAAGGCTCAGGGATCTAAAAGACAAGGAACGAGACAGATTGTGAGAGCCAGAAGTGGTAGATGGCTCCAAGGAAACACAGCAGGAGTGATGCACAGATGAACTTAGAGAGGCTGTGATAGCAAGCAGGAGACCTGCACAGGTTCAAACCTCACAAATACCCTGCACAGAGAAGGTAGAGTGACCACAAGGTTCTACCACAAACCAAGAAGCTGTTTTCCACTGATGGCTGCCAGGAAAGGTTTTGTCTTGTCTTGACTTTCTCCTTTCTTTCTTTCTTTCTTTCTTTCTTTCTTTCTTTCTTTCTTTCTTTCTTTCTTTCAAAAGAGTGTCATTGTGTATACAACCACAATCCAGGGTGTGCCCCGTGACCAGAAGCAGTTGGCCAACATAAAACGAACCCCATTCTTCTTTTTTTTTCATTTTTTGTTCTGTTTTGGGGTATGCATGTGTGTGTGTGTGTGTGTGTGTGTGTGAGAGAGAGAGAGAGAGAGAGAGAGAGAGAGAGAGATGAAGTTGGGTGGATAGAGAATTGGGGGTGGTGATCTAGAATGAATCGGTAGAGATGGAAAAGAATATAATAAAAATGTATTTAAAATTTAAAATAAAAATAAGTTTAAAAGAACCCTTCTGACCTTGACCTTGCCACCTATGGTGCACTAGAAACTTCTTAATATTTATGAGAACTACTAATCTTGGAAATATAAGAATTTCTAATTTAAATTGGTCTTCACACAGATTCTCTTTACCTACATGCCAAGAAGGTAAGCTTATACACTATAGAGAAATAGCAATATTCAAAAAGAAATGCTTTTTCCTCTTTTCACATAAAGTGTTGTCTCTGTGCTCATTATTTTGATGCCATGTGAGGTTCATTCTTTATGCTAAAACGGTTTACCTTAATAATCCTTGTAACTCAAAATATTTGTAAGTGCTTCAGCCAAGCTCTGAAGTTTGTATGGACCACCCAAGAAAACTGGGAGGCATTGTGAAGGTAGGAAGAGGATTTTGCTCAGAGCTATGTTCAGTAGAATGTCACCATACTTGTCACCCTCCTGGCTTCATCTTCAGATTGTGATAGCTGAACCACATGAGTTACATCTCTTAAAGCAGGGCACCAGCTTCTTGAAGCATCACTTCCGGATCCATTATTTCTGGATCTCTAGGAAGGTATAGTGTATCTCACTCATCTCCAGCTTTAGGGCTCCCAAGTAAATGTGTGTGTGGTAATAACTGAGCAGCAGAGCCTATGGGAGTTTCCCTGAGGCCTCATCTCAAGACGATGGCTACCTGCACTGTGCTTGCTTGTCCTGGCCTCCCATCAGGAGATGCCTTCCATCAGATCTGCTGTTCATGTCTGGCACGTGAATCTGGTGTAGGCATATGGGACTCCAGAGGGACAGCAGGATATGAAATGTGAATGCAATCAAGGACTTCCTATCTTCTCCATCAAACTAATGAAAAGTCATTTAGAAACAGAAGGAGAAAGCTGGGGAAGAACCATGCAAAGAAGGCCAGGGTCGCCTGAAGACTGGCTTTATAAATGACCGTGTGTTCTCTTGGGATCCTAGGAAACTCTACTTTATCCTGCATGTGGTTGGAGTTCTTAGCCCTCAAAGTACAATATAGGCTTATGTTCCTAAATACACACATGAGTCCACAGAAGAGCCAACCTGTTCTCATCTGGTGGCTCCCAGATCAGTGGCCCAGAAGGAAGAGAAACACAGATTGAAAACAAAGTTTGGGTATATAAACAGAAAACTGAGCTTGCCTTTGGGAAAATAGTGTAGGATACTTGGACCACCTCCAAAAAGCCAGTGAGGGGTACAGCAGACGCCAATCTCTCCGAGCTACTGTCTTCTTACTGATGCTGTTCACGGGTCTATTCTTTTGGCACAGTGCTTCATAATTTGAAATTACAGTCCACACATCCAGCTTACCACTAACTCCCATGGTCCCCATTGTACAACAGAGGTGTAGGTTGGAAGGCTGGGCTTCAGTTCTACTTTGGCAATCTCCCACCCTGTAATGACAGGCAAGACAGTCTTTGACTATTCCATTTCATCACCTATAAAGGATGACTAAGGCTAGAACTCAAGACCATCTCCTGTAGAAACATCCTGGCTTCCTAGTTAGTTCATAAGATCAATAAATCGTAGCAACAGTGGAGGCAATTAGGAGTCATAAGTGTTCCTTAGAGAAATGTAAAGAAGTCACCCCAGATTGGGAGGGCACTGGTATGTCAAATAAAGGATTCTTTCCAAGTCCAGCTTGGTGAAGCAACAAGTTTATTGGAGTTACATATGGTGCAGGTGGCTGAAAGGCAGCCTTACAATCAGGAAGTCTCTTGGGGAACTACTGATTAGTCCCATCCACAGCATGGCTGAGAAATATAAAAGTGCATTGCTGTCAAGTATCTTAGGCAGCTTGCCAACAATGCCAGTAACTTAGAGTGAGATCTGTGCCTCCATGTTCACTCCACTGATTACCTTTCTATAGCTTTGGATGTGGGAGTGTGTGTGTGTGTGTGTGTGGGGTGCATGCCTGTGTGTGTGTATGTGCACATGTTATGTGTGTGCACTTTTTGAATCCACTGACCCTCATAAGCTCTGTGATAGGCTCCCCAGCCTTGTGAGGACTTATGTGGGTGATTATAGATAGTTTGATTCAAGATGGCCATGGTTATGTCCAACCCAAAGGAAACACAGCATCAGAGTGCTAATTACACCTCTTTGCCTCTCATCTAAATTCATTACCAATGATCAAAAAGAGTTGTGTAGAATCTTTCTACAGGGCTTTGGATACTATAAACTGCTGTTAAAAACCACCACCACCAAAAACAACAACAAAATATCGTGTCTTGATGGCTACTATCAAAGTCATACAACAACAAAAACCGAGTAAAAGAAACATAAGGGTGTAAGGGAGAAAGGATTTATTTATAAAAGTTATAATATTTGTGTTCTACATTTAGGGTAAATCTTTGTTTTGAGGGTTTTTTATTTGTTTGTTTTATTTTGTTTTTTGTTTTTTGGGAGAAGGTCTTGCTATGTAGTTCAGGCAGATCTGGAGCTAACTATGTAGCTGCCTTGAACCCACAATCTTTCTGCCTCATCTTCTTGAATGCTGGGAATAAGGCAAATACCATCCCACCCAGCTGTCTGAGCTGCTCTCCATCCTAGCACCAGAGCAGTGCCTGCCACACCCATTGTGTTTATTTACAGCGTCAGAGGGAGTCTGGTTCAGGGCACAAAGCTATGTAGATGAGGTCAGAGTGGGATAAGGGCTAACCTGGGGAAGAGAGCACATCCAGACCTCTCATACCTCTCATTGCCTGGTAGGAAATGCAAGAAAAGGAACCAGAAGGAAAGGCCTGCCAGTCTGCAGGAGCTACAGGAGCCTAGAGGACAGGGAGGGATGAAGATGCTGGCAAGGCCAGAGTAAGAGACCCTGAGGAGCAATTTTAGTGAGGACAGAAGATGACTGTGGGAGTGAAAGTGTCTGTGGCAGTGCCTTGGGTCTGACATCAGCAATAGCAGAGACCATTTTACCCAAAATTTCTACTGCATCAGGTCTCTAACTGGCATACAGAGTCTCCAGACACATGTCAAAGCAACAGGCCACATGACACCTGGGACTGAGGTGCTGGTGTCCCTTCTGCTCCTCCTGTGATGAACTCAGAACATGGGTAAGGCCATCTCTGCAGGAAGAGTTCACCAATGGCAGAGACACTGAGAAGGAGCAGACTGGAGCAGGCAGCTCAGGTTAGGATGTGGAGAAGGATGGAGATACACTTTGAAGTCCTTGGTCCCAAGGTGGTGGGGTGGCTTTGCAGGAAGTCCTCTTGGGTGATCTTATTATTAAGAAAGGTGGGGGAAAGGGAGAATGGGAAGAAAATCCTGTGCCTGGGACAGCTGAAGCAAATAAAACTTCCTTAGCTGCAGAAGTGCAAAAAACATGCCAATACTCAAGATATGAAGTAAGAATTCTTAAAACAACAATATTATCCCCCCTCTCTCCCTCCCTCCCTCCCCCACCTCTCTCTCTCTTTCTCTGTGCATGTGCGTTTGTGTATGTGTGTGTGTGTGTGTGTGTGTGTGTGTGTGTATGCTCGGGAGCGCGTGTGTCCTGAGGGGCTAGTGAACTCCAGAACCCTCCCATCTCTCCAGCACTCCTCCCAATGCTGGGATTACAGCTCACCACCATACCCAGATCTTTTCTATAAGAGCTGCAAGCATGTACCAACTGGGTCGGCTCTTTACACACTTAAATTGCTTTGATCGGAGGAAAAAACCAAATCTGGCATTATAAAGTGAAAAGAAAAGTAGTCATTTCTTGCTTTACAAGAGCAACATGTTCTGCGAAATGCATGGCTGTGTAGCTCCTCTTTGTGACCATTAGAGTGTAAGATGATCCTGCTGAGGGCGGGATCATAATCATGAGACTGTGGTCTCACACACAGCCACTGCTGAGTGAAGCATGGTCATGTGTCCAGTGACACACATAAGGAAGGACACCAAGAATTGCATCCAACTCACTAAGAGATATAAGCCACAGTTTATATCTTAGCGTTTGCCTTTTGGCTTATTCTGTTAGCAATAAACAGACAAAAAGCAAACAAAACCCACAACCAACCAACCAAACACCCCCCCCCCCAATAATCTTCATTGAGGGTGCTTACTTTTTTATTAAACTATAAATTATATATTATATAATATGTACTTTCTCATATCTTGAAGGTTTTATTTGTTATCTTTTTGCCTTTTTTTTTTTGACATGATATCATGTGTCAGGCTAACTTCTCTGTCCTTATGTAGCCAAGAATGACTCAGACACTCTGTTTCTCATGCCTCTACCTTTGTAGTGTCGAGATGACTGGTGTGTGCTGCCTCATTAATTTTCTGTGATTTCTCTGTGTAGTTCAGTAATTATCATGGTCTCCTGAAAAACAAAAGTTAACAAGCAAAATTAAACTTTACTAAATCAGTAAATTAAAAAAGAAAAGCCTGTTGGTATAGATTTCTGCTCTAAATGGGGAATGGAGTCGAAATCCAAAAGGCTTTTGTAAAATGTCTTCTGGCAAGTTAGAGGTCATGAACGAGGAGACTGCCTGGGTTTACAGTCATAAGACCACTTGGCCACAGTAAGGAGACACAAGCTAACAACAGCCATGTAATGTGACCCAAAGGAGCAGACACACCAGCACAGGCTGCAGTGATGGATGTCTAGAGGCCAAAGTGGCAGGATGGATAGCCTGCTCTGCTCAGTGGGTCAAGCACACACACTCCCAGCACTTGCCAAGGTACCACCAAAAGGAACATAGCAAACGACTCCAGCTTAACATGAGAGATAAGAACCAGGAACAAATGGGAAGACTTGTGTTTTCTTGTCTGGATTGGGCCATGTGTCAGATAGGTAACGCAGGCTCTGTCTAAGGCAGACTGGCCAGAGGGGGGCTTTGATCCCAAGACTGGTCTTTAGGGTCTGATTATGAGGTTGAAACTTGAAATTGAGAGGCCCAGAGATGAGTCACCTGTGAGCTGTGTAAATGGCAGGATGTTTATTATTAAATCTATACCAATGGGCTTTAGTTTTTTTTTTTTCATTTATTGATTTAGTAAGGTTTAACTTTGCTTGTAAATTTGTGCTTGTTAGGAGACCGTGATAATTACTAAACTACACAAAGAAATCACAGAAAATTAATGAGGCCCAGCACACACCAGTCATCTCTACAATCCAAAGGTAGAGGCAGGAGAAGCAGGGGGTCAGAGTCATTCTTGGCTGCATAAGGACAGAGAAGTTAGCCTGACACATGATACCATGTCTCAAAAAAACAAAAACAAAAAACATTCAAGATAAGAGAAAGTAAGCCGATGATGTAAGCTGGACCGAGGCCTCTGCTCTGGATCCCAGACCCAGCCTTCCTGACTTGTGTGATGCTTATCTGAGTTCCTTGAGACATCTCAAAAGAGCAAGTCAGAGCCTGTTTCTATAATTTGCAATGGCAAAGAAAGAGCCATGTCTAGCACACTGCCCAGAATGTTGTAACCACCATGATGTTTACTCTGGAGGAGAAAAGACACAGACAGCATGAGAGCCGCACGCAAATATCTGAAGGACTGGCTATGAAGCAGCCGGTTCGGACTTGTCCGAGAGCCTCCAAGTGACAGAGAGAAAAGTGCTCTGTGTCCATTGGGTCTCCCCAAAGGTAGGGAGGACTAACTTGGGAAAGCCTGGATTCTGGATCACATCTATGTGTACACTGCACACAATTGTGCAGGCTTAGGGGTAGGACTGTGGGGGTGAAGAGCCAACCTGTCACCATCTTAGGTGTAAAAGCCTCATTATTTACTATCGGACAGGCTAGGCTCACTCCTGTTTATGGTTAAACCTCTGTTTTTTTGAAGGACTGGACCACGCCTCACATTTGAGCTTAACTACAAATGGTTATGTACTGTCTGTTCTAAAATGGCAATCATGTCTTTGCTTCACAAAAATTAATAGCCATTTCGCAATTGTACCTTTGTTGCAGAAGGGTCATTATGACTGCCTGTTGTTATGACCACCTTGCAGTCATCCTATGTTTCAGGAGGTAATTATGCATAACTACACTCATGCTCTGTTCCTATAGCCCTCTCCCTTTTTGCCTGTTAAATCCTTCATTTGAGGACTCCCTACCCCTAAACTATAAAAACCTTGTGTTTCTCACATCCAATGTTGACCTCTCAAACCCTACCTTAGGGGGTGGCAGTCTGTGTACACCAATACAAAGCTTGCTTTAAGTAATTGCTTGCTCTAATTAACTTGGCCATGATGATTTAGATTGGTGGTGTTTCTCCTTGCATCTATGAGATTACTAGGAGAGCAGTCTAATCATTAACTGCTAAAGTTTTCACTCCTGGAAAATCCACCATGTTCATCCCTCAAAGGCAGTTTTTTCCTTGGACAGGCATCCCTGGTACACACTTTAAAAAGTTCCTTTATTTTATACTGCAGTTTGAGCAGAAAGTTGTCCAATAATTTCAACCATAACTTGTCTTTGTCCTCAACACCGAGTGTGAACTCAGGGCCTTGTATAAGACTATGCAAGTGTTCTAACACAGAATGCAGCCTTGGCTAGTCTGTCATTCTTTATTACAGTAAACTCAAAAAGTTAATTCTTTTGCTTCTGGAAACCCAGCCAAATGGTACTGTGACTTTTGGAGCAGAGTAACAGTGCCACCTGTTGGGCAACGACTCTCAAGCTGATTTATTGATTTATTAATTTTTTCCAGATCTTGCCTTTTTCAGAAGGCAAAGGACATCCTATGAATTCCTATGGCATTCTCTAGCAATCTTAAAGAATTGATTATCTTACCACAGCTTGATGCAGTTCGAAGGGCTGTCCCTAAAAGGATAAAAAGCTTAAAAAACCAACCAGGCTGCCCCAACAATATTTATGTTTATAACAGCCACCCATCAGAAGTTCAGTCTTTGTGAGCATTTGGGGAAGACTGGCTTCTGAACGAAAGCATCATAGTTTCACAAACTGTCCAATGTCATCTAAACTATCTTAAAGCCACACAAAATACAAACCAAAGACAAAGAATACCAAATAACACCAGGTTGCTTTAACTCATTTGCCATCCAAAACGAAAGGATCAGCATAGCCTTTGATTAGTCAAAGATGTTTTCACTCATCCAGCAAAGAAGACAGTGCACAGACAGACACCAGCCACCTCTGCAACATCTCTTAGAAACTTCATGGACCATCTGATGTCTTGTTTTTCCGTTTATGCATGGGAACAGCAACTGAGTGTAAAACTGATTTGCTCAGGAGGGAATTGGGCTGTATCAGTGCAGTCAACCATAACTTGCCCCAGAGCAGCAAATCAAACACTCTCAGGTGCTGGGAGAGCTGGCTGTGTAGTGTGTCTGTGCCTGGGGCTCACTGTAGTGTCTCAAGAGCCTAACTGGACCTGATTCACAGTAGACTTCAATAGATATTTATCTAGTGCAGGAGTAGGGTCAAGGGCAGTGTGGCCCAGACAGGCACCAAAGGCTCTCAGACTACAGAGGGTAAACTTCTAAGAGCTGTGCTAATCCTTTGGGCTCTTCTAAGGAGCTTTAAGGGGTCTTGATGTATTTTTCTTCTTATTTTGTTTTAAGAATGTATTTTAACTGGTGATTGAAAGTGCCAGGTGTTTTTTTTTTCCTCTTTCATTTGTTTGCATATTTGGTTTTGAGGACATCAGAGTAAGGCCTGCTCTGCTCTGGTTAATGAGTACCCCAAGTTCACAGAGCAGTCAAAATAAGACAAATAATTATAAGTCCTTCGGTATACTTCTTTAGAAATATTTTTCTTTTGTTTTATTTATTTATTTTTTTTTGGGAGAGGAAGGGGTCAGAGAACAATTTGTGGAGGTTGGTTCTTTTCCACCACCATACGGTTTCTGGATACTGAACTTGGGTCTTCAGTGCCACATGCCATTACCTGCTGAGTCATCGCTCTGACCCAGCACCATCACCTTCATTTGTGAAGAACAGGAAATGGAATCTAAGAGCTGTTCACCGGCCCCCATCTCTAAGAATGGCTTAGTAGTAAACTGCAGAAAGAATATGAATGTGGGCTTCAGGTCCAGCTCTTTCTCCATGAAGACTGTGTTGGATCCCCTTTATCCCAAGTATAGGTTCCTTCACCCCACGTGACAGCAAAGGAATTTAAATGGTAACATGAATCTCCCCTTGTTTGGAAGCAGGGAGAAGATTAGTCAACAGTCTCCATGTTAAATTAAATGTGCTTTTAATTAGCTCCTCAATTCTCAAATGACAATAACTGTGAATCCCAGATCACTGGCTTAAGTTTGCAGGGAAGGAGTTGGAGCTACCACAGGACCTGTCTGCAGCCTTACTTCTGAAGCTGCGTGTGAGCGAGCTCCTCGGTGCTCTGCCAGTTCAGTCATTTTAGTGTGCATTCCTTATTGACTGTGTGATTTTGAAGAGGCTTCAAGGCTGTCCTCCAAAATGCCTGCCTACCCAGCACAGGCAGGGCGGGACCCTTCAGGAATAGAATTAGTGCCCTTTAAAAGGTTCTCCAGCTCGAAAAACAAAACAAAAACAAAAACAAACAAACAAATAAACAAAAGGTTCTTCAGCTGGGTGTAGTGATGTATTTAGGAGACAGAGGCAGGCGGGTCACTGAAGTGGAAACTTCGGATTTTTTTGGAAAGTCGGTTATATCAAATGATGTTTTGCTGGGGCACATGGATGAAAGGATAGTTTGCTAAAGCTGACAAGTGGAAGAATGCTTACCTGAAGAAGATTCAGGGGAAAGTATGTGTTGCTATAGCAAACAGGTAAAGATACATGATGTTCAGAAGGAACATAAATACAACCCCTTAGACAGAGAGAGCCTGAGCATTGGTTTGCTTTGCTCTGCCTCACTATTCTTCGCCAACCACACACATGTATTGGTTCGCCTAACATTTCATTGCTGAACTCCACTAGAAACCCACCAAAGAATTTCTCATGAGATTGCTGCCACTTCTTGCTGCTTCTTCAGCCTCAGGCCAGTTGGCGAGCCTTGTGGGTTCTTCTGGATGGAACTGCCCTTGCTGGTTTGTGTGTAGTGACTGCAGCTGCTGGATCATGTGTGTGGTGTTTTCTACTGGACTGAACTGCTGATATCCTGACAGTGATGAATGGAGTTGTCCCCAAAGGACTAATTCTAAGCAGATCTATTTCCCCAGTGTCCTAATACCTTTTCCTTTCTACTCCCTCTGCTGGGTGGTGGGCTAGAGGGGAGGGTGAATGCTCATTAAAATCGGCTGCGAAAAATCTATGTCTGTAGGTCTCCATGAGTTCCTCCTGTAGCAGACCCAGATCTCACATCCAATGATGTAGCACCTGTCTTTTGTATACTGTGGCGTGTCTCCAGTTGTGCCCACCTGATGGCTGGCTATGACCCTGAGTTGTCAGTGTGAAGGACATCTGTGCGTGCATACGCGTACACACACACACACACACACACACACACACACACACACACACACACAGAGAGAGAGAGAGAGAGAGAGAGAGAGAGAGAGAGAGAGAGAGAGAGGGAGAGAGAGAGAGAGAGAATTTATAATTTGCTTAATATATCCTTTTATATGAGAGAGGCAACTTTTGACACAGAGTGGGGACGGGACCCATCAAGGGACATCACAGGTTATGTGTATGACTCCAGTCTCATGACTGAAAAGCCCCACAATAGCATGAGTAATGGATTATCTCCTGAAGCTGCATCATAAAGTTTCCTTCCAGTTAACCTTGTCCCTCCTCTGTAGTCTAGAACCTTCCAAGATCACATGCGTCTGGAACAGAATTTCAAGGAGCTGGAAGGCATATGTAGGAGGAGGGAGGGAAGGAGTGGGTGCAATGTTAGGTGAGGGCCGTTAGCCCTTCTTTCTATGATGTGAACAGGCCTGATCTTGTTAAAGGCAGCCATAGCTGCTCTGACTGAGACGGTAAAGGCCACGTCATGCCTGTAGGGCAGTTTACCACAACACTGTCATCGCCTAGATATGGATGTCGCACTTATCAACACTGGAAAACTGTAAAAATATATGGCTCTCTGCATCTGTTTTCCCAGAGGAGCCTTGGGTGTGAGGATGAGAGGGATTAGTGCACAGAATGGGTGTGGGAAAGTGTCTGTTTAGTTAAGTGAGCAAGTCTGGTTCAGGTACTTGCCTGATTTTTCTCATCTTCCTCTAAAGCTCCTCTGTGCCCCCCTCTTTCCTGTTCTTTGATGGAGAGTACTAGGCAGCCCCCATAACACTACTGGTTACTTTTAGATATGAGAAGGAACAGGCTCTAGTAATCATGTAACTTGTAGAGTCAGCGTAACAACTGAAACCCTGAAGTTCACTGTGGTGGTTTGAGTGAGAATGGCCCCCACAGGCTCTCATTTAAATGTTTGATTCCCAGTTGGTGGACAATTTAGGGAGGATGAGGAGGTGTGGCCTTGTTGGAGGAGTTGTATTTCTGTGGGTGGGGTTTGAGGCTTTAAAAGTCCATGTCAGACCTGGTCTTGCTCTCTGCTTCCAGCTTGCCTATCAGGATGTAAGCTCTCAATCACTGTCCCAGCATCATGTCTGCTTGCCTGCCTGCCTGCCTGCCTGCCAGCCACCATGATTGCCCAACAAAATGTCCATGAATTTACACTTTAATATTGTAAGCAAGCCCCCAATTAGATGCTTTCTTTAGTACATTGCTTTGACCATGGTATCTCTTCATAGAAATAGAAAAGAAATTGTGACATTCAGTATCCTGAAGCATCCCTGACCTTTCTGTCTTTGGTTCATTTGCAAAAGGAGTGAGGACTTAGAGTTCTGTTCTACTGTTGTTCATCATGCCGGAGGAACGTTAGTTGCTGTGGCTGCCATAAAAAATGCCACACAAGGAGTAGCATAACCAACATTTAGTTTTCATGTTTTTGGACTTTTAAAGCCCACATGTTTTGTTTTACCTGTAGCATTCGCGTATGTCTTCACATGTCCTTTATTCTGTACAGACACATCCTTGGTGACTATCCCTCTTCTCCTGTGATAGTCCTACCAGATTAGGTGTGCTACAATGAACTCACATTTACCTAATCACTTCTTTAAAGGACCCATCTCCAAATACAATCATATTCTGAGATAGCAAGAGTTACATTTCCAACATGTGAATTTTCGTGGAACACTCTTCAGCCTCAAACAGACTTTCATAAAATGCAGGTAGACAAGAAATGCCTTCTTTGGATAGATGGTTTTGGCTGGTTTTCTCCTCTCTAGGCATGGCAGATGTCCAGACTTGAGTATTGCTTTCAGGGGTACTCTATGCGAGACCATCACAGAACCCAGGGAACTTGTCATTCAGGGTAACTACAACATCCCTGGCTCTTCCAGGGAGGGCCTCTTCTGGTTCTCATAGAGGTAATATTTTGTATATTGTATGGATACATTACCTGTCAACTAAAAAGGCTATGGCCTATGCCTTAGAAAAGAAATAAAAGGTGGGACACCTGGGAGGCAGAAAGAATTCTGAGAGAGAGTCAGGCACAGGAAGATTCACACAGAAAGATGTGAGACACACAGTACCTGACTGAGCACAGGTAACCAGCCACATGGCAGAATGTAGGTTAAAACAATTGGGTTATTTTAGTTATGATCTAGTCAGAGAATAGCCTAGCTATACGGTCAAAGTATTTTTAAATATATTTTGAGTCTGAGTCTTATTTCTGGGAACATGGAGCTAGAAGGAAGAACTAACTTTACAGATTCTCAACACAGGTCCTTGCTTTGTAACATTTTTAGAGTTAGTTGCCTTCCCTTTATGTTGCTCTTACAGGGTTCATGTTCGTCATACTGCATTTGACTTCCAGGATGTTCACATATTCTCTCTGTCACAGTGATCTCATGTTTGTTTTTAACAAGGGTAATTTTTTCTCTCTGTTCCAACAAGACTCTACAGACACATGTGTTAGGTAGGTATGACACAAATCTTAATCTCGAACCTTCCAGGGACCTATTTCAGGTGAATATTCTCTTGTAACTACCTCACTTGATTCTCTACTTAAATATTCTCCTCAGATTTCTTCCACCCTGGTTGTTGTTTTTTAAATGTCCTTTTGGATAGATGATAAGGCAATATTGAGATGCTAGTCAGCTCAGCTGTCAAAACAATGTACCTCAGACTGGGTGTATTAGAGTTGTACTTTCTTATAGTTCTGGGAAGTTCAAGGTTAAGGTGATAGCAGGTTTGGCTTCTAATAAGAACTATTTTTCTGATAAATCTTCACCTAGCCTTTCTTCCATGTGCTGAGGGCTGGTATACACAAACTTTGTGGTCTCTGGTGCCTTTTTATATAACAGCACTAATTCTGTCTGACTAGAGTTCTGGTTGTAGGGTTAATTTAACCTTGATCATATCCTACAGACTTCATCTCCAAAATCAGTCACACTGGAGGTTAGGTCTCCAAGATATAAATCTAGGGTATAAATCTAGATATAAACCTTGATCAGAACATGGTCTTGGCTCCTTCTTCTCTCATCCCCCTTTTCATTTCCAGCCCTCCTTTAGGGTGAACCCTGCTTGCCCATAAGCCATTGGACTGCTACAGATGGCCTCCAGAAAAAAAAGGGGGACCCTGGAGAGGGGCGGGGTGGGGGAACAACTGGACTCACTGAGAAACACTGCTTTGGTTGGAGCACTTCATGGAACAAAGTGAAAGTAAAAGACAATTATGAGTACAGGTAAGTAGCTATATCTGCATAGATAGGCAGCAGAATTGTTAATCTGCCCTTGATGCAGAAAGGGAAGTCTCTGATCCATGAGTGTAGCTCTCAAAGTAATAATCAAAGCCATCCCTTGTTGAAAAACGGGAGGAAGGGTCAGCTCAGACTTCAAGGCACACAGAACAGGCAGCTTATGGGGCCACGAAGCTGCTTCCAAGACAAGCAAATCCATTTCTGAACTTATCAGAGCAACCCCAGGAAGCATAAGATTGGACCTCAGTTCTACTACCTATACAGTACTGACCCCAGAAATGGGAGTTCAGATACTGCCCATAGGTATTTTTGTTCACTTACCTTCAGGGACCTGGGGGCTACTTCTGGGCTAAAGTAGCATGATTATTAAAGGACTACAGATCTATCCAGGAGTGATAGATAATGATTATACAGGAGAAATTAGAATTATGGCTGCTTTGCTCCATGGCATTATATCAGTGCCTGCTAATAAAAGAATTGTTCAACTAACTCTAGTTCCCTTGTCTCTGATACCCTCTAAATTTGCTAAAAGTACAAGAGGACAGGTGGTTTTGGTTCCTCTGATGTGTACTTGGTCCAATCTATTACTAATAAGAGACCTAACTATAAGTTATAAATTGAAGGAAAAAGCTTTGAAGGACTGATAGACACTGGAGCAGATGTAACAATTATTAGAGGACAGGATTGGTCATCAACTTGGCCCCTCTCACTCAAACTTCTAACCTGGAAAGATGAGAAAGGCAGTTCAAGACAAATTCAGCCCTATGTCATGCCACATTTGCCTGTCACCCTCTGGGGAAGAGATCTATTATCACAAATGGGACTTATGATGTACAGTCCTAATGAAGTAGTGGCTACACAAATGCTGTAACAGGATTTTTACCTGGTCAAGGGCTGGGGAAGAAAGGACAAGGCATTAAGTTATTTGAGAAGCCCAAGCCTTACTCTAATACTAAAGGCTTGGGGCATTTTCAATAGTGGCTATTATCTTGCCTGCATCCCAGGCTGATAAAATTCAATGGCTTCATAATGATTCTGTGTAGGTTTATCAGTGGCCTTTTTCTAAAGAAAGAGTAGAAGTCACCTCTTTGCTTGTACATGAGCAATTAGAGGCAGGGCATATAATAGATTTCAATTACCACGGAACACTCCAATATTCGTTATAAAGAAAAAAAATCTGGTAAGTGGCGGTTGCTACAAGATCTAAGAAAGGCCAGTGAAACAATGGTACCTATGGGAGCTTTACAACCTAGACTTCCAATTCCTGTGGTCATTTCTAAAGGATACTATAAAATAGTAGTGAATTTAAAAGTTTGTTTCTTTACTATTCCTTTGCACACCCAAGATTGTGAATGGTTTGCCTTTAGTTCCCTTCTATTAATTTTAAAGAACCTATAAAAATATATCAATGGGTAGTTAATCCTTAGGATATGACTAATAGTCCTACAGTATGTCAGAAGTTCATGGCACAAGCCATCCAGCCTATAAGACAGCAGTGGCCGACAATATACATCATACATTATATGGATGATACTTTGTTGGCAGGAAAGAACCCTCAAAAGCTACTTCTATGTTATTAGGACTTAAAACAGACACTAGCTAGTAAGGGACTACAAATAGCTCCAGAACAGGTACAAACTCAAGACCCCTATAACTATTTAGGCTTCAGGCTTACAAATCAAGCTCTCCATCCACAGAAGGTTGTTATTCATAGAGGTAATTTAAAAACCTTAAATGATTTTCAAAACCTGTTAGGGGATATTAGTTGGCTTCTCCCATATTTAAATCTCACTACCAGAGAGCTAAAACCTTTATTTGATATTCTTAAAGGGAGTGCTGATCCTACCTCCCCACTGGGCTTTAACATCAGAACGATTATTGGCCCTCCAACAAGTAGAAAGAACTATTGAGGAACAATTTGTTACATAGATTTCTCCTTGCCTTTGCATTTGCTGATTTTTTTCAATACAGCTCATACACCCTCACGATTGTTATGGCAAAATGATCCTCTCTTATGGACACACTTAAAGGTATCGCCTAGACAAAATATACTACCATACTATGAAGCTGTAGCCAGACAGTTTTAGGAAGAACACAGGCTCTGACTTATTTTTAGCAAAGAACCTGATGTTAATATCCAACCCTTCAATATGAACCAAAATAATTGACTTAAGCAACATAATATGGAATGGTTGCTTGCTCAAATAGGGTTCCAGGGCATAATAGACAATCATTACCCTCAAGATAGACTGAAAAATTTCTCAATGTACATGAGGTTATATTTCCAAACATGACTTCTTTACAACTTCTGCATAATGCTCTTTTGATATTTACTGATGACCCTTCTTAAGGGCACACAGGATTTCTGTTCAATAATCAAGAAGTGATTATAGATACCCCTGGACTTTCTGCTCAGTTAGTAGAACTAACAGCAGTTCTGTCTTTCAAACTGAAAATGATGCTTTCAGTCTTTTTACTGACAGTCTATATGTGGCCCAATCTATTCCTTTATTAGAGACCTGTTGAAGCTTTCACTTCATTACCCCAGCTGGATTTCTATTCTCACAGTTGCAAACCCTTATTCTAACCTGAAAAAAAAAATCCTTTTTATATTGGCTATATATGAGCTCATTCTGATCTTCCAGGACCTTTGGTTGCAGGTAATGACCTCATTGACAAAGCCCTAATAGGAGTAGTGTTAGCTGTAGATCCTGTTGCTTTGGCTAAATATGATCATGATTAATTTCATCTCCCCAGCCATACCTTAAGACTCCAACACAACATTATGAAGGAACAAGCTAGAATAACTGTAAACAATGTCCTGATTGTGTCAAATCTCCAGTTCCTCATCTGGGGGTCAATCCCTGTACTGGCTAGTTTTGTGCCAACTTGACACAGCTGGAGTTATCACAGAGAAAGGAGCTTCAGTTGAGGAAATGCCTCCATGAGATACAACTGTAAGGCATTTTCTCAATTAGTGATCAAGGGGGAAAGGCCCCTTGTGGGTGGGACCATCTCTGGGCTGGTAGTCTTGGTTCTATAAGAGAGCAGGCTGAGTAAGTCAGGGGAAGCAAGCCAGTAAAGAACATTTCTCCATGGCCTCTGCTTCAGCTCCTGCTTCCTGACCTGCTCGAGGTTCAGTACTGACTTCCTTTGGTGATGAACAGCAGTATGGAAGTGTAAGCTGAATAAACCCTTTCCTCCCCAACTTGCTTCTTGGTCATGATGTTTGTGCAGGAATAGAAACCCTGACTAAGACAATCCCCAAGGCCTTCTACCCAATCACATTTAGTAAATGGATGTGACCCATTCTGCAGAATTTGGCAAGTTAAAATATGTACAGTTTTGCATAGACATTTGCTCAGGATTCCTTTTTGCTTCTCTACATAAGAGCAGAACCCTCCAGAAGTGTAATCAATCATTGCCTACAGGCCTTCAATGCCATGGGGCTACCTAAACTCATTAAAACAGATAATGGACCTGCTTATACTGGAAACAACTTTGCATCCTTTTGTGAAGAATTTGGCATTCAACACAAAACTGGCATACCTTACAATCCAAGGAATTTTAGAGCATGCACATCACACTCTCAAAAATTGGATCTATAAAACAAAAAAGGGGGAAGTTGTACCCCACAAGGTCACCTAAGGCACACTTTGCCTTTACCTTATTTATTTTAAATTTTTTGCAAACCGATGCCAATGATCAGTCTGTAGCTGACCACCACTGGTGTTCAACAACTTCCAATACTTATGCCATGGTCAAATGGTGAGACCCCCTTGACTAACACATGGAATTATCCCAACCCTGTCTTAACATGTGGATGAGGTTCTGTTTGTGGTTTTTTCACAGAAAGAAAATGAAGTCCAATGGCTGCCCAAGAGGCTGGTATGGTAGATGGATACAGAACCTGTTACAGATCCTGATAATAATATCATCAATATTGGGGATGCCCATGAATCCTCATCAACCTGGTAAGTTGACCTGGAATGTGGTTTCCATGATTGCAGGGGAACAGGTGTCTGCCTTTACCTCAAAGAGTCGTCCCCCATTTACCTGGTGGCCAGACCTTGTGTTTGATCTTTGCCAATTGGCAGCTGGTCTGGATACCCGGCACATTCCCACAGCCTCTGGTGCCTTTTGTGGCTCACTTTCATATTTTGATAAAAATCAGGACACAATATGCTACCATAGGCTGTGGTAACCCTCTGTCTCACTGCCACTGTTTAAATACTGACCTATTTTATGTCTGTCCTAAAGACCAATCTGATGAAATTAAGCAATACAATTGTGGTGGAACACAGCATTTCTTCTGTTACTACTGGAACTGTGTCACCATGTGTGATGCATCTTGGAACCCTTCCTCTTCTTGGGATCTAATTACTGTTAAAAGAAATAATTCTAACACCCATGGTTGCTTCAGAGGTGTTAGTCAACTGAATTGCTCACCATGTGGAAAGTTTGGTGCATGCAACCCCTTTTTTACCAACTCAGGTTAAAACCTAAAAGAAGATTGGCTTAAGGGTAAGACATGGGGACTTTGATTATACCAAAAATGATATGATGATGGGCTACTTTTTACCATTAAGCTTAAAACAGAGGCTATTACAACTTCTGTAGGACCAAATAGAGTAATAGTACAGCAATCTAAGAATAATCAGAAGAAGAAGCAAAAGCCCATACCTTCTCCTATCACCCCAAGAAATTCTACTTACATGTTTTCTACTAATGTCCCTATAATGACTGTCTATCCTGAATTTTCTAACCCCCTTACTGAGCTAATGAACAGCATGTTCTGGGTATTTAATGATTCCAATCCAAATATTACATGGTAGTGTTGACTTTGTTATGGTATTGCTTTACCATATTATGAAGGAATTGCCTTCATCTCCACTAACATCTCTCATTCTAATGTTTCTACATCCCATTGGTGGAATAAAAATTTTGGAAAAGGAATTTATTTACAGGAAGTTTCAGGGACAGGAACTTGCTAAGGCCATGTTCACAAAGGTTAAAAAAAATATGTAAACTATCAATTTCTAGTTCCTCTTCCTATGCCATTCCCCCATCAGAGGGATGGTGAGCCTGTTCCACTGGACTCACATTCTGTAACCATACACAGGTGTTTTATACTTCTAAATATTTCTGTTTCCTAGTCCAGCTTATCCCTAAACTTATTTACCATCCTCTTGAAGAACTCCTTGATCATTGAGATGGAGGGCTGTCTTGTTCAAAAAGAGAGATTGCCACTGCACTCACAGTTTCCATGCTAATGGGCCTTGGAATTGGAAGGACCAAAACAGGCACCTCAGCCTTGGAATTACAGGGAAAAAGTATGAATTACTAAGAACTGCTATAGTTACAGATATTGAGAGAATAGAATCCTCTATCTCTCATCTTCAGGAATCTCTCACCTCCTTGTCTGAGGTAGTTATCCAGAATAGGAGAGGACTCAATCTTTTATTTCTTCAACAAGCAGGGTTATGTACAGCTCAAAATGAAGAATGTTGTTTTTATATTGATCATTCAGAAGTAGTTAAGGATTTCATGGCCAAAGTTAGGGAAGGACTAGCAAAAAGGAAGATAGACAGAGAACAGAATCAAGGATGGTCTGAGTCTTGGTTTATTGCTTCCCCATGATTGACAACTTTGATTTCAACCTTACTTGGACCCCTGATCATTATTCTGCTACTTTTAACCTTTGGACCTTGTACCTTAAATAGATTGGTTGCCTTTATACAGGATCGCTTTCAGCAAGTCCGGCTATTTACCATGTCAGTTATTAATTGCTATGAAGAAATGCATTAAGTACTCAGCTTTGATATGTTCTTCGCAGCTTTGGTCTGACTGGGAAAGATTGTGTTATAGAAGACCGGTTAGTCAATGACTGGTAAGAGCTTGCATGGATAGCCAACCCAAGACAAGCATGGTCACCTGGCCAATCTTTGCCCTAGTAGGAATTATGGAAAACAAAGAAAGCTTGTGCCCCTGTCCAGCAACTAGTACTGCCATCTTTAAAAAAAATAAAAAGAAAATGTGACCTCCTCAGCCTGTAAAAGCTAAGCAGATCTTGAACATTTGCCACAATAAGCTTTATTGGCCTGAACAGAGACATCTGCCTTGGCTGCAGCTGCGAGTTTTGACTTACTAGAAATAGTGAGCTACTAAGAAATGGAAACTTATTGGATTGGCTGCTGTGCTGTTGCTACCCTGCATTACTGTTCTGGGGATGGGTTTTGTGGGTTTTCCCCTTTATAAACACTATGCTGATTATTAAACGTTGAGTCTCGATCAGAACATTGTCTTGGGCTCCTTCTCTTGTCCCCTGACCTTTTCATTTCCAGAACTCCTTTCAGATGAACCCTGTTTGACCATAAGCCACTGGACAGCTACATTACACATTGAATGAATGTTCTCGCCCTTGATCTAAAAGGGCACAGGGGTACTTGACGCTTGCTACTTTTACAGTTGGGGGGGGGGGTCTCAGCTGTCACCACAGACAAAAGGATCTATTGCATTTACCTTCTGTGTGTTTCCCGTTATTAAGATGAAATCCTGGAGGCAGTTAACATATAAAGAGGAAGAGTTTATTTTGACCCACAGTTCTGGAGATCCCAGTCCAAAGTGAAGAAAGCCCATGGATTTGGGTCTCTGATACATCATATTGGTCCTTGTGGACAGAATCTGCTCACCCAATGAGCAGAGGAGCACAGCAGGGCAGGAAGAGTAAGAGACAGAGTACCTACATTTCCTTTAAAAAAAATCCCAGAATACCAAGTAGGTCTCACTCTTCTGATAAGGTCTACTTCCTTCTAATTGCATTATCTCCTTTACATATGCGCCTCTGGGGTAGGGGTGCAGTCATCTAAATCATAGCACTTTCTGGAATGGCAGAACCTATTCTGCCCACTGTGGCCCTTCTCATAGTTGTGTCTGCTTTTGAGATTGTAAGCTCCTATAGGTCAGGGTTGGTATATGTGTCAGGGTACATTCTCTCACATGAACTGAAGTGTAGTTGCACCTTAGGGACGTGTAGTTGACTCTAGGGAATTTGCACTGCTACCAGTTTGCTCGGCAGAGTTGACATTCCCCTCATTGATAAACTATGCCACAAGGTATCAACAGAAATGTGTATCTAGAAAGACACCTACAAAGGAAGGTATTTTCTAGTAAAAAGAGAGGTTATTATTTTGAAATTGCATGGAAAATGGCTTTGTAGAGGCATACCATATCCATTAGTTACAGGTTCATTAGTGTGGTAAGATGTCTATTTAACAGTCATGAATCTGTATTTCTCTTTTGTAGAAATAGTGAGTAGTGCTTTACTGCTTTTGTTTTGTTTTGTTTTGTTTTGTTTTGTTTAGGGCAGATTTAAAATAAGTGTGGCTTGAAAATTCTCCCTGTTCTCAATGCACAAACCCATTAAGAACAGTATTTGAGAGAAGAGGGAGGGGATGTATTCAAGCTGGGTCTTAGGATTCTATTAAATAAGAGGTCTCAGATGAGTGTTGAAGATGGGAAAATAACACAGAGGAACAGACCCTGTGAGGCATCAGAGGCAAATGTCCTTGATGCTTGGGGTCCCAGGCTCACCGATGGTATGAGTTCCAAACATATCACTATAGCTAAGGGCTAGGAAGAGTCACAAAAGAGGAAACAACTCTCTAGATGGTGGACACCATACAGGAGGAGCTGCAGTGGGCAAGTAAGCTTCCTGGAGACAGCCCACTTCTTTGCATGGCTGCAATAAATGTATTCTGAAAAGGCACAGCCCCAGGGATTTCATCCCAGGATTGCTTCTTGCTGTTGATGTGCCTTCTCATACTTGTCCTGGCTGAATTCCTCATTTTTCTGACATGGTGTGATTAGGCAAAAAAAGACCCTTTCTGCCTATAGTTTGTCATAATTGCTTCCTGGATGTTAGCCGATTCTGTTGGGCAAATTTCCTTTAGATCAACATGAAGATGAACTTTCATGAAATGATGCTGTTTAGATGAATTGATGGTTTTATAATTCCTGGTAATGATTTTACAGAATACCTGATTTGATTCAAATAAGATTAAGAAGTTAAGAATTTAAGATAGTTGATAGAAAGTTTAAAGTTAGAATAAAAAATTATAATGTTTCTCTTCCTGCGAAATAATAAAGGTTGCCTAGGTTGGGAAAGGAGTACAGTAAGCTGTCTTGTGTTACAAGGATGTAAATTGCACTAGGAAGAAAAATAGAATTGGAAAAAAAATAAATGATTGAGGAAAACATTCATTCTAGGTTAGGTCCAGATGAGGCCACAGACCTTGGTGTACACCATGGTAAGGCCATGAACAGGGAGTGGGTAATTCTATTATGAATGGAAGAATAGAAAATGGATGATTAGCTAGACTTCAAAAATAAGACATAAGACAAGTGGCATGTTTCTTGGCAAAAGCTTTGTTTAAAATAATATTGCTTTGAACTTGTACTGAACATGTGGAATAAAAGGCAGATAAAACTGCTGCTTTGAACTTATAATGAACTTGTAGAATAAGAGATGGATGAAAATATCTAGTTAGGTATACATATTAGTAGAAAAACATGTAATCAATAATCCTGCTGTAACTCCCTCTTGTGTAACAATTTTATCTGTTTTTTAATGAGATGACTTTTCTTATGTAGAGAACTGACTTAGGGGGCAGAAAAAGGCTAAGAGAAAAAATTAAGTTGTTAGAGCTTTTTTGCTGGAGTTTTGCTCTATCCACCAACTCTGTATACATAGATGTATGTAAAATAGATAGGGATTTTTTTTTACCAATGTGTAAATGTATGTCTATCTGCCTGCCTATCTGTCTGTCTGTCTGTCTGTCTGTCTACATGTGTATGTGTGAAGTTGTTGGCACTTACTTGTTGGCACCTGATTTGCTTCATCCACTAAGTTTGTATGTATGAGTGTGTGAATTTTCTCTTTTCTTTCTTTCTCACCAGCCCTCAAAGGGTTTAGAGTTCAGAGTTTCTTGCTAGTCACAGAGAGTGCTGACCCTATAAATTGCCTCCTGTCATCAGCACGGGGTTCATTGGTTAATGTCAGCACCAGCCCCAATCGCTGACTCTACACTTGGTTTTCTTCACTTTAACATTCAGTGTCAGAGCTGGCCTTTAACACTTAGTGGTCCTAGGGAAGGCAGATGTATGGTGCCAAAGAGCCCTCAGTGGCTGGAAGAACCCCAAAGTTTGGTATACTGCCTTCTCCCATGGTGCAGTGGAAGAGGAGCTGCCCCAAGAATGATTTTTGAGGTTTAATTTTCCATGGATATTGAATAAACAGAATAAATTGATTTGTAGAAAATGAGGGCATTAGTATTTCTCATACCCAGAGTTTAGGGACAGAGGCTTATTTCTATTGTTACATTTCCCCTGGCAATTTGGAATGAGGGCTTGGAGACTAAAGTTCAAGAACCTACTTCAAAATCAGGAGATGGAAGGATTTGTTCTTGGCAGAATACCAAGACAAAAGTTCTGTGTCCTCCAAAACAGATGGTTGGCTATGAAGGGGAATCTGCTGAACCAGGGGAGGCCACCAGGAAAGGAATGCAGTAGATTAAGTCTTTGTTCTTTGTCTAAGAATTCTGTGTAATAGCTAAAATTGAGATGTTGGAGGACACCAGAGAGAAAGGGTTGAACTCTCAGGATTAATATTCATTTCATAACGATTCTTACCTGGAAATTACAGGCATGGGATTGAGTAGTTGCTTAATATTGTGATGACTCGAGGGCTTTGTATTTCTTGACACCTCATAGTGCTACTGATCTTTGTCTAATAGCTTTTGAGCTCTTGTGGGACTAAGAGACAATACAATTGCAACATTCCTCCATTGTTCCAGGTCAGAAAGCCTAGCTCTTACTTTTCACCTCATTTATGTACGGTAGAATCCTACTCATCTGCGCTAGATTATGGACTATAACCATAACTGAAATGGTGGCATTTATTATGCAGCTGTGAATTATCGTGTTAAGTTGTTACCTTCAGGATGTCTTAAATTCTTTCTTGAGCTTGCCTTCTAGCTGGAGTCCAGGCTGTGCCCAGCCTAAGGCCAACATGAGGTCCTGGCAGCAATGCCAGGGCTGGGTGGAACACTTACATGGACAGTCTCTTGGCAGACCTTTAGCCATCGTTGGCTACAAGGACTCACCTTCGATCTGGGCTGCTGTCCCCAGGAAGACTTTCATTAGCATTAAGCCAGTTGAGGTTGGTGTTTTGGTAGGCAATGGCCAGTCAAGATTTTTCATAAATGGGCTGACACCTGGGGCCCAGAAATGTTCTGTGATGTGGTATTCACTGCTGCAGGATGGGAAATTTAAAAAGGATCTTTGTACCAAGAACATGGAGGAGAACCTACCTTCAATGTCACTCTCACCATGACTACCAAGACACTGATACTGCTAATGGGCAAAAAGGTTTTCATGGTGGTTTGATCAACAAAACATGTTACGGAATGGCCTCCCTGTACTGACTGACCCCATCTGTCCCCTCTCCCATCTGTCCCCTCTCCCATCTGTCCCCTCTCCCATCTGTCCCCTCTCCCATCTGTCCCCTCTCCCATCTGTCCCCTCTCCCATCTGTCCCCTCTCCCATCTGTCCCCTCTCCCATCGCTCCATTCAGCTTTTGCACCCCTTCTTTTCACACACACCCCCCCCATATACAAAAAGCCATTTTCGTTTGGGTCATTACCTCATATTCCTTATTGCTGCAAAAACCACATGGGATTTTCAGGGCTGGGAGTTGGGGCTGGACAAACAGATACCTCCCCTTACCCCTTTCTGTGTGTGTTTGGAGAAAACATATTTTTTTCTGAATAAAAAAAATATTCTGCTAACACCACCACCACCAACAACAACAAAATGATTGAATGAATGAATGAATGAATGACTTTTCTTGATAAGCTTACAGCACTCCATGGATGTAGTAAAGCTCAACTTCTGAAGTATCACCTGCTGCCCTTTGTATGGCTGGGCAAATGGGTTCTGTTGCATGGCATTTGAGTAGCTTGGGAGATAGCACTAAGGCAGCCTTCTGTTTATGGTGCCTTTGCTTTCTTACTCTGCTGCCAGGGCCAGTCCTGAACACATGGTCCTTTCCACACCACCTCTGAGTGCTGAGATCACAGCTGTGCTGGTTAGGTTTTGTCAACTTGATACAAACCTAGACATACTTGAGAAAAGGGAATTCCACTTGATGACTCCCTTAAATTGACCTGTCTGTCCGTATGCTTGTGCAGATTTTCTTGATTACTAATTAATGAGGGAGGACTAAGCCCACTGTGGGCATTGTCATCTCTGGGCAGGTGGTCCAGGTTGTATAAGAAAGCAAGTTTGGTAAACAACAAAGGGCAAGTCTGTAAACAGTGCTCCCCAATGGTGTTTGCTTCAGTTCCTGCCTCCAGGTTCCTGGCTTGAACCCCTGTCCTGACTTCCTTTGATAATGGATGGTGATGTGGAAATAAATGTGAGCCCAAAACTCCTCCCCAGAGCTGCTTTTGGTCACATTATTTATCACAGCAATAGAAAACAAACTGGAAAACATATGTGGTACCATGCCCGGCTGACAAACTGTACTTTTGAAAGTTGCTCTTCCTGTTGGTCCCGATCTGTGAAGTGGAAGGATAAGGAGAAGAACTGTACACTGGAGTCCCTTCAAGCTAAGAAGTTTGGATAGACCCGGTCACCCTTCAGAGCTGCTTTACTACCACCTATGAACCTGGACAATAATAATATCCAGCCCTCATCCTAGGAATCACTGATGCCCCAAAGTGGGAATTTCTGATTTCGTTGGAGGCTCAGTTGAGTCATGTGATGTTTCTCTGTGAACTGTCTTAGGTTTTGCTGAACACAGAGATGTTGAAGCTGCCTGGTGAAAGGACATGTGATGTTTTGCTGGAGCATGTGCCTGGGAGGATATGTGATGTTTGGAAAGAGGGTAAGTCTAACCCAACACAGAGTGAATGGGTGCTCCTGCACTGCTTTCCTCGATGATCTTCTGTTGTCATGACTTTGTAGCGAGAAACACACCAAAGGACTCCTGGTGGCATTCCAGCTGCTCCTCACCACTTCTGTGGACTTGTGGCAATTGGTGGAGCCTCACAGTTTCTTCTGGATCAAGCCACTGCTACTGACTCATGTTTGGTGTTTTGCTAATGGCCTGCACTGCTGACAATGATCTTTGGAATCACCCCAAAGAACTATTTCTAAACAGATCTACGACTCCGGTATCAGATTAACCTTTCTTTTCCTCTACCTCTTGTGGGTGCTGGGCTAGAAGGGAGGTTGAAGTGTTAAAGAGCCATAATCAAAGCCTCCAGTGCCCAATCAGAAACCGTTTGGAAAGCCTCTAGGAGAATGAGAACAGCTGGAGAAGAAGACGATTACTAACCAGACTCAACCCAACACAGCAGAATGGTGCTAAACTGGTTTCTCTTTTACTTTGTTCTGGTTTTGTTTGTTTTTCAGTTCTAGGGTTAGTGCTGTCTCTCAAGCTATACAGGGTTAAATTTGCTGAAAAAGTTTGACATGGTCAAAGGAAGTTTCAAGTATACATTAGTCATTCTGAAATGAAGTTTTAGTGTTTTAAAGGTTCTTAACATTATCTTATCTCCTCCTTTTCAAAACATTTTTGATTTTTTTCTATTAGAATTTAGAAACCCCAAAGTTACAAAACAGTTGAAAACCACTTCCATGGAGAACCATATGGAAAGAAGCTTGGGGCCAGCAGAGAAGTGTTCCAACCCGGAGAATGAGCTGTGGCCTGGGGTCTCAGGCAGTGCTATGCAAGGAAAGGGTTTATGCATTTGTTTAAACATCCACATTTCTCAGTAAGGAGACATCTGCAAGGTGCCCTCTGTTGGAGGTCAATTGCTAATCTAGTAATGCCAGCAGGGAGAAAATTCAAATCAAGAGGGAAATGTGCAAACTAGTATTCAATCTTTTAAATCTTTGCTATGTAATTTAAGGAAAAGATTTCATTACTTAACCTAAGTTTAGCCAAGTCATGAATTGCAGAATGTGTTTGCTCAATAAAGGTTCGAGGGCAGCGTTTTTTTCAGTTCCTCAAGGCAAACCCGTTGTCATAATAATATCTCTAAGTACTCAGCGAACTCTTCGAGAACAGCAGTATGGAAGTTTTACCAAAGGCAACCTCTGACCCTTAAGATACATTTTACCCCTAAAACATTCATGATCTATCACAGTAAAGTGATGATTGCTACTTTTAACTGGAGAAGACTTTATAGAAGTGTTCCCTCCTTTGGTCTGAGATGTCTCTCTCCTCCACCCTCTCCATAGCACCCAATTCTCCTCCTTTAAAAACTATTCATTAGTTTTATGTGCATGTGGGAGTCTGTGTGTGTACTTAATCTTACAGTTACCCACAGAGACCAGAAAAGGACATCAGATCTCTTGTAATGGGAGTTACAGGTAGTAATGAGCTGCCTGATGTGGGTGCTGGAAACTGAGCCCAGGTCTTCTGCAAGAATAACCAGGGTCCTAAACTACTGGGCTGTTTGTCTCTCAGAGCTCCCACTAACTCCCTTTCTTATCTAGACCCTCTAGCCAGACGACCAGTGCTTTGTTACTGTCTCAAGAAGATGCCATTAATAAATGTTCTCGGAGTGATACTGAGATGGAGGAAAGGCTGTATTGTCTAGTGTGTATCCATTAGTTCCTTGACACAGATCACTTTCTTCATTGTCCTTCCTGATCTCAAGGTCTGAGCTACAGTTTTGAGGAACTGAAGGGCAAGGAGGAAAAGGGGAGGAGGTAGAGTAAGCCACCCTGGCTGGGGGAAGGAGTGGAGCCAGTATATTCCAAGCGGCCTTGGGAAGACAGCTCTGACTGACAAAAGGAACTGTCACAGGTGGTGGTCAAAGGCTCCTGACACACCCGCTTCAAGCTTCACAGGTGAAGCTTCCTGTTGTTTCTAAGGTCCGGCAGAGGGTGCTATTGCCCAACACAAGCTACTCTCAAATCCAAAACTATTTCTCAGTTGGGTAAAAAATTTCCCCTTCCTATCTGAATCTGTGGAAATTCATCTATTGAGCAGATCGATTTTCCCAGCTCTTGTGAGCTGTGATGGAGATGTCTGTGTTTATGACAGAATCTCTGCGGGCTACATGCTGCAGCAGAGCCGATGTCACCACTATAGCTGAGACCAAAGAGATGCCTAGGAGGAGAACACAATTTTACTGTATATAGGGTGCACGTGAGTCTGATATGGAAGCTCAATATGCAAACACTTTCACACACGTGAAAGAAATTCGGTAGTAGAAGAAGCGAAGGCTCAACATTTCAGGACAACAGAGAACGCACACAAGCAATGCAGGAGCCCTTGAGTGAAAAGTCCTACAGCGAGTCACCTTCACAGTGTCTCTTTCTTTGATTCCAGCCAAAGTCCCTTGGGAAAAAGAGGTTGAACATGCCCAGAACTGAATGACCCACTCTCTTTATGCAACAGCTGTACATACCCAGAACTGACTTATCTACCATCTCTATACCCTAGCTGTGTACTCTCATGACTGCACTTGTTCTGTTTCGGTCTTCACAGCGTTCTCCATGAGTTTGGGCTAAGGGTGCCCAGGAATGTGGTTGGCCCCTTTCGTCTTTGATCCAGGGACCCACAGCAAGCTGGTTCAGCGCTGTACATCTTAAATTGAGCTTGCCTAGGAGTGTGTCCCAGTGGTCTTCTTAATGTGCTCCATGTAATAAGCCCCTCTCCATGTGCTCCCTCTATGGTTATGTTTATTGTCTTTGCCCTTGCTGAGAAATCATGGTGTTCAGTTATCCCCTGAGAAATCATGGTGTTCAGTTATCCCCTGAGAAATCATGGTGTTCTGTTATCCCCTGCCAAAGTACTGACTGGACAGATTGGGCAAGCCTTGACTTATCACAGATGGTTGTTACATCAGCCTCTGGCATCATTATGGCTACCATGTACTAGGTTAGGTGTCTAGAAATGTTGTTGACTTATAGCTCTAGGATTTAACAACAAGGTTTATTAAGAAATGACTAAGTTGTATAGCAGGTTGTTCATGCAGCACTAAATAATTATTCTAACTCATTACAAGGAAACTTAGGCAAATGGGCTTTTTGTCATAGAAGCTAAATAATGGTTAGAGGCAATTTAGGTTTGGCCATGGAGGCCACCGTAGGTGCCAGTGTTTAAGGCTCTGTTAATTCAGAGTCACCCAGGAGAGACGAGTAGTGGCATGCCCTGTCTGTCAGTTTCAGACTGGGTTCCTTACAGATCTGGAGAACGGTACTGAGGAGAAGGAGTTTGAGGAGCTGGTTCCAAGTTTACATAACATGAATGCAGACGCAGAGACATTTGGGGGCCAGCCATGGCTTAGCAGCTGAGTCCTAATCACTGTTCCTTTGCTGTGAAGAGACACTGTGACCATGGCAACTCTTACAAAAGACAGCATTTGACTGGGGGTTTGCATACAGTTTCAGAGGCTTAGTCCATTATCATGGTGAGGAGCATGGTGACATGCATGATGCTGGAGCATAAGCAAGGGGCTGCATCCTGATTTGCCGGCAGAGAGAAGAGGGAGGAAGAGGGGGAGAGAGAGAGGGAAGGAGGGGGGAGAAGGGAGGAGGGATGGAGGGAGGGAGAGGGAGAGAGAGAGAGAGAGAGAGAGAGAGAGAGAGAGAGAGGAGAGAGAGAGATATAAGAGACTCCTAATCCTTTTAGTTCTTTCACATAATGCCATTCCCTGGTGACTAAGCATATATATATATATATATATATATATATATATATATATATACACACACACACACACACACACACATATATATATATATATATATATGCCTATAGGGGTAGACATTCTTATTCAGACTACCACAGGCTGTTTGACTGAACAGTTTTATAACCCATTTTCTTATGCATATGGAATTCTGTATGAGGAGGTGTTAAAGGAAGTCTCCAAATGTAAAGAATGAAATGTGAAAAGAGACTCTCCAAGGCCTCCCTCTGACAGACCTCACTGAAAGAGGACTTTTGGTTGTTCAAGTCACCATCTGTGAAGACTCGGGGGTGAGCAGTGGAAGACAAAGGAATGACTCCATGCCTATCTGGGACTCTGATCTGTCCGCTGACCAACTGCAGAGCATCCTTCTGCCACTGGAATCTCGCTCTGGATTCCCCTCATATATTTGGTCTTAGAGAACTGTAGAGAAAGAAACGAGACAACCCACACAAAGTTTATTACTTGGAGGTGAGAGTGTACCATGGCCAACAGACAGTTGTCACTGACCAATTGCCTATCCACATTTTGTGCAATTTCTGTGTGCTATTTCTAATGGCCCTGGAACAGACAGCTTTTTTTTCCCAATAGCAGGGTGATTTGGAATAACTTGGATAGTGTCCTTGCTATTTTCAGAAATCCTCCAGGTAGATCATAATTTCACAATTAGACAGTTGTTGGTTCTGTTCCAGCAGTTCAGAGCATCCTGTTTCTATCTAGGGACAGAGAAATGACTCAGATCCAAGACTTGGGACCAGCAAACAGCACTGGGTTCTACAAGCTATTGCTTATGGGGGAAGGGCCATCCTTAGTGGCCTCCAAGCCTGTGAGTATCTACCCAGTGTCCTATGCCTTTGTGTTTGCTGCCAGAGCCATGATGATGCTTATTCTGGGGATTAATTTTTGAAAAATTTACACTTGAATCTCTAGCAAGCACTTTGTAGATTTTGTTATCCCTTTATTAGGTTCTGAGTACACACAGTGAAGCACTTTTTCATTAAAGAAACAAACAAACAAGCGGTTGTTTAACCCAGTGCAAAGTCTCTCTCTCTCTCTTCCCCACCCCAGGCTAGGCTTAAGTGACTTTAAATGGCTGATCAGCTGGCCTTCACCTCCCAAGTGCTAGGATTTCAGGTTTAATCAGTGCTGGGCATCAAACCGAAGGCTTGCTGTGCACTGAGCAAGTGTGCTACCAACTGAGCTATACTCCACCCTGAACAGTTTGTTTCTTCTCTGCCATCAGCAACAGTGATTCACTGTATTTCCTGGGCCAGTTTTCCAGGTGCCTTGAATCTCACTTAAGAAAATGCTCCACAAGATTGGGATTTTTCTTAATTAGTGATTGGTAAGGAAGGGCCCAGCCCACAATGGGTGATGCCACTCCTGGGTTGGTGGTCCTGGGTTCTATAAGAAAGCAGGCTGAGCAAGCCATGGGGAGCAAGCCATTCAGCAGCACCTTCTATGGACTCTGCATCAAGTCATGCCTCTAGGTTTCTACCCTGTTGGAGTTCCTGTTCTGACTTCATTCAATCAGGGACTACAACACAGAAATAAATGTAAGCCCAATAAACTCTTTCCTCCCCAACTTGCTTTTGGCCAATGTGTTTCATCACAGAAATAGTAACCCTACTTAAGAGATCTTACCCATGATTTTGCCAACACATCTCCCAAATTGTAAAGAATGCTGGGTTTGTGTTGATTCAGATTGTAAGATTTGTTTTTGCTGTTCAGGTTCTAGGCTTGAAGCTCACCAAAGAAAGCAATGCATACGGTCTATCTATTGAGAGCAAAGGAAAACATGGAGGTGGTGTAGGAGGGGACATGGGAGGGGCAGGAGGGAGGAGAGTGAGGGGGGAGCTGATGTAATTATATCTTAATAAAATTGTAAAAAAAGAAAAGTAATATAGTGTTATTTATTCATTATGACAGTTATTCCAAATTAAAACCAACATTTAATGCAATTTCCAGTTAATGTTTTTGGAGATCTTTATGTAAATATTTCATTACTTAAAATGTTGGTGATAGGTGTTAATAGCACAAATATGTACAAAAAAGCAGATGATAAATTATCAAATACATAAATGCTCTTGCTGTGTGCCTGAGTGTGTAATGGGGAATTATAATGGACATTTTAATCATATCTCTGCTATAAATATAACAAAAGAAAAACTCAGTAGGGATAATATTCTATGTTGCTTAGTCTTAACTGCACCAACAAACATTATAGTCCATAGACTCCTCCATATACTGTGGTGTGTACACAGAAAAGATTGATCCAAGTAAAGTAAGCTGAAAGGCTTCGAGGCAGGCCCTGGAGTCTGATCATGACTTCCAGCTTGTTGCTGGCTGGATGTTCTTAGTAACGGACTGTCTTATGCCAGGGAGTCCATTTTTCACATCCCATTCAGAAACCAGCCCATGGACCATTTGCTGGGTTAAAGGTCCTCTGCTTCTGCAGTTCTGCAGCTGATCTGCCCTGCTTTACGGCTGGCTTCTGCAGCCTCAGGCTAGCACCTCAAAGCAACAATGGCAGGAGGCTAGGCAAAGCCTCTTGGCAGGGAACTGTGCTTCTGTAAGTTGAAGCCTCAGGGAGAAAAGGGGAGGGCGACTTATCTATGCCCTTTGTTCTCAGCACCTGTAGGACTCTCAGAGCGTGTGTTCACATGGTAAAAAAGCTCACTGCAAGTTTGCACATAAATTCAGTCATTAATCGAATAAGAGGTTATATCAGAGAGTGCCTATGTGCATATCCATTAGGAGCAATTATCTGGCTTAATACTCACCATTTGTCATTGGCTTGCAGGGCCATGGAAAGTTAAGACTGTAACTAAGCCATCCTTGAAGTTTGTTTAGACAAACTCAGTCAATATCTTATCTGCTGTTTTTTGCACCTTGGGACCTGTGGTGGTGCATATCTTCTTTATGACCTTCACCTAAAGGTATCTGTAACCCTTAGAACTGTGCCCTAAGTTTTAGAAGTCTGCTGTTATAACAGAAGCAATTAAGCAGTCCTGTTATAAAAGGAACTCGAATGTTTCTGTGTGTGTGTGGGGGGGGGGGGGGGCTGCCATTTGGAAACAATAGTAATCCTGGCATGCTAAATGTTTCTGCAGAATAAAAACTCTTTGTATATCATCTGAGTCAGTGTCTTTCTTCAGTGATTTTCAGACTCTTACAATGTCTTTCATTCTTTCTCTTTCTCTCATTCTCTCTTCCTTCCTTCCTTCCTTCCTTCCTTCCTTCCTTCCTTCCTTCCTCCCTCCCTCCCTCCCTCCCTTCTCTTCCTTTCTCTCTTTCTTTCTTCCTTCCTTTCTCTGTGAATTTCAGAGCTCTGTACCTGGAAAAGAGTTGAGAAATATATCATCTGGGAGTGAACAGTTCGAAGTTTCGCTAATCCTGAGTTTAATCCTTCAGGTTTAGTTTCCTGTCTGGGTCTCAATAAATCCCATAGGTCTCATGTCAGATTTTAATTCTATTAACTGCATCTGCTACTTTAGAAAGTGAATTAGTGTGCCTGTTTTCCTTTTAAACATGTTGCAATGACTTTGCTGAAGGAGTCACAGGTTTGTAAAAACCTTTCATAAACAATATAAAGCAAAGCCCCCAAACTCCACCAACTGAATTTGCTCTTTGATGAGCAGATTCATCATATGAGCAGAGGAATGTAAACCTAGCAGACATGGTTGGAGCCACTTCACGTCTTCTGAAGGCCTCTCAGTCTTCTTTCCCTCTTTCCCTGAGGACATTCTTTTATTTTTAATTCTTCTCTCATATATTACATCCCTGCCACAGTTTCCCCTCCCTTCATTTTTTCTTTCCTCCTGTGGCACCTCACCTCTCCCCCAGATCCACACTACTCTGTTTCTAAAGAGTGGAGCAGGCCTCCCAGGGATATCAATAGAACACAGCATAACATGTTACAATAAGACTAGGCATGAACCCTCATATCAAGGCTGGACCAGGCAACCGTGTAGGAGGAAAAGGGTCCTGAGTGCAGGCAAAAGAGTCAGGCACACTCCCAGTGTTAGGAGTCCCACAAGAACACCAAACTACACCCGACAGTAATACACATGCACACGACCTAGCCCAGAGCCATGTGGTTTCTGCAGTCCCTGTGAACCCCAATGAATCCTGATTCATTGATTCTGGTGGTTGTTTTCATAGTGGCAGGTGCTTCCCCAGGCCTCAGACAAGCTGGAAGAGGCAAGAGATTCCCTTGACCAAGCTCTTCACATTGAGACATAAGGAGAAAGGTCTGATTTGTGACCCCTCTTCCCCCCCCACCCCCGTCCACGCTAAAGGAAGCTTGCTTCACTCTTCAGACTCTTTGTTTCCATGTAAAGAAGCCTTCCTGCTGACTTCCGATGTGGAGATTGTTGGGGACCCTGACCACCACACAATGTTTCCTGGGGCTGCAGTTGTGAGCACATCTGTTTCCTTTCTACCACCCTAACGCAAGTTAACCAGCGTGCAGCAGCCGATCACGCACTGAGGGCAAAGATCAGACAAAAGCTGTGGAGAGATCCTGACCCACGAGAAGCAATTCTCAGTGACCTGTGCAGACAGCAGCTAAGCTGTAAAAGATGGCCCACAAGCCTATTTGAGAATCTTAGGCTAAATAGTACATTCTTTTGCTCAGGCTTAAATTCTAAAAGAGCCACCTTTATCCGGTAGCAGCGGCAGCTTCTTGGTTTCTTCCAAGTGAGCAAAAGAATGTTGAGCCGATTATGAATGAATCAGCTCTGTCACTTTGTGACTCCCAGATAACTTCTGATTTCTGGTTCTTTTATTTGCTAAAAGCAGAGCTAGGCTAATAGTGCTGTAGCCAACAAGGCCAGTATCTGCCCACAGGCCCCTGCTTGCTTGAATCCCTTCAGCCTTTTCTGAGGTCTTCCTGACACTACAGCCTGCTTTACCTGTCCAGATGCCCCATCCCCTCGCTCCTGACATCAGAGTGGCCTTGGGACAATTCCTGGTGTGACTGGTGTGCAAAACCCTTCCCAACCCTGAATCACACCTCTTTCCAAATCAGGTAATATTAAAATGTTCCGGGAACAAGGGTGACCCGAGTGCATCTCTTTACAGATCTCTATAGGAGCCTTTCAAGCACACAGCAAATATCACAAACATCACAAATGTCAAGAAAAGAGCACGCTTTTTAAAAAATTAGATAATACCTTCTGGCTTATGACTTTCTTTTTTTCCCCGTGATAATTAAATAGTTCATGTGACCACTTTCCCATTGGAACACATCAGTCAGGGTGACCAGAACTCCTCATCCTGGAGCATGGTTGCTTATATGTGACTTGGAGTAAAATATTTTCTTTTATTCCTGTCGAGGTAATAGTGTTTTACATTAAGCTTCTTATCTGTTTGCTACAGAGCTGTACAGCGTGTTCAGTCTAGAAGTTGATGACTATCCTGTTTCTCTCAGTGCCTTGTGGCTGAGGGTCTCAGAGGAGCCAACTATTCAGTATGCTCTCTGCCCACCAAGGTGAGACCTGAGTAGACAACCCCATCTCTGAGCCTGAGTGTCTGAGTGCTGAGACCCCAGCTGCTCAGTTTTTAACAAGTAAGCCGGCATGCGCATTTTCCTTCTTCTTATTCTGGGGGATGGAATGAATCTTGCAACTGTTTCTCTCATTCCAGCAGAGTGGGAGCCACAGATGAGCTGCGGAGAGTGGCTTGGCTGTGCTTCTAGCTAGGGGACTGCTATGTGGCCTGTGGTCAAGTTAGAGGCAGCAGCTGGGATTTGCATTTAGGGACTGACTTCATGATGATGGTCAGAGTCCAGAAAGCCCATTTGTATGAAGGCATTCCTTTCAGACTGTAATGGCTGCCTTCCATGATAGAAAACTCTGGAACAAAGAGGCCTAGGTTACCAGGAGTGTCTTTACGTACTAGAGTTATATATAATCCTCTTTTTCTGATCCTGTGGGTGGTGGTTGGGAAGAGTCAAAGGGCAGTGGTCTGTGGAAGAAGTCACTGAGCTAGGCTCTGAGAGACCACAAAGCGGGGTCCCTTTTCATAGGAACTCAACAGGAGGGAAACCACACTCAGAAAAAGACTTCATTATCCTATATTTTTGGGCCCATTATGAGTCAGCCTAGTCTTTAATTTTCATGTAAGCTGAACATTCAACCAATGCTCAGTCTACATATTTTTCTATTAGGTATTTTCCTCATTTACATTTCCCGTGCTATCCCAAAAGTCCACCATACCCCACCCCCCACTCCCCTACCCACCCACTCCCACTTCCTGGCCCTGGCGTTCCCCTGTACTGAGGCATGTAAAGTTTGCAAGACCAAGGGGCCTCTCTTCCCATATAGTCGGCCATCTTCTGCTACATATAGAGCTAGAGACACGAGCTCTGGGGGTACAGGTTAGTTCATATTGGTGTTCCACCTATAGGGTTGCAGACCCCTTCAGCTCCTTGGGTTCAGTCTACATATTTTAGGGCAGTAGTTGCCATTTTCAAATGTTAGAAAGACTCTAAGAAAATCAATCTGCGGATAACTATCATATCCTTATTTGATTAGTGAGGGTTTCATAGAGGAACAGAACTCATATGCTATATGTACACACATATACACACATACACATACATACATACACACATAGCTATACAGATACATACTTATACACACATGTACACACACACATATATATACACATATACACACAAACCTACCTATATATACATATATACACAAATACACACATACATATATACACAATACAAATACACACACACATATATATACATACATGCATATTTAGTGTATAAAAAAAGGTATGTATTAGATAGATAGGCTCACAGGATATAGTCTTGGCCATTCAGCAATAGCTGTCTCCACATTGAAAAGGCTGAGAAGCTGCTCAGAACATGAGTCTGGATGCCTTAGCCAGCCCAATGTGGTGTTGATGGTCCAGAGCAGTGGTCCTCAACCTGTGGGTTGAGACCTTCTTTGAACGACCTTTTGGTCATTGAACGATCTATTCACAGGAGTCGCCCAAGACCCCTGGAAATCTCAGATATTTGCATTTATGATTCCTAACAGTAGCAAAATTACAGTTACAAAAGGGGCAACGAAATAATTTTATGGTTGGGGGTCACCACTACATGAGAGGCTGTGTTTAAGGGTCACAGTGTTAGGAAGGTTGAGAGCCACTGGTCTGCAGAATTCTTGGAGAGCCCCTAATTTTCAGTCCAGGTTGGAAGGCCAAAAAAATAGCTTCTCTTGGCCATGAGGGATGTTAGCTGCAGTTAGAAGACAATTCAGTACTCAAAAAACCTGAGACCTGGACTGCCACAATGGCTCTGGGTAAAGGGGCTTTCCTGATGAGCCCACCCCTGAAGTCCTAATATAGAGGACTCTGCAAGGAGATAACCCAGTCAAGTTCAAAACTGAGATGAATTGTCATGCCCATCAAACAAAACTCCCCCTTCTTCTTGGTCATTATATGTTATTTGTTCAATATTGCTTCATGCTGTGGAGATGGGGCCTTTTGGGGACTTAGCCTACCCTTAGCCTTCCTCATTCTATGCTGATTTTTTCCCCTTTATTTTGTTAGCGTGGCATTGAGCTACGTACTGGCTCCTTAGAGGTGGGCAGCACAAGAAAGCTGATGCTTCTGTTGTGCATTGGACACACTGAAAATTTTTCTACAGTGAGAGGCACTGGATGGCCATTATTGCCAGAACTCCGCATCAGAAAGACAAAACTCATTGCACTATAAACAACTCAATGAGATTGAATAGACAGAGCAGGTACACCACCTCAATTGGCTTGACCATGTATATGGATGCAGTTGTCTATATGTAAATATACGTATACTTCTGTATTTGTTGGTGACACTGAAGGGCCAGCTTCTGGAGTGTAGTCATATGGGGTCTGCGAGATAGCAATGGCTTTCTTTTCTCTTCTTTTCTTTTCTTTTCTTTTCTTTTCTTTTCTTTTCTTTCTTTTCTTTTCTTTTCTTTTCTTTTTTTATTGGGTATTTCATTTACATTTCCAATGCTATCCCAAAAGTCCCCCCCACGCCCCCCCCACTTCCCCACCCACCCACTCCCACTTCTTGTCCCTGGCATTCCCCTGTATTGAGGCATATAAAGTTTGCATGACCAATGGGCCTCTCTTCCCACTGATGGCCGACTAGGCCATCTTCTGATTCATATGCAGCTAGAGACACGAGCTTGGGGGTGGTGGTGGTGGTGGTGTATTGGTTAGTTCATATTGTTGTTCCACCTATAAGGTTGCAGATCCCTTCATCTCCTTGGGTACTTTCTCTAGCGCCTCCATTGGGGGCCCTGTGATCCATCCAATAACTGATTGTGAGCATCCACTTCTGTGTTTGCCAGGCCCTGGCATAGTCTCACAAGAGACAGCCATATCTGGGTCCGTTCAGCAAAATCTTGCTAGTGTATGCAATGGTGTCAGCGTTTGGAAGATGATTATGGGATGGATCCCTGGATATGGCAGTCTCTAGATGGTCCATCCTTTCATCTCAGCTCCAAACTTTGTCTCTGTAACTCCTTCCATGGGTGTCTTGTTCCCAATTCTAAGAAGGGGCAAAGTGTCCACACTTTGGTCTTCGTTCTTCTTGAGTTTCATGTGTTTAGCAAATTGTATCTTATATCTTGGGTATTCTAAGTTTCTGGGCTAATATCCACTTATCAGTGAGTACATATTGTGTGAGTTCTTTTGTGATTGGGATACCTCACTCAGGATGATGCCCTCCAGGTCCATCCATTTGCCTAGGAATTTCATAAATTCATTCTTTTTAATAGCTGAGTTGCACTCCATTGTGTAAATGTACCATATTTTCTGTATCCATTCCTCCGTTGAGGGGCATCTGGGTTCTTTCAAGCTTCTGGCTATTATAAATAAGGCTGCTATGAACATAGTGGAGCATGTGTCCTTATCGGTTGGAACATCTTCTGGATATATGCCCATGAGAGGTATTGCGGGATCCTCCGGTAGTACTATGTCCAATTTTTTGAGGAATCACCAGACTGATTTCCAGAGTGGTTGAATTATTGCTGCATTGACTACATTGATACTGTGTTAGTACTGTCATACCCAGGTTGAAGGAAGAAAGCAGCTTAAAGATAAAGCTAGTGAGATGGCCCAGAGGGTCCACGTGATTGTCTCCTAGCCTGACATCCTAAGCTGTATATGGTAGAGAAGAGAACCAACTTACCAGCATTGTCTTCTGACTATCACAGGTGTCCTATGGCCAGTCCTGTTCCCCAGTAAAACTGGAATAGTATTTTAAGAAAGATATAAAAATTTAACTTGGAACTGAATGCAGAAAGTGAAGTTTTATGAGTAGTTTTGTCATCTTGACACTTTTGTATTGTGTACACACACACGCACAAATATACACATAAGCATATACATACATGCATGCATGCACACATGCACACATGCACATACACTCAAACATACACACACATGTGCACGCACACACAAATACACACATAAACATATACATGCACACAGGCATGCATATGTGCACATACATACATACACACATATACATGCTTGCTGATACACACATGCATGTATGTACACAGGCACACAAACATGTATGCATGCACATGTTGTAGTGGAGGACACAGGCAGATGTGCAGGAGGAAAAGGAGAGAAAAGAGGAGGAGAAGGGGGAGGAGGATGAGGAAGGAGGAGGAGGAGAGATAGAAAGACAGAGAATAAATGCCCCTTTGAGAAAACAGATGGCATCTTTGTTGACTTTTGTGTCCTTTGTGCCTGGGATATTAAAGTATCCTTCAGTGTTTGTTCACTGAACTGGTTGTATAAGTGATATTGATCCCAGAGTTCTATCCCAGCATGTAAGGTGTGAGGTGAAGTGCCAGAGCCTTTGAAGGGGACATTTCTGGAAGCCTCAGAGCATGGGTGAAGGTTTATGTCATGGTTTTACTTGGCTAGGAGATGGTTTCACTTGCTTTGCCAGATGCAGGTAAGATATTACTGTGGCAGTGATTTTTACAAGAGATTAAGATTTAAGTCAGACCTCCTGCTCCATAATGCGGAGTATACAAACAACTGAGGACCTTAATATAAAGCCTGTGATCTCCCTCTGCAGAGGAATTCTGCCTCTAGATTGTTCTTGACTTGAACTGTAGTAGGGACGTGTGAGTCTCCAGTTTGGACTGACCATCACTTGAAATTTCACTCACTAGCCCACATAATCACATAATGGATTCTTAAAAATAAATCCTACTATACATCTGAGCTTTGCACACTGACTGCCTTATTAAGCTTAGGTTTCAGGGTAAGAAGACCCTCATAATGATCAGTGGGTGGTGGGGTCAGTATATGGCTTTAAGAGGTGGAGTAACGGTAGCAGACCAGGCAAGGTATCTGAGCTACTGACAGTCTGCCTCACACTTTACATGCTGGGGCATGACACTCTGTGAACAATGTCTGCCATTCCTTCACCTGGTAATTATTTATAAAACATACTATATGTCAAGTATTAATGGTCAAAATTCCATATAAACTACCTTGCATTGATTTAAAAATTCTGGGCTGAAGAGATGCTTCATTGGTTTCTGCCACCAAATCCAATGATCTGAGACGAATCTCCAGAAACCACATAGTGGAGGAAAAGAAGTGTGTACCACATGTTGCCCTTTGACTTCCATACCTGTGGTGTTGCTGTTGTGTGTACACACACACACACACACACACACACCAACACAACACAACAGCTGTTGCTGTTGCATGTTCACACACACACACACACACACACCAACACAACACAACACAACAGCTGTTGCTGTTGCATGTTCACACACACACACACACACACCAACACAACACAACACAACAACACTATCCCAGTCTCTTGCTTATCAGTAATCACAATTGTTCTTTGCTCTCACGGGAAGTTAGCTCCTTGAAAATTAGACATAGTGCAGAAGAGAGAGGAACAGACTCTGTGGTAACCACAGAGGAGACCACAGAGGCCCCAGTATATGTGGGCTAATCTGAAAAGCCAGAAAGTGAAGCCATCTGAAATGAGGAAATATTTACACAAGAGGCTCTTGTAGGAAAGCTAGCATGAAGACTCATGGCCTATTCACAGATCATGTCTTTAGATCTGTGGTCATTTGTTGTCATGTTAGAACCCTGAGTCTGTCTTGTTCTAGGGAGATGGAGGGCCCACAACCCAGAGGGCATGGTAGTTATAGTAGATGTGGAACATGTTGGAACCTGGGCTGCTGGGACTGTAGCAACTTTTGAGCCAAGTTGTGTCCCTTCAGTATACACATATTGAAGTCCTAAGCCTACAACTTCAAAGTGACCATATCTGGACCTATCCCTTACAGAGGAGATGGGGACTAAATACTTATATGTACCCATAGCTTTTGAGATCATAGCAATGATAGCAGGGTTTAGTTCCCTTGTCAGGTATCATGTCTTGAGAGTGGAGTTCTCATGAGACCCATGACCTCCTAAACATGAGTTGTTTTTGAACTAGAAAAGAAGCCCTGACATTTGAAATAAAGCCACCCTACCTCTAGCATTTCTTCCAATCTTTCAAACAGACTAAGGCACGAGGTAGTGAGTAGGGTGGGCCTAATCCAGGATGACTGGGTTCCTTATAAGAAAGGCTGACACCATCTTCAACTTCCCCTAGAATTTTCTGCATCCAGTAAAAAACTTTGCTCTACCTTTATTCTTATAACCAAAGCCTTGTCTTTCCTGTTCACTATGAATCCTAGAGGAGAAGGATTTGTTGTGGTCAGTCACTTCAATGTCTGACATTTTGGTTCCCATGTGAAGACTCCAGGTAGATAGCACTTGATATCTTTGTGACTGTCTTCCTGAGGATTTAATAATTCATAAAAATTTCAGTCATTCAAAGTTTATCCAGTGAAAGCTATTACTGTGCTAACTTCTAGGTTAAAAAAATAAATAAACAGAATGAGTTCCTGGCCTAAAAAGACTTATTAATTCACGTGTCTATTCTCGCAATATACGACTCGCAATGCCACTACTGCAGACACAACAGACTATTGTGCTCACACAGGTAAAAAGAGTGAAATATGTCCATGTTCCAACCCAAAGAGAACAGGGTAGGACCCCGCACATGCCTGGGATAATTTCCTTCTTGCAACAATGACTATTGACATTGAACAGTTGATTGCATTGCACTTACCTGAAGTCTATGTTTTACAGCTTAGCACATTGCCTTGGCTTTGATGCCTCCTAAAGAAAGCAGGGAGACAGAGAGAGAGAGAGAGAGAGAGAGAGAGAGAGAGAGAGAGAGAGAAAGAGAGAGAGCTTGCTTGCTGGTTAATGTTTCTATCCCCTCCCTGCTCCAGTATGCACCAAGTGTCAGCCAAACCTCACTTGACAGCCCATCATTTGTCTTACTCAAGCTCCTTTGTCTGGGCTTGAGGCTATCATATTCTGATGAGGAGGACATTTCTCTGGTATCCTTTTGTCTGCTGGTGTGCTGAGTGGCAGCCCCGTGCACCATGGAATCAAGGTGTGATTGAATACATTAATCTTACCATGAACTCATGGGAAGTAGCTAAGTAGCTCTGGGTTGTTCCTCACCCCTTCAGCTTTTCCTTCCCCCATAGTTCTCTTCACACCCCCTTTTTTCTTTCTGACTTTCCATACAGCACACTGAAAATCAACAGCTATGAGAGAATGCTGACAAAACCCAAGTTTGCAATGAACATGTGATTTTTAGAGACCATCAGGGAAGGTGAGCAAAGGTCACAGGTATGAGCATCACACACTTCAAATGACAGGTAGCCCCATTTGGCATCTAGAGAGGGAAAAATGAATGAGAAAACAAGTCCTACTGTGATACCCAAAGGATTCATGAGTCCTGTCCTTCAGGCTATAAGAGGGTCTGCAAACCTGCACACATGCTCTTGACCAATCTGAGCACTCATGCATTGCCAGGGTGACATACTTCCTTCCCATCAAGATTGTCCAGATCTAGAACTCAGGAAGCCAAAGAGCTGAAGCAAGGAGACTTCCTCTCCACTGAGCCCAAGTGCTTTGTCCAAATGGCTCTTTTCTGGAGGACCCACTGTCATTGGGATTTTACAGTGGAAAAGAAGTGCTTATTCTGCCCTTGAGGAGGTACTAGTTCTAGGGGTTTGAAGTGCCACCAGGATTCTGTTATCTCTGAATAAAGTTAGCCACCTTTGATTTTTTTTTTCCTGGTTCTGCATCTGGATCTTGTGCATGCTAGGGAGAGCCTGTTTCTCCTGATGAACCACGCCCCCAGGCAAATTGGCCACCTTTTAATGCATGTTCCTGGCCTCCAGACTTTCTCATAGCTGCATGGCTGTGAGCTCATGGGCTCTGAGAAACTAACCCTCATTATAAAAAAAAAGATCATCTAATAAAGAATATTTTCTTTGCAAAAAGAAATACTTAGAAAACACATTTAGAGTCTATTTGTTGAAGTGTTGATCTTTCTGGAGAATGGATTCTAATAAGAATTACAGGGCATGAACAGTGAAGAGATGCCTTGCAGGTATCTAGGCAGGCACATGACAGAAAGGAGGAAGAATGTCCCTCTACATAGTCTGTCCCCATGCAAAACTATTTCCGGGAAAACAAAGTCCCATATCTAAAAGTCCTAAAATGTACAAGCTCACGGTTGCTTTTCTCTTCTGCTGGCAGGCATTCATCCTTAGTGGCTCTGAGTCTCACTGGCAACAAACCATCAGTGTTGTTTTTGGTGATTCTTTAGTTCATCTTGACCAAAATGTCAATGACTCTAGGCCTCAAGCAATCCTATGCCACCTGTTCTACTGACTGTTTCACATGCTGTAAAGGCTGCCTGGTTTGCAGAGTGTTATTTTGGACTACCGTGGCTTGACAGTTTCAGAGGAAACATGTCAGTAGTTACAAAAATGAAAAGGTTAAAGTTTAAGATGAAACATATCCCCAAAAGTTCAAGAATATTTCTAAAAGTTTTCAATGTTAAAAGAAATGATTTGTTTTTATTACTAATCGTATGTATCTGTATGTAGATATGTTCATGTGAGTACAGATGCCCCCCTGAGGCCAGAAACATGGGATTATCTGGAGCTCGAGTTATGTCCATGAGTCATCTGATGAAACTGACTTTAGGTCCTCTTCAAGAGCAGTAAATATTCCTAACCACTGAGCCATCTCTCCAGCCCCAGTTTTATAATTCTTAATGAACAACCAAAGGTCCACATTTGTCTTCTTGCCCCTGTTCATAGTCATTAAAGGGAGAATTAAAGTGTAACATTAGTAGTTATTATTTTTTCCTGACAAATTGGAACTTATACTTGTTCATTTTTTTCTGTCTGAAGAATAACTCTAATTTAAAAATAAATGTATCTTCTAGCTGGACCATGTCATTAGAATTCAAAAATCATGGCAAAACTTAGGTAAGAATACTATACTGCCTCAAATGGTGTTTTCAAAATTATCCAGAAAGGTAAACAAAGACCCCAGTGCTCGTGTGGTTTTATTCACAGGCAGTCCAAGCCAAGAAGGAAAAATGAGTACCAGCAAACTAAGAGAAAGTTCAAGGACAGCATCATAATTGCACTCACCTTCCATATTTCATCCTTCCCTAATGTGAGGTCTGTAGTGTAACCATACATTGTGCCCTGGAAACAACTCCTCATAACTGTTCAATTTTCTATTAAAGCAGAGAATCAAATCAAATTTTGTTTTGTTTTGTTTTGTTTTCAAGACAGGGTTTCTCTGTGTAGCCCTGGCTGTCCTAGAACTCACTCTGTAGACCAGGCTGGCCTTGAACTCAGAAATCCACCTGCCTCTGCCTCCCAAGTGGCATCTGCCACCACTGCCCCGCTCAAATAAAATTTTGATTTTTGGGAAATTAATCAATTTTTTTTTCTGGAACAAAGAAAAATCATGCCCTCCTACCCCCCATGGAGTGAGTGGTGTCAAGGCAGAGACTTGGATGCGTGCACAGTTAGGCTTCAACCTAACTCACTGCCATGGCTGAAGAAGGCATTGCTGTTGGATGTGTAATGGATATTAATGCTAACCTTACAGAGGTGCTGGAGACTACCCTCATCCCTGATGGCCTAGCATGTGAAAATCACAAAGCTATGAAAAGCTTACATAAGCACCAGGCCCACCTCTGTGATTGCAACCAATTGTGAGGAGCATTGCTAAGTGTGTGGAGTGTCATGTTGTGTGCATGTCAAGTAGGCAGGAGGCCATTGTGCTGAACACAAAATCAATCTATTCAAGGGTGATGACAATAAGACACTGGGATGACCAGGTGTCTGCAAAAGTGACTGGCAAGGAAATCAATAAAGTGGTTGGTTATATACAGTGTTTGCTAAACAGTTAAGGACTATGGCAAGGAAGCTCAGGCCAAGGATGTCATCAAAGAGTAAGTCGAGTGCAATGAATGAACAGATTTTTAAAAATCAGCTCTGAGATGGTCAGATGGCCATGAGAATGAATGGAAATCTGCAACCGATGGGGGTGGGGAGCTGGGTGGGTTGCATCTCAAGGGTGTGACAGAGAACTGGGATAGGGGAGGTGCCCAAGGATCAATGGGGGGGGGGCTGTAACTGTGACTCACAACATTGAGGATATGGAACCTGAAGCGGCCTCTTCCTATACCCAGGCAGGAACCCAAGTAGAGTGAGAGGGACGCCAACCAACCCACAAAACTTTTGACCCAAAATTTATCCTGTCTACAAAAAATGCAAGTAGACTGAAAGAATAGCCAACCAATAACCAGCTCAACTTGAGACCCATCCCTCAGGCAAGCATCAATCCCAGACACTATTTATGATACTCTGTTGTGCTTGTAAGACAGGAGTCTAGCATGGCTGTCCTAGGGGCTTCACCCTGCAGCTGACTCAGATAGATGCAGACAACCACAGCCAAACAGTGGATAGAGCTTGGGAACTCTTACGGAACATTAGGAAGAAGGATTGCGGGCCCCTCAGGGGATAAGAATTCCACAGGAAGACCATTATAATCATCTAACCTGGACCCTTGGGACTCTCAGAGACTGAACCACCAACCAAAGAGCCTAACAGGCTGGACCTAGCCTCGCCCCCTCCTGCTTTGCACATATGTAGAAGATGTACAATTTGGTCTTCATGTGGGTCCTGAACAACTGGGGTGGAGTCCATCCTAAAAGTTGTTGCCTGTTCATAGGATATGTTCTTCTAGCTGGGCTGACTTGCCTGACCTCAGTGGAAGAAGATGTACCTAGTACCACAGAGATTTGATGTGCCATTGGAGGGGGAGATACCCAAGGAGGCTTCTACCCTCTCAGGGGAAAAGGGGAGGGGGATAGGGGAAGGATTGTGGGAGGGGCGACTGGGGGAGTCGTGAGTAGGATGTAAAGTGAATAAATAAAAAGTAGGGTCTCAACAAAAAGAATTAAGAAAACTAAACCTAAAATGCAAAATTATGAAGTGATTCCATAAAAGTTGAGATTTTAAAAATAATTTTAAATAGAAGGTTATATAATATAGAGGGAAAAAAATCAACTCACCGTAAAAAGTAAAATGACACATTTCATGGTAAAGGTGATGGAGGCTGCTCCTATTAAGTGAGGTTGTGAAATTCTGATGACATCAACCAAGTCATGCCGTGCATCCCACAGGAGGTTTTCCCTGTGAACATTGTCAGAATCAATATAGAGTCACTTGTTTCAGGTCATAAATAAGCAAATGAACCTGGGGACTTAGGAAGGAGGGGATCTTGCACTTGTGAATGATGTAAAGACCTGGCACCAAACACTTGGGTATCACCACAATTGTGCCACCTCACAGTAGCCTTTGACACGGAAAACCTTTTTGTAAGCAGGTCTTCTCAACAGTCATGTTTGGTTAGCTAGACCCCACCCTTGTTATCAGCCTTATAATAGCCATGTGTTATTCTTCTATATCAACCTTTGTAGACCCTATTCCCCCTTTATAAGTTTCCTGTCTGGAATATGTTCATAATTTACTATGACATACAGATTCCCATTTTAATACTTCTGAACAAAAATGTTAATCTTTGGAGAATCTGTGGTTTGTGTCTCTGTAATCTAGAATTGTATTGGTTTGAACGGAAGGAGCAGATTTTGAGCCGTGGATACCAGGGGACAATGAACCCTATCTTCTCAAGGCTGAACAGCTGTCCCACAGCTGTTGTGTGCTTCAGAGCCGAAGACAGATGCATGCAGACTTCCCAGTGCATCTTGGAAAATATGAGACATTGATTGGCATGGCTGCTGGAGAATTGTAACCCTCTCTGGAGCTTAACTTATTAGTAAAGCCTTAGGCTTAGACAACAGATGCGGGCTTCTTAGCACCAAGGGGTCATGGCCAGGAATCTGTGTCAGCGATAATTCGTCAGCCTCACACTTTCCATTTGCATCTTGAAAATCCATTTATAGCAATGTGAATTTCATTACATTGACAATATATACCTCTCACCTTTGCCTGAACTCATAAGCAAAACACAAGTAATAAGACGGTGGTCAGTTTAGATTTCCCCTAGTATGTCAGCCTCCGAGTTTTTTCCCCACAGACCTTGAATTCCTCATCTTTGTTTATTGCCTTCTGTTACCACGTTGGTCATCCGATGTCTGACTCTTTTTTACATGAGACTTCCTCCTCATATTGTGCTATGCAAAGCCTACCCTCTGCCATGGGGCACGGTGACTTCTTTTATTCTTTTCAAGCAGTAACGATGGTGTGGACATGTTATTTAGGATCAGCCAACAAGGGCTCAGAATTAGTGCGGACAGCTTCATGGGTGGACAGGGGTATGTAGCGTCTGACTCCATGCCTGTTACATTACAGCCTGGCAGCTTCTATGGAAAAAATAATCAACTTCTTGTGCAGGACTCTCCAAACTGTTTCTCTCACATGTTTTCAAGTCTGAGCTTCTAGCTCCCAATAATTCTGTAATCCTTAAAACTTCCCAGGGCAAGCCTTTCCTGCCTAAGACATCCTGCGAGGGCTCCAGTACTTTATCTGTAAGTCTTCAATTAATACACATGGCTTTGATCTACATATGGTCAGCAGTGATGGTGACAATCAAAACAGGGAAGGAGAAACAGAAAGGTTAACAAAATTTAAAAAGGAAACAGAAACTTTGAAAGGTAAGGATTTTTCTGACACAGTACAGTGTGATGGCAAATAATATAGCTTTTGCATTGCATTAGATATCACGACTCATCTAGATGTGGTTAAAAGTGTGTGGGGTGATAGTCACAAGTACTATTAAAATACTGTGCATTGTATTTAAAGGGCAAACATTTCCCTTTTTCCTTTTGGTTCCTGACTCATGTTATAATGAGTAAATCATTTGTGTGAAGTATAGCAAAACTTACATTGACTTGACATGGTCTTCTTAATAACTTCTGGGTGTCTGGCAGACAGCTGTACTGAAGAGCAATATTCCATTGTGCTCCCTACACACCACACATAGTATGAATCAACAGATCTCCATTTCAGTGCTGGTGCTGTTACTGCTGTTATTTCTCCTTTTTGTGCCATTGTTTGTTCAAACCAGTAAGGTGGAAGAATTCTGTTAAGTGGACTGCAGCTTTTCCTAGAATCCCTGGGTGCCCTTAGTGCTTATAAAACATATAACCTCTCAGCCAGTACACATTTCCATTAAGCACATAAAAATCACCTGATTTTTGCATCAGAGCCCATCCTACATGGGCCAACCAGGATTGCTGCCTTGGAAGGTGGATCTTGACTGTGTTTGTGGAAAAGTATGCAGACAAATGAGGCTGTCAGAGGTGAAAGATGAGAGTGGCATGCCACAGCAGCAGACAAGGACTGATGGGACATGGCTGGGGAGACTCCAGGTTTAGGATCCAAGCGCCTTTCCTTTATTGTCTAGTTTAAGGCTGGGAATAAAGAAATGTATCTGGGACGCCAGCCCCAGATCTGCTCCCCTTGTGGTTCGGGTGGGGTGTCTAGCATCAGCATTACTCATGTGGAAACATTCCTTTCCTTAATACTTACTTGCAAAGTCCTGGAACAGACTGTGGCAAACCGTGAAGGCAGGCAAGATGGAGCTGCGCCATTATTGGCAGAATCGGATGATTAATCCTGAAGGCAGACTCAAAGATTCATATGGATTTTTCATAAACTTAGCTTTATTCCCCCCAGGATGTGTGTCTTTGTTTCCATCCAGAGAGCCATCGCTAATTTTTTTCAAATACAAACTTTAAGAAATAAAGTGGATAAAGATATACTTTTAAATTGCATTAGGTTCCCAAAATATTTATTGAACACCAATGCCCAGTCATAGCTAAAAATGAATTTGACAAAGTGAAATTTCTCACTGCCAACTCAAATAAACAGAAAGAGGATGTTTTATTCTGCAAGCTAAACAAATATTTTCTTTTTCATTTTGGTTCTTGATTCATGTTACAATTGGTAAATCATTTGTGTGGAGTATAGCAAAGCTTACATTGACTTGACATTGCCTTCTTAGAAACTTCTAACAACGGCCACTGTTGACAGCACACCTCAGGATTGGTGCTATAGAGATGGCTTAGATATCCATTTAAATCTTTTTAGTAACTCTTTTAAGTTACTTATTTCATTTTATTAATGAGAAATGGAAACTTAGAATGATTGAGGTAGCCAAGTTTGAACATCAAGGAGCTGGGACTCAAACTCAGGTGGGTCTGAAATTAGTCCCCATATGTCCATAGCCCACTTATTCATTAGCAAATGTGTACTAGATTTATTATATCTAGCACTATGCAGAGTATTAAAAATACAATAATGAGGCAGGTGTGATATCTAATGCCTATATCAAGGACAGCCTAGGTTAGATAACTAGTTTGAAACCAGCCTGGGTTACATGAGACCCTGCCTCAAAAAGAGTACAGTAATGAGACTTTTTTTTCATTATGGCATATACATACCAGTAAGAAAAAATATAATAAAAGAATACAACAGATAAATACAATTTTCAACTTGGAAATCTTACAGTTAAAATGCTTAGTACTCTGAGAGCATCCAAGAGACAAGACAGCTAGTTAAGGGTGTATATTAGCTGATGCCTATAGTGACAAATTAATGAAGACACTTCAGAGTGCCTTCACCAGAGTCCATGTCTTCTAGGGTCAGCAAAGCATCATCTGTAGCCAGTCTCTCGGGAGCCTAGGCTGCTGAGGCCCGGCCATCACAGCTCCACCATATGGAATACATAGTCTTCCAAGTCAGTGTTTGAGGACAGGAAAGATCATACGGTCTCCCTACATGTTGTTGAAGGCCAGCCTCAGAAGTGGCTTGCCCCTTACATCTACTGGCCAGAACCCTGTCTTGTGGGGCCAGGGAAACCTCAGAGGAGGCTGGGAAGGCTGCAGGAAGAAAATGATTGGCTGAAGGCAGAAATTTGTGTCTGTGGAGAGAAACATCTGAAGGCTTCAAGGAAGAAAGAATGACTGGCCATACTGAGAAATTGCTCTGCTTCTACAAGAAGTATTTGGGGGTGGGTATTGAAGTATCGAAGGATTTCCTTCACCTATTTTATTTATTTATAAAATATATACTAAATAAATATGTGTATATACATATATAGAGTGGATCTCAGGAATATATATATATATATATATATATATATATATATATATATATATATATTAATTAAACCTTAGGCAGTCTTTAACCAGTTCATTATTAATCAATCAACTTATTTTATATTTTCAATATATTGTCTTGATGGGAATTGATGAAATGTTTATGATGCGTCAGTTGCAGAACAAGGTGCCATGACAACCATGGTATTTCTATTCCTAGCAGCATCTCAGTTGAAAAGTCAGCTATATAAAGAGCATTCAGGAATAAAATAGTGCAGACAGAGTTAGTACATCTCAAATTATCAACCTAGAACCCACATGTCACTCACAGAAGACAACTGAGTGGTTTTAGGACTGGCTAGTTCAGTGGCTTATAGATGCCAACAGGAAAAGCATCTTCCATCATCTTGTTCTAGAATCCTATATGTTTCTGTACTGTCTCACTTTACAGGTAAATATGATAGCATTCAGTGAAGAGACAGGAAAGGTACATTTCTTTTTAGATGTTCAAGTTTTATCATGGAGAATCTATCTCAAAGACATCCTAATGGAGTCTCTCATACCAAAGAATCTCTCTCTCTCTCTCTCTCTCTCTCTCTCTCTCTCTCTCTCTCTCACACACACACACACACACACACACACACACACACACACACACACCATGACTTACCTATGGAAGACAGAAGAATGAAAATGAGATGGTTTTTTACAAGGAAGGAAGAGAATAATGTTTGTCAGGCCACAAATAAATTTTATCTGTCATATAAATGATGCCAAATTATAAATAAACAGCTTGGAAATGTATCTTAACATCAGGAAAATGAATTGGACAAGCTGAAGAAACATAATTGAATGAGAAGTGTTTTTGGAAGACAATGATCAGAGGATAGGAACATATTACGGTTGATGGACCATAGACAGAACTTCCTAATGGGTGAAAATGTGTTTGAAACTCTAAGGATGTTTGAGCTTGTACAGCTAAGCCATCTTCGCATCCCCTGATTTACTTTTTAAAATGTGAATTTTATGAGTCAAATTGGCTAGCTTATAGTGCCCAGTTGTTTGTTCACACACCAATCTAGATGTTGCTATGAAGGTATTTTTTTAAAAAATGTGACTAATATTTAAATTATTAGCCTTTGGATAAATTACATTATCCTTCTTTGGTGGTTTTAATGAAAAGGGACTTTCATAGGCTCATAAAGCATATGTGTAGGATACTGGTCCCCATTTGGTAGAACTGTTTGGGAAGAAGTAGGAGGTGTGGCCTTGTTCAAGGAGGCATATCACTAGGAATGGGCTTTGAGGTTTCAAAACACATGCTATTCCCAGTGTGGTCTGTGCCTCCTGCCTGTAGATCAAGATGTGAATATTCAGAGGCTGCTCTAGCCACCTACCGTTACGCTTTTGCTCAGCCATCATAAACGTTAGCATGTTGCAGTCATAAACCCAATTAAACTTTCTTTTATAAGTTGCCATGATCACTACTTTACTACAGTGATAGAAAAGAAACTAAGACATCTTCATTATCTAGTAAGTCTATGTGATGGGTAGTTTTAAACTTCCAGTTTCCATGACCTATAATGCCTGGATGAAGACTTGCCTAGATCAGACCGGCCTATGGGCAGGTCTGTGGGAGACGGTTTTGATTGTTGATTGATATAGAAGGTCCCAGTCCACTGTGGGTGGTGTCATTCCCTTGTTTTGAGCCCTGGACTGTGAAAGATTGATGAGGATTAGCTGAGTATCAGCTTGCTTGCAGCATGGTTTCATTCCTTTCTCTCTACTCTTGACTGTGGAACTGTGCTTTTAGTTCCTGCCTTGACCTCCATGCAATCATTACTAAATCTATAGCCTACCACTGTAAGCCAGATAAACTGTTTCTTCACCTGAGTTGCCTCCATAAGTATGTGTGATCACAGCAACAGAGATGAAACCAAAACTGCTTCATCTAACCAGCTTAAAGCCTTATGAGAAAGGCAGAGGTCCCCAACGAGTAAGAAGTTCGGGCAGAAGGCTATCTATGAACTCAAAACTGCAACCCTGATTTATACTTTCTAGCTTGCTAGCTTGTTGCCACAGCATCAGACCTGAGAGCCTTCATAATTATATTAGGTCTAATATGGTGGCTAATGTCAACTCAATGAGATCTGGAATCGACTAATACCTCTGAGCAGGTCCATGAGGTAATTTCCAGAAAGGATAAACTGAGGAAGAAGACCCTTCTATGGAGCAGGTATCACTCTCTAATGAGTGAGCCTGATGCAAAGTTCTGAAAAGACCATGTTGCTTGCCAGTTTACCTGCCTCTGCATCTTGTTGGTGAATGTCTACCCTTGCTGCTACTGCTGTTGCCACCCTCCAATGACGTCAGACTCCAGCTTCTCAGCTTTCTAACATGGGCTGAAGATCAGTGTCTCCCTCGTAATCTCCCAGAGCTTCAGCTACAGATTGAGAGTGCTGGATGGTTTGTGGACTGAACAATGAAAAGATTCTTAGAATTTGGTGTGTAGCTGCCAATATAAATCAATCTAGTGAATCTCTCTCTCTCTCTCTCTCTCTCTCTCTCTCTCTCTCTCTCTGTGTGTGTGTGTGTGTGTGTGTGTGTGTGTTTGTGTGTGCCCATACACATGTATGTATGTACATATACACATATTTGTATGTGCATGTGGAAGCCAGAGGTCAACTTCTGGTGTCTACAACTTGTTTTTGAGAAAGCACTGGACAGAGTTCACCTGCTTTGTGTGAAGAAACAAATTAATAGGAAAATAGAAATAACCTAAATAGCATTTATGAAAGAAAGGAAAACAAGCCTGGCAGATGTGTCTTCAGTGCTTTCCCAAGAAGCAGAGCATGGGTCCCTCATGGCATGGGTCCCTCATGGCATGGGTCCCTCATGGCATGGGTCCCTCATGGCAGGAACTTTCCTAAGGAAGAGGCTAGAGCCTCAGATCATTGAAACTGAGCAGTAGTTGCTTGGTTCTGACCCAGCCTTCAAAATGATATTCTAGGATGGAGGGACTTGGATTTCACAAGATTTGTAGATTCTTTTTCAACGAATGGAGTCCCAGAAGATGCTAGAGAATAAATAAGCTCATTTGTTGTTCCTTTTGTTTGTGGTTCATATCATTAGAGCAATTGCCTTCATCTTGGCAGCTGCTGGCTCTGAGTCAGCACCTGTTCATATTTCCAAAACGTGTCTCATTGGGTCCCAGCAGAGGTGAAATCTTTAGTTGTATAGTGCTTCCTCCACAAACTTTCTGCAGAGCCCCTTCTCTTAGTTTCTAAATTCAGACAACATAAAGCATTATATTTGTTGAACATGTTCTTTCTATTAAATTCTTTCTGTTGAAATAGCAAGCATGGCTCTGTTTTCCTGTTTAGTCCTTGACTAACACAAATGCTTGGTGACATCCAACAATTTCCCTTCAACAGACACACACACACACACCTATCACAAACTTCTAATCAGATTTGCCTTCTTGTCTTTTGCCTACAGAGAAGGTGTTGTTCGTTTAATAGTATAGTTTATGTAGTCAATAGGAAGTCACACTTTTCACTGTAAAGGGTTTACTTAAGTGCTGGTCTTTGCACATCGGTTTCTCACTACCCAGTTTTGGTCATCGAAACAGATCATTCCTCAGCTGCTGATGCTGATGAGATCAGGATCACTCCCTGAACCACGGAATTCAACCAAGGTGATGGCACCTCTGGCTCGTTGAGAGGAGCCTCGTCTCCAGGCTCCTCTCCTGCTTCCCTGCATTAGCAAACAGAGACCATGCTTGTGAGAGTTTTCCGGCAAGCACGGACTGCCTTTTCTGCAAATGGCAACATCTCCTATCTAGTGACAATGTTAGCTTCCTGATCCAATTCTTTCTTTAAAAAATTCTCTAAAGAAAACTTCTCAGGAAAATATCTGGAGAAGGTTTAGGTATCAATGACCAACCCGGTTAAATGACCTCTTCTGGGGGATGATTTTAATGTTGTTTGTAGTTTGATACATCTATATTTTCAATCAAAGGGATAAAGCCTTGATTGTAGAATCTCTGAATTCACTCAACTGTGTACAAGAAGTATTTTTTATCCAAAAGGACTAGGGAAATGTGGGCTACTCATCAAGTGTTTCTGAAAATCGGCCAAATGGTCCCTTCATTAGCTACTCTTTAAGTTGGCCCTGATATAAAGAGACGTTGAATCCAGCACAACCCTTGACTGTCTACTGACAGACCATAACTGATCTCTTTGGACCCAGACCATGTTGGAACAGATCAGGGGAGGCCACAGGGCACCTACACATCTCACAACAGCCTCCTTTGTAAGGCTAAACAAATATTTGCCTTTCAGCATGCAAGGCTGAGCTACAGGACTGGGTTTTACACATACACTCCTATACACCTACACCCTTGCTGCTTATACTACAAGCTGCACCAACATCCTGGCTGGACTCTTGGAGGGAAGACAAGCAGGATGCTTGGGGGGGGGGGTCCTGTATATTTTAGGAGCCCAGAGTCCACATACATCCTTTGAGACCTCTCAGAGCCCAAGCCAGCCATACAAAACTGGGCTCCATCTTTTACAAGGAGGTAGGAGATTCCAGATGTTGTTGACACTTAAACTATAGACAAAAATCATAGCTAAGTCTGTATTTTTGAATACTACTTTTGAATGTACAGAGACATCCTAGAAGACGTATGAGATGATAACCACAAGAAATATTTAATAATGAGCTCAGGCTTAAGCCAATTTAATGGGAAATATGAGAGTAAAGGAAAAAATACCTAAATTGAAATACCAGGAACTCTTTGAAACAGGTTTGACATCCACCATTCTTGTACAATTGGCTAAATCATCAAACTACTGTCTCCTCAGGTATAAGACAGTAGTCTTCAGGGGCTTGTTTCCTTCCTTTTATTGAAAATATATTTTCTCATGTAATATATCCTGATTGTGGTTTGCCCTCCTTCCACTCTTCCCAGTTTTGTCCCATCACCCCCAGCTAGATCTACCTCATTCTGTCTCTCATTAGGAAACAAACTGGATTCTTAGTGATAATAATAAAATATAATACCATAAAACAAAACCTAACACAGAGATAGGACCAAACAAACAAACAGACAGACAGACAGAATTTAAGGAGCTGAAGAAATAGCTACACACAGAGACCTTGTTTGCACACTCAAGAATCCTATAAAAACACTAAACTGGAGTTCATAATATACACCTAAAGGACCTGTAAAATAAAGAGAGAGAAATATAAATAAAATAAAATAAAAATTAATTTTTAAAAAGCCCTGACAAGACTTTATAAGACAAGGAACCCCCACAGAGGCCACCTCCTGCTGGGTATGCAGCCTACCCTTGGGAGTAGTTTGTTTCTCCACTGAGACTCCCTCAAGAAAACTAAACTTTCCTTTTAAGCAGTTCCCAACTGGAGAAACTTTCTGGGTGAGGGATAGGGGCATGCATCCATGTCTTCTCCCTCCCTCCTTCCCTCCCTCCTTCCCTCCCTCCCTCCCTCCCTCCCTCCCTCCCTCCCTCCCTCCCTCCTTCCCTCCTTCCCTACCTCCCTCCTTCCCTCCCTCCCTCCCTCCCTCTCTCCCTCCCTTCCTTCTTTCTTTTTTTCTTTTACTTTGCGAGACAAGGTCTTTTTACATAGTTCTAACTGGCCTGGAATTCACTTCATAGACCCTGCTGGCCTCAAACCCACAGGGATCTGCTTGCCTCTGGCTGCGGATGCTGGGATTAAAGACATGTACCATAGTACCCAGCATAGCCAGTCATGCAGGGCCTGAATCTGGGTACAGAATCTTCTGGGGAGTCCGCAGGCTTTTAAGATTGATTTTCAATGGACACATAGTGATTGTACATACTTAGGAAATAGAGTAAAACATAATATATGCATACAACAAATACATATCTGGACAATAGGCATATCTACCATCTTAAACATTTATTATTTTTTTATGTTAGAAACATGAAAATATTTTCTATTAGCTATTCTGAATAGATCATTAAATGCTGCTGACTGTAGCTGGCCTTGTTGTTCCTGGTTTTTTTTGGTTTTTTTTTGTTTTTTGTTTTTGTTTTTTTTTTCTTCTTCTTCAACTTATCACACAGGGCATCTTTATTTACTTGAAGATTGCCTCAGTGAAGTGCCACAGAGAAAGAATCCTCTTGTCACATTCTGAAAGCGGGAAGTCGGAAATCAAGATGTCAGTGAATTTGTTCCGGCTGAGGGACCTGCGGGGATGGGTGATCATCTTGTGCCTCTGCTCAAATTCAGGCAGCTTGCTGGCAATCTTGGATGTCTCTTGGCTTGTAAAAGCATCGCCCTGATCCTCATCTTCATCTTCTCCAAGGATTTTATTGATGGCATCTATGGAAAGATTATTTCAAAATAAATTCATACTCACATGTGTAGGGGGCTTTTACACTACCTTTGTCTGTGGGATGCACACAATCAACTCAGGACACTCTGGGACTCTTGCTGATTAGGAAGAGTTCCTGGCGGCTGGGGAACTGGTAGTCTATGCTTACCTCCCTGTGCTGCTTAGGAAGGCAGAGAGTACAGACTAGAAGACTGGTAGGGTCTGTTCCCGATGACCACTCTCCCACTGTGTGACCCTTCTGATTTTTCTGTAAAACAGAAAAGAGAGGTTTGCTGAGAGAAGTCAGTGAGCTAAACTATAGTAGTGTTTGGCCAGCATGTGCTACCCGCAAATCATGCTATGACTGTTTATTCCTCTCAGGTTGTGGAGGGTATCATCAATGACTCGAGCCCTCACTCATCCTGGTGGAGACTCCTGGAAGCTTCTAGTGCCCCAGTGTCCTGGGCATTATGACTGAATGCTCTAAGATGGGACTGTCACACTGGTATTTTTAAGAACCTCTTGGTTTATTTAAGTGGGAAGCTAGGTTTGAGAATGGATGGTAGCGATGAAACAGTAGTTAGGAGTTAGAAGGGGCTGGAAGTCCGGAGAGGGTGGTTTACAATTAGGAGACGGCTCAAGCCTGAAAGGCAAGGCTAGGCGCAGCTTTTGGAACACCAGGGGATCAGCTGACCCAGTTGTCACAACTTCTTCTTGCTTTGACACATTTTTTCCCCAAGCCTTCTTAACGTTTGGAGCCTCCCACTGAGACACTGTCCTGGGCTATTCTGATGCACAGTTGTGTCTTCACCACCGATGTGTCCTTAGACAGGCTGTTGTCCTTCAGAACTGCCTCCTGGTCTGTGGAGGAGATCCCTTGGGGTGGAAGACAACTGAGACACAGCTGGTACACTGGTGGACTGGGTTATCTCTGCCTAGAAGGTGAGAATGACCTACTTTGATTAGTTATGACCCCTAGCCCCCTATTGTGACCTAGGGAGCTTTCTTTCATGGGAAGACTATCACTGAAGCCCAACACTTTCTTTGGATTCATGTGGGTTCTGGAGACAGTTGGTCAGGTGAGGAGTTTCAGGAGTGACCGAGGTAGTAATTGTCACTTTGGCCAGTTCAGGGGCACCGTATGGCTCTCAAGCTCTATTTGCTAGGAACAGGGCAGCGGTACAGTTCCTCCCTCCCTCTCTCTGGCTGCCCCACCTGAAACTATGATTTCTTCATACACCATGATTGTTTTCTAGAGCTGCTCTGAAGCCCCAAGAATCAGGCACTAACCCATTCATCCTCCATAAGAGCTCTGGATCACAGAAAGCCTCAAGGGGCAGGGGTGAGGCTGATAACCTTCTGACCAGAGGGTAGTAGTGATCTATAAATCAGAGCAATTTAAAGAGCAATACATGTATAATCACAAAGAGGTTAGGAGTATCCTTTTGTTCTTTGGTTTAATCGGTAAAAGCACAGGAACGGTAACAAATGATAGAGTTCTCTCAACCTTGAGCTATTTGGAATGGTATATTTGGTTTGGTGTTTCCCATGTCTCTCTCGTTTTGGGCAGCAACAATCCATGGGTAGAGAGCAGCCAGAGGAGTCTCTTAACAAGAAAGTAGGTTGTATTTCCATCTAGCAAGAACTTAGATGCAAGAAACATCTGGTTTCTAATGTTGGCTCGTAGAGACGCAAAGGAGAATATGGAGCTTAGCATGGGGGAACTATCTTGGTCAAAGTCAGCCTTTACCCTTGAACTCAGGTCAGTCTTTCCCAGTCACCATCTGTAGGCTGCTGCTGGTATCTGGAAGGGAGAATGAGTTGCTTGCAGTGACCCAAAGTGCAAAATTGTGATCTGCACCGTGCAAAAGCAAGACCTCCCTCCATGGCCTTGAATGGGATCCTGCTGTGATTGCAGGAACTGATACAGTCTGAGCCGCATTCCCTGGCAAGCTCAATGGTAGGTTTTTCCAAGAGTCGTTTTAGACCACAAAGGCACAGCCTTTCCACGTCTAATCACGAAGGCAAGCCACTGGACACACACACTCTGTTTCCAGCCGGCTGTGTACATTTTCTCCACTCTTACACAAAATAACATGCCAAGGTGAGACATTTATGAACCCCACCAACTGGACGCCGTGCACACAGACTGTCTTGCCTGCGGTGCAGGAATGTGATGAATGAGAGCTGCTCTGTCTGGGAGGAGAGCCGCTGTCACTCTGGCATGACTGCAGCCTTATTTATTACACACCAAAGAGTATAAAACCACACAGCCGGCTGCAGCTCTCATCTCCAAACCTGGCATTTGCCTGAGGCGACCACGGTACCTCCAGCCCCTGTCAAGCTTCCCTGCGAGACTCTTGTCGATTTGCCGATTTGCCGAGCCATGCTCGGGAGGCAGCGCATCTGGTGGCACCTGCTGCCTTTGCTTTTCCTCCCATTTTGCCTGTGTCAAGATGAATACATGGAGGTGAGCAGAAGAGCTAATAAAGCGGTGGCCAGGATAGTGCAGAGCCACCAGCAGACTGGCCGTAGCGGCTCCAGGAGGGAGAAAGTGAGAGAGCAGAGCCAAGCTAAAACTGGGACTGTGGATAATAACACTTCTACAGACCTAAAACCCCTGAGACCAGAGGCGCTTCCGCACCCTGAGGTAGAGGACCTAGCCCAGATCAACCCATTCTGGGGCCAGGTACTCAGAATTCTCTTCTAAGGATTTCTTTGAAAACTTAATGACTGAGGTTGCTGTTGTCTTAACTAAGATTCTTAGGATTGGTGCCTGTGAGCAGTTTGATGGGATGTTTGGGAGCGTCTCTGGGTTGTCTTGGGTTTCCACAGGGACTCCTAGTTGCTGGTATGATGTGCTGGGATAGAGAGGCCAGAGCACTTTTCCATGGCAACAGGGAGCCAGAAGCAACAGTTTCCTTTTGTGTTGGGACTTTTTTCTTTCTTTTTAAATTTGCTCTGTTGATGTAGAGAACTTGTGCTGACCTATGCGGATAGATGCATTGCTGGAGATAATGATTTGCTGCTTCTGAGGTCTCCCCAGCGGGAGAAGCTGCCCTTTGCCTCTGCCTGCTTTACTTGGACTTGGGAATTTTCTGTACCATTTCTCGCCAGTTTTGTTTATTTGTTTTGGAGCAGTCTAGGTTGCTATGGCTTCTTGTTTGACATTTTTTTTTTTGAGTCAAAACAGAATTAAAGCATTAAAAGGAAAGGAAGCAAAAAAAAAAAAAAGACAGTATATTTAAATTACAAGCTGTATTGTGTCATACAATGTTTCTGGATGACAAAACCTGATTTATTTGTTGGGGCAGAAGCTCAGCATCTCAGGATATTTCTTTAACTCTTTTAGGTAACACAGGGATGAGTAAAGGTTTTGGTGTAGTAAGTTACAAATCAGCAAACTTCAGTGTGATCAAAAGCAGCAAAAACAGGAAGAAACTTCTTTGTACTTAGCACCTAAGCATGAAAAAATGCTGAAGTTAGCTGGAAAGGGAAGAAGGGTTCCTTTAGATTGCATGATCTTTGAAGCAGTGCACAGTACCACAAAAACCACTTGTCTGTCTGCTTTGTAGAGATTTCGGAACTTCTTTTCAGTTGCAATCTAAGCCCCTACCCTGCCAGCCACTGATTTAGGAGTCTCAGTTGATCATCTGGTTCTGTGGTCAGACTAGAATCCCACAGAGCCTGAGACATGTAACTAAGGGGAGTACACAGTATAGTTTCCAAGTCCCTCCATGGGGCTCTGTCAAGGGGAGATGTAAAGAGAACACCTCTTTCAGAAACTGTCATCTTTCTCTGATGATGCTTGCTTCGGTGGGCTTTCCAGCTGGATGGATGGTATCTTTCCTGCCTGTCCATTAGTGTGCTACAGGTCGTCTTTCATTATTTCCTGGAAACCAACACCAACCAGGCTGCTGAAATCCCAATTATGGTTCTGCTCCACTCCACATTCTAGTCTTCCAGCCCTGAATTCATGAAGCATTTTCAGATAAAGACCTAAGAGCCAGCAGCGTCCTGGAAGGTTCTGCTACTATTCCACTACAAGTGGGTACCGGCGCCCAGACTGAATCTGGGACCATAGGAAGTTTTCTTTTCTCCCCCTAATTCCCCCATCCTCTTTTTTTATGCTAATTCTCCTTTTCCCCATCAAGTATTCCCCAAGCTTTTATGAGGAAAGCTACGAAAGTAGGATGGAGACCAAGACAGTGATGAACTCAAGCCACCCTCAGCTGCTCTATTAGAAACAAAATTTTGTCAGTATTTATTCATTCATTCAGTCACTAATTCATTCATTCTTTCATTCACTCATTCATCTTCTTCAATCTCTTCTTATTTTCATTTCATTGTTTGTTATGTTTTAAGGTTAGCATACAAAGCACTGCGTTTTATTATGACAGTCACTTTACTCACAGTCACCTAATCTTTTTTTTTTTTTTTCTTGTTAATAAGCTTGGTTAGATTCTGTGTGTTACAAGGTCAATGTCCAAAGAACACTCTGGGGGGAAAAACCTGTGCTGTTTTGGTCACTGGGTCTTTAAAGCATAATAAAGTAAAAAGAGGAGACGAAAGATGGCCATCCAGAGCAGAGGTTTAGGGAGTGGTAGATTAAATCCTGTGCTACAGTGAAAGCTGAGGGAGTCCGTGAGCTGCTGGTGTGGCTGAACCCTGTGCTGTGCAGAGAAACTGCGGATGACCTGAGTGTCCAGCAAGGGAGGACTCTTAACTAGTGAAGGGAATCTCATGTAACTTTGCTCCACAAAGTTCTGTTTGTTAAAGCAAGCCAGTGAGGTACTACGACCTGTGTGGCAGGAACGGGGCTGGCTGGAGAGCCCATGGTGGATTGGAGCTGGAATAGATTGACATTGTCTACTTTTTTTTTTTCTGGCATTTTCTCAACTGTAGCCTCTCTCCTCTTTCCATTTCCCTTCTCTTCCTGACCTCTCATTTCCTCAGGAAAGAATTGTGTGTTCTTTTTTCTCTAGTAATTAATAGTAGAACTCAATTCTGCCTCCAGGTCTCCTCCTGCAGAATGGGTGGAGCTTATCTAACAGACTTCCCTTTCTTCTTATACTGCTCAACTGCATGCTTCTACTGCATAACAGCCAGGTTTGGGAAAGAGGGTGGCACGTGTAAGACATCACGGATAATGACTTCCCATAAGCAAATTCTTCCTTAGTAGGAATAAAATGTCTAAACAACATCCTGTCCAACTTCGGAGTCCATAAAAAAACGTGATTGCAAGGTCCTCCATTAACCCAGCACCAGTGGGTGGGAGGGAACCTGCTGAGACTGGCAGATCCCTGAAGTTCACTGGCCGGCCAGCCTAGCTAATGTGTGAGCTTCAGGTTCAGTGCCTCTGTCTTATAAAGTAATGGTGGAGGAAGGATACTCAAAAATGGTCTCTGGTCCCCCACTCACTCACACTCATGAGCACACATTTACACTAACAAATATTCATCTCTCCTCCCTGAACCTGTTTCTGTCCATCCATCCATCCTTCTGTGTATCCCTCTGTCTGTCCGTCCGTCCCTCCCTCCTCACTGCACTATTCTATTTCCCCTCAGAACTCGACCTTGAAATGCAAGGCCTTAGGAAAGAACATGCAAGAAATGCCATAGGAGGGTTCCTGCAAGGCACCCAACCAGGAGAACCAGGACTCTGTTGTCCTGGTGGCAGCCCTGTGCTCCTGGGGTTACCCCCGTTAGCTTATACATTCACCACTCATCCTTGTTAGCTCAAGTATTGAGGACCCCCCCCCCAACCGTGTTCAGATACTAGACTTTGACAAATGCAAGCATCAGGGCTCTCTCTCATCTGAGCAGGCTCCGCAGGCAGAGTCACTGGCTGCCTAGCCCAACTGTCTATTACCCAGGGCTCAGATGTTTGTCCTCTGACGGCCACATCACATGTCCCACACGTATTATAAATAAATGTAATAAAATTGTTTAAACATAACAAAAATTAAAGTTCTTTCGAAATTGTTATTGGAAGTTAAACAAAATAGAATCTTTGCTTGTATCTTAGAGCTGGAAAACAAATTCAGGGCCAACACAGACTGATGTCTGGGAGTGGTGACTCTTCTAAGGCCATACAGAACTGAGCAGGGACACTGGTCCCAGGGCAGTGATTATTCTAACAGTTCTAAGCATTTCAGTATTTTCATATGTCCTTACATAAGGACTTCCATACCCTGCCCGGTTTCTCTATCCACGACATCCACTATTGGCCACACTCTGGATCCCCTGGGGTTTTGGAGCTGTATTCCACATTAGCAAAGCACAGCAGGAGATGATACCCTTCTGAGATGTGTGGTTGGTGGGCTTGGCTGTGGTGTTTGATTTCCCAGTGTTGTCACCTCTGACCGTGTATGTGTATTAGTTGATTTTTTTTCCTTATGCATCAATCATTTCTATCTGCCTGCGGTTGGTCCTGGCAGAGGCAGAGCTAAGAGTTATCTCCAGCTTTGAGAGTCTTCATCCCTCAACACTGCCTTCTGAGCTGTGTCGGCAGAAGGTGTGGACCAGGGCTGGCTATTCCTCAATACTTTTAGGGGAAAGGGAGGGCAGTAACCATGCCTGTAAGACCAACCACTGAGAGTGAGGCATAAACATGTAGTGAGGTGAAGCCTTCACCCAGCCTTCTCCAGAGAATGTGTCTAGTGGGGGAGAGAATGGAGACATTAAGGTCTTCCCTCCATCGCTCCCCCCCTTTGTCCTCTGTTCTGTCCACTCCACTCCACCCTCCCCCTTTTCTTTTCACAATGAGTCCCTTAGCAACAACGTGCTGTTTTCAAAATGGTTGAATTATAGCTGGTGTCTAGGAAAGTTTCCACAAGTATTTTGCATGACACAATCAAAAGGCAGGTTGCCAGTATAGACGAGAATCCAGATTTTACAAGTTCTGACTCTCCCTCCAGTCAATCACCTGGGTCTTCCTTCACAAAAAGCACACACTTTAAAATGTTTTCCTTCTATAAATAAGCATTCACTGGAAGTCACAGCTTTGCATACTCAGTACCCATTTGTGCTCACTGAATATTAGTTCATGCAGTAAGGCAATAACTTTAAATTTAGAAGAGGGATATGTGAAATGATAAATACTTATATTGAGGTTTAAATTGCTCAGTATGTAGGTAAGAAAAAATCCACTGGACAAATGCAGTTAATAGCCGTGTACTGAATTCTTGAAAACTGTCAAGAGGGTAGATTTCGGATGTAGTCATCCTAGGAAAGCAAATGGAGTAATGCATATGTTAACTAGCCGTTCAGCAAGGACATACATGCAAATGGCAAACCAGCTGCTGTGTAGGATCGCTATATTTCTACTTCTCAACTAAAATGTAAGTGAACAAGTGTACACTTTGTTTCCCCAGCACTGTGTGTGCTTCAGAGGTCTGAGAAAGTGGAGAGACAGAGTTTCTCAGACACTCAAGCCAGGATGAGGGATGCAGCGTCTAGGGGCTCCGTGAAAGTTGCCGGTTGTCTGCATTGAGAGTTACTTTAGTCTGACTCTACCCAAGACTTCTGGGTGTTGAGAAAGAGGAGGTTTCTGTGTCATTTTTGGAATGAGATCCTGTTTTTGCTGTCACAAGCTGACATGGCAGCCGCTGACCAAGACTGTCACTCTCTCTGCACGGCTGCACTTCCATCGCAGCACATCTGCTGTGAAATTTCTGTTTTCTGTACCTTTGATCACTCACCTGCCTTAACAACTTCCTAGCCCCCATGCCATAGATGCTCTCAGCATCCTACGATATCTTCTCTGAATGTGACTGTGAGTTGATTGAAGTTAAACTTCTCTAAGGGTGAAGGCCAGAAGAACTTATAACATTAAGTGCTCTCAAATACCTTTACCTGAAGTTTCTTTTATCATCATTTTTTTTTTAGTCTCCACAAGCTGGAGGACTGCCCCCAGACTGCAGCAAGTGTTGCCATGGAGATTATGGATTTCGTGGTTACCAAGGGCCCCCTGGACCTCCAGGTCCTCCTGGCATTCCAGGTAAGGACACACAAGTTGCACAGTCATTTCAGTAGCAGACTGGGTCAGATCTAGGAGCCAAGAGCAAACATGAATACGGGCTGAAGTGTACTGGGTGTGCATGGAAAATGCAAAGATAAAGAACTTGGCGGGGGAGTTGGGTTCTCTAGGTCAGTTGCAGTGGAACACTGCTTTACAACATGTATTCTCTACAGTACTCCTAGAATCCTAAAGGTTTCAGGAAGGGAGGCACTTCAGCACTCACAGACAGAGCCACTTACTAGGAGTTGGAACACATCAGCACCAAAGTACCAGTTCCCTTCTGTTTCTGTTGCAAATACCCAAGATAAGGACCTCAAAGAAGCACGTGTCTGGAGGGTTGGCTCCAGACTGGCTAAGCCGACTTTGGGGACTGTAGTGAGGCCCTACTTCATGATGGGGGAGTTCTAGTAGATTGAAGCCACTCCCCTCTCAACAGCCAGAAAGGTAGAGAGCAGAAGAGAACAGGTTCCTACTACCTCCCTCAAACCTCACATCCTTAGCTTTAGTGACCTTCAACTAGACCACACCACCTCCCAATAGCACCATGCTGGGAACAAGCCTCTAATATGTGGACTTTGGAGAGATGTTTAACTAAGTCACAGCATCCAGCATTTCTGTGTATTCTACACAACGCTAGTGTATCCTACATAACACTCTATAGTGTTATATGTATTCTACATAACACTCTCTAGTGTATTCTACACAACACTGTAACTTTCTTAAACCTTATTAAATAGAGGCAGGTAGAGAGGGAAGATTGCTGGGTTTCTCTCTGACATCCACTGAGGAAGGTTAACTTTCTCTGTCATTTTAAGTTTAGGTTGTTTTTGTTGTTGTTGTTTTTGTTTTTTGATTGTTTTTGGTTTTTTTGTTTTAAATTTCCCCAATCTCTGTTGTTTCTCTGCTGGTTTTCATGCTTTCCTTGGTCTCATGGATACCTTTTGACCTCTAGCAGCACACAACAGCACAGCGAATGCTCGTGAGCTCATCAGATCCCTCTAGAGCAGTGGTTCTCAGCCTTCCTGGCGCTGTGACCCTTTCATACACTTCCTCATGCTGTGGTGACCATCCCCTCCCCCCAACACTTAAAATTACTTCTCTGCTACTTTGTAACTATAATTTTGCTACTTACAAAGCATAACATAAATATCTAGTATGTCTGATGGTCTTGGGTGACCCTTATGAAAAAGTCTGTTGACCCCACAGAAATCGTGGCACACAGGTTGAGAACCGCTGCTACTCTGGATCCATGGGCAGCCGTCTGTGCTATATTGTTCCAGCCGCTTAGGCTCAGGGCACTCTGTTAGAGTGTTACTATAATGAACCGGATGGGTAAAGGGCAGACCTTCTTACCTGCCCTCACCGCTGAGGAGTCCAAAACTATCCAGTGTTTTACTGAGTTCCTTTGACAATACCTCTTTACAGGGTTTGGCCAAAGTCTACTTGTGTTGTTTGACTTTCCCTCATTGATGTTACCACTTATCAAAACTTTAACCTTTGTACACTCTTAGATAAGTTCTCATGTGAGGCCAAATTTATAATTTAAAAAAAATGACAAAACCATGCCCTATAGTTAAACCTTTGTCGTGTCCATCGAAGGTGATGATTCACAGGGCTAATGATATAAAGTGAAACATCTTTAGACCTTTCTGGAATCTTTGTTTGACCTCCAAGCTGGCTTTGATTAAATATTTCCCATTTGAAAGTGCCTTGGGACAGAACACTTTAACCTAGCAGTTCAAGTTCGTTGGCCCCAAAGCACTGCAAACCCTGTTCAGTGCCAGGTCAAAGGTAACACACAACGTATAATACAAGAGGGCCCGAGGCTTAGCGAATACGAAAACAAGGAGGAGGTGTCGGATTGTTCCGTTTGAATTTACTACCTGACTCTTGATTTTAAAGTGGCAATGATATTTTATGTTTTTCTATCAGTTATAAAATTGCTAAAAACTTTTGGAAGAAAACGTGCAGGAGATCGAAAATAACAGCACAAAATCAGCCATGTCTCATCCATTCAGGAAAAGTATAAATAATTGTGGATAAAACTAGAGTTACTCTTTCCTCTATGAATATAATACAAAAATATATAAGGACCCACACTGAAATAGGGCTATGCCACCCTTGTTTATCTGTGAACTTATACCTAAAGATGTCACTGAGGTTTATTATAACATTGATCATTTAAAATATTTTTATAATTTGATCAGAATGGACCATTGCTAAAAGGTAGACATTCTAGCATTGGTGGGAATGTGCTTTTAAAATCGTCACTGTGTTCGATAATGATGACGTGGTGGTGAGTCTTGTACACAGTCTCACCTTCATTCCTTGCATTACAGAAAAGCATGACTTGCCGTCTTCGTTTTATTGCTCTTTTCAGAGTCCAGCAAAAGAGCCCATCTGATGCCCTTTGGCTACTATGGCCAAGGTTATTACAACTGAGTTGAGACATTTCTGAAGGCAGGACTGTGTTTGTCTAAAACAACACATTCTGAGGGGAGTGGCCAAGTTTTCTCATATGATTTCTGATTTTTAAAGGAAACCATGGAAACAATGGGAACAATGGAGCTACTGGCCATGAAGGGGCCAAAGGTGAGAAAGGAGACAAAGGCGACCTAGGCCCTCGAGGAGAACGGGGGCAGCATGGCCCCAAAGGAGAGAAAGGCTACCCAGGGGTGCCACCAGAACTGCAGGTAAACCACCCTCCAGGTGACTGCTAACCCTGCCTGAACATTAGGGACCAGGGATCAAAACGTTTCAGTGAACAAGCCTTAACTCATCTTGAGGGAATCTCAGTTTCAGTCGGCTTATCCATGTGGCAGGATGCTTGCATGGAGCCTATGCTATCAAGCACAGCTTTGAGAGCTTTCTTAGGACAGGGTATTTACTGAGTGTGTGAAATACAACTCTCTCATAGGGTCAAATACGACACAACCATAAATATGAACTCAAGGCCTATATTTCAGATGAGACACTGGGTTAAACAAGAGGGTTTTAACCATTTTGAACACTGAAAGAGCTATGTATATAAATGGAATGGCTATGCATCTACTTATATTTTATTTGCTGATTTGCCCCTTTGTGTAGTAAAATTTCATCTTTGTAGACTGACACTGTTTCTCTTACATCCGATTTTGTAGTAAGGTTTATTTACTCATTTCATGTATGTGAGTACACTATTGCTGTCTTCAGACACACCAGAAGAGGGCACAGGATCCCCAATATGGATGGTTGTGAGCCACCATGTGGTTGCTGGAAATTGAATTTAGGACCTCTGGAAGAGCAGTCAGTGCTGTTCTTAACCGCGGAGCCATCTCTCCAGCCCTGTAGTTGAATTTTTATTTAAATTTTTCACACCAGACTTTTCTGTCCATGGGGAAATTTTACTTTTGAGTTATTCAATTTGCTAGACCAGATTATGTTCCTCTCAGCATGAGGTTTTAAAACCTATTATATGGCCATAACCCATTTATGGTTTGTCTTAGTCAGGGTTTCTATTCCTGCACAAACATCATGACCAAGAAGCAAGTTGGGGAGGAAAGGGTTTATTCAGCTTACACTTCCACACTGCTGTTCATCACCAAGGAAGTCAGGACTGGAACTCAAACAGGTCAGGAAGCAGGAGCTGATGCAGAGGCCATGGAGGGATGTTCTTTACTGGCTTGCTCAGCCTGCTCTCTTATAGAACCAAGACTACCAGCCCAGAGATGGTCCCACACACAAGGGGCCTTTCCCCCTTGATTACTAATTGAGAAAATGCCTTACAGTTGGATCTCATGGAGGCATTTCATCAACTGAAGCTCCTTTCTCTGTGATAACTCCAGTTGTGTCAAGTTGACACAAAACTAGCCAGTACATGGTTATATGTATTTTTTTAAAATATTTTTTATTATTACGTATTTTCCTCAATTACATTTAGAATGCTATCCCAAAAGTCCCCCATACCCTCCCCCCCACTTCCCTACCCACCCATTCCCATTTTTTGGCCCTGGCATTCCCCTGTACTGGGGCATATAAAGTTTGCGTGTCCAATGGGCCTCTCTTTCTAGTGATGGCCGACTAGGCCATCCTTTGATACATATGCAGCTAGAGTCAAGAGCTCCGGGGTACTGGTTAGCTCATACTGTTGTTGCACCTACAGGGTTGCAGATCTCTTTAGCTCCTTGGATACTTTTTCTAGCTCCTCCATTGGGGGTCCTGTGCTCCATCCAATAGCTGACTGTGAGCATCCACTTATGTGTTTGCTAGGCCCCGGCATAGTCTCACAAGAGACAGCTATATCAGGGTCCTTTCAGCCAACGCTTGCTAGTGTATGCAATGGTGTCATCGTTTGGAGGCTAATTATGGGATGGATCTCTGGATATGGCAGTCGATAGATGGTCCATCCTTTTGTCTCAGCTCCAAACTTTGTCTCTGTAACTCCTTCCATGGGTGATTGTTTCCAATTCTAAGAAGGGGCAAAGTGTTATTTCTCTTTTAACTCATCTTTCCAATTCTTGCAACATCTAAAATTTTTAAATATTGAGCTAGGCCACCTGGAAAAATTATTAAGTCTAAGTTTGTTAATATTTAAACACAGAGTCTCTTAGAAGACATCTGTATTAACATGGTAAGTTGAGTTTTGTTGTTGTTGGTCAGGTTGTGTCTGGCTAATGTGTCTTCCTTAAAGTATAATTAGTGGTTAAAATTAAGTATTTGGGAGAAAATTCTGTAGCAAAAGAGACTTTTTGAGAATTGGCACACAAAACTGTTCTTGTTTGAAAGATCAGAGGAAGGTGCCGTTTGTTTGGGCAAATGCAGAGATGTTTACTCTTGGACATATCATTCTTCTGGAATCCTCTTATGCAAATATAAAATAAGATGTCCTGTGTGTTACTAGACCTTATCATGGGGCTCGGGGGTAACTTTTAACAAATACTGTTTAATAATTTCAGCAAACTGGGATTCTTATGCCAGTACAAATTAACAAGTAGGGTAGGAAGCCATCTTGACTAAGGGATTTTCTATGACAGTCTAGAGATATAAGAAAACCAACAACACAGAACATATAGATGGCCTTTTCATAGAATATGTAATTTAGAGTCCTATGGCCCTCACAGGAATCTCCACTCCTAGGTGCTCTGTCATACCTAGGATCTTAGGATCACTGGTGACTAGAACACAACATCTGTTCCACCACCACCAGGAGTAACTGGGACCAGCAGGATATAGGAACCCCGCCCAACCAGAGGCTCAGGTTCCTTCCAGTCGATGTCTGTTTACCTTGGTTGCAAACTTAGTGGACAGTCCCCCAGCCCCTCAGTCCCCCAAAGGAGGTACTAGTCCCAGGTGCTCTAGCATGCGAAGGATCTTAGGATTCCAGAATCACAGGAGTTTGGTCACACCAGGATCTCAGGGTCTCAGAGGCAGCTTGGCTCCCAGAAACTCTGACGCATGTAGAATCTCAGGATCACAGGATCTCTTAATCACAGGATCACAAGAGATAGCTGGACTCTGAGGAGTTCTGACTCAACTGGGATTACAGGAAGGACAGGCTCCAATCAAATAAAGTAAGGGCAGGCAGCACTTGAGATGATCAGCAATTGAGGCAGCAATTGAGATGATGGGAGGCAAGCATAAGAACAGAAGCAACAGAAACCAAGGTTACTTGGCATCATTAGAACACAATTCTCCCACCATAGCAAATCCTAGATACATTATCATACCAGAAAAGCAAGATACAGATCTAAAGTCACTTCTCATGATGATGATGAAGGACTTTAAGAAGGACATAAATAAATCCCTTAAAGAAATATAGGAAAACACACGTAGCAGGTAGAAACCCTTAAAGAGGAAACACAAAAATCCCTTAACGAACTACAGGAAAACATATCCAAACAGGTGAAGAATTGAACAAAACCATCCAGGATCTAAAAATGGAAGTAGAAACAATAAATAACAAAGGGAGACAACTCTGGAGATAGAAAACCTAGGAAAGAAGTCAGGAGCCATTGATGGCATCACTAGGAGCATCACTAACAGAATACAAGAAATGGAAGAGAGAATCTCAGGTGCAGAAGATTCCATAGATAACATCAGCACAACAATCAAAGAAAATACAAATGCACAAAGATCCTAACTCAAAACATCCAGGAAATCCAGGAAACAATGAGAAGACCAAATCTAAGGGCAATAGGTATAGAAGAGAGTGAAGATTTCCAACTTAAAGGAACAGTAAATATCTTCAACAAGATTATAGAAGAAAACTTCCCTAATGTAAAGAAAGAGATGCCCACTAACATACAAGAAGCCTACAGAACTCCAAATAGACTGGACCAGAAAAGAAATTCCTCCTGTCACATAATAAGCAAAACACCAAATGAACAAAACAAAGAATATTAAAAGCAGTAAGGGAAAGGGGTCAAGAAACATATAAAGGCAGATCTATCAGAATTACATCAGACTTCTCACCAGAGACTATGAAATCCAGAAGATCCTGGGAAGATGTAATACAGACCCTAAGAGAACACAAATGCCAGCCCAGGCCACTATACCCAGTAAAACTCTCAATTACCATAGCTAGAGAAACCAACGTATTCCATGACAAAATCAAATTTACACAATATCTTTCTACAAATCCAGCCCATCAAAGAATAATAAAGAAAAAACTCCAACACAAGGAGGGAAACTACACCCTAGAAAAAGCAAGAAAGTAATCTTTCAAGAAACCTAAAAGAAGATAGCCACATAAACAGAATTCCAAGTCTAACAACAAAAATAACAGGAAGCAACAATTACTATTCCTTAATATCTCTTAATATCAGTGGATTCAATTCCCCAATAAAAAGACATAGACTAACAGACTGGTTACACAAACAGGACCCAAGATTTTACTGCATACAGGAAACCCACCTCAGGGAAAAAGACAAACACTACCTCAGAGTAAAGGGCTGGAAAACAATTTCCCAAGCAAACGGTCTGAAGAAACAAGCTGGAGTAGCCATTCTAATATTGAAAAAAATCGACTTTCAATCTAAAATTAATAAAAAAAGACAAGGAGGGGCACTTCATAATCATCAAAGTTAAAATCTACCAAGAGGATCTCTCAATTCTGAACATCTATGCTCCAAATGCAAGGGCACCCACATTCATAAAAGAAACTTTACTAATGCTCAAAGCACACATTGCACCACATACAATAATAGTGGGAGACTTCAACACCCCACTCTCATCAATGGGCAGATCATGGAAACAGAAACTAAACAAAAACACAGTGAAACTAACAGAAGTTATGAAACAAATGGATTTAACAGATATCTGTAGAACATTTTATCCTAAAACAAAAGGATATACCTTCTTCTCAGCACCTCATGGCACCTTCTCCAAAACTGACCATATAATCGGTCACAAAACAGGCCTCAACAAATATAAAAATATTGAAATAATACCATGCATCCTATCGGATCACCACAGACTAAGGCTGATCTTCAATAACAACATAAATAATAGAAAGCCCACACACACGTGGAAGCTGAACAACACTCTACTCAACTTGGTCAAGGAAGAAATTAAGAAATTAAAGACTTTGTAGAATTTAATGAAAATTAAGCCACAACATACCCAAACTTATGGGACACAATGAAAGCAGTTCTAAGAGGAAAACTCATAGCTCTGAGTGCCTCCAAAAAGAAACTGGAGAGAGCATACACTAGCAGCTTGACAGCACACCTGAAAACTCTAGAACAAAGAGAAGCAAATTCATGCAAGAGGAGTAGACTGCAGGAAATAATCAAACTCAGGGCTGAAATCAACTAAGTGGAAACAAAAAGAACTATTCAAAGAATCAACCAAACCAGGAGCTGGTTCTTTGAGAAAATCAACAAAATAGATAAGCCCTTAGCCAGACTAACTAGAGGGCACAGGGACAGTATCCTAATTAACAAAATCAGAAATGAAAAGGGAGACATAAAAACAGAAACTGGGGAAATCCAAAGAATCAGATCCTACTACAAAAGCCTATACTCAACAAAACTGGAAAGCCTGGATGACCTGACAGTTTTCTAGACAGATACCAGGTAACAAAGTTAAATCTGGATCATATTAAGGATCTAAACAGTCCCATAGGCCCTAAAGAAATAGAAGCAGTCATTAATAGTCTCCCAACCAAAAAAAGCCCAGGACCAGATGGGTTTAGTGCAGAGTTCTATCAGACCTTCAAAGAAGACCTAATACCAATACTCCTTAAACTATTCCACAAAATAGAAACAGAAGGTACTCTACCCTATTCATTCTATGAAGCCACAATTACTCTGATACTTAAACCACACAAAGACCAACAAAGAAAGAGAACTTCAGACCAATTTCCCTTATGAATATCAATGCAAAAATACTCAATAAAATTCTCACAAGCCGAATCCAAGAACACATCAAAATGATCATCTATCATGATCAACAGGCTTCATTCCAGGGATGCAGGGTTGGTTCAATATAGGGAAATCCATCAACTCACTCCACTATATAAACAACCACCCCCCCAAAAAAAAAAACATATGATCATCTCATTAGATACTGAGAAAGCATTTGACAAAACCCAACACCCCTTCATGATAAAATCTTGGTATGATTAGGGATCCAAGGCCCAAACCTAAAGATAGTAAAAGCAATATACAACAAGCCAGTAGCCAACTTCAAACTAAATGGAGAGAAACATGAAGCAATCCCACTAAAATCAGGGACTAGACAAGGCTGCCCACTCTCTCCGTACCTATTCAGTATAGTACTTGAAATCCTAGCCAGAGCAATTAGACAATAAAAGGAGATCAAAGGGATACAAATTGAAAAGGAAGAAGTCAAAATATTACTATTTGCAGATGATATGATAGTATATATAAGTGAACCTAAAAATTCCACCAGAGAACTCCTAAACCTGATAAACAACTTCAGCAAAGTAGCTGAATATGAAGTTAACTCAAACTAATCAGTGGCCTTCCTCTACACAAAGGATAAACGGGCTGAGAAAGAAATTAGGGAAACAACACCCTTCACAACAGTCACAAATAATATAATATACATTGGTGTGACTCTAACTAAGCAAGTGAAAGATCTGTATGATAAGAACTTCAAGTATCTGAAGAAACAAATACATGAAGATTTCAGAATATGGAAAGATCTCCCACACTCATGGATTTGCAGGATTAATATAGTAAAAATGGCCATCTTCCTGAAAGCAATTTACAGATTCAGTGCAATCCCCATCAAAATTCCAATGCAATTCTTCTCAGAGTTAGAAAGAGCAACTTGCAAATCCACTTGGAATAACAAAAAACCTAGGATAGCGAAAACTATTCTCAACAATAAAAGAATTTCTGATGGAATCACCATCCCTGATCTTAAGCTGCACTCTAGAGCTATTGTAATAAAAAACCAAACCAAACCAAACCAACAACAGCAACAATAAAAAAAAAAAAAAAACAACCCTGCATGGTATTGGTACAATGACAAGCAGGTAGATCAATGGAATAGAATTGAAGACCCAGAAATAAACCCACCCACCTATGGTCACTTGATCTTTGACAAAGGAGCTAAAACCATCCAGTGGAAAAAAAGACAGCATTTTCAACAAATGGTGCTGGCACAACTGGTGGTTAGCATGTAGATGAATGCAAATCGATCCAGTCTTATCTCCTTGTACAATGCACAAGTCCAAGTGGATCAAAAACCTCCACATTAAACCAGATACACTGAAACTTATAGAGGAGAAAGTGGGGAAGAGCCTCAAACATATGGGCACAGGGGGAAAATTCCTGAACAGAATAGCAACAGCTTTTGCTGTAAGATCAAGAATTGACAAATGGGACCTCATAAAATTGCAAAGCTTCTGTAAGGCAAAAGACACTGTCAATAAGACAAAAAGGCAACCAATAGATTGGGAAAAGATCTTTACCAATCCTACATCAGATAGAGGGCTAATATCCAATATATACAAAGAACTCAAGATGTTAGACTCCAGAGAAACAAATAACCCTATTAAAAATGGGGTACAGAGCTAAACAAAGAATTCTCAACTGAGGAATACTGAATGGCTGAGAAGCACCTAAAATGTTCAACTTCCTTAGTCATCAGGGAAATGCAAATCAAAACAACCCTGAGATTCCATCTCACACCAGTCAGAATGGCTAAGATCAAAAACTCAGGTGACAGCAGATGCTGTTGAGGATATGGAGAAAGAGCAACACTCCTCCATTGCTGGTGGAATTGCAAGCTGGTACAACCACTCTGAAAATCAGTTTAGCAGTTCCTCAGAAAATTGGACATAGTACTACCTGACGACCCAGAAATACCACTCCTAGGCATATCTCCAGAAGATGCTCCAACTTGTAATAAGGACACATGCTCCACTATGCTCATAGCAGCCTTATTTATAATAGCCAGAAGCTGGAAAGAACCCAGATGCCCCTCAACATAGGAATGGATACCGAAAATGTGGTACATTTATACAATGGAGTACTACCCAGCTATTAAAAACAATGAATTTATGAAATTCTTAGACAAATGGATGGATCTAGAGGATATCATCCTGATTGTGGTAACCCAGTTAGAAAAGAACACACATGGTATGCACTCACTGATAAGCGGATATTAGCCCAGAAGCTCAGAATACCCAAGATACAATTCTCAAACCACATAGAAATCAAGAAGGAAGACCAAAATATGGATACTTTGATCCTTCTTAGAAGGGGGAACAAAATACCCATGGAAGGAGTTACAGAGACAAAGTCTCTGTGGAGCAGAGACTGAAGGAATGACCATCCAGAGACTGCCCCACCTGGAGATCCATCCCATATACAATCAACAAACCCAGACACTATTGTCGATGCCAACAAGTGCTTGCTGACAGGAGCCTGATTTAGCTCTCTCCTGAGAGGCTCTGCCAGTGTCTGACAAATACAGAAGTGGATGCTCACAGCCATCCATTAGACTGAGCACAGGGTCCCCAATGAAGGAGCTAGAGAAAGGACCCAAGGAGTTAAAGGGGTTTGCAGCCCCATAAGAAGGAACAACAATATGAACTAACCAGTACCCACAGAGCTCCCAGGGACTAAATCACCAATCAAAGAGTACAAATGATGGGACTTATGGCTCCAGCTGCATATGTAGAAGAGGATGGCCTAATATGGGAGGAGAGGCTCTTGGTCCTCTATGGGCTCTATGCCCCAGTGTAGGGGAATTCCAGGGCCAGGAAGTGGGAGAGGATGTGTTGGTGAGTAGGGGGAGGGGGTGGGACGAGTGTATGGGGGGAGGGGACTTTCTAAGGGGAAACATTTAACATGCTAATAAAGAAAATATCTAATAATAATAATAATAACAAATATATGAAGATGAAACATAAAAAAAATAGGTAATTTAATGGAGAACACCTGGAGCAACCATTATATTTCATCTATTTGGCACTTTAACACAACGATACAGTCATTTGAGATGTTGTTTTCTTGTGCTTTATGGAAGACATTTGTGAAGACAACTGGTCAAAACGCAAGTGACTGATTGTGAGCTGCCCAGCCCCAGCTGACTCATCTACAATACCCACCCCCCCCACACACACACCCTAAGGCTCAGAGAACATCATGGGAGTGGCATCAAGATTGTTAGAGCCAAAGGATCAGCAAGTCTGCTGTAAGATTGTATCTCCTAGAAATAACTGCAAAAATACACCTATGAAACATCCACGTTGCTGAACAATGACAGCTCTGACAGACAACATGCTAACAAGAGAGTGCTGAGTCTCTTAGGCTCCAGTTCTAGACAGTGAGCCTCAGGCAACTAACAACCGACACAGGGAGATTCAGCTTTCTTCAGGGATGAGCCTCTAATTGGTTATCCAACACCAAGTGTCGAGTCATGAAAAGATATACTTTCAAACAACAGTAAAAGGAGCCAGCAGGTTGTATTTATGCATTTGCACAGTTATGTATGTAAGAATAACCAGTTAAGAAGAACTGGAGAAGGAGGGAATGGGGGCATAGGAAGAGCTGGAGGGAGGGCATGGGAGAATGAAAAGGAATCACATTTTAATTTTACAATCTGCAAATTTAAAATTTAATTAAAAAGGAAGCTTGTGAAGAAAGGGCTTGGGCATCTTTTTGGATGTTAAAGAATTTGTTCTTCTCACTGCTATTTATTTTCAAGGGATTGCCGCCACTGACTTTCAAATATCCTCTAATACTGTTTTCAAGTAATACCATTTCTTGGTAGACAGAGCTGCTCCAAAGCTCTTTTAATTATTCAAATTCTATTTTGGAACACCAGTAGCAGTAACAATGGCAACAGCAGTAAAGGAGAAACAACCATGACTCATTCTCAACTGAAGGAATACAGAAATCTAAGGTTCAGATGGAAGCTGAGACTCAGTATACATCTTCAAATGGATAACTTACTCCCCAGTGCCCTGGATCACGAGGTTGGAGCTGGGAGCAGGTTTCTTAGAATAGTCGTTCTCATGGACTGAGATGAGGCTGTCAACATTTTCTAAACACAAGGCACAGGTGGGGCTGCTCACAGTAATGGCTTCTCTGGTTCTCTTGAATTTTCTGCTCCAATTTATTTGATATTTTTTATGCAAAATTATGCTCAGAAAATTTGCTTTTCCAACAGTCAGATAGGTTTCTGATTCTATTTAGCCACTTTTTAAATATATATTGAATAACTGCAAACGTCTCCTTTTGCTTTTTAAAGATGATTCATACAATACCCTTTTAATGTAAAGGAAAAGAATAAGTAAAACACAGTTCAGAGACAATCACTCTTGTATACAGTCAAATAAGTTAGCTACATTATTTTTCTTAAAAAGGAGGCCCTCAGTGGTACAAGAACCAAAGTCCAAGAGGGCAACTTAAAACTCACCAGGCTGGCCCCAAACTCACGGGTGTGGGTCGCTGCTTCAGCTTCCTTCGCTGCTAGAATTACATTCATGTGTTATACCAAGTCCAGCCAATGTTCTTAAACATACATGAGCATGCAGCATTATTTATCACTGTTTCGTGAATGGCAATATTTCAGGAATAGTTCTACTTATATAAATGGAATGAACTCTATAACACTAAAATGAATATATTTTCTGGATATAAAACTGATATGTTCTCATGTGAAAACTGTACTTGTGATAAGGAAGAAAAAATTTCACATGGAACTACTATGCCACGAGCCCTGTCAGTAGTAATTCTGCTGCTGTTCTTTTAAAACATTTTGAATTACATTTATTTATTTGGAGGGGGCGAACACCTGCCATTGCACATGGGTAGAGGTCAGAGGAGAGGACATCTTTGGAGGAGTTGGTTCTCTTCCTCCATCATGAGGTGACTGGGAGCCAAACTCAGGCCATCATTTGTAATAGCGAGCACCTTTACCTGCTCAGCCATCTCACTAGCCATTTACGCATCCCCTCATAGATATGTCTCTCAGTCTGACTACAGGACAGCCCCACCTACAAAGACACATGTAAAAGTCTGATATCAAGTCATAGTAGTCTTGTGTTGCCTACTCTTTATGCTTTCCTAGGGCTAACAAAATTCAGTTGCTCAATTGTCAGTTTCTCTAATCACTTAATACACAAATGTACTTCTAATATCTACAGTCCGAGAATTTTATCCAAAAATTTACAGTTTTACTTGATGACACTATTTTTATATTTAAAAAGGCTAGTATTTTTGAACTGTATTTAGAACTGTTGATGCAGAGCAATATCACACAGAATAGAATACTTTAAATTACTATAATTCACTTACTTATTTGCCTATTGCTTGGTATTTATATTTAAGCTTACCATCAGAGGTAATACTGAAATAAATTTATGTGTATAAGAATGTTTTTCTTCATGACGAATTGCCTACGGACTGACCACCAGCTCTATCCTTAGATTGCATTCATGGCTTCTCTAGCAACTCACTTCAGCAATCAGAACAGTGGCATTATCTTCAGCAGTGTTGAGACCAACATTGGAAACTTCTTCGATGTCATGACTGGGAGATTTGGGGCCCCCGTATCAGGTGAGATGCAAGAATCAACAGACAAAGCCATTGTAAAGAGAAAGCAGACAGGAGGGCGAGAAAGAAGATAAGGCGGTGGAATGAGAGGGAGAAGGAACTGGGAAGAAGAAAGGCAGGAAGGAAAGAAGAAAGTGGATGAAAGGAAGAGAGGGGTGGAAGGAGGAGAAGGAGGAAGGGGAAGTGGGAAGGAGGAAGGATGAGAAGAAAGAAGGAAGGGAGGGAGGAAAGAATAGAGGAAGGAAAGCAAACGGCTCATATAGTCTTCCAAATGCCAGGTTAACCTGTTAAAATCTGAATGGAGGGAAAAAAAACCTTAAAAATGACTATGATTACAGAGATTATTAACTTTTATCTGTATAGAACCAATTAATCCCGAGAGAGCCCAGACATGTCTGACTGTAAAAGACATAATTCTCAGAGCTTGACCGTGTGGTAACTCTATTCATTGTTAGTCTAGCAAAGAATGCTTTATCTATTTCTAATATTAAAAATTGAATGGAAAATGCTAATTTTTTACAGTTTATAAAAATGTAGTTAATCCTATTACATAAAAGCTAGCATACTCTATATTCTGATTATAGTTTGTTTTATTTAAAGAAAGACTTGCCAAATATTTTAAAAATCTTTCCATTTGACTTTTAAAAAAAAATATATATATAAGATGAATATAGCCATATATTCCTCTTGTCCAAAGAGGGAACACCACTTATTTCCCTGAGGCCAGCAAAGTCTTTGAAATGTCTGGATAGTTGACTGATTAAAAGAAAAGCTAACCAAACAAAAACCCACTGTTTAATTTTCTTTGAACTTTGATGTTCTCTAGACTTATAAAAGTTACAAAAAAAATTGCCAAATTTTCAAATTCCCTTTAGTGTCTTTCCTCTGATGTTTACATTTAAGGTAACTAAACTCTGATTACCAAAATAAATAAATCCACTGGGCATAACACTGTCACTGATTTTGGAACTTACTCAGAATGTACTAGTGCTGTGGTTTGAATTCGGAGTGTTCACCATGGGCTTCTATGTTTGGATACTGAGTCCCCACTGTTGGCCCTGTTGGAAGGCGGTGGGGCCTTTAGGAGGCTGGCCTTGCTGAAGGCAGAGGCCCACCGTGGGCAGCTCTAGCTTCACTTTCTATGTGTTCTATGCTTTCTAACTACAGAGGCAGTGTGACAACTACCTTATGCTCTTGGTACCTAGCTTTCCTGGCAGTAATGTGTGGCATCCGTTCCTAAGCTGTAAACCAAAACAAATCCCACTCCATTGAGTTGCTTCTTGTCAAGTATTAGCTTATAATTTAAGCTGGCAGTAGAAGTTGGCAGCATTATTCTCATGGCTTACTCCCCCTCCCCAGACATTAAAAACAAGAGATTAAAGGGGCTGTAGATTGGTCCAGTGCTAAGGGTATAGAAGGCCACCGAGGCCATACAATGTGTGCAAGGTTAGAACTCCTACAAGGAGGATTTGATAGGCCATTTCATAAAGCTGGGGAGGTAAAGCTCATTGCAGCAGAGTCCCTAGAACATTGGAGATACTGGACTTGCTACAGAAGTTGAGGTTCTCCAGCAAGGAAAGCTGCAGGCACAGAGTGGGTCTGCCCTAAGAGAGAAATCATATATGCCACATAGGCAGCAGAATTGGAAGGGTGGGACTCCCAAAGCCCTTCAGAGCCAGACAGTTCTACCACAGACCCCAGATCCCAGACTGGGAGGGAGCTGTAGGGTCTGATGCTTGCCCGAGTAGGTTTTGGTTTTGCTTCCATTCCTTGCTTTTAGAATGGAAATATTTATCATGTCATTATGCTGAAAGTAATGTAATTTGGCTTTGACCTGTGGAGAGACTAATGTAAGAGAATACCTTGATGCTTAGAAGATGCTGTACACTCGTGACCAGAGTTGGGACTGTTAAAGACAGTGTAGACTTTAAAAATTGAAGTGACTGAATTTTGTATTGTGAGACAGCCATTAGCCAGTGGAGGCCTGTAGCAGACTGTGTAGGGTGAACGTAAAATGTCTCCTGTGAGGTCATGATGGAACACTTGGTCCTCAGATAGTGGCACTATTTTGCAAGGCTGTGAAGCCTTTAGTGGGAGCCTTGTTGGAGGAAGTAGGTCACTAGGGCAGGCCTAAAGGTTTTGTCTGGCTCCGTTTTTGCTATGTTTTTGCTCAGGGTTTTAATTTTCCTGTAATAATTTTTACAAGTCATGATCTGTGCCACAGATAAGTGCCTGGCCATCCTGGGTTAATAATCTCATTGAATTCAATGACGTTATAATCAAAGCATAAGAATTAAAGGTTTTTTGAGCTTAATTGGTTGGACACCATCCTAACGATAACAGCTGATTCCTTATATGGCCTGCTTATTTCACAGCCTCACCAATGATTACAAGCTGATGCTCACCTTTCTCACTTTTAAGGTCAATAAGACAGAGAAAGCTAACATTTGCAGTTGCAGCTCCACAAAGACCTGAACCCAGAGCACAAGAGGGGTCCTCCCCTTTCTGTGCAGAGAAAGCTACATGCTCATTGAACACAGATTCACATTTACAATTCTAAGAGTTCCATTATTTGCCAACTGGTTTCTTAAGCTGCTCTTTCTAAAGTGTTTCTGCAAACTATTTTTATTTATAGCATCATTTTAAAAAGGAAGACTAATGTATTTTGCTGTCATTTTGATTATAAAGTTATTTTCTGGAAGTATTAAAAGTTGTTATGTGTGTATGAAATGAAATCTTAAAAAACGTAAAACACTCAACACCTACAAGTAACTTCTTGAAGTCTTTTTGTTCATCTGTCTTTGCCTTTCATCCATGACCCAGTCTCTAGGTATACAAATGGGCATCACTGATGGACACTTCACAAAGCACAACTGCTCTCCCGTGCTCAGTCAAGCGAGCTCAAAAAGCCTTTAATCCTCATCAGAGGAAGAACTATGACAGCCTTAGAGCTGATATTGTAATAGAAAACAAATAGACATTTGAAAAGAAATAGAAATGGCCCATTGCTTCCTTAGTTTTCTTTGGAGATATTACTGGGTTTTTCTGTTGCAGTAGTTCAAAAACTGTAACATGGAATTCAATAAGAATATATATTTAGTAACAAACCGTGGCTGAGTTAAAGTTGGATATTTTTATTTACACATTACTCATTTACAGCAGTCATGTGAAACATTTCCTGAACCCTTTCTGTGCTCCAGTATTTTATCATCTTGGCTAACATTTGTGGGATGTGGTTGTCCATTTTAATGCCATGTTTGACTCATTACATTAATGGTTTTTAAAAATCTCACTAAGTATAACCAGGAAATACATTAGGAAAGTTAAAAATACAGCACTTTTAAGGTAAACAGATGAGAGGATAGTCATAGCAACAGGCCATGAAGAAACTACACAATAACAGGAAAGTAACAAAGCCAGGTATGAGATCACAAGACTCATTGCCTATGTATAAGTGAATGCGTAAATCCCTGCTCTCTCCAGGTGTGTATTTCTTCACCTTCAGCATGATGAAGCATGAGGACGTAGAGGAAGTGTATGTGTACCTTATGCACAACGGCAACACAGTCTTCAGCATGTACAGGTAAGTGATGGCTTCTATTACAGGTCTCGTGGATGCTGCTGTAACTTGATCGGGGCAAGTCTACAGCCAGGGAAGAGTTTAGGAATCAACAGGCTGATGTAGCAGTTTTGTTCGTCATGAGAACTCCTGTATTGGGTCAGATTATCACTTTGTTTGCCACCTGAGTTAACCAACCCAAGAGCAGCAAGAAACTAGTGCAGTCCATGTATAGGAGGACATTCATGACTTTTCTCATCTATGTGATCGAGTACTTGGGAAGAAGTGACTTAAGGGAGGGTCTATTTTGTCTACTAGATTGGGAGGATTCAGTCTGGCACAGCAAAGAAGGTATGAAGGAGTTCCTTGAAGGAGCTGCATGTGGTAGTGTTCCTCACGTCATCTCAGTGGGCCAGGGCCAGGGCCAGGGCCAGGGCCAGGCAAGCAGGGAGGATCTAGGGGTGATGTGCACTCAAGAGAGCACTATTGTAACCTACTTACTCCAGCTAGGCTCTTCCTTTTAGGGATTCCACAACACCCCCAAAACATTCCATCAGCTGGGAACCAAGTGTTCAAACACACGAGCTTGTTAGGGACATTTTCTATCAAAACCATAACAAGGAGAGAATGGATTCTGGTGACCATCAAGCCCTCTCCAGGCCCTTGATTTTCAAATAGCCATCCAGTTCTTCCTTCTTCCTATCCCGGGGCACACTTCTCTGTCTTGGTCTCCGTGGGAGATGGTCCTAAACCAGTTCAAAGTTAGAAGTCAGAGATGAATAGTCCTTTTCATACAGAAACCCCTCAGCTGGGTTTCTCTCTGGCTTCTGATTCTATCCTTTGTGGATAGTTTTCCTTTATTTTTCTCCATGGTCACATCCAAAGTGGCTTGGTAAGTTTTAGGTTTTTTTTTTTTTTTTTTTTTTTTTTTTTCTTCTTCAGGTTCCACCTCCTGCTGGTGTAGCTCTGAGAACTAAGGCAAAAGTCCCAAGTCTTTCTTACAAGACCGGGTCTCTGGCAGTAGTTTCCTTAGACACAGACACATAAGACTTTTGCTGCTTGCTCCCAGTCAGTAACATATGTTAGTGAATCATATCTAGTACACTTTTGGACAATTTTTAGCCTATTACTCTTGTGACCCATTGTTTGCCCTTTTCTAAATATAGTTACTATTTATTACCAAAGACATTTTAAATTAGTAATTTGGTTAGAAAGGCAATATTCTCTATTTATGAGATACATAGAGTATGACTCTGAATGAAAGTTTCTACCAGCAAAATATTGGTGCGGTAAATCTCTCAATCCCAAATATGCCTTGGCAATGAAAACACGACTCAATTAATATGAATACATGCTGTGTGCCTAGATTGGGCAGATCTACCGCTACGCTACCATCTTCCACATTATGAGACCCCTTACAACTTGTGGTTTCTCCAGGCCATGTGGTTCTGCTCTGCTTTTCTTCTTCTTCTGTATCCTCTCCCTCCTCCATTTTCTCCTTCTTCTCTCTCCACTTTCTGCTCCACCTTCCCTTTTATCTGCCCAGTCATCAGCTCTCCTTTATTTTACAAATTAAGGTGGGTAGCAGGTTTACAGGAAATCATCAGAGTACTGACTCATTCATTGTTCAAAGCCACTCACAGGAGAATGGAATTAACATCAAATGTAATTAGCCCCAGGGCTATCCACAACAAAACAACAGCTCTATCCCTGCTCTTCTGGGTATAAAAGTGCTTGGTTTTATTGTTCAGCCTTGTTAGGGCCCTGTTTGTTTAGAGTCTTACTCTCAAGCATGTTGTTATTCTCTAAAATCATCTGTGAAAAGCTGCAAGGAGTATTTGCCTCTTTTGAATCCTTTGTCTTAGGTGGTATGTGTATACCAGGTGGTCTGTGTTACTATGCTCTTTCTCAATGTCTTCTAAGCGTGACATGATGTCTTAGTTACTGTTCTATTTCTGTGAAGAGACACCATGACCAGGACAACTTATACAACAAAGCATTTAGTTGGAGGCCTTCCATACCATTTCAAAGGCTAAGTCCATGAAGATCATGGTGGGGAGCGTGGCAGCAGGCAGACAAGCATGGCACTGAAGGAGTGGTTGAGAGCCAACATCATCCTGTCCACAAGTTTGCAGGAGGAGAGAGAATGAGACTGATATGGGCTTTAGAAACCTCAAAGCCATCCCTCCATTACACATCTCCAACAAGGCCGTATCTCTGAAGCAGTCAATCAACTGGGAGTAGGCATTCAAATATATGAACCTGTGGAGGCCATTCTCATCCAAGCTACCACACACCAGTCTTTCTCTTCCTAGCTCACAATGTTTAATTCCACATTGCCTCCAGTCTGGCTGTTAGCAAGTGTAATATATTTTCACTTTAGCTGTTGACAGTCTCTTTGTTGAATATCAGATTCCAGACTAACAAGAAGGAAATAAATCATTATAATGAAGACTCTATGTAAAGGGTCAAGGATAATATAGTAGAGCTTTCCTTCTTCCTCATCTAACAGTCCAGAGAGGCTTGGTAAGATAATCCTGTATATATGTTCCTAGTCTGAGCAGGGGTAAGAGAGCTCTCTGCTACATCTTTAAGAACCCAGATGTTTAGGAATGGCTTTCAAGGCCATCATAGTAATTGCTGTTGATCATCTAGAGGCAAGGGAAAGGAAAGAAGGAGGTAGGTTTTAATAGACAGTTCTAGAAGTGTTTCATGCTATTTCCACTTTCATGTCATTTAAGTAACACATAGCCTCAACTAAAGCATAGGTGAAGATATGGACAGAATATACTGAAGACCCGGGTTTACACTGCAAAGATTAACTAGTGTGTTCCTCTTTTTCTTCCCAGCTATGAAACAAAGGGAAAATCAGATACATCCAGCAACCATGCAGTGCTGAAGTTGGCCAAAGGAGATGAAGTCTGGCTAAGAATGGGCAACGGTGCCCTCCACGGGGACCACCAGCGCTTCTCCACCTTCGCAGGCTTTCTGCTCTTTGAAACTAAGTGACAAGGAAGACAGGATATCTCCACTTTGGGGGCAATTTATAGCTGAGCTAGGGTTGTTAGGATATGAAGGATGTTGAAGTCGGGGGTTCTTTATGGAGCATTTAAGTGTTGCATTGGTCACACTGCTACTCATTCTAATGGCATACCAATAATGTTGGATGCTTCAGGGGCTCACTGCTACTCATTCTAATGGCATACCAATAATGTTGGATGCTTCAGGGGCTCACTGCTACTCATTCTAATGGCATACCAATAATGTTGGATGCTTCAGGGGCTAAGAATAGACCACAAGGTAATCTTTCCAGATGACCTTGGGAAATACTCAGCATTTTCATCACTCTTCTCTACATGTCTAAAGGGATTGCCACCTGATACAGGCTGGAAAAAAAGCACTCACCTCAAAGGATGCATTTGCATAGAGTTTTGGTGCTCTGTTTAAATGTAATATTGGCTTTCGAGTCAACCAAGTTTTCAGCTCATTGTTCATAATATTTCAGAGACTAGCCTGATTATGATGGGGCAAAAATAAGCCCACTTACTAGACTCTACATAGGAAAAACACTTCTGAAGTCTAAACTGGGAAATAGCATTTGGTTTAGTGGGTTTTATTCTTATACTCATTAATAAAATACATTTAGTCATTTCAGGTAACCTTCAGATAGGGCAATTATTTACAATGCTCACAAATAATTGGCTCCTCTTTTAAAACAAACAAACAACCCCATGTAGATAATATTGAGTTCTACTGGCTTAGACTTGCAGATATAAACTTTTCTCCCATCTGGCTTGCCACATCTTCTCTTTGCCATTGCATTCCTGGGGCTGTGGTAGAGCTCTCTTGACTCTGTACAACAAGCTGAGGTAAGATGAGGCTGATATAGTACAGAAGTTATCACATTTTTTTTAATTTGGGAATTATACCCAAATTTTTATATACACCGTGTTATATTGAATGGTCTGTAAACTTAATTAAATACAGGCAGACAAATGGATGCAAAGTAAAGTGTATTCCATTTATGAGATCCATAACAACATGTCTTAAATGTTTTCAATAAAAATGATATTATTTTCTCTATTATCATACTTGACTAATGTTCACAAATCAACTTTAATATGCCACAGTGTTATAGAAGGTGCTAGATGGTTTTTGCCTAGCTTTCCCCATCCCAGAATCTATAAAGAAAAAGGATTAAATTTGCCACCAAAACACCATTATGCTACCTGCTATAAGTTGACACAGATAGTAACATAATTTGGGGGCTGGAGAAGCGGTTCTGCGGTTAAGAACACTGGCTGTTTCCCAGAGGACTGACTTTTGCTGCCCAGCGTTCACGTGTCACCTTACAGCCATCTTGCCCTCAGATACAACACCCTCTTCTGGCCTCTGCAGGCACCAGGCATGCCTACACTGCACAGACACACATGCAGGCAAAAAACTCGTACCAATTACAAAATAAAATTTAAAAATTTAAAGCTTCTTACTTATTTAATCTTTTTGCTTTAGGAGGTTTTTTGTTTGCGTCTATATATTTTGTTATTGTTGTTGTCATTGTTGTTGTTGCTATTGATTTGGAACAGGGTCTCATGTAGCCCAGGCTAGCTTTGAAATTGCTGTATAGCCAAGGATGACCTGGGATTCCTGATGGCTCTTCTTCCACCCTCCAAGGGCTGGGATAACAGTTGTGTGCCACATGCCAAAAATTCCAGGCTTTATTACAAATAATGCACCATGAATATCCCTCATTTTAAAAATATCTGGACACAATTGCCTATGCATAATTCATATGATTGTTCCCCTGATTAGCTTTTAGAAGAGAATTTTGGCCAGAGAAAAGATCTGCAGTGTTGAGATCTCCTATCACACAGTCTGCTTTGCGGGGGGCTTCTGGATAACTCACTACTCTGGGAGGATTTGTAAAACATTATGCTGGCTAAGACTTGTGATTCATGTGTACATGATCCTGTATGTAAGCTTAAGTCATTCAAGCCACATCTGTACCACTGTTTTTTTGTTTTTGTTTGTTTTTTTTTTTTCAGAAAAATAGAAAGGCAGCAACCCTGATAAAATGTTAATGTCTCCATGTGGAAGTCAGCCATACCTTTCCATGAGATTTTTCCATTCCAGTTTATCAAAATGCAAAGGAAATAATAGGACAGAACAAGGCTGGAGCAAGGGTAGGCACTTGAGACAGCATCAGACAAGCAGAGAGCATTAGGGACCATGTGGAAGTTGTCTGCCTTTACCACGAGGCTGCTCATTCTGAGAGAGCACAGACCCCTTTCCCTGAAATATCTTAAAACTCAGTAGCTGGTTAAAAGTGTTTTGGCTACAACTATGTAGCATTTCGCCTTTGCTTTTATTATCTTCCTCACTTGTTAAGAATGGGTATGGGAGATTTCTAGCATTCAAGTCTGGCTCTATTCAGTTTCCTAGAGCTGCATCTGGCTACCTGCAAGCTCCCCCCATTACTAAGGGAAAAAGGACCTGTAAATGAGGATGGAATATTTGTGATTATTTTGTTGCATTTTAAAGGCTGAAAAAAGTTTCTAACTCAAAATTGTAACTGTCCGTAAAACTGACAGCTGACAAACCAAACTGACTTCTAAAACTCTCCCATTTAACCTGAGATGAATAATTCTGATATCCCAGACTCTTCTAAATGCTGGGATTATCCGCGTGCACAACACCGGCGTTTTAAGCGGTGCTGGACTCCGCGCACGGATTTAGCAACTGGTCTACACCCCTGGCCCTATGGGCATCTAGGAGAGGTTTCAAACAGTTGCAGGATGACAACTAGTTTTCAGGGCGGCGAGGGAGACACCCAGTGGTTGCCTTCTTACATTGATCTAAGGAGTTGAGTGCCTTTAATCACTTACTGGGGGGTGAGGGTAGCGATTCAGGTGGCTCGATGAAAGTGTCCGAAGAGGACTCGCACAACATGGGGTCAAGGACACAACTCATGACCTAAACCAAAGTTGAGCAGCTAAACCAACTGATCCAATGCTAGGGTGGGCAGGAAGTGCGCAAGCGCGCAGCCTTCCCGGACGGGGCGGGGCGAGGCGGGGTGCAGGGGGCGGGGCAGATAAACTGTGGCTCGGGCGCCGAGCCGCTCCGCTCTCACCCTAAGGCTGGCCATGGTGCTGCGTGGCGTCAGGGTTGTGGAGCTGGCAGGCCTGGCCCCGGGGCCGTTCTGCGGAATGGTCCTGGCGGACTTCGGCGCCGAGGTGGTGCGCGTGAACCGGCTGGGCTCCACGGGCGAGAATTTTCTGGCCCGAGGCAAGCGCTCGCTAGCGCTGGACCTGAAGCGCTCTCAGGGAGTCACGGTGTTGCGGCGCATGTGCGCACGCGCGGACGTGTTGCTGGAGCCCTTCCGCTGCGGTGAGCCCTGCGGTGCTGCGAGATGACATTCCCTCCTGCCCGATTTCTCCCAGCTTCTCTGACTCCTTCTTAAGACTTTTAATTTGCTTGATTCCCCCCCCCCCAGATTTGCCTTTATTATTTGGAGGTATTGAACCGTACGAGAATCTAGTGCAAGAGATAGACTGAAAAGCTTCACATAGGAATAGAGTCATTGACCCTTTGATATGTGATATACCCATGCTCTAAAGCCATTCACAGACCATGGTTAACCTTTCTCTAATTGCTGGTATTTCCAAGTTCCAGCTTCAAGATCACCTCATTTACTTTGGGCCATATGAAAACATTGTTTTAGTGCTCTGTAGACAAACGACCAATTTGTTAACAGTATCAGTTTTGAGCACTTGCATGCTTGGTGGCATGCACCTCCATCCGACTGTACATTGGTATTTGCAACTGTCACAAACCCTGAACCAAATCTGAAGGCATTCCTTCTGTATTAGCTCAGAGAATCCATTCCAACCAGCCCCTTACTAATATTGCCTGGTAGATACCAGGACGACAGTAAATTTGACAATAAGTGGGACGGGAGTGGGTGTCTAGGCATATTTATATTTAACTCTTTTAGTTCTCACAAGCATATCTGAGGACAGTACTGTAACATTTAAGATTATGTCACAATGTAAAAATGCTCCAATTGAAGATGAGGGTGGGTCAGTGTGATTAGTTTCTTCAGTTGACTCTTAATTCTGACAACTTTCACCAAAATCACAACAAACACTGTTAGTATCACTTGCAAGAGTGTGTTTTTGGTTTGCCCCGTAAAAGGAATTATTCCCATCTTTGATTCGTGCTCTCTTTAAAAACAAAACTGATAGGTTAGGGTTATTTTTCTGCGTGTGAAACGAGCCAGTTCAAGCCAGATTAGATTATATTAAAGGCAGGTTTATTGGGAAGCTCCTCTCTAGCAGTTCACTGGCCCTAAGGACCAGGGAAGTGTCCATGGGGAAAGGAAGGATAGGGAAGGAGAGAGAAAGAAAGGTCATAGGGGGGGGGGGAGGAAGAGGAAGAGGAGGAATGGGGAGCTTAAAATGTCTGGATTGTATAGAGAAGAGCCTCTTGGGGAAGAGCAGCCCAGGTCTGGGATGGAAAGTTCAGGGTTGGGGGCTGGAGCATATGCCAGGAAGGAACTGAGGGGTGCTGCGAGGAGGACCTGGAGCCAGGTCTATTTTGATATGTGATATATGCACCTCAGTCCTTGTCCCAGGAGCAAACAAAAACAACAACCACAAAACAATTGATTGCTTTCCTCTAAAGGTGTCATGGAGAAACTCCAGCTTGGGCCAGAGACTCTACTGCAGGACAATCCAAAGCTCATCTATGCCAGGCTGAGCGGATTTGGCCAATCGGGAATTTTCTCCAAAGTAGCTGGCCATGACATCAACTATTTGGCTTTATCAGGTAGGTTTGAAAGGCTTTTCTAAAATAATTTGAACTGGCTCCAAAATCAGGAAGTACAGTTACATTGCTTAACAAGGGTTTTTTAAACATTTAATTATTTTTCATTATGTGTGTATGTGGTTATATGCATGTGAGTATGTATGCTGGTGAGAGGGTCCTGGATCACCTGGAGCAGGACCATGGTAGGTTGCAAACCCTTCTAGGTGGGTGCTGGGAATCGAACTTGGGTCCTCTGGAAGAACAGTACATATTCTCAACCACTGAGCTCTCTTTCTAGCCCCAGCCTTGATTAACACGAATTTAAAAATGTGAAGATGTTAATGCATCTGGCAGAGAGAACGTGGTTGTTAAAACGGGTTGATTTGCTAGAACTGCTGTCCTTAAGCTCTGTCCCCACCCTAACCCATTTGAGGGCTAATAATCAGTAGTAGCACTGGTTTCCTACAATTGGGAAGTCAGTTTTAAGGAAGCCCCGACTAGGAGTGAGAGGCAAGGTAATATGATGGCTGGTCACTCTACTTAGTGGGAAAGTTGATTCAGTTTGATTCTGACATTCCTTCACCACGAATCACTTGGAGCCATCATTCCAGACATCTGTGAACCCGGCTCAAAGCCCATGGTTTTCAGGTCTCGCTATCACTTCGTTAGAATCTGCATCCGTGAGGACGGGTTTTCAAATAGCCTGGCTCTATTATGTATAAGAACTGCATGTTACTGATGAAAGCAAATCTACTCTCTGTAAGAAGATATTGAAAGGTTGAATATAAACCTTCCTGACTGTCCAAAGTATAAAATGGGCTTTCCACATATTTTCAAAACTTAATTCCTGTTCCTTTTTGGGTATGATTATATTCTTATATCTCTTTTTAATAAAATTCAAAATGAATTATACTGTTTTAGAGCCAGGAAAAAATGGGTAGTAATATGTCTTCTTTAAAACTTAGTTAGTGAAGACTTTAATAAAATATTGAAAATGTCGGTTGGGATGGTTTTTTAAAATCTTTTTGTTTGTTTGTTTGCTTGCTTGCTTTTATGTAAGAGGACGCTTTGTAAGTGGACTCAGTGGATTCATAGTTTGAAGAGCATTGTGCACCGTTTTCACTTAGGGCAGTGACTATAAAAATCGGCTGTCCTGCTAAGGTATTCTTGTGTTCACTTAAAAGGGGCGTTCAATTTGTTGTCCATGGTGCAGGCGTTCTGTCAAAGATTGGCAGAAGCGGTGAGAACCCCTACCCACCGCTGAATCTCCTGGCTGACTTTGGCGGTGGAGGCCTCATGTGCACACTGGGCATTGTGCTGGCTCTCTTTGAACGCACACGCTCTGGCCGAGGGCAGGTCATCGATTCAAGCATGGTGAGTATCAGTTGGGGGCAGAGCGGGATGCTAGGTTTGCCATTTGTGCCTCAGTATCACGTGTGACTGCCTCAAATCTTTCTGAGTGAGAGAGACTGGGTCTTTCTGGGTAGGTCTGGCTGTCCTGGACCTCAGGAAGCCCCCCCTCCCTCTGCTTCCTGAATGTAGGGATTAAAGATAAATGCCAACATGTCTGGCAAGAGGTCCTTTGCTTTAAAATAGCCTCACCCTTTTGTATGCATCAGAATGCCATATTGAAGCCACCTATGGGGTGCTTTAAACCTTATTTATTTAGTGTGAGTGTGTAAGAATGTATCTGGAGGTCAGAGGACAAGGTTGGAGAGTCAGTATCCTCCTTTACCTATGGCTTCTGGGGAACTCAGGTTGTCAATCATGGCTGCAGGCATCTCCAGTAAGCCATCTCTAGCAGCATGCTCTAAACTTGTAACAACTCGCCTGATTCCTGTGTTGTATTTCAATGTTTTTCTCCAAGTTATCTTTTATGATTAAACTAGAGCTACCAAGTAACGATCCTTCAAAACTGAGTTTCAGCAGTGGTTTGCAGCCAGTGGAGCAGGTTCTTAGAGATGCTAAGGAAGGCGGGCCTTCCTGTCCCGACCTCTTGCTGCCTTTCTTAGGAGATGCTTCAGTTTCACGTTTCTCTGTGTGAACACTCATTTCCTCCAGCTGAGTCCTTTCTCTGTGTGATCTCTATCTTCAGCCTGGGTGAATATATAGTTTCCTCAGCTTCTGGCACGGGTATGATTCAAGGTTCCCATTGGATGCATGAAACTGAAGATAACTCTAAACTTAATGTTATTTCATTTTACCCAGACATACCTACATACACAGTGTATAAATTAGACACAGTAAGAGATTAACAATACTAAAAACAGAACAGTATAAAATATGTACTAATAAAGTTTACTTACAGAGTTCCCTAGTTAATATTTTCAGATGGCTGTTAATCTAAACTGTAGCTATTGGAAGTGAGGGGGCGCGTAAAAGGAGAGAGCTGTACTTTGTTCTGAAGCAGGGACACTTCCCTGAGGTCTCACAGATCCTGGTAAGGGTAAAGTCCAGAGCTCGCTCATGCAGTCATGCTGAGAGATCTTTGGAAGGCAAACAGAAAATGGATTTGAGGGAGGCGAGAGACTAGAACCAGAGAGACCAGTTAACTGGGGGTTTACTGAGCAAATGAGGGAGGGCGCGTGCTGAAGCAGTTAATGTCAGAGTCAGACTGGATTAAAGAATGCTGGGTGCAAAATTGCTGCAGAGGGTTGCAGTGGGGAAAGAAGAAAGAAGTGAGGACAGAGGCAGATTTCTAGCTTGTAAGCTAAGGGGTGGTATCACCAGCTCCCAGGGGCAGGCTGATGAGGGAAGAGACCGCCAGCTGTGTGCAATTGACAGCTCCCTTCTTTCCTCCTCCCTCTGCACTTTACCAGCTCTGTCATCTCCGGGGTTACTCTACAACCTCGTCAGATTTGTAAAATGAATACTAGGCCAATGTGTCAGAATGGTTAGGGAATGTAATTAGTCTGTCACTGTGTAGTGAGTGTGCTCTGACTTCACTCTGTGAGGGTCTGTGATTGTGGGGTTTCTTTTCCCAGAGTAAAAGGAAGGTAGTTTTGTTCACCTCAAGTTTGAAGTAGCTTTTCCGTACCCTGAGGGAATAAGTAAGTAGGAGCCAGGGGACAGCTCTTGCAGTCATTTGGGAATAAGCTGGGAGCCAGGGGAGCATCTGTGGTTCCCTGAAGAGGTGACAGAATGCTAATGTGTAGCACTGAGTAGGAAAAGAGCAGCATGGGGGAAGATCAGTAAGCCTGGAACAAGAAGGGAGGGTCACCATGGAAACCAAGGTAACAAAGTTTCAAGAGACACTTTTTTTTTTTTTTTCTAGACTATGTTTCTCTGTGTAGCCCTGGCTGTCCTGAAACTCACTCTGCAGACCAGGCTGGCCTCGAACTCAGAAATCCACCTGCCTCTGCCTCCCAAGTGCTGGGATTAAAGGCATGTGCCACCACTGCCCCGGCTCAAGAGACACTTCTAATGGCCAGAGGGTCAGAGGCCTGTGGGTACCTCAGGATTGAGAATGTAAATTGTTGTGGGTCACAGGGTCACTGTGCAAAGCCCTTCTCAAACTGGATTTGCTCACCTTGATCCTTGGTTGGCTGTTTGCTTCTCACAGATGATGCTAAGCCCTGTGCTGTGTCTGTTTCTTGTGATCCTATTGTGGAGCACAACGCACCCCGCCCCTTTGGTCCCTCTCTGTAGTGTGCTTTGGGAGGTGTGGTGTGGGGTTTGCCATTTCACTCTGGATCCTGGCCATGACTGCACCACCTCAGCGTGAGAACGCAGCAGCAGCAGCAGCAAGTTCACACTGTGCCACTAAGTGCAGGGCCCCATGGCTCCCATGTGCCTACCTTCCTGTGAGCCACACAGCCTAAAGGAGTTGGGCTCTTCCCATCAGCTATTGAAAATCTGTAGGCTCCAGAGATGAACAGTTCTCTAACAGTGCCATCGCACAATTTGATCCAAAGCCAGGCCTTTAAATATCTTCCCTCTACTATCCCCATGTGGGCAGGGTGTGCCATCCAAAAGGGACCGACTAAGAACCCTTGTGGAGTTGGGGGTTGTAAGGAATCACCGTTTACTAAGTGTGATTGATTCTTCATAGTTTAATGTAAATAGAAGATGGTTTCACTTTTCATCAGAACAGATCTAGTTAGGTTTGCCTAGTTGGTAGACAACAGTGAGCTCTCTGTGTGTGTGCAAGTCTAACCTTTCATAAGGAGCTCATAGTTGTATTAGGGGACTACCATTGTTGGCTAAGGACTCAGGTCACTGGGGTCACTGAGCCTCACTTGTCACTTCTAGCCCTGTGAGCCCTTGCAGACACTGACTTAGGCAAGGCAGATATCTTTCTGACAGACCAGTAGCTTCTTGCTATTGAGCGACAGAACCTGTGGTCCTGGCAGGCCAGAAATGAGATGGAGCCTGTTTTCTTCAGTGCTGCCCCCTAAAAACTATGGGGTTAAGGTAACTGCAGAAATGTCCATTTTGTTGTATCTGCTCTCTGTAGAGAGTACCCCTGACCTCTGGTGAGTTGCATGCAGGCTGTTGACCCACTGATGGCCAAGTTGGGAAGTTGAGGCTGTTCTTGTCTGAGTAGCTTGCATAACACATGGGTAAAAGAGTAAGGGAGATGCCTGCCGGGGTCGTCACTGCTGGGCCTCCAGATGAGGTGACAATTGCTTGCACTGGTTCTCTTTTCCTGTGGCCTCCTGTGATGCTCTGTGCCTCATTTAGGCTGACTCTCAGCAGAAACACTTTGTTATGAGGTTGGTCCAGTATGGAATCTAAAAGCTTTCCCCACTCTCTGGCCTGAATGTGCTACCCAGCTTCTCAGTGTTGTGAGATAGCACTGCCTGTGATCCCAGCCCTGGGGGTGGGGGTGGGGGTGGGGGTGGGGGTGGGGGTGGGGGGGAGGCAGGCACAGGAGATCCCTGGGTTTCCTGGTGAGCTGGGCTGGGTCGCAGAGGTCCAGGTTCAGTACGAGACTCTGTCAGAAAGCGACTGAGAAAGACATCTGACATTGACCTCTGATCTGAGAGAATAATTCAGTGAGCACCCATGTACCTTTACCTGACTTCACAATCATCAACGTGTCAGCATTTGAAAGGAAGATAGATGAAGTTCCTTTCAGTCTTAAGATATCTCAGGAACTGAAGAGTGTACCCATGGTGTTCTCCCATAAGCCTTCTCTACCTCAGTGTGCAGAAATGTCGAAGTGACCGTGTGGTTAGATGTAATTATCCTGGACTGTAAAGTAAGTTACATAAGGACTAGCCAGCCCTCCCCAGTGATGCCTCCTTGAACACTGCATCTGTAACGTGTCCTGCTTCTTCCAAGGTGGAAGGGACTGCATACTTAAGTTCTTTCCTGTGGAAAACCCAGCCCATGGGTCTGTGGAAACAGCCTCGAGGACAAAACATCTTAGATGGCGGTGCACCTTTCTACACAACCTACAAGACGGCAGACGGGGAGTTCATGGCTGTAGGTGCCATAGAACCCCAGTTCTATGCACTGCTGCTTAAAGGTAAGTAGCTAGCTCTGAGTCTCCCGTCTGCTTCACTGTGAGCTCTTTAATCTTGTTCTTGAGACCTTTTGAATCCCACGATGTCTTCTTCTTAATACACATCTGTCTTTCCAGCTAATGTAGCAATAGCTATCAGCATTTCATCTGTCTCTTAAATTGACAATTTTACTACTCTATAAAATAACTCAGGACTTGAACACATTAACAACCCATTTGATGGGAAAGCCAGAGCTTCGGCTGCAAGCGACATGGATGGATGTTTATCCTGTCTTGTGTGCCCAGACCTTCCTTACTTTTCCTAAAAGCAATATGTCGGTTCTCCTGGCTCTTGTTCCCTCATGGGCATCCCTTATGGTAGTATGGTGTGGAACAAAGTCACCCAAGTGCAGTGAGATTTTGGCAAGTAAGACTCAGTTACACAATGTCACTGCCCCTTGGTACCTTGGAAATTTACCTGCCTTGAGAATTCTTGTCTTCATGGCACACTGCTATACATTAGAGGGAATTTTGGGATTGCATCTTTCCCTGTGACATAGTTGAATTGGAATTATTTTGTTATGTGAAATGTTTCAGATTAAAGTTTGCACTACAATTAATTATGCGGCTTTAGATATACTCCAAAGTAAAGCTGACCATGGTAGGCACAGCTTGTAATCCAGGAACAACTCAGGAAGTAGAGACAGAGGGATCTTCATGGGAAAGCATAAAAAATTCCAAGCTAGCCTTGGCTACATAGGTAAATGGATGTGGAGGCCAGAGGGTGTGTACTGGCTAGTTTTGTGTCAACTTGACACAACTGGAGTTATCACAGAGAAAGGAGCTTCAGTTGAGGAAATGCCTCCATGAGATCCAACTGTAAGGCATTTTCTCAGTGATCAAGGGGGAAAGGCCCCTTGTGGGTGGGACCATCTCTGGGCTGGTAGTCTTGGGTTCTATAAGAGAACAGGCTGAGCGAGCCAGGGGAAGCAAGCCAGTAAAGAACATCCCTCCATGGCCTCTGCATCAGCTCCTGCTTCCTGCTCTGCTTGAGTTCCAGTCCTGACTTCCTTTGGTGATGAACAGCAACATGGAAGTGTAAGCTGAATAAACCCTTTCCTCCCCAACTTGCTTCTTGGTCATGATGTTTGTGCAGGAATAGAAACCCTGACTAAGACAGGGTGATTTTCAGCATCTTTTTCTAATTTGCTCTCCACCTTGTTTTCTAGGTCTTTTTTTTTAATATTACTTAACAATTATTTTACTGTTTGAAAATTTTTATAGTGTATATTTTGATCATATTTTTTCCTCTCTTCAGTCCTCCCTGTTTCTCCCTTTCCAACCAACTTTATGTTCTTTTTGTCTAAAAACCAAATACAAATAAACAAAAACAAAAACAAAAACAACAAAAAACCCCAAAACCCAGCCCCAAACAATGCCCAACATAAATTCGTACTCTCACGTGCATGCAGGTGTAGACACACACACATACTCACACACACACACACACACACACACACACACACACACAGAGAGAGAGAGAGAGAGAGAGAGAGAGAGAGAGAGAGAGAGAGTTCATTTTGTATTGTGTTCCTGGGCAGCATGGGCCCAGCCCTGGAGAGTACTTGATGTTCTTCGTGACACTTCCTTTCCCTGCCAGCAGGCATCAGTTACAAACTCCTTCCTGGTTAAGGGTGTGGTTGGTATTTACTCCTGGTCCCCGTCCCCAGAGCTGGAATCTTGTCTGTGCATGCTGTTACAGTCTCTATGGGGTCACATGTTCCTGTTGAGTCTGGAAGATCTGTTTCCCTGGGCTCATCAGTCAGCTCTGGCTTTTAGAGTCTTTCTGCATGGATCCCTGAGCCTTGAGGGGAGGAATTTGATAAAGATACCCCATTTAGGGAGGAGTGCTCTGAGACAGGGGAGCACTGTCTGCACATCGTTCTGTTGTGGATCCCGGTTGATTTTCATCTACTGCAAGAAGGCAGCTCTCTCTCTGACAATTGGCTGACGCACCCCGCAGTCCCACGGGCTGAGTTTCCCACAGGCGAGAACTTAAATGTGCCATTCCTGACAGCTCTGAAGAACGGAGCACTTCAGGGATGCAGGAGCTTTAGAAGTGGGATTAATATCCATTTGGTGATTTTTGTTCAATTATGTAAGAAGCTGGTATAATACATTTACCTTCCAACTTTAAAGTTTCATTGTTTGGTAGTTTTTCAAATGCAATGTACTGCTACAAGTTATTTGTATATACTTTTGCCATGATTGCTTTTACAAACATTTTATAATCACATATGTTAACTTTACCAACTCAAATATATTTGATTAAACTATGGAACAGGATTGTGTAGCTCAAGTATGATTCATCTCTGCTCAAACTGAAATTATATTTAAAGACTTTCTGCAAATACTTTGATCACTAAGAGAAACCGTGTGCCTATTAAGCCTTTATTCCCTTTTGTTTTCTATTCAATAACATGGTATCGGTTCTAACAATTAAAAGAAGTGCATTTAGAACTGGGAAACTATAACAGCTTCCAAATAAAAGACAATTCAACAGTGAACTGCAGTTGTTTCAGTAAAGAGCACTGCTCATTTTTTTCAGCCACTCAGGAGTGAGTGTTCTATGCTACATTGTTCCTTTACCAGACACAGTACCTTAGAACACAACTAGGATGGTGCATCCATAGAATACTCACTATTTCAATACAGAAATAAAAATAAAACTTAGTGGGGTGGAGAGATGGCTCAGTGGGTAAGAGTACTGGCTGCTCTTCTAGAGAGTTCAATTCCCACCAACCACATGGTGGCTCAGAATCATCTGTAATGGGATCTGATGCTGCCCTCTTCTGGTGTGTCTGAAGACAGCTACAATGTACCCATATAGATAAAAATAAATAAATGAATCTTGAAAAAAAAAAGATGTACTTCAAAATTCTGACTTAGCAGTGGTAGACAAAGGGCTCATGGTTGGTGCAGTATGTGTTGGTCACAGAGCCCTGGGGACAGAGGGACACATCATGTCAGACTTCACGTCATACAACAGCCACGTGTGTGTATATATATTGTTAACAGAAAATGTGTTTATATAGTTACATAAATTTTAGCTGTTTCTTGTCAACATTCACATTTCAAAGTAAAGGTACTTTCCTTGAAAGAATTTGAACTCTTAAACACAGCTTCTTTTGAGTTATGGTAACTTCACTGAAAGTTATCTTAGTACATTTCCTCTTATCCTTTGGTAAACATTGCATAGAAATTGGTAAAGTAACTCCCAGTTATTCAGTGTCAGCCCAGTTATTTCTTCTGGAGGCTGAGTTGGTAACAGTTTTCACATTCACCTTTGGTGATTTTTGACTAATATCTAAGAACAGAGTGAGTTAGGATTTAACTCTTCCTTTTTTTTTTTTTTTTTTTTTTTTTTTTTTTTTTTTTTTTTTTTTTGCATAGGGATCCCCTGTTTTCTCAGTATCATTGATTGAAAAACAGTTCTTCCTGTGTAGAATAATACTTGTATTCTTCTTGACGTCAGTTGACCATACATGGAAGGGTTTATCTTGGGACTTTTTTTCTTTTGCCAGTTCAAGTGATTGCTTGAGGTCCTCCCACATGGAGGAGAATGCTCCACCACTGAGCTGTGGAGCCAGCCTTACTTTTGGACTTGTATTTCTGATGGCTCTGTCTTTATGTTGCTGTGCCTTGATTATTGTAGTTAAGTTTGAAATTGAGATGTGTGTTTGTGTTCTTCTTCAGCATGGTCTTGGCTGTTGTGATGTCCTTGAATTTCTGTGTGTGTAATGTTTAGGATCACTTTATCAATGTCAACAAATAAGGTATCTGATTATTTTATTGTATTTGTATGTGTGTGTGTGTGCGTGTGTGCAGTAGCATGGCCATGGGCATACCGGAGTACTTGTGAGGAGTTCAGAGGACAACACTGGGGGCCAGTTCTTGCTTTCCACCTTGCTTGAGACAAGGTCTCTCTGTTCTTCACTGCTGCATATTCCAGGCTGGCTGGCCCATGAGCTCCTAGGGATTCTCTGGTCTCTGTCTCCCGTCTTACTGTAAGGACCCTGGGCTTACAGATTCACACCGCACCCCTGGCTTTCTGTGGGTTCTATGGATTTGAAATCTGTCCTTTCTGCTTTAGTGGTAACTCTTTATGCACTGAGCCATCTCCCTTACTCATAGCTGAGATTTGGACATGGGTTCTTTTGAGTGTACAGCTGATCTGGGGAATAGTACCGTCCTAGCAGTCCTAAGTGTTCCAGTCCATCGGTGTGGGCTGTCTTCCTTCCTTCCTTCCTTCCTTTTCAGCTGTAATCTTGGTGATGCTCTGTGATTGGAATTCCTTCTCTGATGAGTAGTTTCTTACATGTGTGGATTAAGGTTTTTCATTGAGTTTTGGGACTTTTTAGATAGTTCTTCAGTAATTTTCTTCTGACCTTTCTCTCCTGTCTTTTTATAACTCTCCAAATGCATTGTAAATTTGATAGCATCTTACATTCTGTTTATTTTTCTTCATTAATATGGCATTCTGTTCCTCAGGTTAGATAGTTGAGTTCTCTTCAGGTTGTTTCTTTATAATGATTATCTCAGCCAACTCTTGGTGTTCCTCACTCTGTGTAGTCACTGAAATCCGCCCAGTCAGCTTGGTCCTCAGCTAATGCCTGGACAAAGATGGTCTTACGTCTTGTCCCAGTGAATCTCCCATCCACCTGTGAGATGCTTTATTCCTTCTCACATGTACAGACCCTCCAAGCTTTGCAGTCCAGGCATCGTGTAGACCTCATTTAGGTGAGTGTGCACTCCTGGATGTGTGCACGTATAGACTGTGGAGCCTTGGAAAGTCTAGGGAGTATGTTAGCACTCATTAGAGTCCTCTAGGAATTCCAAAATTCTCCCCTTACAAACTTTTGATCATGCTATTCTTAAGTGTTCATATTATAAATTCCTCTTTCACAAGAGAGAGAGAGAGAGAGAGAGAGAGAGAGAGAGAGAGAGAGAGAGAGAGAGAGAGAGAAAGAAAGAAAGGGAGGAAGGGGAGGGGAGGGGAGGAGAGGAGAGATTTATACCAACCCCTGTAATGTGGCCTTTTGAATACACGATGTGAGACACTGTTATATCTAGATAAACCCACGAGCAGTTGAAAATGAGAATTTTCAATTACTCACTGAGAATGCATCTGCTAAACAGAATAGCTCAATATGTCCTGAACATTTACATTGGACCACAGTTGGGGAAATCCTCTAACCCATGGCTTTTGTTTTGTTTTGTTCAACAAGCTGTTGAAGATTTCATATAATTTATTGAACTCTGAAAAAGAGAAATAATAGTTATTTGACAAACTTTCACACCAATGTGAGGCCTAAAAGTCTTCACCTAGACATTGGCTACTTCAAAAGACCTTTGAGCTCCTAATTTGCCAAGGAATTTGGAAGACCCTGGAATAATTTGCTAATTATTCCAAAAGAAAGGAATATTATTTATAGGGCTACAGTCCTGTATGTTATCATCTATCCTGAGGTTTCATTCTTGACAATGGCAAGAATCATGTGTCAAATTACAAATGTTATTTTTAAAGTGTTTAGGAATGTCATATAAAGTGTAGGGTTATGTTAATTTGGCTAGACAGATAATGGCATCCTGAGGAAATTTCTTTTTGAAAGCCTTCTTAGGAAATAAACCAATTTCTGGGAACTAAAAGAGACCCCATTTCCTGAAAAGTTAGTAAGAAGCTCTTGACAGTGACAAGTTGGTTTTGAGCTGTGTCACTGCTACTTTTGGCTTCAACTTCAAACTGATTAATGTTTTTCTTGCCATTCATTTGATATAGAAGTTCTGATACAGTTTGTCATTGGTTATAGCTACTCCCTGGAAGAATAGTAACATAAGACATTGCATTTCTTCCTCAGGACTTGGACTCGAGTCTGAGGAACTCCCCTCCCAGATGAGCTCAGCAGATTGGCCAGAGATGAAGAAGAAATTTGCAGATGTGTTTGCAAAGAAGACTAAGGCAGAATGGTGCCAGATCTTTGACGGGACAGATGCGTGTGTGACCCCAGTGCTGACGTTTGAGGAGGCCCTCCACCACCAGCACAACAGAGAACGGGCCTCCTTCATCACTGATGGGGAGCAGCTCCCGAGCCCCCGCCCTGCACCTCTGCTTTCCAGAACTCCTGCCGTCCCATCTGCCAAAAGGGACCCTTCTGTAGGGGAGCACACCGTAGAAGTGCTTAGAGAGTATGGATTCAGTCAGGAAGAGATCCTTCAGCTGCACTCAGATAGAATCGTTGAAAGTGATAAGCTAAAAGCCAATCTCTGACTCAGGCTTATAGCTCAAGAGAATCTGAAGGCTGCATCTCCACTGGGGAGGGATGCCCACAATTGTGTGTATGGAAATGTGGATGAACAGCAATGAAGTCATCCAAATATCCCAATCACGATCCAACGAAAGGCTGGTTACAGGATAACGATTGCGCCCTTACGCTGCTTATCAGAGCCTCTGATTGAGGAAAATTTGTGTGTGTGTACTGATAGTAACTTGTGGCAGCTTTCTGCCTTTCAGTTCCCTTGGTGAAGTGTATCCATTTATTAAAACCCTTTTATAAATACAACTCTGATCATATATTAAATAAACTATTATAACTTTAATAAATAAAACTCTTGTTTTCCTCCTCAAAGTGAGCAGTGGTTTTAAGTTGTAAAAGCTTTTTAGAAAGCCCTTTAAATACCATTTATATAACATTTTCTAATGCACTGAAATATTGGGGCACTACCGGGAACAAAATTCAGACCCTTTAAAAAAAAGGCAAACCTTTCATCCCCTGCTTTTATTTGAACTCTGATGTTAATGAATGGTCTTGCGGTTTTCTTTATAAAGCCCTGCTTCAGATCACTGTTCTGGCTGCTATGGGTGAGGAGCCCTGTGCTCTGTTCTCCATCACCTTGCAGCAAGCCTTTCCCTCAGTAGACTGTCCTGTCTCCAGTGCAGACCTGCTGAGCTCCCTCCATCAGGGTCTGCTTCTGTACTGATTATGTCTCCACCTGCTTACCCTCTCGAAAATCCCAAGGAAAAGGAACTTGAAGCAAACAAGTAAGTAAGGAGGTATAGGAGGCAATAGGAGAACACGCAATACCCGGAAGACTTCGTACTGAATTGCACACCAGTGACAGCCATGACGGACAGCTGGGATGAGCTCTGGGTGCCAAGCGAGCTTCCCATCCTGGGAAATCTCTTTACAGCTTCAAAAGATGCTAATGGCTTTTTCAGGCTGGGCCAGGTCAGAGGTTCATGGTTTCCCCTGCCCAGTGCTGGAGTTCACATTTCCATAGAAACCTAATCCCTCATCACTTAATGGCTTCCTAACTCTTGGAAAATGTCCGTTTTTTAAAAAATGTATTTATTCTTTGAAGTTATTATCTGTGTATACAATGTATCTTGATCATCTCTACCCCTCATCCGCCCCCCCACAACACCCAACCCTGCTTGTCTCCCGCCCAACGGTTTGTTTCGATTCTGTTTGTCTTGACTTTGAATACCATTGTTTTGCTTTTATTTCTGTCATGTTACCTTTCTGGTAAAGTTTTTTGATGCAAGACTAGCCTTTCCAGCCCTGCAAAATTTTGCAATAGTGTTTTTTCCCCTCCTATAGGATAAAACTCGATCTTACCAACAATAATAAATAACAGTAAATCTCCTCCTGGAATCACCAATGCCACCCTCACCTGCTGATCTGCAGCTCTCTGGGTCGACCACCTGAAATGTCTGTATGTTGCAGCACCTCTTGGCTTCTGTTCCTTCATGCACTGCGTCATTTCCCAGAATTAACAGTAACTCCTTTGTTTTAGCCAACTCTCACTGGCTCACATGCAGCCTTCTTTGTCAGACTTCCTGCCTTTTTCACCACTAGGATGGTTTTGTACAGAGAATATGAACTGTGATGTCAGGAAGATCATGTGTTCAAATTTCACTCTCCCGTATGACATCTCACTCAATAATTTGGAATGCCTGACATATTGTAAAAGTTCAGAAATTGTCCATTCTTTCTGTTAGGACCCTTGATATGTTCCCATTGGACGGTGCTTGTATATCCAAGGACAGGAATTATGTCTTACAAATGCTTCATTAAGCCATGACCTTTTGAAGTAATGGCTCTAATATTTATATCTAATTCAAAAACACTATTTGTTTATTTTTCAAAACATTACTTGTTTGCTTCTTTTCAAAAACACTATTTGTCAACACGGAATCTGGACCCTGCTCCCAAAAAATTGACTGCAATGGACCAAGGCACTACTACGAATTTGCATTTTTATAAAGCTTCCAAATGACTACATAACTTAAAATCCCAAGATGTCACCTTACCCAGTTGCTTTTGCTTGCTGTTGTGGCCACAATGCTGAGATAGGTAATGTGTGGAGGATTTACTTTTGCTAATCTTCAGAGGTATCCAGCCATCAAGGCAGGGATCATGGCAAGCAGGATGCCGCTGAAGCAACAATAGGGAGGGAGCCAAGGCATGATAGAGCTTCCTAAGATGGCACCTCCTCCCTAGTGACCCAACATCCTCCAAACAGGCTCCATTCTTCCATCTCCACTGCCTCCCAAGAGGCTATCCATATTCTGAATCCATCAGTGTATTAAACCATTCAGATAAGAGCCCTCTTGGTCTAATCTCATACGGACATGCCCTCACCAATACAGCCAGAAGTGCACTTTACTAATCTCCAAGGTACTGCTCTACCCAATCCTATTGGCAGTCAAGATGAACAGACACTGGACTGGAAAGGTGGCTCAGAAGTCAAGAGCACTGGCTGCTCTTCCAGAGGATCCAGCACCCACACGGCAGCTTATAACAGTCTGTATTTCCAGGCCAATGAGACCCATACTCTCTTCTGGCTTCCTTTATCACCAGCCACACATGTGGTGCACAGACATGCATGCAGGAAAAACACTGGTACACAACAAGACAGACTACCCATCACAATGACATTGTTCTAAAAGATAGGAATGAACCAAGCAAGTTTTTTTTTTTTTTTTTAAATCATGGTTTCTGTTACAATATGTTCCCAGAAAAGTATCTGTTCAGTGGATTAGTTAGGGGAAAAAAATAAATGCAAATTGATTAAAATCTGTGATGAATCAGGTGAGCTAACTTAGATGTTGATTTCTGCATTTAGGTGATTATACAAAGTGAATGAAAAACTATGTTGTGAATTTAAAGAAATATATAAGAAAAGTTTGTAGCATGTTAATGGTATGTGATTCCCTTTTTCTGGAGATCTGAGACTTTGTGTAGAAATTCCTTTCTCTCTCTCTCTCTCTCTCAATCTCTCTCTCTCTCTCTCTCTCTCTCTCTCTCTCTCTCTCTCTCTCTCTCTCTCAGTATCTTTGTAAAAAACTGAAGATTTAGATAGTCAGAAAAGAAGAAGCCCGAGCTATGAGAAGGATGGAAGAGAAGCAGGTGACTGAAGACAGGGAAACCTATAGGAAGAGGAATTCTATTCCTGAATATATTATTCAATATATATTTTCATTCTGTTAATGTCCCAGAAATCTTTCTGTAACCCTTAGCCAAACAGCAAACACACCCTAATCATTCTAGTGCTAACTAATTAGGTGGAAGAAACTTTAACATCACACCCTAGGAACTCATTAACTGTTTGAAAACCATGATATGCATAGATGGAAGGAAAACACTTTTTATTTCTCTCTATTGTAAAGTAATTACTAATGGATACCTGTGTCTGTTACTATATAGCCTTCTCTGCCTGGAGATCAGACTATACAGTGTTTCCTTCATCTTCTGCTCCTTGTTGATTTTCTACTAAGCATGCTTTCTCCTCCTCCTCTTCCTCCTCCTGCTCCTCCTCTCCCTCCTCCTCTCCCTCCTCTTCCTTCTCCTCCTCCTCTTCTTTCTCCTCCTTCTCCTCTTTCTCCTCCTTCTCCTCCTCTTCTTCCTCCTCCTCTTCTTTCTCCTCCTTCTCCTCTTTCTCCTCCTTCTCCTCCTCCTCTTCCTCCTCCTCTTCTTTCTCCTCCTCTTCTTCTTCCTCCTTCTTCTCTTTCTTTTCTTCCTTCTCCCATCTTCTCCTTTTCCTTCTCCTCCTCCTCCTCTTTTGCTTTAGGAAACCTGGAAACCCAGCTTCACAAAAATTAAATGGAAGGGATTATAGAACAGTCTTACCATGAAAGCTTGAACTGCCTCAAATCTGCTGCCAAAATGTTGTTTCACCGTTGACTTGATTTCAAAATTTAAATATTCTGGGTTTAAATATACACATGAGTTGTGTATAATATTTGGGTGCCTTGATACACAGTTTGAGAAACATCAAATTAGGATCTGCCTCGGGAAGAGCAAAGACGAGGCACACCAAGAATTTAAAGTTCTGCCACCAAGCCTTATTCCTGAACTATTTTTAAAGGCATTTTTTTTTCCTAAAAGATTTTCCCTGCCGGATCCAGTAAGGAAAATGTGACCCACCTGACGTCTTTAAAACAGAGAAAATTTAATTAGAAGAATGCATTTATGATACAAATCAATGTAATATAGTAACATTAGTAATATGTAACAGGCTCTCTCTCTCTCTCTCTCTCTCTCTCTCTCTCTCTCTCTCTATATATATATATATATATATATATATATAAATGAGTAATAAAGGCTCTCATATATATATATATACATATATATATATAAAGAGTAATAAAGGCTCTCATATATATATATATATATATATATATATATATACATATGTATATATATATATATATATGAGTAATAAAATGACATAGTGAGGCTATCCCGGTATGAGCAGAATCAAAGAGCCAGGACTAGACCTAGGGCTGCAGTAACAATAGCTACGGAGAGTTAAAGGGACCCAGCAGTCCAGTGTGGCTACTAGACAACTACTAGATTCATAGTGGGCATTCAGTCAATGCCAAAAATATCTCAGGATGAAGAAAATTGGGACATACTTGGTTTTTTTGTTTGTTTGTTTGCTTGCTTGTTGTTTTCCCACCCCTGACTTTTCACCAAAGCTTCCTGCTGTCCAAGTATGCCTAGAAGCCAGGGAGCAAGGGAACCTGGGAAATGTAGTCCCATAGGGCCAAGTAAAGTAGGCGGTGACTGGTACAAAACAGACTGTATATACTCTATTCATTCAACTCCTGTTTGTTAGCAGATATTTTGGGAGGACCTAAGAGGTGCAAGGCTAGATGCTAGGGATGCCATAACGACCAAAATCGACCTGATCTCTGTCCTGAGAGCAAGACCGGTTAACACAGGATGTAAAAAGCACCGAGTGCAGCGAGAGAGAAAAGTTCACGGAGTTAAGTGACAGCCAGTGGTTGGGGTGAAGACTGGGGCCTGGCACAGTTTTAGCTCTAGTTAATTTGTCTTTTAAGCTTTGGGTAGAAAGTGTGAATTCTGGAAAACAGAATATCCAGATCTATAGAGAGAAGTTTATAGAAATTATTGGATTATTTACATTTTTAGTTAGTCTCTGTCTAAGGAAACTTTATGATTTTTAAGCTATGAAACTAAGAGGTGTACAATTGTGTGTGTGGAAAGACAGACAGAGAGAGAGAGAGAGAGAGAGAGAGAGAGAGAGAGAGAGAGAGAGAGAGAGACTGACTGTGTGAAGGAAGATCTTTAGAGAGGCACAAGCATTCTAAGGACCCCGAGGGCTCACAGCAGCTAATCTCTGTCATGCTTCCGAGTGCCAACGCCCCCTTTGCTTCTCACCGTAACTTGTGATCTTGGAGGCATGAAAGAATTTCAGCCCCTCCTCCAGCCTGACCATCTCTGTTGGTTGCTCTGACAGGCTCCATGTCAGACCCGGTTTGGAGCACAAATCTGAGGACCACGCAAGAAGGCTATTTTCTCCGTGGTCATGAGTGGAAGCAATGGGCCGACTGACACCCATACCTATCAATCCTTAGCCGAGGATTGCCCCTTTGGCTCTGTGGAGCAACCCAAGAGATCCACAGGGAGACTTGTCATGCACAGCATGGCCATGTTTGGCCGAGAGTTTTGCTATGCGGTGGAGGCAGCTTATGTGACTCCAGTTCTGCTCAGCGTGGGCCTGCCTAAGAGCCTGTACAGCATGGTGTGGCTCCTAAGCCCCATCTTGGGATTCCTGCTCCAGCCTGTGGTGGGATCAGCCAGTGATCACTGCAGGGCCCGTTGGGGTCGCCGGAGACCATACATCCTGACTCTGGCCATTATGATGCTCTTGGGAATGGCTCTGTACCTCAATGGAGATGCGGTCGTATCAGGTAAGTGGATCGCACAGATCCCATAGTTAACTGCTGGGTTAAAATGTCATCAGTATTTTTTAATGCCGCATAGAAAATGGCTAGAACTAACGTTCTCTCTCTCTCAGCATGCAGTGACCTCCCTCCCACCTTTGGATGACCCCGAGCCTGGGGCTGAGGGGCTTTTACTTCCAGAACCATCTCGACGCTGCCTTTTATTATTGCAAGGTTTTAAAAATGGGATTGAGCTTATATCTATTTCATCAAATTATATTCTTAAAAATTATTTTTATTTATTTACCAGTCGAAGGAGTTTTGAGCCACTTATGCCTCATGGAAGACTTTGTTAAATTGTCCAGCTATAAGCCTTTGTAACAAACTACCTGCTGTGTACAAATAAGGCCTAATTCTGGGTGCTTAACATTTTAATTGGTTTAGGGCACAGGCCTGTCAGCTCTGGGAGTGCTTTTGCATTGCAAATTCTGGACGAAGAATTTGGTGTTAAAGCAATATTTCTAGCTGCAAATTAGCTACTAAATTCTATGTACTTGGTGACAGTATATTGGAAAAGAGACCCTGAGGGGCACATATTTCAATACCATTTATGCCAGTAGGAAGTGAATGAGTATGATACAGCTCAAGCAGGTACCATTTTTATATATTTAGGAGGATGTACAAATATGGAAGTGTGAGATATAAATAGGAAATATAAGTACTGGAGGTAGGAAAGAGAGGAGAGGTTTATTTTTCTCTTTTATACAGGAATGTTTCAAATATGTTCATATATTACACACCACTCTTAGGTTAACAAAGCAAACTATAAATCAGGGAAACAACTTTATCATTCTTGACAGATTCGGTAGATGGACAGAGCATACAGATAGAACGGATCTTACATAGGTGTTAAAAGCGCTACAGTGCCTGTCTCGATAAACCAAAGGAACTGGAGAGGGTTGGTTGGGGATAGACAAGGTTTTCATTTGTCTGGGCCATTCAAAAGTGTGCATGGAAGGGCGATGGAGCCACAAATTCTCATACTCACTCCCCATACCGGCCAAGTCAGAGTCCTGGAAAATGGGGCCAGCAATCTGTATTTTGACAAAACAGTTAGGATGGCAGTCAGGTACTCCAGAGACTGAGGAGCCCCATGTTTGGGTGCCTCTGTACAACTGTGGGTCCACACTTGCATAAAGGGGTGCCTCAAAGAGTAGCTGTCACTGCAGCTGGGATTTGAAGAATTGTGTCCATCTTATTTCATATTGTTATTATTTTTAATTTAAAGAGATGTCATTTAAAATGTGTAACTCAGTGCTCTTTAGAACAGTCCCAAGATCACGCAACCATTATCACTCTATTTCTAGGATATTTTCATACCCCTCCCCAAAGAAAGTCTCCACCACTGGAAGTCACTCCCCATTTTCTCCTATCACCAACCTATATATTTGTATTTCTACCTATGCATTTGTCTTTATGAGGCATCCAATTGGTACTTTCTTAAACATGGGGGGTGGGGGGAAGCCATTTTCTAGATGTAAAACCCAACCTACAAAACCAAAACAAGGTGATTTGATGGGAGTTTAAGTGAAATAAAAAATATGTGGGTTGTTTAAACCTGATTTAGAAGGCCTATGTTTGTTTTTCTTTTAGCTTTGGTTGCTAACCCAAGGCAGAAGCTGATCTGGGCCATAAGCATCACCATGGTAGGTGTGGTTCTCTTCGATTTTTCTGCTGACTTCATTGACGGGCCCATCAAAGCCTACTTATTTGATGTCTGCTCCCACCAGGACAAGGAGAAGGGCCTCCACTACCATGCCCTCTTCACAGGTAGGGAATATTCCAGAAAGCTGGTCCATCCGCTTTGCAGACAGGGAGAAATGTCAGCGGACGCATCCAGTGTCTCTGCACTTAGAACCTTTTGGATGAATGGGTCAGTTGATAGGAAGTGCCTATCACGCGCTCTGGCCCGTCTCCATCTGTGTCCCTGAACAAAGTAAGCTCATGACTGGGCTGCAGAGTTCCTGAAAAGGAAGTTTACATAAGAGGTTTCTTCAGAACACTGCAAAATGTAGGAAGGAGTCCTGTGCACTGAACATTCTCTTTAAAGCAATGAGCCTCGGGGCATTCGTCTGTCATGCAGCCCCAGCCTTACTAGGGATGCATTGAAAATGCAGGTTTCTGGGTTCTTCCTCCCCTTATGCTAATTCAGTCCATCTCAGATGGGGCCCAGGAATTTGCCTTTTATTTGATAAGGACTGGAGATGTCCTAAGAGATGCATTTGAAACCAAAACTAGAGTTAAAGCAAGCAAACGAAACTCCACCATCTTCAAGAGCTTTTCAGTATATAAAGAGATCAATCTATAAATGTCCATGTTGGGTGGGCATTGAGGGCTCTTTCAATTGCTAGGGACCTGTTGTCAGCCTCCCTTGATTGCCACTGGGCTGTTTCCTAAGCAGTGCTTGGTAGCACACCAGGTAGGCGCTGGACCCTGTTAACACTTTAAGTGAAGCCAGGGGGATCTTTATATCTGACCCTGTCAGACCACTTAATTACATTGCCTTCTTAGTCAGGCCAAGGGTACTTAAAGTTGGAGGAACCCTAGCCCCACCTCCCACCCCACCCCCATGTCCATGTGGGTCCCTACCCTCAGAGCCAAGATTTAGCTCCTGCATGTGAAGCCATCCAGTGTAGCCTTGTCATTCTGGAAATATAAAAACAGTGAAACTGTGGAGGGACAAGGCTACCCAGTGCAGCAAACCATTCTACTGCTTTTAAAGAAGGCAGCAGGGCAGCCATGACACAGAGGCACAGGGCAGCCATGACACAGAAGGCAGGAGGAGGCCCCTGACCTCCATGTGTCTGGACGTATAAATGCTGCAGAATAAAGCCAGGGTTTGAGAAGAATCCTGCTTCGTCTTTGCTCTTATTGCTCAGCAGCCTTATCCCCTCACCTGGACGTCTACTCCCATGGAAATTTTATCCCCATCATTAAGCGCAACAAACACTCATAACCACTGAGCCATCTCTCCACCCCACCAGCCCACAGGCTGTGTTCACCCCGCACCTCAAGCCACATCTTACATTATTCCTCCACATTCTTTGTGCTCCGAGTAACTCTCACTGTATTTCCAGGGCAGACCTCAGGGCTGTTTCATTCTCTCGTCTCCTGGATCTTTTACCGTGGACATTCACACTGCACATGCTCAGAATAAATGTTGACACAATGCAAGAGGGGAACCTACCCTTTCCTTCTTCTAGTCTTAATTTTAATGATGTCTTACTTATTCATTGAGAATTTCAAACACTATATTTTGATCATATTTATTTCCCTTCCTCAACTCATCCCAGATCTGCCTACTTTTCTTCTCTGGATTCAAGGTCTTGTGTTGCTCAGAGTGTCCCACTGGAGTCAAAAATACTTGGAATTTCCCACCCTCCTCCTAAGGAGAAGGTCCCAGACAAAATTGCCATTTGACGTAATTTCTATTTGACGTAATTTCTAACTTAGCCTTGGACTCAATCCACAAAATAATCAAAGCACAGAAGTTTAGTGAGTGGATTTCTTGAGCAGGGAGAGGTGGGCTGCACATCACCATTCACAGGTCCGTCAGGGCACAGCCCCTGGGGGTTCTCTGGTCAGCCTGGTCTTCCATGCCACGGGACTGCTGCTGCCCAGCTGGCTTGACTATCAGAAAGGTTATCACTACAGTCTTGGAGGAGAGCAATCCAAGGTCAAGGTGTTGACAGAGATGGGTTCTGGCAAAGCCTCTCTTCCTGACTTGCAGACATCTGTCATCCCGTGTTCTCCTAAAATGCCTGCAGACCCTGACTTTGACGGGAAGGGCAATTGGTGATAAGGGAAAGTTCAGCCCACCTATGAGGAAACTCTCTAGTACTTCTCAATTTAAAAGCTCACTTTGTTCTCAAAGGACAATTGCCATCTAATTTCTTTCCTAGCCTTTCAATTTTTCTGCCTCCTATTTTAGGACATTCACGACCACCCCATTTGTACCATTCAGTTCGTGAAAGAAGAAGCTATTGACAAAAAAATGTGTGTGTGAATGAATGAGTGAGAAGCTGAGAGGTGATGCAGAGGTGAACAGCATTCTGTGCATGTTAGTTTGCTCTTAGTTGCAATCCCATTGGAGTCCCTCCATATTATCTACATCCTGACTCTTCCCATCCTCCTGTGTGTGGCAGGTGCTCAAGGCCTGGATAGCTTAGGAAAGGGGGTGATCATAACAATGCTCACAGGACAGCGGGTCAAACACTGATATTGGTTTATTCTTCTTGAACAACAAACATTTAGGGGAGAGAATACACTTTGGTGTTTGGTCAGCAGTCTATGTCAGCAGCAACTTAACTTTTATTTGGTTACTTTGTCGGTGTGTTGCCTCTTGGATACATGACGGTTGCCATAGTTCTAGCATGTTTCTTGTAAGAGGAGTGGGGTGAGGTGTGTGTGTGGGGGGGTGGAGAGAAGAGTCATGGAAGAAAGAAGGGGAAGAGATATCATCTTTTTAAAGGAGGAACGAGTTTTCTACTCCCCACAGACGTTTATTTGTTTCTCATTGAGCATATCTAGATCATCTAGTAGGCCACTGAGGTTGAAAAGTGAGGGTTTGTTTAGTTTTTCATTTTTAGGGACCGGGACACTTGTTTCCCTGGAGCAAATTGGGATCCATTAGGGATCCATTACTAATAAAGAAGGAGCATTTATTACTACAAAGGAGAAAGCCAATCCTTACATAAAATACAGACATAACTGTGTATTGGCCTTAAAGAAACACTTGATTTCTTTGTTTTCCTTTGTTCTGTCTCAGTATAAGGACCAAATTCTGGATGACAGGCAGTGTCTCCAGTGTTTGTGTTTGGTCCTGTGGGAGATCACTGTGGACAGCTTCAAGCAGGTCCACTCCCCAGTAGAAGGGCAAGTGCAAACTCCTCCTCATCTAGGGCAGTACACCAACGTTCTGCCCAATTTAGAGCCTCATTCTTAAAGTCTCTCAGTACTCGGTGATGACGCTGCATTGTTCATAACGGTCACTACTGGGCCACTCATAAAATGTGGCATGTCTTGTTCTGTGTATGTAAAGTGGCACGTACAGTGTGTGTGTGTGTGTGTGTGTGTGTGTGTGTGTGTGTGTGTGAGAGAGAGAGAGAGAGAGAGAGAGAGAGAGAGAGACAGAGACAGAGACAGAGACAGAGACAGAGACAGAGACAGAGACAGAGACAGACAGAAGCAGTGCCTTATCACTCGGCTCTGTCTTTGAATAAAACCGATGACCCCAGTATTCTACTCAAAGCAAGCATTTTCTGACAAAGGCATATTCAGTGTCAGGGACTATTTGGATTTCCATAAACATAACATTCACACAGGCAATCTAGCCATCCCAGGAACCTGAAGTTCTTTTCATTTGTTTCCAAACTGTTTAGACCATCATTTCTAAATGCTTTGCAAAAATGTGTCGAAGAGTTCATTGTGAATATTTTCTAGCCTGCTTCTGTGTGTCTCTGTGTATATTTATGTGCTGAAGACATTTTTCTACTGGCTTCTGGGGAACAATTTTTATTCCACCCTTTGTCTATTCCACAAAAACTGTCATCTCTCCAGCCCTGGGTTAGCAGATGCCATGATGGGTTTGGTGGACATACCCATAGTCACTCAATATACAGATCTGTCGGTATAGAGATCACCTGAGGCCATGGAACCCAGCGAGCCAGCCAATCCATACTTATGGGTAGAAATTTTCTTCTTTATGTTGAGAGTTCCTAACCCGGTGGATCTGTGCTAAGTTAAACTCCAGACTGTACTGCCCTGGGCAGCACAAACTATCTGTTGGTGGCAAACTTGAATCAGGCACCTTGGAAAATCGTGTCTCCCCTTGGCTGCAGTGCAGGCTCAGGATGTCTGCAGTTTGTTTCCCTCCAGACCTGGGAGTCTATGACATTAATTGCAAACGAACTGGCAAAAGGTTCCATGTACAGAATGAAGATCTATGTGAAGGGTCAGGTGGAAGACCTTTGTGCTCAGTTGCTTTCTCTATGGCTCCATCATTGAAAGTTGCGTCTGTAATGAGCGCTTCAGGGAGAGACTGCATTCCTTCAGAGGAAGAGGGGGAAATGCATTAGACTTGGTGTCTTTTAACTTCACAAAAGCACTTCAAAGTATGCCCCCAAAATGCTAATGTAAAAACTAAAAATGCTGTGTTTGGCAAATAATTGAAGACTGAGAAGAGAGTTAAAAATAGTTTCTGATAGAACCCCTTTAACCAAACTTTTTATTTGGTACAAAAGAACCACCTTTCATGTTTGGGGCTATTTAAACCTTTTCTCATTTGTGAGTGATTGTTGGATGAATGGTTTTGTTTCATCAACTGGTTTCCCTTTGAAGTTTGTGCCTGTGGGACACTTTCACATCTCCCCCCTCAGGCACTTTACAAAGGATAAGTCAGAGCAGAAAGCAAGGACGACCCCCACCCGCTTCACTTTAATATTTTAATTTCTAATACGTCAGCGTGTACTATCTGTCCTTACAGGGTTCTGTGTGTAGAAACCTTCAATGCTTCAATGTACAGTGTACAGCGATCAATCAGGCGCATTAGCATCCCCCCTTTTCATGATCGTTGTCTCAATATGTTGAGAACCTTCTAACTCTCTTTCTTGGTGCCACACAAAACTTGGAATGTCAGTAGCTGGAGTGCTGTAGATGGTTAGACTTAATTCTTTGGATCTATCTGTGCTGTGTCACCTACTACCAAGCTTCCCTCTATCCCCTCCTGTTCTCTACTGATGGCTACTCTATGCTCTCCTTGTATGAATGGATTTTTTTTTTTTTTGCTTACCTTTCTATGCTTGTTATTGTCACTGGTCCCAATGTCCCTAGGAGAGAGCTTTTCTATACTCTCTTCTGTGATGGAAGTCTGGGTACCAATTTTCTTGGCCTTCTTGTTCTGACCACTGAGCCTGTGCGGACACACACACACACACACACACACACACACACACAGTCTCATATTATTTATTCATTTGTTTTGTCTTCATCTTCATCCCTGCTGGCAGGAATATCTCTCCTTTTCATTGCTCTGCAGCCAGTGCCGTGAGCATAAATGTGGGAGGGGCTCAGGAGCTGTCGGTGTGACAGATATGCTATTTCACATTTCTTAGGCTGTATTGCTGGGAGGTAAAGCGACTAACCCAAGGCCACCCTACTGGACGTAGAAGAGGAGTAGTAACATTCAACAAGACAACAGTTAGCTAAAGATATGATGTCAGTAGTTCAGATTCCTGTAAGAGTGGAGTCCCAGGAATCTGGAATTTGGATTCCCATACAGGTCCAGCAGAGGGAATCTGGACAAACTGTTCACTTAGGACGGAATTCCATAGAGAAGGAGGGAAATGTCACCAAGTGTGCCAACCAGGTATTATGGAGTTGGCTTCTCCTTTCCATCTCCATGGTCCTTGAGCTCTGTAAAGTGACTCTCAGAACTCTTCATCTGGAGAAGAAAGGGTGGAAGATTCACCTCCACTAGTTCCAGGAGGACCTGGATGGTTTCCGATGGCTCCGGGAGATTTATGAGTCTCTGAGGTGAAGTGGGGTCCAGATGCACCGGTGCAACTACTGGATTTGCAATAGGTACCACAGCAGCTTCTGGAGCGAGAGAGCAAGGCCGAGGATTTGCGATGGCTCAAAAGGGTTTTTCCCCTCAGCAGGTAAGCTCCATTCTTCTTGGATACCACTAGGAGGTGCAAGAGCATCATTCACCGTCCAGGTGCACTAGCACTTAAGAGTTATAAATATTCATTATGTAGACTTGAACAATGAACTGTAGGTAGTCACAAATGGCTTAAAATCCAGACTTACTAATGAGATGAAAATATACTCATCTCTAATCCTTAATCAAAAAAGAAAGTGGAGTCAGGTTTTCTGAGTCCTGTCACAGAACAGGGAGTTTCTGAACTAGGTTAGTGAGCCACTTTCCGTGCTTAAATTGAGAAACTCCCTTCTATAAATGTGATGAGATAATGACAGTGGGTGTTTTTGTGGGAACCATTAGTGGATTTGGTATGTTAGCACAAATTAGAGCCATCCATCGGGAACAGAACCTGCGATCTCAGGGCATGTGTACTCTTGGGCAAAGGCACTTTGCATATTATCTACATGCATCTGGTTAAGTAAGAACGGTATGATTTTGACACTGGTTTACCACACACTTTCTAGCCTGCAGCACAGGAAACACCCAGCAAAAGACAACGTTGGATGAAATTTTGTGCCTAAAACAGATGTGACTCTGCAAAGGCAAACTTAAGTCTAATTGCCTGTATGTTAAGGGGCTTTTCACAGGACAGGGAGAACTGGCCTCAGTCAGATTGGAATGCCCCCTCCCACCTCAGGGGCTGCATCCAAGCGTTAGTGGTATAGAAAGCAAATGTTTGGGAGGGAAAGTCTGTAGGTTGAGCAACAACTGCCCAACACTGGTATAGGCTGCTCACAGTCCCACCATGCCTTAGTGGTCAGCACCCATCATCTTTCATTCTATTTACAAGGCTCCCTTGGACCACAAATTCTCAGCTTCCTCCAGGCCAGTTGCTCTTCTTATTCACACACAGGGATGGTGGGAGATCAGCTCTGAGCTTTAAACTCTCTATATCCGCCCTTCCTTGCATCCTAGTAGAAAGATAAAACACAGCCATTGCCTACTATTGTTGGAGTCTATACACATAAGTTTGCCCGCTCCAGAATGTCATTGTGACACCAACATTTACATCAAGGACCTCTATAGAATGGAAGAGTATTTGAGTCACCTGATTTGCACATTGCCGGCTGAGTTCCCAGGCTAATAAGTAGAATACAATAGGAAAGGCGTCTTTAAACAAAGAGACATTACATTCTTCCTCCTTGTTTTGCTTCTCATATACTACAAGTAGGGATCTTTTAACGAATATCTGGTGCCATGTACAGAACAGTTTTGTGCCCCGTATTAGAGTTTGTTGCCTAAATTAACCCCCCAAAATAGACAAGTGGGGTGTTTCAGGACTATCATTTCATCATTGAAGAGGCAGAGGCAGGAGGATCACCATTTCAAAGCTAGAGACCTCATCCCAAAGGAAACGAAAGTGGCCCTAAATATAGTGATGGAATGTTGTCTGTTGTTTCTAAGCCCATGGAGGCTGAGCTAACAACGGACTGCAGTAAAAGAGTCCTTAAACAGAAACACAAAATGAAGTTCTGTGTTGATCTGCGGCCAAAAATGAGACAAGAGCTCCCAGGGACTGTATCCCGAGTCTCTCCCATGCACAGTTCTACATGCATCAGTTCATGAATGCACTAATGCTTTGCCAGTGGCAACTCTATAGGTCGTAGCAACTGTGAATAACTAGCATGCTTCCTCAAATGACGGCTGACCATGGCAATGTGTGACAAGTGGAACCGAGCAGGACACATGACAAACTCATCTGTCCGGATTTACTGCACAGCCATTCCTACATGCAGGTCTTACTGCCTCATGGGAGGCCCCTTCTAGAGGTGGATTTCCGAAGTCCCTTGAGAGGAGGGAGATGTACATCTAACCTCCCACTCTCCGACCTTCCAAAAGTCTGCCAAGACTCTGGGTCGTCACTGCCAAAATGGCTCACTAACACATGTGCACCCACTGTGAACACTCTGTGGCTCATACACAGCCATGCTCTTAAAGCACACATTCTACCAGATCTACTAGCAATGGTTTTGGATTCTTGCAGCCTTGGAGGCTGGACTGGGTCTTAATGCAGTGCATTTTTATAGCAAGACCTTTCCACGTGCTTCACTTCTTCCACATGTGGCTCTTCACCTTCCTGCTTCTCTTCCGTGGTGTCTGCCTTCCCACAGAGAAGGCTCATGCTTCTGGACCAGATACTTCATGCGGGTGCTGGAGATCTGACCTCTGATTCTCATGCTTGCGGGGCAATCACATTGTCAGTGGAGCTGTCGCCCATCATCAGAGGTGGGAACTCTCAGTTGCGTTTGCTTCCAGGTCCCCTGGTTGATGAGGAACCTGTCTTTATCTGAAATGGAAGCTCACTCAACGAATAAAGCTGCAAATCGATCCACTAAGTCAAACAACCCATGCTTGCTAAGGCATGCTCAGTGGCTGATCCACTAAGTCAAACAACCCATGCTTGCTAAGGCATGCTCAGAGGCTGATCCACTAAGTCAAACAACCCATGCTTGCTAAGGCATGCTCAGTGGCTGATGCCGAAAAGGTTTGGACAGAAGAAGCAGTCCTACTCAAACTTGTGACATATGTAGTGGGTGCGTCTGGAATTCGGTCATTTACTGCACATTTTCAAATCTCTTGATGTGTCTCTCTTCTAGCCTTAGGTTTTAAGAAATCACCAATGTCAGCAATATCTGAGTCACAGTACTCAGTTTTGTTGCTAATCTGCGTAAGGTCTTACGCATAGAAGGAATGTTTGTATTTAAAGCAGGAAGTCAGGAGAACAGAACACTAATAACGGTGTTTTAAATGTCAGAATTAGGGAGGAATCAATTTTGATGAGTCGAATTTCAGAGTCTCTCAAGTGACACCATGTTTATATGAGGCACATAAAGCAGGAAGCAGGAAACCTTCCCTTTAGAGTCCCATATGATGATAATAAACTTAGAAAAAAAATCACGTTTCAGTTTTTGTTCTTATTTCTGTAGCTATCAAGGGCAAGCATGTAGCTAGACCTTCCACAGAGATGAAGATAGATGTCAAGGTTCTTAGATCATCCCAAGCTAGTTTGTATTTTCTCAAGAAGCTTGGTGGTGGAGGAGGATAATAAAATCATCTCTTTTTACTGCCACTGGAAATTGATTTTTATGGACTAATTTGGGTCAATAATTTGAGTTTTTTGCTTGTTGTTACGTTTTTGTTGTCTTTAAGTAGTATAGAGGATACAGGTTGGGAAGGTGACAGTATCTCCAAGGACGGTATTTTATTTGCTGTGCGTTCACTGCTGTATTGAACATTTTTCATTTCCATACCATTGACCTTCTTGGTAGGTTACTTGTATGTTATTACTCCATAAAAGATACACAGGACTAAGGTCACAGCAAATAAATGCCAGAGATGAGTCTTGAACCCACACTGTCTTAGCCTCTTGCTGTGTTGGCGCTTCATCACTACAGGCAGTCTCTGCTTTCCTCAGGGAGCTTTTCCACAGAAGGGGAAGGTCTGTGCATGGTGGGAAATAAACATGACTGACTGAATATGCTAATGCATATCTCTCTCTGTCTCTCTCTCTCTCTCTCCCACCCCCTTTGCTTTCTAGGTTTTGGAGGTGCCCTTGGCTACATTTTGGGTGCCATAGACTGGGTGCATCTAGATCTGGGAAGGCTGCTGGGCACAGAATTCCAGGTCATGTTCTTCTTCTCTGCCCTGGTTCTCATCTTGTGCTTCATCACACACCTGTGCAGTATCCCTGAAGCTCCACTCAGAGATGCTGCAACTGACCCTCCCTCACAGCAGGACCCTCAGGGCTCGTCGCTGTCAGCCAGTGGGATGCATGAATACGGTTCTATTGAGAAAGTTAAAAATGGAGGTGCAGACACAGAGCAGCCAGTACAGGAATGGAAAAACAAAAAGCCTTCTGGCCAGGTAAAGATGCAAATTCTTTTTTCTTTTTCTCCACATGGGGGAAGTTTTCTTGCTAAGTCACTTTGTTCTTTGTGAAATTTGTCTTGTTTGCTTGTCTGATGTGAAGTTTTGTGAAGTCTATTTGAACCTTTAAAACCTCCCTTAGTCATTCCCTGTTGGAATGAGAATTTTGTGCCTCAGTGGTTCTCTTGCCTCTTACTCCTTTCAAAGCATCAAACTGGGGAAGGTGAGACATCTGTAACAGTGAGACCATGTGAGAACTCTCCAGCCACCTTCTGGCCACAGGACATAGTCTTTTAGATAAAGAATTACAATCTACAACTTTGTTCCTTCAGATGACAATGTCATTGAGTTAATGACAGGATTAGACATATGAATTTGCATAACACGACTGGGTTGGATAATCCTTTCAATCCATTTTCAATTAGCTGGGCAAAAGGTTCATTAGCTTCAACTTAAAAACACAAAACAAAAACAAAACCACAAAAACCCATCTGCCAGAGAAAAGGATCAAGGTTCAGAGGAAATGGTCAGCGAAGAGATTAGAATGATGTTGGCTGATATAGAAGCCACTAACCGCACAGAACTGCTTAAATTACGGTTAATCAAAATGAAATAAAATTAAGTCTCCACTAGTTGCATTAGCCACATTTTGAAAGTTCAAAGCCACATAGGACGGGAAATGCTTTCAAGGTACAAGTGTAGAGCCCTTCCGCTGCAATAAAAAGGCAGATTAGACTACATTGATCCAGTAAACACAGCCTTCTGCCAGCTGCCCTTCAATATCTTGGGGTTATACAACGGATCCACATGGAAGTCTTGTGCTTGGCTCACCTGCATTATTCACTCAACGAATAACTGACAGGGTGGTTGTAGAGCAGCCTAAAGATTTAGACATTTGTCAAATCCTGGTACTAATATCTTTTTAAATGGATGACCTTGGACATTTATGTTTCTGTAAAACGAGAACGTAATTTTATCCACCAGCAAGGGATAGTATGCAGTTCCCATGTAACTCACTCAGGATGGTTCCCACTGGATGGTAAGGTGTGTTCTTTTGTATCTGTGAGAATGCTGAGTGCTCTAAGCACAAACAGGGAGTCTGCTCCAAAGTTCTATAAACAGTCCACTACTTCACAGCTCTCCCGAGGTCAGCTTCTCCTGTTGGCTTAGCGTATTTGCCAGAATTATTGGATTTTGCAACCAATACAAAGAAAAAAAGGTGAATTTTAGACTTTAAATTAAGTATATAAGCATATATGTATGCTATTAATATGAACGAATTATCATTCATTTAACAAACTGGTTTAGATACTGAGTACATACACAGCCCTATATTAAGGATTCTGAGACCACTACATTGACTAATGTCCAGATCCTGTTCTTAGGAATTTATAAGTCAGTTCCTTTGCCTGGGAGATTATAAATGGGCATGAGCCATTTATACCATCACAGCGAGGCACAGAATAGAAGATGCCACAACAGCAATGTTTCCATTGAGATGTTCTAAAAGGCAGGTGTGTTGGGTAGAATTACGTATGCAAGAGATTCACAGGGCAAAGCAGCATGAAAGACAAATGAGGAAGAGGAAATAGGAAGCTATATCTTCCTATCAAGATAAAAGTCAAATACCTGGGGAAGGAAGGGATGGGGACAGAGTGGAGCATCTCTGTCTCCCACCTGCACCACAGTACTAAGAGCTTCAGCCAGGTCGAAGGTTTTTGTTGTTGTTGTTGTTTTTAATTTCAGCCAAACTGGCCCTCAGTAAGTCCAAGTCTCATGGGAAGAGTGGGTACTAGAACATTACATCTTGTCTAACCATTGTCAAGAATGGGTGGTAAGTCTACAGACAGCACTTAGACGGTCACTCATCCGTGTGCCCACCAGCAGGGAATCAAAATGGCACACATTTCTATGATGGTAATGATTCTCATAGCTAAACGTGCAATATATTTCGCAAAATGGAGAAATTGTTCTTAAGGAAATAGAGCAAGGCTTTGAGGACTTAAAAAAAAAAAGTCACCCCAGCGTGGTGCTTGAATGAGGGTCAGGGTTTGAAGTGGAGATCTGGGGAAGATTGCTCCTGGTAGAAGAGGGGGCAACAACAATGCCGTAGAGTAAGGACACAACAACAACAATCAACAACAAAAAAAATCAAAATTCCCTTAGTGTGTTTGGGGGAAAAGGTGATAAAACTCTACCTTGGCCACTCTTATATAAAGTAGACTTTCAGTCAAATTTGTAAAACAAGGGACTTCCTAGTAGAGCATATGGTAAGAGGATTAGTTCACCAAAAGAGAAACTTGATAAACATCGTCAGCAGTAGCAGCCACGGTTGACAGATCTGAAGGGACAGAATACCCTGCAGTAGAGATCACAGGCACTGAAGCAAGACTTGCAAGGCTGGACAAATTATCCAGAGAGAATCAGCAAGAAAACATGGGATTTGAACTGTACTTTACACACCTAATGGCATCAGAATACACATTTCCCTCCATTGAACAGAATGGGGAATATTCCTTAGGAATGAGTTACAATCACAGAGCCTGCATGGGTCTGAGCTAGGTCCTCTGCACATATGTTATGGCTATTAGCTTGGTGTTCTTGTGGGACTCCTAATAGTGGGAGTGGGGGAATCTCTGACTCTTTTATGTGCTATTGGGATCCTTTTCCTCATTCTGGCTTGCCGTATCCTGCCATGATTTGAGGGTTCGTTCTTAGTCTTATTGTAACTTGAAATGCCATGTTCAGTTGATATCCCTGGCAAACCTGCTCTCTCTCTCTCTCTCTCTCTCTCTCTCTCTCTCTCTCTCTCTCTCTCTCTCTCTCTCCCCCTCTCTCTCTCTCTCTCTGTCTCTCTGTGTGTGTCTGTTTCTGTCTCTGTCTGTCTGTCTGTGTCTGTCTGTCTGTCTCTCTTTCTCTGTGTCTCTGTTTCTGTCTCTGTCTGTCTGTCTCTTTCTCTCTCTTTCATGGGGAGAGGGGAGGTGGGAGGACTGGGAAGAGTGGAGGGAAGGGACACTGCAGTTGGGATGTAAAGTATGAGAGAAGAATAAAGGAAAACCATGACATGGAGGGCCTTTCCAACTACAGCAGTGCAGAGCTATACAGAACTAGAAGTGGATAATACAGGAAACTTCAAAGTATTCACAAATATGTGGACATCCAATAACATTCCTCTAAGCAACCAAGAGATCACAGAAGAGGTTATAAGAAATGTGAAAATATGTCATGCTGTGTTTACAGCTGAATAAAATTCCATTGAAGTCTACCAAGCATGTCACTAATGCCAATACTTTCCAAAGCCTTTTAAACACATCCAAAAGGAGGGAACACTTCCAAACACATCTATAAAATCATAATTATGCTGATGGCAAAGACAGACACTGGCAGTAAAACAATGAAAGATTCACACGCCCACATTCTTGATAAGCACTGATACCGAGATCCTCAACAGAATACTAGCAAACCAAAGACAGCAACACATTCAAAGGATTATCTACCGTGATCAGGGACATGTTCTCCTAGAATGCAAAGATTGTTTGTGATGTATAAGTCAATAAATGTGGCACACTATATCACATTGATTGCAACAGGATAACACCATGTGATTATTTGACAAAATGTGCAAATAACATTAGACAAAATTCGACATCTTTTAATGATTAAATACTGTCTGTAGGAGTTGAAGAGATGGCTGCTCTTCTACAGGACCCAGGTTCAATTCCCAGCATCCACATGGCAGCTCACTTCTGTTTGTAACTCCAGTTACACCCTCACACACTCATACATGCAGGCAAAACACCATTAAATGTAAAAATAAATTATGTAAAAATCTTTTTAGAAACTTGTGCTAAGGATATCTACTACCAGTTCTATGGGGCAAAGCAGTAGAGTGATCAGTGAAGAGAAAGAAATTTAAAAATGTGTTCAAGTGGAAACAAAGATCTTGCATTGTCTGTTTGCTGAGGGTAGGGTATTATATTTATAAAACTCTTAAAAGTCAATTCAAAATCTGTTAGGTCCAAATTGCAAATTAAGTAAATGTAAGGATATATTTAAAAAGTCAGTATATTAGTACACATTTGCAGCAAAGTGTGCTGGTTAGTCTTTTGTCAACTTCACACAAATTAGGGTCTTCTGGGAAGACGGTACCTAATTGAGAAAATGCTTTAATCAGATTGGCCTGTGAGGAAATCTGCAGAGGTGTTTTCTGGAGTAATGATTAATGTGGGAGAGCCTAATCCACTGCGGGTGGTGCCATCCCCTGTAGGTGGTCCTGGGCTGTGTAAGAAAGCAGAGAAACAAGCCAGTAAGCAGCCGTACTCCATTGCCTCTGCTTCAGTTCCTGCCTCCCAGTTCTGCCTTTCCATTATGATGGACTGGGGTTATGATTGGGATGTGTAAGCCAAATTAACCATTTCCCAACCAAATGTCTTAGATAGGGTTTCTATGCTATGATAAATACCATGACCAGAAGCAAGTTGGGGAGGAGAGAGTTTATTTGGCTCACACTTCCATATCATAGTCTATCACTGAAGGAAGTCAGGACCAGAACTCAAATAGGGCAGGAACCTAGAGACAGAAGTGGATGCAGAAGCCATGAAGGTGGGAGAGGAGAGGGGAGAGCTACTTCCTTGCTTGCTCATCATGGCTTGCTCTGCCTGTTTTTTGTGTAGAACCTAGGGCCACACCAGCCCAAGAATAGCACTACCCACAATGTTCCTCCTGCACAGACAACTAATTTAAAAAATGCGCTATGACTAGATCTTACAGAAGCATTTTCTCAGTTGAAGTCTCTTCCTTTCAGATGAATGTAGAACGTGTCAAGTTGACATACAACTGGCTAAACACACTAAGTTACTTTTGGCCATGGTGTTTTAATACAGCAATAGAAAGCAAACCAGTTTCAGATATGATCTAAAACTAAAATCAATTTACAGTAGCTACTTAAGAATAAGTTTAGCTAATGTCCATAGTTAAAAACTATAAAGATATTAAAAACATAATTAAATGGAAATTAACATTATTAAATATCCATATTACTCAGGGCAATCTATAGATTCAATGCCATCTTGATCAAAATTCCAATCACTTTTTTCACAGAAATAGAAAAAAAAGCTACGTAAAACCATGAAGACCACAGGTATCTAAAGCTTGAATAAAAATAACAAAGATAGGGGCATTTATTTCTTTACCACAAAGCTATATAATTAACAAAGATATGTACAGGCATGAAAACCAGCACATGGATCAATGGAATCAAATAAAAAACCAAGAATTAATTCTCAGATTTAATCTCTGGCCAAAACCCAGCCAAAACAACAAGTGGAGAAAAAGGCAGTCTTCAATGACTAGGGTTGGAAAGTGTGTGTATGCACATATAGAAGAATGAAGCTATATAATCATGACATAGCATATAAAAAGCCAGCTAGAATGACTCAGAGACCTAAGCATAAGCCCGGAACTGGAAAACGACTAGAAGGAACCAGCAGGGAAAGGTGTGATCTTTATCTAGGAATAGAGGTTCATGATTAGTTATCTTCCCACAGTACAAAGGGAGATAGAAACACCGGGGTTGTGTGGCACTGACAGATCCCTCCCCAGCAAAGGAAACTATCAACAGAGTGAATGGGCACAGTGCTGAATGGGAGGGAGAATTTGCAAACTATACTCCAGTGAGCAGTTACTATCCAAAAGGGAGCCAGCAAGAGAATGAGGGACTCCATGGTTTCTGTTGCTATGTTGGCTTGGGTTTTTGTCTGTGTGTATGGGGCAGGGGGAGGGACTTTTTGTTTCATTTTGCTTTGCTTTATTTTTTTTTTATCTTATTGGTGTTGATTTTCAATTTTTTTGTTTGTTTTGGAGAGAGGGAGAGGAAGGCATGGAAGGAATGGGGAGGCAGGGAGGGAATGGGGAGGCAGGGAGGGAATGGGGAGGCAGGGAGGGATGGATGGAGGGAGGGAGGGAGAGAGGGAGATGGGAGACATTGACTTCTGTTAGTCCTGGGTAGTCATTCTACAACATACACATATTTCAAAACACGTAACACATCTCAAACAGTATTTTTCAGTTGAATAACAAGAAAATAAATGAAGCAAACAATAGCAATATGTGTCACACATGATTTAGAATTGGAATCGTTTTGTTGTCAGGTTTAACAGACAAACTAAGCCAGATATGGTGGCCTGGGCCTTTAATGCCAGCACACTGGAAGCAGAGGAATTTGGATCTCCATGAGTTCAAGTTCATCTAGGTCTGAGTATCAGTTTCAGGGCAGAGCAAGGCATCATGGGCTCATAGCTAAGCACTGGGCACTTCTCTGTGCACATCTAGGGATGCCTCCAGCAATGCACAGCAGGGCCAGGATCAAAGCCAAGGTCAAAGTTGCCATACTTTCTCAGTCATTGGTTCCAAACCGAGAGCAGCTGCACAGTTTAGAGCTAGGATTCTTTTGAATGGGAAGAGACCTGAACTCGAGAGTTCAAACTGGATTCCATAAAAATCCCATCTCCCAACCCTACATGCCAAAGAGTTTTCCTTCTCAACGTTTGTGTTCTCCTTCAGAGAATAGTTTTGGGTTTCTTCCTCATGAGGATTCTGAGTCTTATTCACTCACAAATTCACCACGTCTTAGTCAGCAGCTGATGATGGGGCAGAGTCTGTGCAGTACAATGACTCCTGGGGGCTCACACCCATTGGGAGGGGTTCTCCCAGGGAACTGATGAGTCAGGGGTAAGACGCCACCTGAATTCTCATTCTTGGTTAAAAATACTGAGTATTTATATCCCCATCTTTTACAGAAATACTAAGCTCAAATCTGAAGTCTCACATTTCCGTTTTTGGAAGGGAAGAGAAATTAGGTTAACAATGAAGCAGGCTGAAAATTAGGTAGGAGGCGGAGGGATTCATTAATATTTGCAGCGAGGCAGAACTCATGCTTGCCAGGTTTACTTTCGAGATTGTACAGTTTTGTGGGAAGGAGAAATAAAAGGCAGAGAAAGCTCTTACTTTGAAGAAAGAAAACCAGCTGCCATTCCCTGGACAATATCTACGTTTCTCTAGAAGTAATTTTGCACAGTTGTTACAATCAGCTTTTATTTTTAGATATTGTAATCTGCACACAGAGTATTTCCCCTAACTATGAGAGAAGAGAATGCATATATTTTTATACTAATTAAGTAAATAAGTATATATTCGTCATCCATGGGTCAAATACTGCAGGGTGGATAAAGTTAGCAGGGTGGATAAAGATGCTGCGTGCCTGTGATCCCAGCACTCTGGAGGGGAAGGCAAGAGGACTGGGAAGGTCATCCTCGGCTATGTGGCAAAATCAGGGCCAGCCTGAGCTACATGAAATCCTGTCTCAAAACAGGAAACAGAAGCAAGGACGATGAAAATGAAAGTGTCAGTTACGGGATGAATCCAAAATTGTTAAGTCAGATTTCTTCAACAAAGAAAAAATATCGCATTGCTTTGAGTTATAAAACGATATGTTATTATAGTGAAAACAGACAATCTCAGGATACTGTCTGACAACTCTACTAATTAGATCTCAATTTCCTTATGTCAAGACTCAGAATTTTAAAACCACCGAGAAGAAAGAACCATCAACCACCTCAGATGACATTCATATTTCCATTGTCCTTAGGGAGGCCGATTGCTTAATGTTCCAAGGTTTCTTTCTTCTCTTACGTGACAAGATGCTGGACACTTTTTATGTTTTCAGTTCTGTGGATATTTTAAAAATTCTAACTCTCTCATGCTTACTGAAACCAAATGATGATGATGATGGTGACGATGATGGCGATGATGATGATAACAACAGGTTGAAGCCCTGATGTTAATGTATGAATCTAAAGTAAGGAATCTGGGGGATGAGTATTCATCCTTTAAAGGATTTATTTATTTTGTGTATGTGAGTACCCTGTTGCTCTCTTCAGATACCGTGCAACCATTGCTGAGAATTGAACTCAGGACCTCTGGAAGAGCAGTCAGTGCTTTTAACCGCTGAGCCATCTCTCCAGCTCCAAGTATTCATCTTTTGCATGTGTCTATTTGTACTCTTCAAATCTTTAACTCAATGCAAAGCTCACTTATGCCCATCCTTGGCAATGGCTGGGGAAGTTACTGGAGAGTAGGCACCTAGACAAAGGACAGGGAGTTGATTAGCAATCTGTTAGTTTCCATCTTACAACAATCCAACATCCATCAATCATCACACAGTTGTAGTGGTCAGAAGTGTTGGTGGGCTCCAGTAGGTTCTTGGCTCTGGGTCCTACATCACTACAATCATGATGTCAGATTGCTGTATTCTCATCCGGGGTCCAGCCAGGCAGAACCTGTCTTCATTCAGGTCATTGGCAAAGTCAAGTTCCTCGTGGGGTAGGAGTATGGCTCCTGTTTTCTTGTGGATTACTGTCCAGGATCTGTCTTAAGTTTTGAAGGACCACTCCCAGTTCCTTTTCCACGTGGCTCCTTCTGTTTCCAAAGGCAGCGACCCTCAAGCTTAAGTTGCTCTGAATTCTGCTTCTGCTCTGTTGGAAGAACACTTCTGCTTTCTAAGGGCTTGTGTGGTTCAACTACTATTAACCAGGTAACCTTCCTATTAATTTCTTCAAGGTCCACTAACTAGGAACCTTAATTGTATCTTCCAGATTCCTCTCTAAATGTATCAAAACATAAGCCTGGGTTCCATCAAAACAAGAGATCATGAACTCCATCTTGAATGAGCTTGCCGTGCTCTAAGAATAATAATTATCCCAGGGATTGTTTAGACCTGTGAGCTTTGGCCTTATAGGAGTAGGATTTAAAAGACAGAGTGCTAGCTGTTACTTGCATCTTGGGCTAAGTATAACTCCGTTCCAAAACTCTCCAACCTTAAGTGATGAAAGTTATTAGGGCCTGCGATTGCTAAGTAGTCATTCATTTTAAACAGCATATTATCGATGCAATGATATTATACAACAGCGGGGGAAGTTACTGGAGAGCAGGCACCTAGTCAAAGGACAGGGAGTTGAATAGCAATCTGTGTTAGTTTCCTAAAACATTACTACAAATGTAACATCCATCAATCATCACACAGTTGTAGTGGTCAGAAGTGTTGGTGGGCTCTAGTGGATTCTCAGCTCTGGTTGTCCAATGGAAACCAACATGTAATGTCTTATGAGAGACAAGTGACAGAGACACAGTCTGGCTGTGGCTCTGACTCTGACTCTGCTGATGGGTGCGTATCTACACTGAACACCTATGTTCTTTTGCCAGAGTCAGAGGACAATGTCGATGAAGTCACTCCTTCGGGCATTAGTAAACATGCCTTCCCATTATCGCTGCCTTTGCGTCAGCCACCTGATTGGATGGACTGCCTTCCTGTCAAACATGCTCTTCTTCACAGATTTCATGGGACAGGTAACGGATGCATATGCCCACACTCTTGTCTGGCCTGTGCAATAGATATAGCAAAGAGTGCCCTCAAGAAGCTGGTTTACAGTTACAGTTCAAGAAGTAGGCTGCTACACGCTGTGAAACGAAATATCGTGCACTACTCAATCAAATACAATAAATAAATGTAATCAAATTCAACGAATAGACAAGAGTAGGTTTGAGAGCTGCAGAGCCGTGGCAAGCTTCATTAAAAGCTTGCAACCCGGTCTTGAAGGGTGAGTTTCAGAGATAAGAGAGAATCCTAAGTGGAAACAGGAATGGCATGTGCTGAGGTGAGCTGGAAGGCTGTTAGCTGTGCCAGAGAATGGTACTGCATCATCTGGGGCCAGGTGTTATCTTGACAGGGGGGCCATTAACATCACTCCAGAGAAGTGTTATTCATGTTTGATGCGTGAAGTGAGAATTTTGGTTTCTTTCAAAAGCACAGAAATGTTATGGGAATGTGTTTTTGTCTTAATCCCAGGTGTGGGACATGGAGCTGCTTCAGACTGTCTGCAGCAGCTGTCTGTAATTTGCCTTGTGCTCCAGCAGGGCTGTGGTTTTTTTTTGCCAGCTACAGATAGTTCCTGCAAATTTAGAATTCCAGGGGTTCTTGTATGGGTAAATAAATGCTAGAGCCCTGAGAGGGGCTGTAGTCGCTGCTGCTGGTGGTTGCTGGTTGCTGGTTACTGGTTGTCATTATTGTGACTTGTCAAGTGGCCATGCACAAAGAGAGAAGAAAAAGAAACTGAATATCCCAATAGAGAAGATTAAACTTGCCCTAAGGAACTCAATGCTCGTAAAGATATCAACACCCCTTTCCCCTTTAGCCTTCATTCTTTCTCTCCTACCTAGTGTAGGTGGGTTGGAAGGGTGGAATAGGGGTGGAGAAGGGTGGTAGAAAAAGGACCCGTAAAGTAGCCAAAGGTCTTGCTACAGATGCAGACACTGTACTTGATGAAGGCCCTTGATGGAGGTATGCTAGATGAAAGGAGAGTGCTAGTGCTGTCTGCTTGAACTCTGGCCGCTAGGAAGTGCCCCCTCCCCACAAGGGTAGACAAGCATTTGAAGAGCTGCCCACCTCACTGCACTAGTTACAAAATCACTGGAAACTCTCTTTCAGATTGTATACCATGGGGATCCCTACGGTGCACACAACTCCACGGAGTTTCTCATCTATGAAAGAGGAGTTGAGGTCGGATGTTGGGGCTTGTGCATCAACTCTGTGTTTTCTTCAGTTTATTCATGTAAGTGTTCTTCTCCCAAGGCTGTCTTCAAATGGCTAGCAGCAGGATCCAGATTTTATATCCCACAATCTATTTCCTTCTCTTTAAAAGATTGGATTTTGATCATTTTAAGGGAACAAGGAAAAACACTTTCAAGAGGATCACAGGAAGTGTCTTTTTTCAGACTCAATCCTAGGAGTCATTCCCCTTGAATTGTGCTTGTAACCAGCGGAATTCTGGGAAACTTGTTAGAAAAGAAAAGGAAATTTTGTGAATAAGATAGTAAAATGTTGGACGGATAAGATGTGGAGCCCAGAAGCTTCCTGGTCTGCTGGATGGAGCAGGACCATTTCATAGGTGTCTTGTAGATTTCATAGATGATTTGACCAATTTGTAGATGCTCCCCCGTTCTTCCCACAGCTACCTTAAATTGTGCTTCTGTTGCGATATTATTCAAGTATTCCTCCTACTTCTCCACCCACCATTGGCAGAAGTCACCATTTACCTCCCCTCAGAGCATATTGCTACTCTTTCTCAGTTCAGCACACAGCATCAGGTGAAGATCTAGCATCTCCAGCTACCTAGAGTGCCACAGGGCAACCTGGATGCCCTGGTGGGAAATAGCCCTAGAAAACTTCATCTGCACTGCAGTCGAGATATAGCCGTCTAGCCGTTACTACAATAACTCGGTATTGTGATAGAGCTGACCTCCTTTTCCTGTGCTAGCATTCATGCCTAAAATTTAACCCCGTAATTTCTTCCTACCACGAAGACAGCACTACTGAGGTTTGTGGCCAACTCGGGTGTCATGGGAAGCAGAAGCAAGGGAATTTAGTTCTTGAAGAGGTGAATTGACATCTCCTCATGAATGAGGCACTTTTCACCAGACTTTCAACCTTTCTACAGTTGATAGAGATGTGTCCAAATCTCTCTTTTTCTTTCCTTACCTCTCACTGGCTTACCTACACACCTGGATAAGAGCTGTGCATTGATATCTTTTGAGCAGCAAGACGCCTTAGACTCGGTGCTCTGCACATGCATAAATATGAAACAAGCAAGCTTGTCAAGGATTATTACGAGTTTGACCTAGCTCTGCACTGCTCCAACCTTAGCACTCGAGGCACAGAATGCACTTCAAAAGGGAAGCAACGTGGTCTGCTTGTCGTTTCTACAGCTTGTCTCCTATCCAGTGACCCGAGACAGTGTGTTGCTTCATAAATGATCCATTCACAATAGAGATTTTATTCCTTATCTGTGATGTGTAAGCCCAATGGCTAATTCCAGTGGCTAAGCAACCTTTAATCTCAATGAGCACATCTCAAGCATGCGCCATTTATTCTCTGGCTCACATGATCCAATAGACTAAAGAAGAGGAGATAATTCTTTCCTTATAATTTGTATGTATAAATATATGCTAAGAGGAGAAGTAAGGTCAAAGTTAACTGTCTTTGTCCTTCCCTGAAGTCAGTAAAATAGCAGTAACCACACTAACTGGGGATCATCTATATGCCAAAATTGGGCTGGGTGATTTTTTTCATAGGCTTTGCCACATTTGATTCTGACTAACAGCCTCCACTAAAAAAAACTATATTTTATTCCTACTTTTTAGGTAAGGAGGCTGAGATGATAAACAATTAAGAGACTTGTCTCTGTGGAGAAGTTTATGATAGGGCGGTGTGGGATCCCCTTCACAGATCTTGTAGGATTGACAAGATAGGCAAATGTCTACAGAGAACCTCGGATCTTTTTTACCTGGACAGACTGCCTTCATGTTAGGGCTAAGAAACTAATAGTGACTTAGATTGTTCTGAGAAGCTTGGCTATTTTAATATCTCTAACTTAACTTTGGGTCGTGGGATCAGGATAAGCATACACTGTCCATCGGGTACTCTTGGGTCTGACCACTCTCATCAGAATGAACCTGACTCTTCTGTGTCATTCATCCCTGGTCCCATCACCAAGGGTCTCTTTTCTGCCTCTCCTTTTTATATTCTTTTGATATCTGGCTGGCTACTAAACAGTACGTTGTTCTTCTCTATGGACAGTAGAGTCAGCAAGGCAACTTCATGCTGTCTTTTATGCAAAGGATTTAAAACTGATCCCCAAAGCCAGCTGTTTCTGGCACACAGATAAGGAAGTATTTTGTTTCTGACTCAGTATCAAAGGAAGTCGTCTAAAAAGGAAAGTGCATCTTCAAAAGAAAGGATTATCTGAAGTTATTAGATATTGTGCGGCACTGCCAGCTGTAATTTTCCCCCCTTTATTCTCTCTACAGACTTTCAGAAAGCTATGGTCTCCTACATTGGATTAAAAGGCCTTTATTTCATGGGATATTTGCTCTTTGGCCTGGGAACAGGATTCATAGGACTCTTTCCAAATGTGTACTCTACTCTGGTCCTCTGTTCTATGTTTGGTGTAATGTCCAGCACATTGTACACTGTGCCCTTTAACCTCATTGCTGAGTACCACCGTGAAGAGGAGAAAGAGGTGGGTGACAAAGGGAATTTACCTCAAGGATAAGGGAAGGAAGGAAGGAAGGAAGGAAGGCAGAAGGATGCTTAAACAAGTATAACCATGCAAACATGACTACAAAGCTAGGAGAGTTCTCTCTTTGCTGTGAATCCCTATGCACCTTTTGAATTTTAGGACAATGATAGTGACCCCAAATATCTGATTAAAGTAGGTAGGCTCACTGATGATGAGAAATGAGTCCTTGATCAGACTGAGACAAAGAGGCCCTATGTCTTTTGCAACCACTCTAAGGAGCTTTCAACATCGCAGCATTTCTAGATGCCCACAGTGATGCTACCCCTGATCTAAGGTACAGAGAAGCATGGTGGCATTTCTTGCGGTTACAGTCTGGAACGGTGACTTAACCCTTACCATGCTTCCTGGATAGAGGTGCTGTCCACTTATGACTTGGGATTCAGACCAAGATAGGACCTTAAGTGGTCCTCATGAATGTATTTGAGGAGTACCACCAAAATAGTCACTCAATCATTGAGGAGGGTTGTGTGTGTGTGTGTGTGTCAGAGAGAGAAACTATTCCAAGGCATTTTGAAGAGTTCAAAGCAGAAAGAGAAAAACAAAAAAACCCAAACTGTACATGGCCTAGGAGGCTAAGGAGGGAGGAGAAAAAAAATCAAAGAATAGCAAGAAAGAGGGGGGGAGGGAGGGAATGATAGAGGGAGAAAGAGAGGGGGGATAGGGAGGGTAGAGGGTTATAAGGAGGATGAGTAGTTTGGGGTAGAGGCAGGTGTGTGTGTGTGTGAGCTTTGAGATATATATATATATATCAAAGGAGTAGAGGGAATGATCACCAGACAGTAGCTGTTCTTCTGAGTCAGGGACAGGGGCAACACTCACTATACAAGGCCAATGGTGAAGGAAATATGAAGGGATATGTACTGTGCTCAGCACAGGGCCTACTTATTAGCTCACAGGAGTCCAAATAGGACAGTTAGTGTTACTGTTGTCCTGGGGACAGTGACAGCAATACCTGCACCTACGTGTGTGCTAATGACAAAATAAGGTCCTAACTGCAAAACTGCCCTGCCAACACCTAGTCTGTAAGAGATACCAAATGGCAATTCGAACCAACTGGGGCCAAAGATTAACTATTAACCAAGTGTTAGCATATTAACAGAATAGTCACACCGTGGAAGGGGTTGAACTTTGCTTCTTCCATGTTTAAAACAACTTCAGCATCCTTCTGAAAATGTTTGCCTTTTTAACACCAGGGAAGAAAAAAAGATTTGGACTGATGCTTTTTTGAGTTTCTGCAACATTGTATTTATTTACTTCTTACAAAGAGAATTCCGACTATATTAATGTTTAAGCATGCATTCATTAAAGGTGGAGGAAGAGGCCTCCTGGCAACACAAGGGAAACAGCATCAGTGGAGTTCCCTGAGTCCCTTGGTTAGGAATTAGCAAACTGTAGCCTGCTGGTCAAAGGTAGCCTGCTGCTTGCTTTTCAACAGTTTATAAGATAAGAATCCCTTTTAAGTTTGCAAAAGATTGAAAAGAAGTTTAAAGAAGGATGCTGTTTTGGGATGCCTAAAAATAACATGAAACCCATTATCAGTGTGCTTAAGACTGCATGGAAATGCAGTTTGTTCTTTCACAAAGGCTTTCTGGAGCTGTGAGAGCAGAGGCAAATAATTACAACCAAGATCCTACGAAGCCCAGAGGTAGTTACCACCGGGCTCCTGGCCCTGTGCGCTAGTGCCCTGTAGACCAATGGTTGTTTCTGTGCTTCCCTTGTAGAAGGGGCAGGAAGCGCCAGGAGGCCCTGACAACCAGGGGAGAGGCAAAGGCGTGGACTGCGCTGCTCTCACCTGCATGGTACAGCTGGCTCAGATCTTGGTTGGAGGTGGCCTGGGCTTCCTGGTCAACATGGCTGGGAGTGTCGTCGTCGTGGTGATCACAGCGTCTGCGGTGTCCCTGATAGGCTGTTGCTTTGTGGCGCTCTTCGTAAGATATGTAGATTAGGTTCATAAAAAGACACCCACCAAACCTCAGACAAAAGAAGCCCATGGCAAGAAACCGCTCTTTTCTCGGACTCTTCGGTGTTGTTGGGGACTGTATGCCTCATGCTGGCACTGCGCCTTGCACATACATGTGGGGAAGGTGTGGTGGGATTGCCCGCTCCCCTGCATCTTCCTTACTGCCCCGCAATGCAGGATGAGAGAGTCAAGTTCTGCTTCTCAAGAGAATTTCAAGCCTCCATCATGTCTTAGGAACAAATGCATCTTACCTGTAATGCTTATAAATAATTTTTAAAAGTCAATTCATATACCACTGGGAAATCACACATTTCATCAAATTCAGAAGCACTTAAAACATGACCGAGTGTTTCTTTTATCGTGTTGATTTATTCAGATTTAATTTGCTCATAATTAATTCCCGTCTAATGTATGACATTCTGAACAAGCCTGCGTTGGAGGTCTCATTCCGAAAGCACAGCAACTTAAAAGTGTTCATTCATTTCACTGATGCAGTAAAAATCTTTTTCTTGAGTCGGTACCTTCACTTCATGCTCTGAAATTGACAATTTCAAGAAGCGATTCTGGGGTTTCTCCTACGATATTCTATCTCACTCCCAATAGAGCACATTTGCTTTAATTAAAACCTTCAGCGGGCTCCCATGTGGGAATTTTTACCAGCCTGAAGAGACTGTACTGAACCCATGCTGAGAGACCACATCACTTAATAACAAAACCAGCAGTGGGCTTTGGAGCCTGGCTGTGTTTTGAACCTCTGTTTGGTACTCAGAGGCGAAGTATTTAGCATCCTGAACCATGCATGCTTGTGTGTACGCTAGTATGAGGAATTCCATTCTCAGAGCATCGAGACCGTGAGTTTACAATGCTTGTGAAGTGCTTCCCCTTACCGCAAAGTCTTAGCCTTCCTCGATACAGCAATTTTGACCATGGACGCTACAGCTGATCTTCACTCTTACATGAGGGAACCAGAGCAAAGCTCCATTAGGTGCCTCACTGAAGCCACACAAGTCATATGTGGCAAAGCTGGGCTTTCAATCCAGGGCTTTGGCTCTACTGCTTCCCGTGGAGGGCAAGCATAGGCTGGCGGCCTACGTGCTCAGGGCTCAATGAATGTCATGGTCATTGCTGGCAAACCCCATCACCAGCCCTCTCTCCTTAGGTTTTCTGCAGCCTTGGTTAAGTGCCATCTGTATGACTCCAGATGTGCCTGAGCCATGCAGAAAGGAAATTTGTCCATGTGCCTTCAGATGTAAAAGATAAAGCTATGGGTTTCCACTCTCATCCTAGAGTCTGGTAGAGTTTCTCCTGGTGGGTTTCTAACTGACCAAATCTTTTCCTGGTTGGGAATTGGAGAAAGCAAGTGAGCGGCCTGCCTCTCTCAGTGTGGTTATTCGGGAGTTGGAATATTGCTTTTGTTTGCCCTGTGTACTATAGAATGAATGTGCTCTGTCAGGTCACTTTGCATTAGCACTCTGGAGAGAGGGAGCCATGCTTTCTCTGTGTCCCCCTTTATTCAGTTGTCATGTGTGTAAAGGGCACAGGGTCACCCCCAATGCTTCCAGAGATCAGAGCCATGGGATTCATGGTCTGGCCCAAGGCTCAATCACTCTTTTTACCTCACTCTGTAACAGAGGGCACATGATAGCCACTGTATCCTTACACATGCTAACACTTGCAGTGTTAGTGCACCAGGGGCCACCTATACTCCTCCACCCACCACAGTCGCCGCAACAGCCACTCCCAGTCTCCCCTCACATCCAAGGGCACATAGACTCATTAGTATGCTTTGTCTGCCTCTGGAAGATGAACTCAATAGAGACCTGTGAAAGTATTTCAAACTGCCTCAAGGAATGCTTCCATGGGGGGAATTCCGGGGTCTAGAGTATGGTCTGAGGGCATTTCATTTCATGCACAGTGAGGCCTGCTTAGTGGGATGGGAGCTGACCACAGACTTCTAGTGATGAACTGTGGGCCATGGACACTGACTGCCTGTGTGTGAAGGCAGTGTTGTCCCCAGCCTGGCTTCCCCACTGGTAAGTAATGGTGTGACTCACTGGTGGGTGGATCCTGAGAGGAGACACAGAGCAAGATAGGAAACGTTGTGGGAATGGAGACCTCAGGTGTCGAGTGAGCACTAGAACATTCTCTCAGGAGACAGGCGTCAGTAGACAGCTTGTTTAATTGGGAGAGGGAAGAACGAAGGCTATTTAAACCTTTGGAGCATGGGTAGGAGCTATTGGGGTGAATGAACAGCATTGATTAGGGCCAAGGTGTGGGTGGGTGGGTGGGGAATGTCTCACTTGCATAAGGATGAACTCCAGCTGGTGCTGGACACTACCTTATAAGGGAAAAGAAAGTTTAACCTGGCTACCAGCTATGTGACCTCCTCTGGTGAGGCAAAGGTAGGGGGCACAGGGCTCCCTGGCCCTACGGGACAGCACTGAAAGTCACCAGTCTTGGATCATTAGCCACCATGTGTCATGCTTGCTTGCCTCACCCCCTCTCTTTGTGCTCTCCAATAGCTGCCGGGTCTCTGCACATTTTCTCCTTTTGGCTACAGTCTGGAAATCTACCTTGCTGCTGCAGTTCTTCCAAGGTCTCCCTTCTATTTGTATTCGAAGAGCTCACTCTCCACTGCTGCTCTGTTACCACAGCTGAACAAAGCAGACGCCTGGAACAGTCTTGTGTCCCTGGCCAATTTTATTGCATGCACAATAGTTGCATTATTATTATTATATTAATTAGTATTATTATAATTAGCATTCCTTCTAGGCTTCACCCCACAGTTACCTGGCAACAAACAGGTGTGCCGGACTCACTATAAAAGGGTCTGCTCGCCCCCTCCTCACTCTCCTACTCTCTTACTCTCTTCCCTCTCTGTCCCTTCTCTTCCCATTCCTCTCCCCCTCTCTTTCTAAGAGTTCCTGGCCAGCTTCTACTCTCTCTGTCTCTGTCTCTGTCTCTGTCTCTGTCTCTGTCTCTGTCTCTGCCTCTGTCTCTGCCTTTCTTTGCCTCTACTCCCTCTTCAACTCTTCCCCACTCCGTGCCCTAAATAAAGTCTATTCCATATTATATCCATCATATGGCTGGTACCTCAGGGGAAGGGATGCTTCAGCATGGGCCCTCAGAGGCACCCCCTCCACCTTACCATACCAGGCGTCCACCAAACATATTCCTGGTTCTTTCTTTCTTATAAAATACAGCAAGGTGATGGGGACTCATGCTAAAGTTACTGCTGCTATTCATCACCTCCTCACTCTCCCTCATCACTAGGGGACATACAGCTTTCTTTTTTTCTTTCTCTTTCTTTTTTTTTTTAATATTTATTTATTTCATGTGAGTACACTATAGCTGTCTTCAGACACTCCAGAAGAGGGCATCAGATCTTATTACAGATCGTTGTGAGCCACCATATGGTTGCTGGGAATTGAACTCAGGACTTCTGGCAGAGCAGCCAGTGCTCTTAACCACTGAGCCACCTCTCCAGCCCCAATATACAGCTTTCTTGTCAGATGCTAGGGACCTCAGGCTTCTCTGCCCATCAGCTCCTTCTCTTCAGATCCCAGTTTCCCAGGGATGTTGGGAATCCAAGAGTGCTGCTGTTTCAGTCATCAGTGTTCACGATGTCTGGCTGTCTCTCTTTTCCCACATGAGTACCACTTACTTGCTGCCCTTCAATCAGGTCTCCTTGCATTCCATTACTATGCTGATCGAAAAATAAAATAATCTCGTCTTCTTAGAGGGGGCCATATACAAAGTCACCAACACTGTCCTAGTTTTGATCCCTCCCATCACGATCTGTGCTGAACTGAGAATTTGACAGACTGGAAATGGGATCATGCAAAGCAACTGCTCTGAACTCCGGAGCACGAGACAGCGATGGATGAGCAAGGTGTCAGAGGTCCTGTGTCAGCCAGCTCCCAGTGAGATGAGAGAAACAGACCACACCATCTCTCCTGCTGCCCTACTCATACCCTGTAAGGCTTAGGCAGAGCCCCGAGAATGCCACACAATTCTTAAGTATAACTTCAAGGACTGTTTCAGTGTTTGAACTCTTGGGATAGAATAAAAGAATTACAGCCAACCATTGCACTGAGGTCGAGACCCCTATGGAAGAGTTAGAGGAAGGACTGAAGGAGCTGAGGGGATGGCAATCCCAGAGGAAGAACAACGCTGTCGACTAACCCAGACCCCTCAGAGCTCCCAAAGGCTAAGCCATCAACCAAAGATCATACATGGGGCTGGCCCTGGTACAGGTGTAGCAGAGGACTGCCTTGTCTGGCCTCAATGGGAGAGGATGGGCTTAATCCTGAAGAGACTTGATGCCCCAGGGAAGGGGGATGCTGGTGGGGTTGAGGTGGGGATGGGTGGGAGAACACCCTCTCAGAAGCAAAGGGGAGGGGAGATGGGGTGAAGACCTCAGGGAATGGGGACCAGGAAGGGGGGCAACATACGGAATGTAAAATAAATAAAACAATTAAAAAATGTAGATTAGCTGGGAATATGTCCTACAGCTGAGGGCCATCCTACTTGGACCTTAAAGGAATTAAGCATAGTCTTGATTAATCAGCCCCAGGGCATGGCCTTTATTATAGGTAATCAAATATCATTGCTTCAGGGTAGAGGGAAGGCTGACACAAGAAGAAACAAATACAACAATATCCATGCACACGGTTGCTTTGCAGCATTTGGTAGAGTACGGAGCTGAGGTAAGGGGCTATAGCAATCTCTATCCCTCTGACTTGTCTCTGTCTCTCTTATCTCTCTGTCTCTCTCTGTCTCTCTGTCTCTCTCTGTCTCTCTCTGTCTCTCTCTGTCTCTCTCTCTGTCTCTCTCTCTCTCTCTCTCTCTCTCTCTCTCTCACACACACACACACACATGCACACAAATACTTTACCCATTGAATTCAATTCTATTAAAGGTTGAATAAGCGGACATAATTCAATTCTTAAAAACCTTTAACAGCTTATGGAAACCCAAATTTGCATTTTCTATAGTAAATGAAATTCACTCTGGTAAAACCAAAACCAAAAACAAAACCCACAACCACTAACACAAGTTTAGCCTTAAGACAAATAAAATTAATGTAGAGGTGAAAACACTTTCAGTAGAAATCCGGGGATCTCCTGAGGGGTGAGGGGAAGGCACACTGCTGGCTTGCTGCTTCCCTAATCCACCTCTTTCTCCTTCCCTCTCCGCCATCAGCATCTTTGCCAGAACTGCCTCCATATTCCGTCGGCCCATCCTAAACACTGCTTTGACTAAGATCTGGTCCCTCGGCAGAACCGTTTTTTTCCTGGGTTTACATGAGTAGCCTCACCATGACACCCAAATCATTGCTCTCTGCATTGTCTTGCTTGAGTCTCTGGCTGTTTGTCCTAACTATAAAGTCTTAACTGTGACTGGCTTATACCCTATCCACAGGCTCACAGAGGGGCTGCCCGCCACCCCCTGTTGTTCTGTCTTTGAGTAGACAGAATCCATAGTTATTTTCTCCCCCCACCCCCGTGGTGTTCTTTGGATTCTTTTTTTGGATTTGGACAAAGTGATTCCCTTTTGCATGAAGATCTGACCACAGCGCAGTATCTTTCTGTAATACTCATAACAGAAGCACACATGTCAGCAACCCTTCTTAAAAGTCCTGATTCTGAGCTGCCTAAAAACAGTGTTACTTGTCAAAATTGGAATAGTAACTGACTAATCTCCCAGGAATCGTCTAATACCAATCAATGTTGCACATAGACATAGCACTGTCTGTTTCCTCTTATGTTGACCCTTTTATTTATTTTGTATATTGGAGCATGTCCTAGTTAGGGTTTCTTTTCCTGTGACAAAACACTAGAGCCAAAAGGCAAGTTCATGAAGAAAGGGCTTATTTGGCTTGCACGTCTACATTATAGTTCATCACTGAAGGGAGCCAGAATGGGAACAGGGAAGAAACGTGAAGGTAGGAGCTGATGTAGAAGCCATGGAAGAGTGGTGCTTACTGGCTTGCTCCCCCATGGGTTTCTCAGCTTGCTTTGCTATAGAACCTAGGACCACTAGACAGGGGAACCCCCCCACCTGCTTGGGTCTTCTCCAGTCAATCCCTAATTTAAAAAATGCCCTACAGCTGGGTTTTATGGAGGTATTTTCTCAATTGAGATCTCCCCCTTCCAGATAACTTTTAGCTTTTGTCATAGTGACATACAACTATCCAACTATGAGCATTAGGGGCTCACAGTCCACCCTTTGTTGTTCTGGTTGCTAGCCAATACCAATACCAATATCACCATAGGGCAATGGGAGGACTAATGTTGCTACTTTAAAACAATACCTCAGGACTTGCTTTGATTTATTTATTTATTTATTTATTTATTTATTATTTGCTTTTTGTGGGAAGGTATCTGAGTGTAACTACTATATGGCAGAAAGCATGGCTTTGATGGCAGGCGTGTAGACTCCATATCCCAAGCTTTAACTCTCATATGTAACAGTGCAATTTTGACAAAATTATCAACCAATCCCATAGTTCAGAAGGTCATTTGAGCAGCAAGGCTTCTCTAATGGTCCCTTATGGTATTAAAGTGACCACACTGCAATTGGAGGTACCTACTTCACCAGCCTCTTTACCCCAGACTAAGCCAAATAGAACTGTAGTCTCTCTATTGATCCTGAATGATCAATATTATTATTCTCAATTATTTTCTCAATTATTGAGGAATGGTGAGGTTAATATTGATCTCTGTCCTCAGAACAGTCTCAAGAAGAGACTCTGAGAAGATCTTAAGATCTCAGACTGTTCCTAGAACTGAGCTGTCACGAGGAGTGGCCTCACTCTGCAGAGACAGCCCTGCAGCTGTCCTGCATATTCAGATGAGTAAAATATTCAAGCCCCTGGAACTTGGTTAGGGTAGTCTACTCAAGTTCTGACTCTCACCTTCTTTTGTTAGTTACAGGAGCAATACCTTTACTCATAAGATTCTGGCGATGCCCTTGAGAACAGAAATCTTCCCCTTAGGAGAGATTTGACTTAAATCCTCCTTCCCACTTTGAAAGAGCAATCTTCGGCTTCTAGAGAACAACTAGACAGCATCTCCTGCGCTTCTAACATCATTGAACCATCTCTCTATCTGCCAATCCAGTTTATCATCCCAGTCAGCTCGGTTCCCAAAGAGTAAGGAGGGGGGGCTCCTAATGTTCCCACACCCCCAGCAGAGCTTTTCCGGATGCTTGCTGGTTCACCTCCAACAATAGACCAGAGCGCCAGGTCTCCAGACTGCCCTCAAGACATTCCGGATAACTAGGCTTCCGGAGACACTTATGCAGTCCCCCTGTTCCTTCAGGGTCTCTCTGTTTCGTACCCTCTAATCACAGTGCTCTCTTTGGCACCTCATGCCACTGCCTAAAGACTCCCGGTGACATCTCTGCTCAGATGCGTGGTATGGCGAGGAGGAGATCAGTCTCAGCTCGTGCACATTAGCCCTGTCGAGGGTGATAAAGGATACCGGGGTTTAACTTCTCATTCTTTCCCAGATGGTTACAGCAAGTTAGATGCTTGCTTGGGACACTCCCAGGTCAAAGAGCTTAGGAAAGGCTATATGAGCACCAACTCCTACACAACTCAATCCCTCTGCTTCTCTGATCCTTCCCCAGCTTCTGGGTGTCCCAGTGTTCAGCGCGCACGTGCAGAAATGGGGCTTGGGATAGAAGGCATGGAGTGGGAACTAGGAGGCAAGGCTGCTTGCTCTATCTGGTCCCAGGTATTCCTTCCTTAATGTGATTTCTGCAGGGACAGTCCTCCTCTGGCGCCGTCACAGTGCTCTTCCCCACATCCCTTTCCCAGGAATTTCTCCATTCTCACCCCTTCAGCCTCCAAACTGTTCTCCCTTCCCTCTCCTTTTCCTTGAAAGACCTTGAGCCTTGGCAGGTCTCAGTAGGCAGAGCTACTAGGGAGCAGGTCGTAGCGACCCCCGCTGTAGACCACCACACCGGGTGGATAGTAGATCAGGTCAGGTTCGGCAGCAGCATTAAGCGGCGCCAGGGCCTGCAGCCCGTGATCTTCAGGTTCTGGCTTGGTGGTGGCGGTGAAAGGGCGCATGTTGGTGAGCGAAGGCGAGGCTATCCGCCACAGCAGGTTCTTGAGCGCCTTGCGGAACTCGCGGCGCACTAAGCAGTAGAGGATCGGGTTGAGGCAGCTGTTGGAGTGCGCCAGGCACACGCTGACTGGGAACGCGTACACTTGGCACTGAAAGTACTCCTGGCTGAAGGGCACGGCGTTGAACTTGATGAGGATGCTCCAGGTGGTAAGCGCCTGGTTGGGCAGCCAACACAGGAAGAAGGAGAGGACGACGATGGTCACCGACTTGGTGACCTTGGAGCGTCTCCTAGCGCTGGCTGTACTCAGGCCTCCCCCAGGCGCTGCTGCTGCTCCTACTGCATCTGTTGTCCCAACTACGCGACGGTCGGAGATGAAGCGCACAAGCAACAGGTAACACAGACTGATGATGCTCAGCGGCAGCAGGAAGCCCAGCAGCACCTTCTGCAGGTGGTACAAACCCAGCCAGAACTGCCTGTCCCAGCCCAGTAGCTTGTCTGGAAAGTGCATGAGGCAGAGCTCCTCACCCAACACCCTGATGGTGGTGGAAAAAATGGCATTGGGCAGCGAGGCCAGCGCAGCCGAAGCCCAGATCAACCCACACAGCACCTTGGCTGAAAAACAGCAGCTCTCCCTCAAGCTCTGGCCGCAGCAGTCGCCACGGCCACGCCCTCGGGTCCGATGGCTCTTGAGAGCCGAGGCCACCGAGTGGTAGCGCGCCACGCTCATAGCAGTGAGGAAGAAGACGCTGGCGTACATGTTCATGGATGTCACCATGGACACGATCTTACACATGGCCTTGCCGAAGGGCCACTTGAAGTCTAGTGCGTTCTCCACAGCCCAAAAGGGCAGAGTGAGCACGAACTGAAAGTCAGTCAGTGCCAGGTTAGTGACAAAGAGGTTGATGGAGGATTTGCGCCAGCCTTGCTTGCTCTTCATCAGGTAGAGAACCAGCAGGTTGCCGGCCAGTCCCAGGGCACAAACCACCCAGTAAACCGCGCTGATGAGGATCCGTACCCTGGCCTCAGTGTCTGTGCTCTCTGCCCCGCCGCCACCCGGAGGATGCCCAGGCGCCGCACCGTCTGGCAACTCTAGCCCCAGCTCCCACCACAGATCCTGAAGCTGCAGCGACGCATTGCCGCTGGCGTTGGCCACTTCCAGCAAGTCTGGGGTCAGAGCGAAGAATTCTGAGAGCTCATCACCCGCAGCTGCTTTCCTCACGGTGGCCGCGGGGGTTGCAGAAGCCACCTGCATGCTCAGGTGCGCCTTAGTCACGTTCTGCAAGCCGACTACCGAGAGTCAGCGCTTGCTCCGGGTGTGGTACCCAGGCGGGCGCGCAAAGCAGGTGCCTGAGCTTTCTATGTAGACGCTCAAAAGGGCTCCTGGAAACTGGATGCTGAGCCGCGTTGGCGCCCAGAACCGCCTTGGGCGCAGGGGTTGGCTGCACTCAGCATCAGTTCTTGGTGGGTTTAGAAGAGAGGATAGTTCTAGGCAAGTGGCTGGGGATCAAGGTTCCTCCTGGTGAGAACTGAGTCTCCAGCTACCTACTCTAAGACTGAGTCATACCCCTCTGCTTTCCTGCTGTCACTTAGATGCAGTCCCCTACTCAGGAGCACGGCTCTCCCAGTACCTTTGTTGGCTTCTGAGGTTGCCCGGAGGAGTTTCTCTCCTTCTAGAGGAAAACAGATCGTGGACATCTGTGTCTCGCTCTGACTGCCTGAAGGCTGATTCACGCCATCACTTCCTGGAGCTCCGTTGGTGTTTTCTGTGTGTCCGATATTGTCAACCCCCAGTGAGTTGCCAGCGTTTGATGAGTTACATTGGCACCCACCTCTGCTGAGAGCCCCGAAGAGCTTGCATAATCTCCGTGCGAGAAGATGGGGGTGCTTTCCGAAGTGCTGAACCCCGCGCGCCACGCAGGGAGAGGCAGAGTCTACTGGCAACTAACTCCCCTTTGTTCCAAGTTGCAGAAGGAGTGGTCTTAGTCTTTTATTTTCTCGGTGTCTGGAGTGAGTCTGAGTCTGCTTTCTTCCTTTCTTATTTTTATTAGGACGAGGTTTTTTTTTCTCCTTTCTCCCCACCTTAACACAATAGTTTGTTTCTCCCACTTACACAATAGTAACACCCTTTGTTCTTTAAATCAAATAACCAATCTTTTCCTAGTACTCAAACTGAAGCCCCATCTCCCCTCTAATTAGCTGAACACTTACCTGGTGTCAGATTGGCAGAATTCTAAGGGTTGATGTTTGCCTGGAATTGAGTATATTTTAAGAACTGAAGCTACAGGGGGCCGTGGGGAGGGGGAGACGTGTTACGTCTCAACTTTGCAGTTTATTTAGATGCCAGGTTAGTTGCTCTTAGAAGGACTTAAGGAAGCTGAAGTGTTTTCTTGACAGAAGAACTAACCTGAAAAACAAGTATGCTAAGCATGCAGTAATTGCCCTCACTTCTGGGATAATACTTGACTTTACTAACAGTAATTGGGGATATACGGACAGATGGAGCGAAAGAGATAAAGACTTGTAATCAGTCAAAGGAACAATAAAAGAGAAAAGAGGTCCTCGGCAACCTTAAACAGTCTTAATTCCAAAGTGGACTTTAAAAGGGCACTTCGCTGCAGACGCTGCATTTCTCGATTTTACCAATAGAGGTCGCAAGAGCTTCAGTAAAAAAAAAAATCAACTGGCCTTCGATCAGTTTTAATATGTTGAAGTTCTCTGCCCTGGTAATTCTGTGCTTCTGTGGACCCCTCCTTGCATCCTGGCTTTATAGCCTCGCCTTCAAGCGCACGTTCTCACTTTAAAAAAGCGTTTTCTTCCTCTGCCAATTTCTTTCTTTTTTATTGTATTTCAAGGGCTACTGAAAACCAAGGAAACCTGTGGTGATACGGAAAGTCCTATGCAGTAAAGGTCTTAGTCTGCTCACTCATCTAACAAATACTTACTTAGCCTCGCTTTGTTAGGTGTTATTCCATGACTAGAAGACTTTATGGTAAGTACAATCTGTAGAGTTCACACTCAGATGGGTGATACAAATAGTTAAGAGTTGTGTGATTGTAATATAAGTAGAAAAACAAAGCAAAATGAATCATAAACCATGTCTAATGAAGTTTGAACTTCCTGAGACTGTCAGGAGGCAGACACTGAGACAGACACTGAGCATAGGGGCTGCTGATATTATTAAGAAGAGAGTCCTATTGACTTCTGGCCACTAAAGAAATGAAGCCAAGGGGATTAGATAGAGCTCAGAAATACTGACGAGTGCTCTGCTCTTTGGAGGTCTGTGGTATAGGCTGAGAGATTCACTTAGCTAACTGCCAAAGCAAAAGAATGAAGTCATGAGTTTGGCCCTCTGGGGTCTTTGGTGTGTGTCTCTCATCTGAGAAGTCATTTTAGTCTAAAGTATAATTTCCAGGTTTTGGAAACATTGACATTCTGACTCAGGTGACCATCACTCTTGACCTGTCTCCACTAGATATTAGTAACGGTTTTCTCTCCTGCCGTGTATTCCAAAATGTCTCTGTAAATGGCAAGGTGTTGCCTGTAGCAAACACTCCCCTTTCTTGTATTTTTAAGAATCTATGATCTAAAGGCAGTGTCAGGGGAGCGGTGCACTGGAGGATGTGGGAAATCCTTTGTGGTCTCATTCCCATTTCTAGGAAAATAATCCAAAAGGCATTGCCTTTAGGCAGGAGTTAAAAGTATGTGTACAGAAGTGGCATAGTATACTGTCTTAGGCTAGGTGCACGCCCCTCTCATCATTGATGCAGTGCATCTTCCCAACTACAGAGCCTTGACCCTCCTCGATGCTCCTCAGTTAAACTACAGTGGAGCTGATGATACTGCTAAGAGCATTATGTCTGATTGTTGCTCAAAGGGGGAGATTTTCCTAGGGAGTCAGAAGCTAAGACTCCTGGCCTCCATCTGTAGTGAGGTAAGTTGATCTCCTGGTTCTGAATTCTGCCTCCATCATGTGCTGAGGGATGTTTCAGGTCACCCAGGGGCTGTAACCGTAGCTATGGGATACCCTGCTGCTAGTGTTACACAGGCATCTTAGAGTGAGGAGGGTCCCAAAGGCCAGTAAGTGTTTGTATCTTTACAGCCTGATTCTTACACACCTCCCAGTGATGCTCCAGATGACACTCCTCAAACGGGCACTCCAAGTCTTAGAGGTTGTGCAGAGGTCTAAGGCTCTCAGGCTTAGGAATGAGTAAGCTTGGGGCTGACCCTGAGCCGTCAGATAACAAGTCCATTCCACAGTCACGTGATCTGTCTAGCCTCACGAGCCCTGTGTAAGGAAGTAACTGGCACTCCAGAATAGCCTGAGATAGTTGCTGGCCATGCAACATCAAAATTACTGGGGTGGGGGGGAGCTTGTTCGAATTCATTTTCCAGACTTTTTTCACATCCCACACCATCTTCAGAGATTCTGGTTCTCAAAAGGGTTGAAAAGGAGCCTGGAGATCTACAATTAGAACATTCTGCCAGGAGACTCTAATTTTTTTTTCTAAGTTTGAGCCTCTGTACTAATTTCCATGTAAACTCTAAACCTCTAGGTAAATAATTTTGAATTCTTGGGAACAATGGCCTCCAGTGATACTTCACTATACACGTGACTTGAGTAACGATACAGGGGCCATGGAGAAGATTGGCTGCTTTCTCCTACAGTTCAAATCCTTGTTGATCTGAAGGGGCACTGCTGCAGAGGTGCTGGGAGCACTAGCTCTCTCAGGATTCAGCCTGAACCCTCAGGAATGGCTGCTCGTCAGTGGCCCTCTCACTGAATGTTGTCAAAGCACCGGCCAGCACAGCTAGAAAGATCTTCATTGCTTAGTCTACTCTTCCAAGTGCATCCCAGATAATGTGTAAGATTTTTTTTTTTTGACTAAGTGTATGACGAAAGGGCAAATTCCCTTTCCACATAAACTCATTGTCAGAGAAAACGAGACTCTGGACCATTTATCTGCAAAGCGCTGACCCCGTTTTGCTCCGATGGTGTATGCATACAAACATGAGGGAGAAAAGCCTGTCAGGGTGACATAAGCCATCAGGTGTGCTGTTAAAAATGACACCACATCATGTCGTTGATTGCCTTATGGATCCCTCCTGGAGAGTTGAACCATATGTAATTTGTTGATATTGTTCAAGAATATAAACGTTGTGGAAAAAGGAGAAGAAAGGGTGCCCCTTTTCAGCAGCTTGATTTTAAGTCAGCCATGGTGCACTCCAACTTCCCATCCATTACTTGGACTGTCAAGGTTTATCACTGTGGGAGTTCAGATATCAAACTGTGTTTCTTGGCTGGCACTGCCATTGTTAAAGATGTCCTTGCAAATGTTTCCTCTCTTTGTCCACGTCAGATATTTTCGGTCTTACTCATACTTCAAGCTTAGGCAAAAATGCTACCATTTTGAGAAAGGTTGCCTAATTCTCTGAAAAAAAGAGGCACCCTTCCCACCTCCTCAGTGCTTCTTTTCAGGCACACACTCCACACAACAGATTCTGTAGCTTTTTCTCTGTATTTTTTTTTCCTGCTGGGAAGGTGTGTGTTATGATCACCCTTGAAGCTCATAACCACACAACATGTTTTTTATAAAAGAAAGATTTAACATTAATGATTTAAACCTCCAAGTTAAGATACTGGGGGGAAAAGAATCAATAAATTACCTCCAGGAGGTAGAACCAGAAATGTGCATGCAGAGCCTCGGTAGGATTAGACATTGACTTTCTTGCTACTAGGTCATAGAGAGATAGGTAGAAAGGTCTCAAGAGAGGGTCGGAGTGTCTGGGGACAGGGCTACTTGGGATCCTGAGAAAGAGGCTAACTAATAGGAATATAGATAAATATACATACAGATATGCACATGCACACACACACACACACACACACACACACACACACACACACACACACTTCAAGTTTGTATGTGCCGCCTGAGCACACAGGGTCAGTTCAACACAAATGTGGACCATCACGGTGTTGTGCATTCTCTGGTCAATACAACATGGCCACCTTTGAGCTACAGGAATAGTGACTCCGTAGTCATTCACCCCACGTCGAAGCAACTCCTCTCCCTTTCTTTGTCTGCCACACGCTCTCTTTGCTCAGGCAGGCCTTCCTTGACTATTCCTCTTGACGGGACCACAGAGTCTCTCTCTTAAAGATATTTTAAAATCATTTTCAGCTTTGAATTTCATTTGAAAGTTACATGCATGTATGTGATAAATTTCTGCTCACCTTCCTCTCCATTTCCTTCTGCCATGCCTGCTCCTCACCCACTGATGCTTTTCTTCCCGCGTTCCTACTCTCATGCCCCCCACCCCCACGGAGTTGAACTGCAATTACTTGCATGAGCGTGACTTATCCGAGGCTGCTCCACTAGAGAGGGCTGTGAGCTCTGATAACCATTAACTCTCTGAAGTCCTCCAGTGGGCATTGGAGGGTGTCTTGGATTCCTTCCCTATGCAGGATGAAGTGGTGATAGACCCGGTCGTAAGCAGATAGCCACATCTCAGACCACAGTGTCCAGGAGACACTCTTTCCCATTATTTTTCTCCATCTTCTGGCTCTTCCATTTTCTCTGCCCATCTTCCTTGACGTCCAATGGGCCTTCGAGGGGTTGGTAGAGATGTCTCATTTAGGGTTGAGCACTCCAGAGTCATGTGTTCCCAACAGTTTGCCCTAGGATTTGTCTTGAAGATTCAACTCATACATTAGTTGGTTTTTGGAAGACTTTGTAATTCCCTGTGTTCCCTAAAGAGAATCGGTCACTCTTTCTATGTCTTCATAGGACTTTGTCTGGACATCTACCATTGTGCTTATTACTCACTTAAGCACATCAATAAACTCTTCTAAACTGGGTGTATCTTGAGCACTGTAGTCATCTCTAATCCACTTTTGTATCCTCAGCTCTTGACATAGTGCCTGGACGATGGTTATGTGGAGCTTGAACCCACAAATGAGTCATTCATTCCAGTTTGTTTTCCTGACCACTAACGTCCAGTAACAATAGGAAAGCAATTTCCAGTTAAAATACCTCGCAGTAATAAGGAAGTTCTGTTTCAAATACTTTCCCAGGTCTCCTCATCACGCCTTGCGCAGCATGACAACTGTCATTTTCAATGCATAGGAAGCTAGTATTGCATTGCACAGGGTTGGTCTCATTAGACTTCTTATATTCAGGCAAAGAATCAGGGCTTCCAGTGAAAGAACTAATGAGGACTTGTTTCAGCCGAAGATAAGGAAACTGGTCTTCATTACTTCCACAACATTCTGAAGACAGAATAAAATGTCAATCTGACTATTGTTCTAAATCAGTTATATCTGGCTTAATGAACCTGCTGAATTTTCATGTACAGCATATAGGTGTGTGCACGAGCATCCAAAGGGTGTGTGTGTGTGTGTGTGAAGCATAACAAGGTGTACAACTGAAGGTCAGAGGACAACCTTATTAGTTAATTAAAGATTACTTTATGTGTATGAATGTTTTGCTAGCTTGTAAGTCTTTGCACCATGCACAACCCTTGAGCCAGCAGAGGCCAGAATGGAGTGTTGAATCCCCCAGAACTGGAACTGGAGAAGTTTGTAGCTTCCACGGATCTGGTTCCTCTGAAAGAGCGGTTGGATGTTCTTTCTTTCAGGCAGAGGCATTTTTCAAGCCTCAGAAAAGATTTTTCTTTTTACATCTTTATGTGGGTTCCAGGGATTTAAGCTCAGGTCTCCAGGCTTGGATTGGCAAAGCACCTTCCCTGACCCCTCGGTTCTTTTTAACGATTCAATAGTTACTCAAGGTTACCACTTCTTTGCCAGGTTTCAAGTAAGCGTACCTCCTACCAAATTTCTTCTACCACACATCTCTATACTCTTATAAATACAAGAACCATATGACTTGTTCCAAAAGCTGGATGAATCCAGCCAGCCTCTACCATATTCAACTGAGGAAAATGAAATAAAGTTTGATTAGATGCGGCTGGCTGGCCAGTTGGAATCAGAGAGTATGAAGCCAGAGAGGAGTCAGAGGTCTACGGACAAACAGGACATTTATGAGGACAGGTCACTTATAGATTCTATTACAGGCGCATGTTTAGAACTGATGTGGTCGACATAGCACCTGATTCCAGCACATCTGAAAGCTTCCTCTTATCCCCTTAGTGATCTATCCCTCCTGTTGGCCTGCTCACTCTGGTGAGCTTCTGTCATCGTAGTTTCTTTCTCCTAGAAGGGTCTCCCAGTGCAATCTCACATTATACATCATGGGTATTTATATGTGAGGGGGCAAGGGTCTGGCTTCTTTGCTCTGAGTAATGTTATCTGTGCTGTCAAGTGTAGTTTATCTTTTTTATTGCTGGGGATTACTCTAAAAGACGGGTATAACGTTTATTTATGCATTCCGTTACTGACAGATTTTGATTATTGTCTAGTTGAGGCTATCATCGAAGATACTGCTGGAGGTGATGGTGCTTAGAGCTTTGGGTGGATACACAATTGCTTTCGGTTGTATTGGGCTAATGCTAAAGAGTGGAATGGATTAAGCCATGGTAGGTGGATAGTTACAATTTTAAGAAACTGGTAAGCTGTTCCTATTATGTTGAAATTTTGGTATCCCTCCAAATTGTAAGTTGAAATCCTAAATCGGATGTTGCCAGGAGGTGAGGCCTTTGGAAGCTCAACCTTCACAAAGGGAATGAAGAGACCTTAGAACCTGGCTCCTTATGGAAGGAAATAGAGACTGACATCATCAAGTAAGCTGGAAAGCAGTCCCTCAGCAGACAGTGACTCTGCCGAGATCCTGATCTGACGTGTTTCAGCCTCCAGTATGATGAGGAAGCTTTCTGTTGGTTATGTAATAGGTTGGTAGTGTTTCCTTCTTGTTCAGGATTTTAGAAATATTGCTCCGTTGTCTTCTGGCTAACTTTGCTTGGGATGAAAAGTTTGTCCCATTCTGTTCTTTGTTCACGTGTAAAATGCTTTACCTTATTTTTCTAGTTCCAGGCTAGATTTCCCATTTCTTGTTTGTTTTGAGCATTTGGGTTGTGTGATGTGGCCTTGGGTAGTTTATATATTTCTGTGTTTGAAATTTATTGAACATCTTGTATATGAAGGTTTTAGTCTTTTTCAGATTTGACAACATGTTGGCTTACAATTTTTAATAGTTTGCGTACCCCCTCAATTCTTTTGCTCCCTTACTCTCTATAATTTATATAAATGAAACATTGAGAACAAACATAATTTATATTGTGTACTGTGTTATATGTAATGTGTAATATGTACTATACAATATATAATACGCAATATATAATACACAATATGTAATGTGTAATATATAGTATATAGTATAAGTATACAGTTTATAGTATATAGTAATATAATATATATGATCTATTATATACAATATAATACATTTATGTAATATAAACTTTTTTCTTGTTTCATTTTAAATTTTTTATGTATTCAAGTTCACTGATATGGTGTTCTGCAGTGTCTAATCTACTAACAACTCTATGACATGACAGTGTTTTCTTCATTTCTAGATGTTCAACTTGGTTTTTTCATGTCTTACAGGTCTTTCCTTGCCAAGCCTAAACTTCCTTTGCCTTTTTCTAAATAATGTTGTCACTTGACTCTCAAAATATCCTCTGTTATGAGTAATTATCTTCACAATCTCATTTTGGGGTCGGCTTCCTCCTCATTCACTTGCTTCTTTGTAGTAATATTTTTTAATTGGATGATACATATGGTAAACTTTACCTTAGTGGAGAATGGCTCTTTTGGTATTCTTTTATTTTTTTAATTATTTATTTATTTATTTATTTATTTATTTTGTTTTTTTTTTTCCTTTTTTTTTAATTAGGTATTTTCCTCATTTACATTTTCAATGCTATCCCAAAGGTCCCCCATACCCACCCCCCAATCCCCTACCCACCCACTCCCCCTTTTTGGCCCTGGCGTTCCCCTGTACTGGGGCATACAAAGTTTGCAAGTCCAATGGGCCTCTCTTTGCAGTGATGGCCAACTAGGCCATCTTTTGATACATGTGCAGCTAAAGACAAGAGCTCCCGGGTACTGGTTAGTTCATATTGTTGTTCCACCTATAGGGTTGCAGTTCCCTATAGCTCCTTGGGTAATTTCTCTAGCTCCTCCATTAGGGGCCGTGTGACCCATCCAATAGCTGACTGTGATCATCCACTTCTGTGTTTGCTAGGCCCCGGCAAAGTCTCACAAGAGAGAGCTATAACTGGGTCCTTTCAGCGAAATCTTGCTAGTGTATGCAATGGTGTCAGCATTTGGAAGCTGATTATGGGATGGATCCCTGCATATGGCAGTCACTAGATGGTCCATCCTTTCGTCACAGCTCCAAATTTTGTCTCTGTAACTCCTTCTATGGGTGTTTTGTTCCCATTTCTAAGAAAGGGTAAAGTGTTCACACTTTGGTCTTCGTTCTTCTTGAATTTCATGCGTTTGGCAAGTTGTATCTTATATCTTGGGTATCCTAAGTTTCTGGGCTATTATCCACTTATCAGTGAGTACATATTTTGAGAGTTCCTTTGTGATTGGGTTACTTCACTCAGGATGATACCCTCCAGGTCCATCCATTTGCCTAGGAATTTCATAAATTCATTTTTTTAATAGCTGAGAAGTATTCCATTGTGTAAATGTACCACATTTTCTGTATCCATTCCTCTGTTGAGGGGCATCTGGGTTCTTTCCAGCTTCTGGCTATTATAAAAGAGGCTGCTATGAACATAGTGGAGCATGTGTTCTTCTTACCGGTTGGGACATCTTCTGGATATATGCCCAGGAGAGGTATTGCGGGGTCCTCCGGTAGTACTATGTCCAATTTTCTGAGGAACCGCCAGACTGATTTCCAGAGTGGTTGTACAAGCTTGCAATCCCACCAACAATGGAGGAGTGTTCCCCTTTCTCCACATCCTCGCCAACATCTGCTGTCACCTGAGTTTTTGATCTTAGCCATTCTGACTGGAGTGAAGTGGAATCTCAGGGTTGTTTTGATTTGCATTGTCCTGATGATTAAGGATGTTGAACATTTTTTCAGGTGTTTCTCTGCCATTCGGTATTCCTCAGGTGAGAATTCTTTGTTCAGCTCTGAGCCCCATTTTTTAATGGGGTTATTTGATTTTCTGGAGTCCACCTTCTTGAGTTCTTTATATATATTGGATATTAGTCCCCTATCCGATTTGGGATAGGTAAAGATCCTTTCCCAATCTGTTGGTGGCCTTTTTGTCTTATTGACGGTGTCTTTTGCTTTGCAGAAGCTTTGCAATTTTATGAGGTCCCATTTATCGATTCTTGATCTTATAGCACAAGCCATTGCTGTTCTATTCAGGAATTTTTCCCCTGTACCCATATCTTCGAGGCTTTTCCCTACTTTCTCCTCTATAAGTTTCAGTGTCTCTGGTTTTATGTGGAGTTGCTTAATCCACTTAGATTTGACCTTAGTACAAGGAGATAGAAATGGATCAATTTGCATTCTTCTACATGATAACTGCCAGTTGTGCCAGCACCATTTGTTGAAAATGCTGTCTTTTTTCCACTGGATGGTTTTAGCTCCCTTGTCAAAGATCAAGTGACCATAGGTGTGTGGGTTCATCTCTGGGTCTTCAATTCTGTTCCATTGGTCTACTTGTCTGTCACTATACCAGTACCATGCAGTTTTGATTACAATTGCTCTGTAGTACAGTTTTAGGTCTGGCATGGTGATTCCACCAGAGGTTCTTTTATCCTTGAGAAGAGTTTTTGCTATCCTCAGTTTTTTGTTATTCCAGATGAATCTGCCGATTGCCCTTTCTAATTCGTTGAAGAATTGAGTTGGAATTTTGATGGGGATTGCATTGAATATGTATATTGCTTTTGGCAAGATAGCCATTTTTACTATATTGATCCTGCCAATCCATGAGCATGGGAGATCTTTCCATCTTCTGAGATCTTCTTTAATTTCTTTCTTTAGAGACTTGAAGTTCTTATCATACAGATCTTTCACTTCCTTCATTAGAGTCACGCCAAGGTATTTTATATTATTTGTGACTATTGAGAAGGGTGTTGTTTCCCTAATTTCTTTCTCAGCCTGTTTATCCTTTGTATACAGAAAGGCCATTGACTTGTGTGAGTTAATTTTATATCCAGCTACTTTATTGAAGCTGTTTATCAGGCTTAGCAGTTCTCTGGTGGAATTTTTAGGGTCACTTATATATACTATCATATCATCTGCAAAAAGTGATATTTTGACTTCCTCCTTTCCAATTTGTATCCCCTTGATCTCCTTTTGTTGTCTAATTGCTCTGGCTAGGACTTCAAGTACAATGTTGAATAGGTAGGGCAAGAGTGGACAGCCTTGTCTAGTCCCTGATTTTAGTGGGATTGCTTCCAGCTTCTCACCATTTACTTTGATGTTGGCTATTGGTTTGCTGTAGATTGCTTTTATCATGTTTAGGTATGGGCCTTGAATTCCTGATCTTTCCAAGACTTTTATCATGAATGGGTGTTGGATTTTGTCAAATGCTTTCTCAGCATCTAACGAGATGATCATGTGGTTTTTGCCTTTGAGTTTGTTTATATACTAAATTACATTGATGGATTTCCGTATATTAAACCATCCCTGCATCCCTGGGATGAAACCTACTTGGTCAGGATGGATGATTTTTTTGATGTGTTCTTGGATTCGGTTAGCAAGAACTTTATTGAGGATTTTTGCATCGATATTCATAAGGGAAATTGGTCTGAAGTTCTCTATCTTTGTTGGGTCTTTTTGTGGTTTAGGTATCAGAGTAATTGTGGCTTCATAGAATGAGTTGGGTAGAGTACCTTCCGTTTCTATTTTGTGGAATAGTTTGTGAAGAACTGGAATTAGGTCTTCTTTGAAGGTCTGATAGAACTCTGCATTAAACCCATCTGGTCCTGGGCTATTTTTGGCTGGGAGACTATTAATAACTGCTTCTATTTCTTTAGGTGATATGGGACTGTTTAGATGGTCAACTTGATCCTGATTCAACTTTGGTACCTGGTATCTGTCCAGAAATTTGTCCATTTCGTCCAGGTTTTCCAGTTTTGTTGAGTATAACCTTTTGTAGAAGGATCTGATGGTGTTTTGGATTTCTTCAGGATCTGTTGTTATGTCTCCCTTTTCATTTCTGATTTTGTTAATTAGGATTTTGTCCCTGTTCCCTCTAGTGAGTCTAGCTAAGGGTTTATCTATCTTGTTGATTTTCTCAAAGAACCAACTCCTCATTTGGTTAATTCTTTGAATAGTTCTTCTTGTTTCCACTTGGTTGATTTCACCCCTGAGTTTGATTATTTCCTGCCTTCTACTCCTCTTGGGTGAATTTGCTTCCTTTTCTTCTAGACCTTTTAGGTGTGTTGTCAAGCTGCTAATGTGTGCTCTCTTTAGTTTCTTTTTGGAGGCACTCAGAGCTATGAGTTTTCCTCTTAGGAATGCTTTCATTGTGTCCCATAAGTTTGGGTATGTTGTGGCTTCATTTTCATTGAACTCCAAAAAGTCCTTAATTTCTTTCTTTATTCCTTCCTTGACCAAGGTATCATTGAGAAGAGTGTTGTTCAGTTTCCACGTGAATGTTGGCTTTCTATTATTTATTTTGTTATTGAAGATCAGCCTTAGTCCATGGTGATCTGATAGGATGCATGGGACAATTTCAATATTTTTGTATGTGTTGAGGCTTGCTTTGTGACCAATTATGTGGTCAATTTTAGAGAAGATACCATGAGGTGCTGAGAAGAAGGTATATCCTTTTGTTTTAGGATAAAATGTTCTGTAGATATCTGTTTAGTCCATTTGTTTCATCACTTCTGTTAGTTTCACTGTGTCCCTGTTTAGTTTCTGTTTCCATGATCTGTCCATTGGTGAAAGTGGTGTGCTGAAGTCTCCCACTATTATTGTGTGAGGTGCAATGTGTGCTTTGAGCTTTACTAAAGTTTCTTTAATGAATGTGGCTGCCATGTATTTGGAGCATAGATATTCAGAATTGAGAGTTCCTCTTGGAGAATTTTACCTTTGATGAGTATGAAGTGCCCCTCCTTGTCTTTTTTGATGACTTTGGGTTGGAAGTCAATCTTATCAGATATTAGGATGGCTACTCCAGCTTGTTTCTTCAGACCATTTGCTTGGAAAATTGTTTTCCAGCCTTTCATTCTGAGGTAGTGTCTATCTTTTTCTCTGAGATGAGTTTCCTGTAAGCAGCAAAATGTTGGGTCTTGTTTGTGTAGCCAGTTTGTTAGTCTATGTCTTTTTATTGGGGAGTTGAGACCATTGATATTAAGAGATATTAAGGAAAAGTAATTGTTGCTTCCTGCTATTTTTGTTGTTAAAGTTGGCATTCTGTTCTTGTGGCTGTCTTCTTTTAGTTTTGTTGAGGGATTATCTTCTTGTTTTTTCTAGGGCGTGGTTCCTGTCCTTGTATTGGTTTTTTTCTGTTATTATCCTTTGAAGGGCTGGATTCGTGGAGAGATAATGGGTGAATTTAGTTTTGTCGTGGAATACTTTGGTTTCTCCATCTATGGTAATTGAGAGTTTGGCTGGGTATAGTAGCCTGGGCTGGAATTTGTGTTCTCTTAGTGTCTGTATAACATCTGTCCAGGCTCTTCTGGCTTTCATAGTCTCTGGTGAAAAATCTGGTGTAATTCTGATAGGCTTGCCTTTATATGTTACTTGACCTTTTTCCCTTACTGCTTTTAGTATTCTATCTTTATTTAGTGCATTTGATGTTCTGATTATTATGTGTCGGGAGGAATTTCTTTTCTGGTCCAGTCTATTTGGAGTTCTGTAGGCTTCTTGTATGTTCATGGGCATCTCTTTCTTTAGATTTGGGAAGTTTTCTTCAATAATTTTGTTGACGATGTTTACTGGTCCTTTGAGTTGAATATCTTCATTCTCATCCACTCCTATTATGCGTAGGTTTGGTCTTCTCATTGTGTCCTGGATTTCCTGGATGTTTTGAGTTAGGATCTTTTTGCATTTTCCATTTTCTTTGATTGTTGTGCCGATGTTCTCTATGGAATCTTCTGCACCTGAGATTCTCTCTTCCATCTCTTGTATTCTGTTGCTGACGCTGGCATCTATGGTTCCAGATTTCTTTCCTAGGGTTTCTATCTCCAGCGTTGCCTCACTTTGGGTTTTCTTTATTGTGTCTACTTCCCTTTTTAGGTCTAGTATGGTTTTGTTCATTTCCATCACCTGTTTGGATGTGTTTTCCTGTTTTTCTATAAGGACTTCTACCTGTTTGGTTGTGTTTTCCTGTTTTTCTTTAAGGACTTGTAACTCTTTAGCAGTGTTCTCCTGTATTTCTTTAAGTGAGTTATTAAATTCCTTCTTTATGTCCTCTACCATCATCAGGAGATATGCTTTTAAATCCAGGTCTACCTTTTCAGGTGTGTTAGGGTGCCCTGGACTGGGTGAAGTGGGCGTTCTGGGTTCTGATGATGGTGAGTGGTCCTGGTTTCTGTTAGTAGGATTCTTACGTTTACCTTTTGCCATCTGGCAATCTCTGGAGTTAGTTGTTATAGTTGTCTTTGTTTAGAGATTGTTCCTCTGTTGATTTTGTTACCCTCTATCAGCAGACGTGGGAGACTAGCTCTCTCCTCTGAGTTTCAGTGGTCAGACCAGTCTCTGCAGGCAAGCTCTCCTCTTTCAGGGAAGGTGCACAGTTATCTGGTATTTGGACCTCCTCCTGGCTGAAGATGAAGGCCCAAAACAGGATCTTTCCCAGAAGCTGTGTTGCTTTGGTCAGGAAGGTGGCCGGTTTTCTGGAGCCGAAGATGGAGCCGCCTCAGAAGCTCTGTGGCTCTCGCCTGTCCCAGAAACAGCTGGCCTCTGTATTCCACACCCTCACCCGTGCAGCCTGCCCTCCTCGGAGTCCCGGAGCCAAGCAGGCTCCCGCCGGGGCCTGAGGCACAAACCTCTCGGGCCGGGTGGACCCCTGTGCTCTCACCAGGAAGGTGGCCGGTTGTCTGGAGCAGAAGATTGGTATTCTTTTAATATTCCTTTTTTTGATTCTTTGCTCATTTTATTCATGCATATAAGGAATTCTAGTCATGTGCTGTAGAGATGGCTCAGTGGTTAAGAGCACTGGTTGCTCTTCCAGAGGTCTTGAGTTTGATTCCCAGCAACCACATGGTGGCTCGCAACCATCTGTAATAAGATCCAATGCTGTCTTTTGGTGTGTCTGAAGACAGTTACATTGTACTCATAAAATAAATAATATTTTTAGAAGGAATTCTAGTCATTTCACCCCAATATCTTTTATAATACCCTTCCCTCACCTTCTCCCCAACAATTTCTCTTCCTATTTTTAGTGTCTATGTGTGTGTCCCACTGAATTTAATTATGATTGTTTGCATGATCATGTGGTTACAAGTTAGTAACTTATAGTTCACTCTTTTGATCACTTGCTTTTTGGTTGTATGAGACCAGATCAAATTTTACCCTCCTCCCAGGGCAATATCTGTCTGATACTGTGGACATTACAAAGTGTTTTCCAATTTGATCAGGGGAAAGCAAGCTATTCCCAGCTACACGTCACTGCTGGCACTGTTAATCTGAACATTTTGTTTCTTGTCTTGCTTTAGGGAATTTTAATACGCGCATAGAATTATTAGGTTTCAGTAAAAGGAATTGAGAAGAATCACATTCTAGAACTCTCTACCTGCAGCTCCCTTTTCTCCTGGCAGGTTCCTTCTCTCCTGCAGCCTTTTGTGTATACCACTAGCCACTGTGGCCAGCTCCAGCTCTTGACTGCTCTCTCAGTGACAGATCAGTGAAGCATCTGAAGTTCAGGCACTCAACTGCATTTGCAAGTTGCAATCTAGAAAGTTTCTCTTGACAGTAACCTAGGCAACCATAGCCCTCATTTCATTTCTTAACCTAATGTCACTATCTGCTTTGTCTTGTTTACATAGGAAGGCCAAACTGTATTGTTGTTCCTCTGTCAAGGTTCAAGATACATATCCTCTTTGTAGATATTTATACACCATCCAAACAAGGTTGGGGAACGTGTTCACAATATCTCCATCAAGCCATGTATCTTCAGCAATCTTAGTAAGAAACATCTGGTGTTCTTAGTGAGAAAGATTGCTGAAGTACTTTAAATTGGGGCTGTCGTGTGAGATTTTGACAACATATTATCTAGTCTTCTTAAGATTAATGCTCAGTTTTAAGAGTGTACATAATATATACCAGTACTCACAATGAAACACTGTGACATAAATACTAAACACCACCCAACCTCTGAGGAAACATGGGTGGACTTGTGACGGGTCTCAGTTTCCAAACCTCACTAGTGAAGAGACAACTCTTGATTTCTCCCTTTTGCTTGTATTCTGAGGTTGCATGTCAGACCGGGTGGAAAAAGGACACTATGGTGGCCCTTTGAATAGTCCACTGCTCCATATACTGATTGAGTACATATTACATATAGTACATGTGTGTATGTGTAAGTACACATACATACTTATGTGACCAGCTACTTTTGCTTTCAGTCAATCTCTAAAGGAGACTCTTTATTTCTCTAGGCAAAGGAAGAAGAAAAGAGTCTAATATCACCGTGTCTTCCAAGGTCAGGTGGGGGTTAGAAGAGGAACCCATTTTTTTCTTTTTCTTTTCTTTTTTTCTCTTTTTTCTTTATTTTAGCAAAAGAGTGTGTCCGTGGGCCTCAATTTTCTCATACTGTTCCTTGCTAAGTTATCCATCCACATACCCATCCTCTGATCAAATATTCAGCAGACTCATCTCTGAGTGATATGCAGAAATGAATAAAACATGCTGTCTACACCCACTGCCTATAATCAGTGAGAAACCAATCAAAACCACCTAATTAACATGAATCAGCTCAGCTGCCCACTTTCTAACTCACGATCAAGCGAGGTAGCAAGACCTCCCCACCTCTTACATACTAATCTGGGTATTCCGTTGACATATCCTTTGCTCCTGATTTTCTCACACTCAGTTTCAAAGGCACCACAAGTCTATTCATAGAAAGAACAGCCCTCTCCCCTTTAAAGATGAGTCACGCCACACTAATCTGATCATAGGCACAGCTTTACTCTAGGAAACCATAGCTGAATCAATACAACTCTTTGATCCAGAGGCCTCTCAGGTGACCCAGTCCAGATTTTATGTGGCAGGAAAACAAATAATTGATAGTTGAGTGAGTGTTATCTGCAAGAGACAGGGTGCTATGACACAACAAAGGAGGTCCCCGGCTGCCCTGGAGGCCATCGATTGGGCTTCAAGATGGATAAAGATGTTAGCTCTTGGCCCTCCACAGTCGTCTCATGGGCTTCGTGAAAGGATGCTGGCTTTCTGTGCTGTGAAAAAAAAAAAAATCAAAGTGCCACAAATGCTTGTCTCGTGGCCATGGAGATGAATCACAGTGCTCTCCAGTAGTGTGGGCAAACAATGTTGAAATTCATCAAAAAAACATAAAGAAATCTTTAGTCTTAATCTGGGGTTATCTACAAGGTTTACTTTTCACTATTCTATTCAGAGAGGGAAAATACTGTTTATGGAAATTTATTCATCTCAGGACTTGTGGCAGGCGCTTTTACAGTTTCAGGGGAAGATCTCCAACACATATCAGTAGCACCAATGTCTCTGCCGTTTGGCCCCATTTTCTATCCTGTCTATATTTAGTGATAAGGAGAATCGGTTGACTAATTTGTGATACAGCCATACAATAGACTGCAACTTGGGAATTAGAAAGAACAATCGAAACAGCACAGCATCTATGCATCTTACAGAGAATGACCAGTGATATGAGACAAATAAAACTCAGAACTTACGAGTAATGCATTCATACAGAATTCTGCAAACGTGCCAGAAAGTAGCTGTTAGTGACAGGAAGCAGGACAGTAGCTGCCTGAAGTTAGGAATGATTTCACTGGAATCAGGAGGAAACATCTTCCAAAGAAGCCATCTAGGAAAGGAGCTGGCTTGATACATATGGTTATTATTACTTGAGCCTCATTAATGTTGTGATCACGGCCTCACAGGTCTATACATGTATTTTCAACACATATAAACTTGTGTACTTTAGGGTTAGCGTTTCTTAGGCTGACAATTTACCCCAATCATATTACTTGCAAAGTGGATACTTACTAAACTTATTATTGCTGCCTATGCTTTCAAGTTTCTTGGGGGATACAATTAACATTCTGTTCTCAGGGATCCCAGGGGCATACCAAAATCCAGTAATACCAGGACGTGACTCTCTAGGACCAGGACAAGATGTTCTGATACTTAGCTGGTTTCTCTCCTGAGGACTCTGCTCACAATCCCATGCCACTCTGAGGCTTCTGGTCCAGTGTGATGTGTTGAGAGAACATGAAAAGTGTAGCAAAGAAAGGCTGAGACCTTCTTGGCACATCCCTCTCATCCTACATTCGACCCCTCTGTGATGACTTCTCATCTGGTTGGATTTCGGGGACACTGACTGTGCTCAGGGACACTGACTGTGCTGCATTTACTGGTGGGTGGACTTACTGTTTCTTAACTGGGAAAAAAAATCTGGTGTAGTTTCCATTTTTGTCAGTCATGTTTGTGGGTCTTGAGAGGCAGGCCTCTTCCATTCTGCTTACCTGTTGGAGCTGGTGAGTTGTCTACATTCTTAGAAACTCCTCTCACTCTTGACGAGGGTACATTAATTCCCTACCTATCTCATTGGCCTCCCTATCTCAACTGCAGTCTTCTTTACCATTCGTTTTTATTTCTCAACATTTTAAATGAGAACAAAGTCATGCAATTTGAGGAAAGGGGATGTACCCGGAGGTAATCACATTAGGCAAATTAAAGCAATTGTAGAAAGACAATATTGTATGTTTCTTTTTTTATTATTTGTGGTTCTCTAGAATATGATGGTAAACATGTTAAACATCATATACATATACACATACACATACATGTAAAAAAGCTTGAAAAGGTAAGTTAGAAAATAAGAAAGAACCTCTGGGTTCAGTCATTATGTGTCCTCATTCTCTGCTAGCTCCTCTATGCCAGAAATTTCGCTAATATTCATGAGTACTATTATTACCCACATTCCCATTATGAATTCCAAATATGTTCCTCAAATCTAGAACTTCCTCTGAAAATCATTGTGAACATCTACCATCCCAGCTGATGTTTCTTTTCAGGCTTCCTAGACTTACCTTGAATCTCTTTTGTTTCCCTTTCCACGGAACATCTCACACCTCCCCGTCTTTCCCATCTCCATTACTGATAACTCTAAACCTAACAATCACCAATGACTTCTTGGTCACCTGTGAGTTCTTGGTCACCATGACTTCTTTGTTTCCTTCTGGCACATATCCACTTCTATCAAAACTCCATTCTTAACTAAGTAGCCAAAGAGATCCCTTTAAATGTTAAGTCAGTTGTCGTCAACCCCTGTTATATCTCTCTCAGTGGTTTTCAAGCTCGCTCAAGGTAAACACCAAGGTCTCCGTGACCCTCTCTTCTGTTACCTCTCTGCCCAAGCTCTCTAGCCACACGAGACTGCTGCTTTTCCTTGTACTATCCAAGCTCCTCCCTACATTCATGTTACTGTTTCCTCAGCCTCAGATCCCTATTTAACTCAGATTATTCTTTCCTTTAGGTTTCTGCTAATATCTTATTAGAGAGGACATTCTTGTCCCTCTTAGGTAAAATGCAAACATGTTCTCTCAATCATTTTTTGTCCTATAATATTTAGCCTGCTTATTGGTGTCCACTGGCTGTTACTACTGTTGTACACATTATATATTTGTTTATTCTTTATCCTTCTGCCTTGCACATCCCCAAACTAGGGCATATGTAAGCATGATTTAAAAGTCTCTGCTTTATTTATTGATGTATTCTTGATGTTTGGACACAGTGAGTAGTAAATAAAATGCAAAAAATGAATAAAACTGTTTTGCTATGATAATAGCACTCAGAACTCCCTACACACTTTATCATACTTTTCTCTCTTTTGCAACAGTATATGTGTTCTTCACTTCTTAATGCTTACTATTTATAGCAAAATGAAGGAAAGGGGGTCATCTGCATTAGACTCCAGACCAGCACAGGGGCAGTCTGGTGATGATAAGTTTCTGGTTAGCAGCCCCAGTACCTTCTCTCACTTGTCAAGAGGCCGTCCTATGTTGATGTTAACAGTGTTCTCTACTCCCATCTCCATGCCATCGCCATCACATGGTAGATTGTTACAAAGAGTAAGAAGTCACAAGATTGCAGAAAGTTGGGGATAGTATCGAAGAAGAAGCCTTTGTGCCAATCTGAGAGTACACTGCCAATTAAACACTCCAATGTTTCCCAAATGTCTTAATGCAAGTGAGAAATCAACAGGGACATCCCTCCATAATCCAGATTATCACAGCAGGAATGTAAGGGTGATGCAACCATCACCCCGCCATCAGTCCCCTTAGTCCCTTAACCAGTTTCACTAATTGTCCCAACAATGGTCTTTGTGGCAACAGCGCCTAATTCAGAGTTATGGGTGACATTCAGTTGCCCAATCTCTTTTCTTCTTCCATCTGGAAAAACTCCTTTAGAGTTTTCAATTTTCCTTTGATTTTTATGGCCTTGAAAGAAAAAAATTCCAGTTATTTTGTGCCATGTCCTAGGATTTTGGTACATTTAGTGTTTCCTCCCTGTTAGATTTGGGTTACGTGGTGTCTTTGGTGATGAGAGTATGTACCTGACTCTGATTGTCTCATGGCAATCCAGCAGGGAGGATCCTGCTTCCATTCCCTGCATTCCTGACCATGTTTACATCCTTAGCATGCTGGAGGTGATGTCTTCTAGATTTCTCTGTCCTACAGTACGCTCTTGGCCTAGTTAACTAATAAATATCCAAGAGGATATATCTTAACAGCATGTGAAGTTTCCAATCGTCGACAGCTTTTCTGTTCTCTCTTGTACTTGGATCACTATGGACTGTGAGTTACTTCTTATTATATGGCTCACTTTTGGTCGCTATTGAAAATTTTCTGCTGAGACTTTCTGATGCCTGGTGAATGGCATCCCTCAGAAGGATGCTATGTTCACGGTGCCCACTCCCTGATGCCCTGTGTTGTGCTGGGACAGCTGCCTCATTCACATTGCCCGGACTCTGAAACCTTGCCATAGGCTTCCCCTTGCCTTCCTTTTACCTTCCTTGGCCTTCTGGCAATCTCTGTGCTGGCTTGGTTTGTGTCAGCTTAACACAAGCTGCAGTCATTGAAAAGGAGGGAACCTCAACTTAGAAAATGCCCAACAGATAGAGCTGTAGGCAAGCATGTAGACCATTTTCTTAATCATTAACTGGTATGGGAGGGCAGAGTCCTTTGTTTGTGGGGCCATCCCTGGCCTTGATGGTGGCAAGTGATAACTGTGATTAATTTTCTTATAGAAAGCAGGTTGATCAGTTACACTTTTGTAGAAACATCTTCATAGATACACCAGTGGTTTCTATGTTCATTCTAAATTCTACCAAGTTGACATTTAAGATTAACTATCACAAGCAAGTTCTTTAGTTCCTCGTCTTTGTACCACTTCTGAATATCCTCATTTTTATTTATTTTATTCAAATGTAACACAGAATGCACTTGTTATGATTTGATATAAAAATTTCACTGATGGACAGTTACCTCAAATGTGAGCTAATATAAACCATCCTTTCCAAAAGAAGAAGAAGAAAAAAAAGGAGGTGGAGGAGGAGGAGGAGGAAGAAGAAGAAGAAGAGGAGGAGGAGGAAGAGGAGGAGGAAGAGGAGGAAGAGGAGGTAGGTTGAGCAAGTTGTGAGGAAGAAGCCAATAAACAGACCCCCACCCCATTGTCTCTGCATCAGCTTCTGCCTCTAGATTCCTGCCCTACTTGAGTTCCTGTCCTGACTTCCTTTGATGATGAACAGTGATGTAGAAGTGTAAGCCAAATAAATACTTTCTTTTCCAAGTTGCTTTGATCAAGGTGTATGTCTCTCTCTCTCTCTCTTTATCTCTGTGAGTGTGTGTGTGTGTGTGTGTGTGTGTGTGTGTGTGTGTGTGTGTTTGTGTGTGTGTGTTTTTAATCACAGCAACAGTAATCCTGAATAAAACAGTTTACTGCAGGCATTATCACCTGACCAGCCTAGCTACATTTTATTTTGGTTAGTCTTAAATGGTGTGCACGTAGACACTGGCTTCAATATACTGCAGCACATTTACCTAAAACTACACGTTCTATTTGAAGTGTGCTGTTTACTAAAGCCAACAGTATGTGTTTCATTAATCAGGGTCCCATAGCCTCTTTAGCCATGTCTTTCAAAAGGGCGTTGCTATGGCACTGATTCATCAATTAAGCTGATTAATTATAGCATCAAAAGGATGATCCATTCAGAAAGGTACCGCTCAACTGCGAAGAGCGGAAGCTTTATATAATCTGCAACAAATAGATTACAGGGTTTTAAAGCTGACTTGGGAATCCGAACTCTCTGCCATTGGCAATGTTTTCTGTTGATGATCGACCCACTTACCCATTCAGAACAATTAGTTGGAAGAATAAAAGTGAATTGACACTGCTGAAGGTTGCAAGGATCAATTCCCACCTCCTTCCAAGGACTACGGAGAGGTTTTAAAAGAAAATAGTGGTTGAGACAGTGTTTGTGGTGTTGACAGATGTGAAGTGTCTTGTGGCCTAATCATTTGCCATACTTAAGGACCAAGTCATGGTGATGGTGATGGTGATGGTGATGATGATTGTGTGTGTGAGCATGCTCACACACATGAGTGCGCATGTGTGTGTCTGTGCATCAGCTTCCTTTTGTCTTTCCAGTGTTAAGGACCATGACAAACCTGAAAGATATAGTGAACTAATTTCCTTGTCCTTCAGCCATATTGTATACTATTAAAAAGTTCTAACAAAGGGGGCTTTTTGAAAGGCACCCTAAGTTTTTGTCATAATTAATTCTTATATTGGAAATACTTTTAAATGATGAATTAAATTACTCCCTGTTCTGGTTAGCTCTTGTTCACTTGACAGAAGCTGGAGTTACCTGAGAAGAGTGAACCTCAATTGAAAAGATGCTTCTCTCAAATAGCCTGTTGGCAAGCATATGGGGCGTATTCTTGATTAAGAATATATGTGAGAGGGCCCAGCTAGCTCATGGCGAGAGCGCTGCTCCTCAGGAGATATGAAAAGACAGGATCAGGAAGCCATGAGGGCGAGCGAGCCAGTCAGCAGCTTTCTTCACTGGGCTCTGCTTCAGGTTCTGCTTCAGTTTCCTGCCTGGTTATGTCCCTCAGTAATGGGCATGATAATGATGTATAAGCCAAAAAAAACCAACTACAACAACAATCACAATAGCAACAAGCTCAAACAAACAAACAAACAAACAAAGCCCTCATTTTCCCTCACTTATTTTACAATAGACAGCAACCTAGGATACTACCCAAGGAGCTCTGAAGATGTCTTAGTATTCCAAGCCTCTCTACCTTTAGAGAGAGGACATTCCGAGCCTCTCCACCTTTAGAGAGAGGACAGTCCGAGCCTCCCTACCTTTAGAGAGAGGACAGTCCGAGCCGCTCCACCTTTAGAGAGAGGACAGCCCAAGCCTCCCTACCTTTAGAGAGCAGACAGTCCAAGACACGATTTTTCTTAGTAAAGATGGAGCTACCCTTGAATCTGCACAGTGACCTGGTCAAGCCTCTAAATGTCTTGACTTCACTCTTTCCTCTGGCTGCTCATTTCCTAGTCATAAAGGCAAGTTACTTAACAGTTCAATATCAATTTCCCTGCAGCATGAGGGTACTTATAGTACTCACCTAGTAGGGCCTTTGTGGTGATTAAACGAGGCAGTGTAGATAGAGTTGTTAGTACATTGCCAAGGCTTGTCAGCATCAATGGATGCTCTCTGTCCTAAACTGTTGTTCTACTCTGGGACAGCATGTGACTTTGAAGTTTCTCTTCTAAGGCAGCACAGTTGTATCATGGCATGGGTGTCTAGACGCTATACAGTGATTCAAAGTTCTGTTCCCTGTAGTGGGGATGAAAGGTAGTTGGCTTTTTATAGTACTGCGCAGCAATTAAAACTTGAATACAAGTCCACCACTGAGCGGGGGAGAAGTTGAGCCCAATCAGGCTTTCTCTTTGGGAAAACATCAAACTTCAGCTGGAAAGAGTGAGAACTTGGTGATAGAATGGTAACAGGATACATACTTGTTCTGAGTCATGTGGTGAAGGTTGGAGGAATGAATTACTGACTGCACCATTGGAGGCAGTGATGAGATGCTTTCCAACCAAGGGCAGAGGAACTCAGCAGTTGGGGAGGAACACAGGTGTCGTTCGATGGGGAAAATGTGAAATCCTGAAGGTGCTTTTTAAAAGAAGTAGGTCATAGGTTATCATTGGGCAAAAAAGGAAATGATCCAGAGCTTATGGCTGTTAATAAACCTAAGATGAAGAGGCAAAAATAAGAAGTCTTGATAGGCTGAAGGACCTTACCATGAAGGGTTGAATGGGCTGACAGAATACGATACTTAAGTGAGATTTTGTATTTGAAGTTTTTAGTTTTGGATGACTTCTAAGTGAATGATGTTCCTAGTTAGTGTTCATCCCTAGTTGTCTTACTACAGTGAACTACCTGGGGCAGTTACAAATTAGCAAAAGAAAGGCTGAATTTGAGATTTCAATCCATGACTTCATGGTAGGGACCACATAGCTTTGGACCTGTGGTAAGGTCACTGGGTGGCAGAGTCAAAAGTGCATGTCTGAACAAAAGGATTGAACCGCAAGCTAAGAGACAGAGAAACACTGAGACACTGGAGGTACCCTACAATTTTCTTGGATACCCTATCCCCACTGACTTAACAATCTTATACAAGGCCCCACCATATAAATGTTCACAGTACCTTCCAATACTACTACCCTAAAAATGGGGGACCTTTGAGAGATCATGTCCACAATCAGACTTAGTATGGTCTTGAAATTACATGGGAGGAGAATCAGAAGAATAGTATAGAGTTGAAGTAGTTAATCTGCAAAGCCAGAATTCAGCGGCTCAGCCTTGACATAAGAGTGCTTTGACTTCTTGTTTCAGAAACAAATCTCTATTCCAGCTATCCAGGACATGGGAGCCAGTAGAGATTTTTGGTCTTCAGAAAACATCTGTTTGCTCTTAAAAGAAAAAGAAAATGCCCGGAGCTCGTGTCTCTAGCTGCATATGAATCAGAAGATGGCCTAGTCAGCCATCAGTGGACAGAGAGGCCCATTGGTCGTGCAAACTTTATATGCCTCAGTACAGAGGAACGACAGGGCCAAGACGTGGGAGTGGGTGGGTGGGGGACTTTTGGGATAGCATTGGAAATGTAAATGAAATAAATACCCAATAAAATAAATAAAAAAAAAGAAAAAGAAAATGAAGAAGAGAGAGAGGAGTAAAAGGTATGTGTATATGTGTATGAGGGGTGTGTGTATGTGTGTGTGTGTGTGTGTGTGTGTGTGAGAGAGAGAGAGAGAGAGAGAGAGAGAGAGAGAGAGAGAGAGAGAGAGAACTAAGAGAATATGCAACACAGAGATCAGCTCAAAGTGTTTTTAAATGACCTCATAAATGCATATCTGGCAGCTAATGGTGCCTACTAAATTTCATCGATTTTGGCTCAGGATGTGAACTTGCTACCTTCTATATGTGATAGGAATAGAGGGTAGGTGACTCAGTTCCCTGTCTTCCTTATCATGACATACTATGTCATAACTACTACATCATGGCTATACTACATGGCCAGGAGAGCTGAAGGTTGCAGGTAGAATCAGAGATGTTAGTCAACTCCAGAGACGATCCCTGATGAGGGTGATGGGAAGTGTTCTTGGAAAGGCCGACGAGGGGGAAAATAGAAAAGAGACAGAGAAACATTACATGGGCAAGAGTCAACCAGCCATTGCTGGCTTCGAAGATGGGGAAGAAGAGCTGGGAGCTAGAGAATTCCAGGAGGTTGAAGCTGAAAGAGGCCAGAGAATAGATTTTAAGACAGCCAGAAAGGAATGCAGCTTCTTGATTTCAGCCCAGTGAATTCTGTTGCAGATCTTCAGAACTTAAGACAATAAATCTGTGTTGTTTTAAGACAGTAAGTTTGTAAATTTCCACTAGCAAAACACAGGAGCCAGTGTCCCTCAGAAAGTCTTGATAGCTATGTTTCCCAGTGTGGAGTCCTTTGGGCTTTCCATCTAGGGCCTTGCATTTTGGGTCCCTGGGGATGGTGTGGCTGCCCTGACCCAATGCAAGATCACCTAGTAGCCAGACATCTTGCTGAAGGTGTGTGATTGGCTGTCAGCCAAAGAGCCCTCCATACATGAGGCCAAATTCCTTCTGAATGGAATAAGGGCGGCGGGGGGGCTGGGGGGTGGGGGGTGTTTGTTTCAACCCAGAGGTAAAGAATTTTGGCTGGGTTATCCTGGATCATTCTCAAGATGCCTGGTAACTCCTGCTCTGTGACATTCTCTCAATGAGGAGAAAGTGAGTATCTGAATGGATACTCCAAACACACACACATACACACACACACACACACACACACACACACACACACCACACATACCACACACACATACACACCACACACACACACATACACACCACACACACATATACATACATACACACACACACACCACACACACACACCACACACACATACCACACACACATACACACACACATATACACACACACACCACACACACACCACACACACACATACACACATATACACACACACACCACACACATACACACACATACACACACACATACACACACACACACCACACACACACATACACACACACACATACACACACATACACACACACATACACACATACATACACATACACACCACACACACACATACACACACCACACACACATACATACACACACACCACACACATACACACACATACACACACACACACCACACACACACACATACACACCACACACACATACACACACACACTCATACACACACATATACACACACACACTCATACACACACACACACACACACACACACACACACACACACACACACACACACACTGCTGCAGCTGCCACTGCCTATGCTCAAGGCCTTCCCCTGTTGGGGCTGAAATCTTTCTGCATGTTGCTAGTGTGCTGCTGGTGGAGGTATTACAGAGAGAGGGTAGGATTTGAAAAGAAAGCAGGCACTGACCTATAGCCACAGAAGGCCTCTCAAGCATTTGATCCACGTACCCCTTCCTGCAGAGGAAGAGACTTGTCCAGGGTCAAGACAGCAGATTAGCTTGGATCATTTCCTGTGTGACTTGGCAAAGAGAAAAAAATTGCTTATTAGTTGTTAAGTGGAAATCTTAGCCTGCCCTGGAAGAAGAGCACAGAGGTTGCTAGAGGGTGGGGAGTCTTGACAGAATAGGGTACATTCAGGGTCTGGGAGGAGCTAAGAAGGATGCTGAGTAGGGTCCCCTCTGGCCCATAACTCACTATTTGTAAGTACATTTCATCCTGTGTAAAGGAGATGGGGGGGGGGGCGTGTTGTCCTAGGAGCCTCTGACGGCTCTTACTCTAGTTTCTTCCTGGCCAGCTGTCTAGGGTCTCCCCTATTTGGCCCGCATGCCCAGGCTCTGAGCCCGGAGGGAGGAGCTTGAGGGAGGAGGGCGTCCCCAAGGAAAATGTGTTAGCTGGCTGGAGGCCTGTCGGGTGGGGAAGCAGAGGGGTGGGGATCTGGGGTGGGCTGAGCCCCTTGGCTCTGACCCAGTCCATGCTCTGGCCCGCAGGAAGAAGAAGCTGTCAGCTCATTCACTCCCCTTTCAGGACAGGGAGAGAATAAAAGCTCTCTGGTCCCATCGGCTTCAAAAAGCCACTAGAGCCTCCTGGTCAGCTTGCGGGCCGCTCCCTTCCCATGCTTGGACCATGTTCTCGGGCGTCTTTCTGTGCGGACACAGGCGAGGACTGGATATCTGCAGCTGAGAGCTAAAACTTTTAAAACTTTTCTTCTCCCCAACAACTGAACCATGCCATGTGCTCGGGGGAGCTGGCTGGCCAAGCTCTCGATCGTGGCTCAGCTTATTAATTTTGGGGCTTTTTGCCACGGGAGACAAACTCAGCCCTGGCCGGTTCGCTTCCCAGACCCGAGGCAAGGTTAGTGGCTTTTCTTTATTTGTTTTTCTAACAGTGGAGTAGGACAGTGGAACTTGGTCTGTTCCCTTCCCCCACCAGGCAGGGCTGAACTCTAAGCCTTCTGGCCTGTCTAAGGAAAACTGCTGTGTGCTCAGGCTCGGATTTCCTTCTCTCCTAGGGCTTAAGGGTGCACACTCAGGGGTGACACCCTGCTTGGAAAGACCCAAGAGTACGCTCGCTCCCCGAGCCCCTCCCCTCCACTTTCCGCTTCCCCCCTTTGCAGACTGTGACATGGGAAATTATTTTTAATAAAGAGACCCAGCTGGTCACGGACAGTCATGGCAAATGTTTCCTTCATTTAAAACTTCATTTTAAGTCTGGAAGGTAGAAATTTTATTCTGGCCTCCTGCTGAGCACACTTGGCTGTGTTTTGGTTTCCTGGAAAGATTTAGGGTTTTGTTTTTTTCAAATGACATTCCTACTGGGGAGAAATTTGCCTCCTGGGGACTCCCGGTTGTCTGTCTTGCTTTGCAGAGTTCCAGGACAGCCAGGGCTACACAGAGAAACCCTGTCTCGAAAAAAAAAAAAAAAAAAGACTTTTCTCTGTCTAAATTTAGTGACGCATGCGTGTATTCTGAAAGAAAGCACTGGGAGACCGTGAAGATGGTTTATATTGGAATTCACTCCTCCTATTAGTATTGTTGTGGGGTCGTCATCATCTTCATCCGTAATGCCCAGGCCAAAGTGGTGCCGTTGCCTTTGTTTGTTTGTTTGTTTGAAATTGAACCTAGAAGAGTTTCATGTTCAGAGAGGACTACAACTTCAAGGTGTTGTCAGAGCAGGGGGGCTGGGAGGCTTGGAGAGATGGGGAGTGTATGAGCTCCGGGATGGCCTGCCAGCCCCTCCCACTACTGACAATGTCCTTCTGGGGTTCTGGTACTATGGCTACCATGCCTAGTTTACAAATGGGGACACTGGAACTTGGGGACCTTATGAGCTTAACTATGAAGCACATTCTTGAGCCAGGTATCCTACTTAAAATCATGCAGCCATAGAATGATAGCAATAGCAGGGATAATGTGCGCGCGCGCGCGCGCGCGCGCACACACACACACACACACACACACACACACACACACACTCACATGCATACACGCACTTGTCCACGTTTAAGGGATTGCTAGCAGTGTGTTTTGCCCACGCTGCAAAGTGAAATGCTGCCTAAGAATTCCTCTGCGGTGGCTTAGAGAGCAACCAGATGAAAATCCCTCTCTCCCTTTGCTTTACTTGGAAGCCAGAGTAGGCAAACACTGGGGTTAGATGTCAATCAGCCAGCACTTGTTTGTGTAAATGGTCCAGATACCATCTCAAGCCCCCAAGTTTAAAATAGCAGCTTTTGTTGTTCTTTGAAAAACAGTGCCTTTGTGAAAGGTCCCTGTTCTGGGGCAGCACAAACAAAGCCCACCAGCACTTCCCTGGGCATGCGGAGATGATTTCCTTCAAAGACACATTCTCCTGGGTGAGCTTTCCAGCTCTGCTTGCTTCGCATATTTGTAAGGGAAAATTCATCCTGGTGTACAGCAGACACTGCTGGGCCTGCCTTGTTGCTCTGGAAAGTGGGCTGTGACTCTTTTCCCTAGTGACCTTTGGGGGATATGCTGAGAGTAATTGATATTCAAAAGTAGCTTTAAAGTCCACTAAACTTATTAATCATGCAGATGTATTTCGATTTAAAAATGCCTTCAGTTTTTAAAAGCATTAATCTTTCCATCAGTCTTCATTAATACACTTACAAGTGGTTGATTCTTTAAGAGAAGAAGAAATTTCTCTGTGGATTTCCACTGAGGGGCAGGGGAGGGGAGGGAAGGGAGGGAAAGTGAGGAGAAGGGAGGGGAAGGAAGGGGAGAGCTAGAGAGGAGAGGAGAAAGAGGAGGGAAAAGGAGAAGGGAAGAGAGAGAAGAAAGAATAGGGGAGGGGAGGAGAGGGGAGGTAAGGGAAGAAGAGCTAGAGAGGAGGGGAGAAAGAGGAGGGGGAGGAGAAGAGAGGAGAGAAAAGGGGAGAAGAGAGGAGAGTAGAAATAGGACAGGACTGGAGGAGAGCCAGAGAGGTGAGGAATCATGGCAAGACATTCTAAAGCTTCCAGGGAGTAAACCTGGGTTGTACCCCAAGACCACCTTCTAATTCAAAACAGGAGTTTTGAATTGCACCCAACCTCTAAATATTCAGAGTTGCAAATTCAGAGATGATTCCCCCGCCCCATCCTTATTTTCACAAACCAGGTGCATTTACATGTACGTATTGAACAATCACAAAATTCAACTTAGCCAGGAGGCTAGAGGGATTCTTCGAGCAGCTCACAGTTGCAAAGGGGTCTGCACACTAGTTAACCTTGCATGATCTTTCTAGTTCTCAAGCTTGCACAGAATCATGACTTTAGTTCTGGGCTGGGCTTTGTAGTTCAGTCCTGGAGCACCTGCTGAGCATGTGTGAGACCCTGGGCTCCAGCGTCACAAAGGCATAAATGAATAAAGGTTTTGGTACCCAGAAAGAGTGTGATGACAATCCTAATCCTTTCCAGGACAGACAGCTAATTCTGCAGCACTCTTTTCCCACATCAGTCAGTGGGTGTAAGGATGTGTTGTGACTTCTCCAGTGTTTCTTGATTTACGACCAAATATCAACATAATAAGACTCTTGGTTTTGCAAACAACATGTTTCCTCTCTTACACAACCAACAAGGGCCCCCGGATTTAGTTTTATCCGTACGGATGCTTCCCGACATGTGATGTGGTCAGAAGTTGAAAATGCTGTTGTCTAAAATACCCCTTAACACACCCAACATGCGCCACATCATAGCTTAGCAGAGCTGTGCTGCTGTGCATGGGTGGTCACCCTTGAGATCATGTGGCTGACTGGCTTCTAGATCTCACTCCTTCTGCCAAGATCCACAAAAGTAGCACGCCCAATATATCTCACCCAAGAAAGGATCAGAATTCAAAGTTAATTGCCTTCGTAACATTATAGAGTGGGAAACCAGAAATAAGGCTCTGTTGATCAAAAGCCATCTATGCTGTCTTCAAGCCACCAGTCACTTCCGTGTTCTGTGTTGCTCTCTGTGATGTTGTGACATCTGTAGGGCATGTACTTTATCTCATGTTGGAGATGGGCCCTGGGCACATATAAACTTATAGACAATCATGGAGAAAAATCTATTATAGTTCATTTCTGCTATGTGGAAACAAATCTACAAGAAGGCAATTACTCTAGTGCTGTTATTGTAGGGAATAATTTCATGGTTATGTCACTTTGTGTAGTTTATAATAAATTATCTGCTCAGTACATGCATTATTATGTGGTTGCCGAGCAAAGGGAGCCTCCTATGGTATATTTTACAGTTTCAAGAGGACTCATTGCTTTCTATAATAAGATGGTTGTACAGCGAGACCAACCTGTGGAAGGTAATTACGGAAATAAGCCTCTATTACAGTATTTTACCAGCTTTTTAATAAAGAGTCTAAGACACTCAACTACTATTAATAGAAATAATTGAAGATAAATAAGCAGCAGTCACAACAAAATTGGAGCTGTAGAGAAAAGATAAGCTTGGTTGTCAAGCAGAGATAATGCACTCACTCATGGGTTAGTCCATAAATCAATGTACAGATTTAACCTAAACTTCATGGGGAACAGGTGAACATTCTCACATCATCCAAATTTTCCTAAGCTGAAGGCAATTGTCTATGTGGTGTTCTGTCTTTTCACAATGGGGTATACCCACAGGGTGCTCTCGGAGCTTCTCGTGAAGAATTTTTTTCACACTATACATTTCAAGTAATTGAAGCTTGTAGTTTAGCTTTTCAAATCTAATTTTAATCAAGGCTTATCATTTCCCACAAATCCCTATGTAGGCTGAGCTATAGTTCTATTCTCTCAGTGTCCTACCCTTCTCCCAGTCTTAATGATACCAAGTGAATATTTGCCCCAGAGGCAGTGTGGACAGATCTTAGAAGTGAGTTCTGTACTCTGATTTCACAGGGTGTAAATCCAAGCCTCCCCCTTTTGTCTTAGATGAAAGGAGAAGGCAAGGAAAGTTTATCCCTCCCTTTCTGTTTCTGTCACAAAATACCTGAGCTGGCTGATGTATACAGCAAAGAGCATACATCCGACTCACGGCAGCATCTTTTGTTGGACCATACCTCATCAATTAAGGTTTCCTAAGAACCCCAGTGGCCTTCAGGTCCCTTCCTCCCCAGCGCTAGGGTGGTAAGTGGACACCACCATACCAGAAATTTTACATAGATGCTAGAGGTTGAAGTTGGGTCTTTCTGCGCTCAACTAACTGAACTGCCTCCCTAGTGCCCCTCCCCCAGGGAACTTGTTTTGAGAGAAGTGGTCAGTATCTTTATAGTGACTATATCTGGGCACTAATGCCAGATGACAGTTACAGCCAGCTGAGTCTGACCTTCTCTTTTTTTCCTCATGCTGTTCCCCAGTGCGCTAGCCTTTGCTAAAGTAACCGTAGTTAAGAGCAATGGGCAGGGATGCTTCAGCTCTATCTATCTCAGCCTACCTGGTTATTCTGCTCTTAACCCAGGTCTGAATGTGGAAGGGCAGGAAAGTGCCAATCCTGGATTGGTCCAGATGTTTGTGGAGGAGCGAATGGGAAGTAGTGTGTACGTGAGGACAGATGCTCACACCACTCAGTTCATAGAGCACTGCGCAATCACCATTCATTGTTGACAATGGTTTTTCCCATTTCTATTTTCCTTCCTTCCTTCCTTCCTTCCTTCCTTCCTTCCTTCCTTCCTTCCTTTCTTGCTCTCTCTCTCTCTCTCCCTCCTTCCCTCCCTCCCTTCCCCCTCTTTCTTTCTTTCTTTCTTTCTTTCTTTCTTTCTTTCTTTCTTTCTTTCTTTCTTTCTTTCTTTCTTTCTTTCTCTCTTTCTTTCTTTCTGTTATCATTCCCCCTTCAAACGAGTTCCATATGTAGTTTTAGTTTGCATATGTTTTGGGAAACTTAATAGTGTTCATGTGTGTGGGGATTAGCATGTGTGTGTGTGTGTGTGTGTGTGTGTGTGTGTGTGTTCCATTAATACCAGTAGCCCTGTGTGAACTTTTCTTGATTTTCATTAAATATTATTTATAAGATTTGTCCCTGTGTGGTTTGTGCTTAAGTGTTGCAGTTAGAACAGACCTGGATGTTTTACACATAAAAAGTTAAGATTCTTGGTTACTTCCTGAAAGCAGGCAGTCTGTGCTCTGACCCATATTTCACTGAAGTCTGAGAAGAATAGGTCCAAAAAAATTAGGTTTGAAGGGATTTGTTTGTGAGGTAAGTCTTCTTGTTGACTCCCATCAAGTCCAGTTCTTTCAGTGACCATTACTGTGACTATTCACTGACTCTTCAGTGTGACAGGCAGCCTGTGATGTTCAGGTTCTGCCTCGGAAAGTATCAGCGAACACATAAAATAACAAAGAAAAGGCAGTATGGAAATCCAGTAAGGGACTGAGCCTTGAGAGTAAGGAGATAGAACTTCAGTTGTCAGGGGTTTTAGGAGAATGGAGGATAGTTAGACTCTCTGTCTTTTCCTCTGAGGTAGGGTCTCGCTGTGTAATTCAGAATTGTCTCAAATTCTCCATCTTCTAGTTCATCCTCTGTAGGGTCACCATACCCAGTGCTTGGAATTTCATGCTTTGATCTTAAAGCATAAATGGGATTTTGATGGAATGCAAAAGACTTTATAATCGTGAGAATAATATTAACAATGTAATGAATCTTCCATCGGTCTCTCCCCCTCCCCGCATTGTTTCCTCATCATATATACTAAGTGTATTTAAAAACCCCAGATCCTTGTATGAACCCTGCTACATCACAGGCCACCCTGATGCTGTCATAGGTGTGAGGCTTGTCGAGGATTATCAAGGATCATGTGTGATGTGTATTTAGAATATTTTGTGACCTGATATTCGGAGCTGGAAGTGCTTGAGGGCGTGAGCACTGCTAAGATCTGTAGTTCACATCAGTTAACAGGCAATGTCCTATTTGGCATGTTGATCCCAACTTCTTTCCTCAGAATATTCCTCTTGAATTAAATGAAGCTCATCTTGAGTGATAGAGTGGCTGATATCCACAGTTCTACGGTGGGTCAACTCAGACTGCCACACACACTGAGGACAGAAGCCAGGCACATGTTAGATGCTCAGAGAGTTTCATGTTGACAGTGTTCATGGGGTGGAAGCAGCCTCTAAGCTTTAAGTCAGAGGTGGTTTTGCAAGTTGCAGTCTCAGCCCCCAATGGGTGTGGGTTTGTCTTGCGTCTGCTCAGCCTGGGTCTCTGACTTTTCTTCTGTTTTCTTTTCTTTCAGAACATTTTATCAAGTCCCTGCCAGAATACCACATAGTGAGTCCAGTCCAAGTCGATGCTGGTGGCCATGTTCTGTCCTATGGCCTGCATCACCCTGTCACTAGCAGCAGGAAGAAGAGAGCTGCAGGTGGTTCTGGGGACCAGCTGTACTACAGAATTTCGCATGAAGAAAAAGACCTGTTTTTCAATCTGACGGTCAACTGGGAATTTCTTTCCAACGGCTATGTCGTGGAGAAGAGATATGGGAACCTTTCCCATGTTAAGATGGTGGCTTCCTCAGGCCAGCCCTGCCATCTCAGGGGCACAGTTCTGCAGCAGGGCACCACAGTCGGGATCGGGACAGCAGCTCTCAGTGCCTGCCAAGGACTGGTGAGTATCTGGCCCTTCATCTCCCTTTTCTGCCCCATGACTTATCCTGTAAACCCAATAGTAACAGGTTCCCAGGGGACTGGACATATGCTAATTGAGCCCTGTGGTGGGGACAGCCCTGGCCTCCAAAGGAGTTGGGAGAAAGTAGATGCTGATAAAATCATTTATGAGGTGCAGAGAATAAGGGGGGACAGAGGTTCTGAAGAGGCAGAGAGAACAACTTGGAACAAAGCAGGAAAAACAGAAGTGGGTTTGAGTTGGTCTTTAGTCTCTGGGGAAGCCCTAAGGGTTACCTGCTTGGTTGATACACTCTGTCTCACCTTGAATTAGGAAACTCTGATTCCCACTGAGCCAGAATGTTACTAATACTGGCTTGTGGCTGTTAGGATGTAACAGTTGAGTATAGAGACTTGGCCATCAGACTTGTGTTTTGTTTCGTTTTGTTTTGTTTCCATCTGTAAAATGGAGGCAATAAGAACACAGGCTCAGAGCAGAGATTGGAACCAATGCCACAATATGTTGTTTTAATAAAGTTTTATTGAAACACATTTTATCCAACTGTTTACATGAGATCTGTGTCCACTTTTAAACTACACAGCATAAGTGAGCTGTGGGGATAGGGATCATATGGCTCTGAAAGCTGAAAGTACCATCTGCCTTTCTGCCTTGGAATTAATATACAGCTAACTCTTAGAAGAATGTTTAGTAAATAACTATATTCAGTGAAGTTTATCTCCTACCCCCTTCTTTTAACATACGAAAATGCATGGTTTGTGATGTGTCTTGTGTAAAGCCCTCCATCTTTTTGTGAGTGAACATGTGAGGAAGCTTGGAAGTGCTGTATAGGTTTCTTGTACTGGTTAATGTAAGTGTACATCTCTATTATTATACACTGCATCTCCAAATGAGACAAAATTTGTTTTTTGAAATCTGAACCTTTATTTACACATTGTTGGTGCTGTGGGGTCACACAGTAGAGTACTGGCCTAGCATGCTTGAGGCCCTGGGTTCAATCTCTAATACTGGTAGAAAAATATAAGATTGTAAAAGATTGATCCCTTTACCCCCTTACTTCTAGCTGCAACCATGGTGACAGCTGAACAAGCTACTGTACTGCATGAGAAATGGCTTAGGAATCATGCTGAGGTTTGCAGAGGTTTCCCTCAGGCCAAGTGGAGGGGCCACCAGCACTCACAGTATATGCCTAGTTGCTTATATGCACACAGACATGAGACTTCCTGTGGGGACCTGGGTTGTCAGTAGATTCTTCTTCTGTTGTTGTTGTTGTTGTCATCAGTGTTGTTGGTCTTCTTGTTCTTCTTTTGTTTTTGTTCTTCTTGTTCTTCTTCTTGTCCTGTTCTTCTTGTCCTTGTTCTTCTTGTTCTTGTTTTTCTTCTTCTTCTTGTCCTTGTTCTTCTTGTCCTTGTTCTTATTCTTGTTCCTCTTGTTGTTGTTGTTGTTGTTGTTCTTCTTCTTCTTCTCCTTCTCCTTCTCGTTGTTGTTGTTCTCCTCCTCCTCTTCTTCTTCTTCTTCCTCTTCTCCTCCTCCTCCTCCTCCTCCTCTTCTTCTTCTTGTCCTTGTTCTTCTTTTTCTTCTTCTTCTTGTCCTTGTTCTTCTTTTTCTTCTTCTTCTTGTCCTTGTTCTTCTTCTTGTTATTCTTGTTCTTGTTCTTCTTGTTCCCGTTCCTCCTCCTCCTCCTCCTCCTCCTCCTCCTCCTCCTCCTCCTCCTCTTCTTCTTCTTCTTCTTCTTCTTCTTCTTCTTCTTCTTCTTCTTCTTCTTCTTCTTCTTCTTCTTCTTCCCCCTTCTTCTTTGTTCTCATCCTCCTCTCCGTTCTCCTCCCATTCCTTCTCCATCCTCCTTCCCCTTCTCCTCCTCCTCCTCTTCTCATCTATAAATTGGAGACAGTGGTAAAACAGTCTCAGAGCAGGGGTGACACACTGAGGTGACCTGTTATTTCATGAAGATTCCTCAAAAGAAGAGGACGTCTCAGAGGCTTGAGTGTTTTGGTAGCTCCGAGGTTTGCTAAACAAAAACACCTGGATATCCGAATTCTCGAAGAAAGCATTTTTTCTGTCTTTCTGTTACTACCCCTTCACTGAGAACTTCTGTTCTACATAAGTTAGACCTCTCTGTCTACACACTCTGGGCAAGCAACATGTCACATGACTAAACACCACAGATTTCCCTCTTTGAAGTACATCACTAACCTGTTTTTCTGGGACTCATGTTCGTGGAGATCTGAGAACCTTTGTCTGGAGCATTTGTTCTGAGCCCTGGGTCAATGTTAGGATCACCCAAGGGCTCTTATGATATGGAGGAAAAGGTCACCTTTCTTTGTATGCTGACAAAATATTCATGAAAAAGGTAAAATGTGTCTGTTGCCTGGCAATTTGTGAAGTGTTGTGATTTGATTGATCTGATAGTGGAGTCAGGCTCCTGGCTTTTGAAAAGCTTCCCAGGAGAGGGTAGTCAAGAGCTGTTACCTAGAGAATGGGTCTTAATTAGCAATATTGGCCAGCAGTAAAGAAGTTGTCCCATGGCTTTCAAGGGAAATTGCTTACTGAGCCTTATTCCTGCCTTAGGGATAAAATGCTACAACCTCTTCACTTTCTAAGTGTTTAAGGAGCAGTGACTAAATACTGCTTATGGGCATTTTCAAAATAAGATTTCAGGTTCATTCTAAATACAGGCGGCCAAAGTGATAGTCCTAAAAACAAAACTTTTAACTTTAGAGCCAAATCATTTGAGTAGTGTTATTAGAAATACTCTAATCGTATTGTTTTGAAAATTCTCACATACAACTTAGCAATTAACAGGTGACAATAAAAAGATACCAAAAGCCAAGTAAATATTTCCCTTTGGTAAACACACCACCAGCTGGCTTTAATTCTGTGAGATAAGGTGACAGGATTATCAACGTCCACTTACAGTGATCCTGGCCGAAAGGAAGTGGGGTGGACTTGGGTCTGACTTTACTTGACCACATACCTGGAATCTGTCTTCTCTTGGTTCCAGCAATGACTGCCACACTGAGAGTTACCATTTATGGGGTGAAAGAAATAGAATATACCACTCCAGGGGCAGAATTGGCATTTGGGAAGCCTTTCTTAGGAATGGGCCACTTTCATGGTGTGCCAGTTAACTTTCATCAGTACTACAAAAACTAAGGATACAAGAGTAGGGGGAGCCTCATTTGAATAATTGCTTCCTATCAGACTGGCCTATGGGAATCTCTGTCGGGTATTTGAATGATCGTTGGATGATGCAGGAGGGCCCAGCCCACTGCTGGTAGTCTCTCTGGATAGGTAGTCCTGAGCAAGCCACGAGGGACAGCCCATTAAGCAACATTTCACCACTGTCTCTCCTTCTGTTACTGCCTCCATGTTCCTTACTCCTGCCCTGGCTTCCCTTGATGGCAGTCTGTCATGTGGGAAGCCATTTCTTCTCCAAGTTGGTTTTGGACATTGTTTTATCACACTAACAGAAACTAAACATGGGAACCAGAATATCTGCTTCTTGCGCCAGGACCTCAGTGATCATGTGTTTTTGCTCAGGCGTGGTCTTCTGTATAGGGCTGGGAGGCTGCTTTTCTTGAAGTTGTCTACGAGATTTCTTAATCTGCTCTGGAGCAGGGCTAAATGGTTTCAAAGTGAAGACCCTCAGAATGTCACTCACAGTGGGCTGTGGGCCTGCTCTCCTCATGTAACATCCTATCCTATTCACCCTGGAAGCTGAATCCAGACAGAGTTAATCCACATCCTCTGCTGAGTAGAATCTGTCTATCATAATGACCCACCCAGTGTACACAAACTGTCCAGAAGCTGTGAAATGGTGGGGTTTGTTTTGCTTGAAACGCTTAGTGGATTTGTTCTATTCTGAGCTGTTTGATCCAGAAAGCAAATCTTTGAACCAGTTATAGTCTGAATGAAGCCTCAGTAAGAGTTCAAATCCCAGTGGACATGGTTTGGGGTTTGCTGCTGGCAGGGGCCTTAAGGGATTAGCATCAAGTGAGTCTGTTGTATTTCGGTTCATATTTCTGCACTGGAGTAAAAGGGTTAGATTCCTCCCCCTACACCACCCAGAACCACGTGCGTGATCTTATGGGGCAGTCTACTCTACCAACCTCTGAGTTTACTCATCTGTTTTCCTTAGTATCTTGGCCACTAAACATGTTCTTCCCCTAACTGAAACATGTTATTTAACTCTTGATCTCAGCCATTCTTCCATACAGTCTTATTAAATTGAGTGCTGGTCTTGGCTCAATCAATTCTTGTCTCCATTCCAGCCCTTGCTGGGGAAGAGCTGATGGAGGGTCTCCCTAGGGCCACCCAGCTGTGACTTCCATTCAGCCAGCCTTCTGTTTTCTTTTCTCTTTTGGTACCCTGAGGTTTGCTTGCTGGTTTAGATTAAAATGTGTACTAAAATAGGAACCAACTATTTCCTAGTTGGTTTTTTTTTTTTTTTGAGTCAAGTTTTAATTTCAGGTTAGGTGTAGATTCGTGCACAGTTGCAGGAATACAGAAGAATGCTGCACACCCTACGCCTCCTTTCCTCTAATAGCAACCATCTTGCAAAATCACAGAATTTTGACATCTATGCAGTAAATGTGTCAAGTATTTCCATCATAAGAATTCCCTCTTCTCTTTTGTAGGTAAAACCATTTTTCCTGCCTTATTAAGTAATTCACCCTGTCTCTCCAATCCCTCCTATGTACCCTTTTATAATTATGCTTAAATCCTCTGCCCCGTCTACTTCCTTCTAGTATGCTACATAGATACTTAAGAGATTCTCTTCTTTTCCCTTACTACTTCTTGCCCCAGTCTCCTCTTTTTCTTTTGTCCCACTCCCCTAACACCCTCTTGTTTGTTTACCTAATCAGAATTTATTTAATTCTCCAAAACTATTTAGTGAAAGTTTGTATTTCCTCCATTAAATTGCTTTCCTGCTTTTACAAAAATTACCTGGGCAAATGTCTGAGTCTTTTTCTAAGTTTAGCTCTAATAGCCTACATTTTCCATTATGGTGGCTGTAGTAATTATACTTTCGTTATTGAGGAATCTCCATACCACTTTCATATTGGTCATTCTAATTTACATTCTCATCAACACTATACCATGTACAAGATTTTGTGTGTGTGTGTGTGTATTTTTTATTCCTCTGAAATCAGGTGGACTGGTTGCTTCTATTTCATCTCATTTTTTTGCATATATGTTTAATGATTCTAGTTCCATAGAAATTTTAGAAAAATGTTGTCTATCTAAACTTAATGTGATTTTGACAGAAATTATTCTGAGCCTGTCTATGAACTTGGGGAGAAATCACATACTAGCTGAGTTGAGTTCTTCTGGACTTGAATGGTATTTTCAACCCTATTAAGACATTCCATCTTTTTTCAGGAGCTTTGTATAGTTTTCAGGAGCTTAGCCCGATATTTATGCATCTAGTTTAAATAGAAACTGTTTGTAGCAGCCCAGGGCACCATGTACCTTGTTATCTCTTCAGGCTGGGGGTTCTTGATACCAAGGGTTGGCTTGTCTGTCTGTTATTCATGCTTGGGGATTTGACTTCCTTCCATATATCGAATGTCGTGAATAGTAATTTCAATTCCTTTGGCTATATACCCAGATGTGGAATTGCTGAATCACATAGTAGTTATATTTTACTTTTTGAGGAATCTCCATATATATATATATATATATATATATATATATATATATATATATGTGTGTGTGTGTGTGTGTGTGTGTGTGTGTATGTGTCTATATATTATATATATGTGTGTATATGTGCATATATATGTATATAGTATATATCTCCTTCAAGATTTCCTAAAAGGAAAACTATAACTATATGTATATGTGTGTATATATATATGTGTATATATATGTGTACACATATATATATACACACACATATGTGATTATATCATCCATCTATTTACATTTCTCTGGTATTTAGTGAAATTGAATACCTTTTTGTATACTCATTGGCCCTTACTTTAAATTTTTTTTTGTTTACAAAAACACTTTTTCAATTCTTTGCTTATTAAATTTTTGCTGTTGTTGTGTTCTGTGTTCATTCTGTTTCAGTTTTAACACCTTACTAGACAGGTGATATTCAAATGTTTTCTCCTACCCCACAGGGCCTCTCAAGTGTGTTGGGTTTTGTTGTTGTTGCTGTTGTAGCCTTTGGTTTTATGCACTTGTGCAGTTTCTTTTGTTGCCTGTGATTTTAGTACTATACATAAAATAATAAAATAAAGTCACTGTGCAGACCAATGTCAGTAAGGAAACTCAATTCCCTCAGGTGATACACTGAGTGAGTTATTTCCTCTTCTCTTTCATATACTTGATCAGCAGCAGCTCCAGGGCGTCTGCTTCCATCCACAACATCTTTCCAGATCGTCTAGTTGACAAGAGCTCCCTCACCACTGGCCTTCTGCACTCTCCCATGCGGAGAGTTTTATAGCTTTCCTGGAAGGGATTATGAATACACCGCAATGACATTTCTCACAGGATACTTCCCAGCCAATTACTCTTTTTAAAAATAACCTTCATTAAATTTACTCTTGGAGAATTTCATACCCTAATATTCTGATCTCCTGTTGGGTTGCTTGGGCGTGTTGGCTACTAGGCATTTCCTCCCTATGGGGAAATTAGGTGGATGGAAAATGAAGCTCTCAAGCAGAGAAAATTAATTGCTTTCTAGTTTTCCCCCCTTTTCCTTTGAGTTAGAGTATACTGGGGGAAAACATCCAATAAACGCTTGCAAAATTATTCTATTAGTTTGTTCAGTCACATTTATCTTTTATTTAGTCTTGGAGAGTGTTCAGATTCTAAATTGTTGTGGGAGAAGGAGAACTATCTCTCATCGAAACCTCTTTGCCTCTCCCTTTGCGACACGGTAAGCCTGTTGGAATGGCTGCATTTAGTCACAAGAGAGACTTGGATGCTCGATTCAGGGCCTGCTTGGAGAAGGGCCTGTTGTGATGTTCACTAGTTCTTGTGCCTTGCTAGGGTGAACAGTGGTTTCTGTTCAGTTTGAAGAAGCTAAGCACCCCTTTTCATTTAACTCTTGCCTTACAGATTTTCTTTTTTTTTTTCTCAAATTTTTATTAGATATTTTCTTCATTTACAATTCAAATTGTATCCCAAAAGTCCCTCCCCCCACCCTGTTCTCCAACCCACTCACTTCCACTTCCTGGCCTTGGTATTCCCCTGTATTGGGGCATATAATCTTTGCAAGACCAAGGGCCTCTCTTACCAATAATGGCTGACTATGCCATCTTCTGCTACATATGCAGCTAGAGACACAAGTTCTGGGGGTACTGGTTAGTTCATATTGCTGTTCCTGTAGGGTTACAGACACTTTTGGTTCTTGGGTACTTTCTCTAGCTCCTCCATTGGGAGCCGTGTGTTCCATTCAATAGATGACTCTGAGCATCCACTTCTGTATTTGCCAGACACTGGCATAGCCTCACAAGAGTCACCTATATCAGGGTCCTTTTCAAAATCTTGCTGGCATATGCAATTGTGTCTGCATTTGGTATGCATGGTATGGATCCCCAGATGGGGCAGTCTCTGCATGGTCGTTCCTTCTGTCTCATCTCCAAAGTTTGTCTCTGTAACTCCTTACATGGGTATTGTACTGGCTAGTTTTGTGTCAACTTGACACAGCTGGAGTTATCACAGAGAAAGGAGCTTCAGTTGAGGAAATGCCTCCATGAGATACAACTGTCAGGCATTTTCTCAATTAGTGATCAAGGGGGAAAGGCCCCTTGTGGGTGGGACCATCTCTGGGCTGGTAGTCTTGGTTCTATAAGAGAGCAGGCTGAGCAAGCCAGGGGAGGCAAGCCAGTAAAGAACATCCCTCCATGGCCTCTGCATCAGCTCCTGCTTCCTGACCTGCTTGAGTTCCAGTCCTGACTTCCTTTGGTGATGAACAGCAGTATGGAAGTGTAAGCCGAATAAACCCTTTCCTCTTCAGATTGCTTCTTGGTCATGATGTTTGTGCAGGAAGAGAAACCCTGACTAAGACAGGTATTTTGTTTCCCATTCTTAGGAGGGATGAAGTATCCACACTTTTGTCTTCCTTCTTCTTGAGTTTCATGTGTTTTGCAAATTGTATCTTGTGCATTCTAAGTTTCTAGGCTAATATCCACTTATCTGTGAGTGCATATCATGTGAGTTCTTTTGTGATTGGGTTACCTCACTCAGGATGATGCCCTCCAGATTCATCCATTTGACTAAGAATTTCATAAATTCATTGTTTTTAATAGCTGAGTAGTAATCCATTGTGTAAGTGTACCACATTTTCTGTATCCATTCCTTTGTTGAGGGACATCTGGGTTCTTTCCAGCTTCTGGCTATTATAAATAAGGCTATGAACATAGTGGAGCATGTGTCCTTATTACAGGTTGGAACAGCTTCTGGGTATATGTCCATTGCTGGATCTTCTGGTAGTACTATGTCCAATTTTCTGAGGAAACACCAGACTGATTTCCAGAGTGGTTGTACCAGCTTGCAATCCCTCCAACAATGGAGGAATGTTCCTCTTTCTCCACATCCTCGCCAGCATCTGCTGTCACCTGAATTTTTGATCTTAGCCATTCTGACTGGTGTGAGGTGGAATCTCAGGGTTGTTTTGATTTGCATTTCCCTGATGATTAAGGATGTTGAACATTTTTTTTAGGTGCATCTCAGCCATTCGGTATTCCTCAGGTGAGAATTCTTTGTTTAGCTCTGAGCCCCATTTTTAATGGGGTTATTTGATTTTCTGGAGTCCACCTTCTTGAGTTCTTTATATATATTGGATATTAGTCCCCTATCTGATTTAGGATAGGTAAAGATCCTTTCCCAGTCTGTTGGTGGTCTTTTTGTCTTATTGACGGTGTCTTTTGCTTTGTAGAAACTTTGCAGTTTCATGAGGTCCCATTTGTCAATCCTTGATCTTACAGCACAAGCCATTGCTGTTCTTTTCAGGAATTTTTCCCCTGTACCCATATCTTCGAGGCTTTTCCCTACTTTCTCCTCTATGAATTTTAGTGTCTCTGGTTTTATGTGGAGTTCCTTGATCCATTTAGACTTGAGCTTAGTGTAAGGAGATAAGAATGGATCAATTCGCATTCTTCTACATGATAACCGCCAGCATTACAGATTTTCAAACTGGCAACTTATTTGGAAAACTGTATAGAGAATGTTCTGTTTGGTCACTGCTTGAATCCTAACTAGCCCTGTGCAAGCCATTCTTCTGTAGGAAGCATGGGTAACCATATTAGCAATCTTTCCTTGCCCCACATAGTTTTAAAACATTTAAGGAAGGTACTGTGGCTCACTTATTGGCTTATTAAGAATAGTTGGGTGTCTCTATCCAGATTGTTGCCACAAAGACTGCTTTTTAAAAGTTTCTAGTGAAGTTTCTGTTGCTAGTGCTTTCTTCCATTCTCATCAAACCTGATGCCTCTCTGCTTCATTTCATAGTTAGTTATTGTTAATTGAAATGTGTTTTCTCTTTGTGTAAAAATGCTGTAACATTATGATTTCCCTCCAGCTGTGAGTCTCAGTGTCTTTTGCTTCTTACCATACACTTAGCTGCAGAAGTCCCCCAAGTGTTCCTGTGATACTCTTGTTCTCTAGTCCTACTCTCAGATGTCACCTGTCATCTATGTATGCATTGTATTTGTCATCTAGTGATCACACCTATCCCAAATCTGTTTTTATATAGATGTATGCATACCTTTGAAGTTCAGCAACCAGCCCTGACACTTCCTCAGAACCTTGCTGTATAGAAACTTACTAGGGACCCTAAATCCCACATACTCTAACCTATAGTTAATCTTCACTCTTTCAGTTTTCTCATCCCTGTACTTGTCACCTCCACCCTTCAGTAGGCCAGCCTCGAGCCCCTGGGGACATCTTATCATTGACTCCTCTTTTCTCTCACATTCTACATCTTTTCTTGCCAGCGAACCCTGTCAACTTTGTCTTAAAACACATTCAGAATCTAAATTTTTGTCACCAGCTCAGCTAACACGTCAGCTCCCTTATTCTCAAAGGGGATAGTTTGGCACTCCAGGGGATGTCTGGTGATATCTGGAGAATTGGTTTTGATTGCCATAACTGGAAAGGAGGGAATGGCATGTCTACTGTTTGGTGAGAAGAGACCGAGGATGTTGCCTTCTTTACAGAATATCAGGTGCCCAAGATGTCAGGAGTCTGAGGGTGAGAAGCCTTCCTGGTCCTAGTTATCACCTTCTCTCATCTGGACCCAACTCTGACATTGCCAGTGCTGTCCTTGACTCTCCTCCCAATTCTTTGCATGCCATTTCCCTTGGTGGTCAGCCTTGTCTTTCACATGCAGCAGTACTAGCTCAATTAAAGTCTTCTGCTGGCCAAAGAAAGTGAAATCGTACTCCCTGTTCAGAGTTCCAGGTGCTCTCTGGCCTGGCACTGCCCATTGCCAGCCTTCTGTCTGATATACTTTCCTTCTGAACAATGCCCTTTCCCTGCTTCTCAAATGTACCAAGCGCACTCCAGCCTCAGCCTCCTGGCCTTTGGGTATGCTCGTCTCTTGACCTAGAGCACTGTGCTGATTTCTATTATTTCTATTTAGTTACTTTCCTTATCCTTATGCCTTCAGCTTAAAGTCTTTTTTCCACATCCAGACTGCAGTGAACTTCTCCAGTATTCACTTACGCTAAGTATTTCACTTTAAAGAGAAACTTTTTTTTATTTCTTTACAAATTTATTATTTGTTTATTTAGGCGCGCACGCGCGCGCGCGCGCGCGCGTGTGTGTGTGTGTGTGTGTGTGTGTGTGTGTGTGTGTGTGCAGGCACATTCGTACCGTGGTATTCTTGAAGGTGAGAGGACAACTCTTAAGAATTTGTTCTCTCTGTTCTTTTCTACCTCCTCGTAGGATCTGGACACTAAATTCAGGTTATCCTAAGACTATGTGTATCAAACCATTGCCCTGGCTCTGAAAACCCTGATATTTTGTTTCATTTCACTTCACTGACTCCTTTACCTTGTCATGTTCACATGTATCTAAATATGTTCCATGATACAGTAGTAATACAGTAATATGAATACATTCAGTAATTTATGGTTGAATGGATGAGCCTTTATATGGCAGACCTTCAGAGGTGTAGTTTCAACATCAGATTACATTTCCTTGTCTTCCTAAACTGTGGCTCGGTGCACTACCACAGTGCAGCTGGTCCCTTTGCTACATCCAGTAGCCATGGTAACGCCAGGCTGTTGCTGCTGCTCTGTGGCCCTTTTCAGCTCATGGCTTTAAGTGCACAGTGCATTTATTCCACTGTGATTGATGATGATGGCGATGACTCAAGAAGGGGATAGTTATCAATCACCTTTACAGTTCTGAGACCAGTCCAGCCATTGCCTTCAAAGAACTGCAGAGTCCCAACTCTAAGCGTCAGGAAGAAGTTTAAAGAGGTTTTCATAGGGGTAGAAGGAAAACACAGTACCACATGTACCTACCGCGTACTCATCTTGCCTGCGGTCAGAGGCCATTGGTCTTGCTAAGATTATATGACCCAGTACAGGGGAATGCCAGGGCCAGGAAGTGGGAGTGGGTGGGTTGGGGAGCAGGGCAGGGGGAGGGTAGAGGGGATTTTCGGGATAGCATTTGAAATGTAAATGAAGAAAATATCTAATTAAAAAAACTCATTTATTAATAGATGAACCTTTTAAATTGGCCTCTACCTCCTTCACTCCAGTGATTTCTTGTAGTTTTCAACCATGAATTGTTGCTGTCACACTCTCTGAGCTCAGCTTTGTGGTTCTGAGATGATAATCACCTGAACACAGAACAATCCATCATCGGCATGCTTTCCAAAGCCTGAATCATTTATTTTCACATAATAGTGGAAGGAGGAAGAAGTGGAGGAAGAGGAGGAGGAGGAGGAGATGTGCGTATGTGTATTGTGTAGTATGTGTATGTGCAGTGTGTGTATGTGTAATGTATGTGTATGGTGTGTGTATTGCGTGTGTATGTAGTGTGTGTAGTATGTGTGTTTGTGTAGTGTGGATTATGTGTAGTGTTATGTATGTATAGTGTGTGCATGTGTATGTATAAAGCATGTGTGTAGTATGTGTGTCTGTGTAGTGTGTATTATGTGTAGTGTGTATATATGTGTTGTGTGTATGTATGTGTAGTGTATGTGTGTATGTAGTGTGTGTTTGTGTAGTATGTATTATGTGTAGTTTGTATGCATGCATGTATAGTGTGTATGTATGAGTAGTGTGTGTGTGTATGTGTGTGTATTAAATCATATAGACTGTTTCCAATGTGCTGAAAAAGAAAACACTCACTAGTTCCCCTCTCCAATAACTCACTTTATTCAAGATAAAGAGTGAATCTATTTTCTGAAATGTTGGGCTCTTTATTTTTGATCCTAAGTAAGTAACGACTTGGAGCAGCTATATAAAGGCTCGTATTGTTTAAGTTTATAGAAAAAAATCACTGTGGATCGTCCAAGCAGCTGAGGAAGTGACACATCCCTGCTGAAATTCATACTCAGGAATCACTTAGGAAGGCAGCCTTTGTTCCCGTCTGCCAGGTCGCTGCTGCTAAAGAGTGTCGTTTCTGTCATGGAAACAAATGAAATGTGTGCTTTGAAAAGAAATTTAGCTCTCCTTTCCATATGATCCAGGAGGCCATGGAGCTGTGGAATAGTCTAGCAGGTTCTAAGGAACAAGCTTTCAATTAGTGAGGCCAATGCTGCTACATTTTGAACACTTTAAACTTGTTAGATCCTAACTTCCCCCAAGGCAAGCATTAAGCATTCTCTTGCTGTGTTAATGCTGAGTGAGGATTCGTGGCATTTAAATACTGGGGTCCTGTGTTGGATAGTGTAGCTAGAGGAGTGATGTTTGAGACTATGAACACCCTCAAAGGCAGTCCAGTTCGGGCCAGTTGTAAAACCCCCACTGGCTCCTTTACCACACACAGAAAGAATGTGGTAATATTTCTGAGTTCTTGTTCTGGAACTCCAGATGAGGACAGATGAAGCTGAGGAGTGTGGGAAACTCACCCCTCCAGGCTTCTTGCTTGGCTCCTGAACACAAATGTGGGGGTTCATATTTTAATCTCGTCTGATACCTGAACACAAATGTGGGGGGGGGTTCATATTTTTAAAAACTCATCTGAGTAGTGGTTGCCTGAGTGTCAGAGGTCATTATATCTTCCCAGGGGAAGGGGAACAAATGGCTCTGTTTATCCCCTGCCTCTGCTTCTGGCTGAGGAATGTCCCCTGACTTCTGACCTTTGGGGTTGTCTGTTCAAGCCCATGCTTACTCAGACATGAGACATTAGACTGAGCGTCTGGCTGGTGGAAATTCCTAGCTTCACTGTGGGTGCTTTGTGGGGCAGGCTCCTAAACACAGTGAGCCCCACCTCTCTTTCTTGTTTGTTACTTTTTCATTCATCCTTTCACCTTGTAGGTTCCTACCATGATGGACTGGCAGTGGGAGGGAGAGACCCACAATACCAGGAAATGGAGAGGGGGCATTGTTTTCTCCTCTGCCTGGGTCCTGGCATCTGCAGGAAGAATTGAGAAAGAGCCTTTGTTAATATGGGACATAGGAGGCCAGATACCCTATTATGGGGCTAACAACCTTGTTTAAATGTTTATACAGATTTATCATACAGCCGGACATGACTCCCTTCTCGTGGACGCCTCTGCTCCAGAGTCTATCATAGCTGTTTTCTTCCCAGAAACTGAAGACTGGGAGCCCAGAGTGTCCTCTAAATATTCTTGCCTTATTATCTCCATTCTTTTTGCCACCATGTGAATCATGGGTTCCGGGAGCTTAAATCTTAGGAAAAGCTAGTTCCTTCTCCTCTGACTGACATTTATTAGTCGGGATTTGGGAAAATGGACAAGCAAGAGGATTGAGCTTTAAGTTCTATGTAATTTATACTAAAAAGTTGTAGTTACTTGTGGGAGGTCATCTTTTAGTGGCCACAGGAGTAGTTATTTTTGATCAGACAACCTATATGAAATAAGTCCCATGGATTTGGAAGTCAGGAACAGAGCTCAGGACTTAGCTAGATTTTATACTAATGCCGTTACCCCATACAAAAGCCTCTGTGGCGTTTGTTACTTTAGGTGAACCAGGTCCTTGTGGCCCATGGATTAGACAGATGGGCATCTCATGGGAGCTTGTGAGAAATGCACATTCTATGGTTGTATCTACCTTCTGACTCAGACTTACACTTTAACAAGATCCCAGGTGATTTCTATAAGGATGCAAGAATCACTGACCCACTGACCCACTGACCCAGAGGTACCAATGCTATTTTATTTTACCTTTCTGTTCATTGCATCTTATTGGCGAATTATATTTCTGAAAGTTTGGCGATCCTTATGCACTGTAGTGGATTCATGGGTTAGTTCATTGACAATTCAATACTGAGTGGACTTTTAGGAAGTAGGACCTAGCTACACAAAGCAGGTTACTCTCTAGAAGTGTGCTTCAAAGGATGTATGTGGTATCCTCTCTCTCTCTCTGTTGACTGGTTATCACTACCCACGAAACCTCTACCATCTTATGCTTCTACCATGCTATTGCACTTTGCCTAGGACCCAAGGCAGTGGGGGAGGCTGACCATGAGCTGAAACCATTAGCTAAATCGATGGGTCCTTCCTCCAAATGGATTGTCTCAGGTATTTTCTCAGGGTGAGGGAAAGCAAAGCCTTCGGCCCATGAATGAATCTTTGAGGTATATTTAGAATCTAAGTCACACCAGAAGAATCTTAGTGATTCAGTGTGATCTAAAGAGTCAGGGGACTGGGGAGCTGTTCTAGTTGGTAAAGTACTTGGTATAGACGCATGATGACTGGAGTTTGCATCCCTAGCATCCATGTAAAGAATAGGGATGGGGTGGTATGCCCTTTAATTCTGGCATTGGAAAGACAGAGAGAAGATGACCCTAGAGCCTGGGTGGCTAGAGAATCTAGCTGGATTGGAAAACCACAGGCCCAACAGAAGACTTAATCTCAGAAAAATAAATTAGACATTGAAAGATGAAGGTATCAAACCTCTGACCTATACATGCATGTGCATGCACTTATACACGAGTGTACACATACACATGAACATGATGTACTCATGTGTAATATATGTGCAGACTGAGAAGATATAAAGGACATTGCAGACCTAAATAAGAGTGGTTAGAGTGACCAAATATACCTGCTCATCATATTGTTTTGTTATATGGAAAAATTTGGCCAGAGCAGCTTCTGTTCCTTGGATTCTTTCATTCTCAACTATTGGGTGGGTGTGCCAAGCAACAATGCTGTCTTGGTGTCTTCATCTAAGCTGGCTGTTGAGAAGAGACAGGCATTCCGTGACAGACTGACAGCTGCCACTGTTTCTATTCTCATTCCCACCCCAAGAGAGATGGGCCTTGTTGATGTTAAATTTGGGATAAGGATGGGAAAATACTGGTTTTGCAAATAATCTCTTAAGAGTGCACGTTTAGGACTTTCCAAGGTTGTAATCAAAGTCTGGGTATAATAGGGGGGTGGCAAACCAGGAGTCAGACATCCTTAGAGACAGACCATCCTTGAAGACAGTGATGGCAGTGGCACCAGATACCTGGTAGACATAAGGCTGTGGTCTCCGATTATGAACAGGGCCACCTCACTTCAGCTGAGGTCTACGTCCCTAGTACATCAATGGAGTGTCTGTTTCCCTTTCTGTGTCTCTGCACACCACTTGTTAATGCCACAGCTGCCATGTCTGTCTTCTTTCTGTAATCATGTCTGATTATTATTTTTTAAGATCTTTCAAATAGGCACAAAAAAATTCCTGTAAAATTACACCGAATAAGACATGCTTTTATATGACTTTCATGCATGGTATGTTTTGTTGGAATTTTTCATTCCATAGTCTCAAGTATTCCAAGCATTTATTTAATATATTAATAGTTCTTACCAAATTTAGTTCTCTCAACTTTCAGAATTTATATTCCCATTTAGACAGACCTTCATAATTTTGTAGTTATATCAGCTAGACAAACAGTATTTTGAGAAACATAGCCATCAAAGATAAAGAAACTATGTAATACCAAATGATCCCATGTAACTGCATCCTTCACTTCTTACTGGGTCATGAGGTAGCACCGTCTTTCTTCTAAGAACTCTTCCTTTCATTTTAGGAAGTTCTTTCTAACGACTTTGCCTTTGTACTTAAAAATTTCTCTTTTGACCCTTCATTCAGTACTTTACACAGACTCTCCCTACTCCCGTTATGGATCTTCTAAGGACAGAATCTCCCTCTCTCTCTGATTGTGGATTTTTAGACTTTCTGGTTTCTTTCTCTCTTCCTTGCCTTACTCTTCCCCATTAGGTCACCAGACTTGTAAAAGAAGCCTAGGTAGTTGAGATGTTAAAGTCTTAGAGACAGCCTATAATTTCTTATTTTTTCCCTCTAGTCTTTGAGTAGCTTAATTAAAAAGGAGCTAGTTATGACAAACCTACCACTCTAGCTGGGGTTCATTACAATTCTCTCTGCCTGATTGTGTACACAGTGGTCCTTTCCCATGGAGTTGCTTGTGTGCATGAGTACTAGGAGTAGAGTGCCCGAGTCTATGGTATAACATAAATGGATACAACCCATGGGTATTACTGAGAAAGGTGAAGAAACATCCCTGAGAGACATTTATTTGAAATTGTTTTGGAGAAAAATGTTCATATGATCTTGAGGGATGGATGATAGTGGGGGTGGGGTGGGGAGATGAGCGATGGTTCAACTTCTTGTCCGAAATATCACCTCTTCTGTCTGTCTGTCTGTCTGTCTGTCTCCTTGTCTCTCTGTCTGTCTGTCTGTCTGTCTGTCTCTCTCTCTGCAGATACTCTTTTATCTGAAAGGCTGCCATGTCTGTTGCCTTAAAAACAACTGGGAAAAGCTATCAATGTGTTGCTTCACGTTCACATGTTTTTACTGGTAAGGACTCTATTTCAATTAATTCTATGAATTAAATTGTTTTAATAGAGAAATACAAGTTTTAAGAGTACACTTTTGTTCCTTAGGTATAAATTAGCCTGTTGCAGTTTAAGCTTAGGACACGAGACTTTTGTTATTTGCTGTTTTCTCGGAATTCTGAGATCTGGATGTTATATGTGAAGGTTCCCATGTAGGTGAGAGTTCCAAGGGAAATCTCAGAACAGTCATGGCCCCAGCTTCCACGTCTGCGAAGTAAAGGCTGAATAATTTCTAAGATCTCATAGAACTCAGCAAATTGGCTGGAGGCCTCTGCTCTCAGGAGAGGATGAATGTAAAAACAGCCACGTGGTTGTCTTTGTTTTATGGGTGTTTGGGTGAAAGCTCTCTGAGAGTGTGGATGCATAGTGAGAGGCAAGAGTCCACTTCACACATATGCAGGTGGTGGCCACCTTCACCATGACGTTTTTGTTGCTATGGACAGGAGTGGGTGACAGGATGATGATGTCAGCGTGAAAACCATCCCTTTGATGGAAGGGATATATAGTGCAAAGAGTCTACTGTATAGGCTTTAATCATTAGCATTGTGAATAACTATTTCCCATGTTGGTTGTGTGTGGGATATGTGTGTAACAGCATGCTACTAGATTAACTCTCTGATGAAAATCGACAACACTGATTCCCAGGAGTCTTTGCAGGCAGCGGACCCTAATATAGCTTGGTAGTGTCTGGAATTCTGAGGGCTCTGTGAACATCAGGCATCCTGGCTCAGGAAGTCTCCCTTTGCTTGCTGCCACCAGGTGGTTCCTGAGGGAGTGGAGGCTACTGTTCTTTTGGACACCTAAGCCTTCATGGTGAGGATGAGTCACAGTTTCATAGCAGAATCTGTTTAGAATGGGCCACAGAGTAAGAAGCAGTAGTTTTGCTCAGCAGTTAAAAGTGAGCACTGCTCTGGTACTGGACCGGAATTCAGTTTCCAGCATCCATGCTGGGTAGCTCACATGCACTTGTAACTACAGCTTCAGGTGATTTGAAGTTCTTTTTCTGCCTTTGCAGGCATTACACACACACACACACACACACACACACACACACAGTTAAAATTAAATTAGCAGCTTAAAATATACAGAGAAAAGGAGAAATGAAGATAGGATCCCTGATTGTGGAGTTTCCCTAGGAACTGTAGAAATAAGGCACCTTGGAATCTGGTGACACAGCAGGGCTAGGCTGTGGACTTGGGACCTGAAGATGTGTATTCTATGCCCTCCTATGACTGCATCTTGATTTAGAGGATGGTAGTCATAGCCAGACCCTGTGGAGGAACCCCTGGGGCATCCTTTACAGGTGCCCTGTGCGTTTCCTAAATATCTGATCCAGAAAACCCTGCATTCATGCTAACATGAAGGGCTCCTTTCTGTTACCACTAACAGATATGTACAGTATAACGATGGGGCTGTACCTAGCTGTCAGTATCATGTATTATATAACCATATACATACAATTTGGGTATTAGTGAGTGCCATGATTGCTACTAAGACAGAATAAAGGGAATCTAACTCACTGAGTTCTGGGGTCTAGGGAAGGGTTTTATTATTTTATTTTATTTGTTTTTAGAAAGATGTTTTTAAATTAAGTTTGAATGATGAGTAAGAGAAAGACCAGGGAGAGTATTTTTGAAATAGAGGCTTGGCTCAAAAGTCAAGAGGAACAAAGGAAAACATGGAGGGAGCAGGATTGGTTAATACAGCTAGAAATCAGGGAGAGAGGTTGAAGGGGAGATGGGTGATGAGCAACTCAGTCTTGTAGGCTTCTCTCATGGTTTTGCTTTTTATTCTAAAAGCAGCAAGAAGTCTTAGAAAGTCTGTCCTGTTGTGATGATGCACATCACTAGTCCCAGCACCCGGGAGGCCGAGGCAGGCGGAGAATTCTGAGTTCAAGGCCAGTGTGGTTTCCATAATGGGTTCCAGGTTAGCCAGGTTTACTTAATGAGACTTTGTCTTAAACAAAACAAAACAAAACAAAACAAAACAAAACAAAACAAAACAAAACAAAACAAAATGAGACGAAACAGCAATTCTGATGGGATTGGACTTGTGTTTTAGAAGTTGTTCTTTGTGGGCTGGAGAAAGAGCTTAGTGGTAAGGAGAATGGGAGGCTCCCTGGGAGAACCCAGGGTCAAGGCTAATATATGGCAACTTCTTCTGGGCCTCCACAGAGACTAGGCAGCCACACGTGCACAGACAGACATGGAGGCAAAAATACCAGGCACAAAATAAAATTAAAGGAAAAAATATTTTTCACTATAAACTGGAGAGAGTGTGGCAGATAGAAAGTCCATTTAGGAAACTTCATCCTAGACCAAATGAAAGATGAGTTTAAGTAGGGCCAAGATGCTAGGCAGTTGGCACATTGAACAGTGCTTTGGAGTTTGCTTAACGTAGCAGACACAATTCTGAATTAAGGGAGCGTGAGGGTGGTTTCTGGCTCTTACAACTGGGTGTATTTATTTAAAACATAAACACAGAAGATAATGTGAACTTTGGGGGGTGTATCGGATTTAGTTTTAATCCTAAATTTAAGAGTCTGTCTGTGTATAGAAGCCAATTGTAGTTATATGGCCCTGACCTTAGAGGGATATCTGGCTACAGATATGATCTGTAACTAGACATGGCTAAGATCTCACAGATTTGAGAAGGAAAATAAATTTAAATAGTACTAAGATTCTAGCTTGCTTGCTTTGTGGATTATGGCTTGATTTTTAGGACCTTGAGGTAATTCCAGCATATCATTCTCTCTGGTTTCTTGTCTCAGGCATGAGAAAAGTAACTGAAGACAAGTTGGTTAGTTACGACCTCTTAACAGGTAGTGTCACTCAGAGGGGAGAGGAGCTTGGAAGGTGTGAAGCACCTGTTTGTTCACGGAGTTTATCTTGCATTTAAGAATGGGTGCCATTTGCTAGCCTGCAGAAGCCACCTGATCTCTTAGATCTCCATCAAGATGAAGTCTGGCCATACCTCTGAATCTTTTGGAGGAGCTTGCAAAAGCAAGCCTAGGGTTTTCAACTCTGGCTTTGCAAATTCTCCCTGAGGTATTCTAGGGAGATACCCAGAAGAATTTGTGTTATAAACAAAAGATTTCATTTTTAGATTCAGCTTCTTTTTCGTTTGCTTCCTCGAGGCCTGCCTGACAGTCCTTTGTCTTAGCCCTAAGTTTTGCAGACACTCTGAATGGCAGGTGCTGCAAGCACTTCCAAGAGTAGAACCTGGATTGACTCTCTTCTAACATTTCATCACTGCACTGATCAGAGAGGCATATATTACCAATCCCAATAGCTGGGGAAACTCTATTGGATGCAGGATGCCCAAGGCTCCATGTTTATAATCAATCCTTGGGTGGGAAAACACAAGCTTGACTTCTTGGGACTACATATTCACATTACTCTGACATGAATATTTGTCTCCTAGGAAACTTCACACAGAAAATATTCTTTTCTTTTATTTCTGATGATATTCTTTTTTTTTTAAATATTTTTTATTACGTATTTTCCTCAATTACATTTCCAATGCTATCCCAAAAGTCCCCCATACCCTCCCCCCCACTTCCCTACCCACCCATTCCCATTTTTTTGGCCCTGGCGTTCCCCTGTACTGGGGCATATACAGTTTGCGTGTCCAATGGGCCTCTCTTTCCAGTGATGGCTGACTAGGCCATCTTTTGATACATATGCAGCTAGAGTCAAGAGCTCCGGGGTACTGGTTAGTTCATAATGTTGTTGCACCTACAGGGTTGCAGATCTCTTTACCTCCTTGGTAAAGAGATTACCTACTTTCTCTAGCTCCTCCATTGGGGGCCCTGCAGATCTCTTTACCTCTTTGGTAAAGAGATTACCTACTTTCTCTAGCTCCTCCATTGGGGGCCCTGTGATCCATCCAATAGCTGACTATGAGCATCCACTTCTGTGTTTGCTAGTCCCCGGCCTAGTCTCACAAGAGACAGCAATATCAGGGTACTTTCAGCAAATGCTTGCTAGTGTATGCAATGGTGTCATCGTTTGGAGGCTAATTATGGGATGGATCCCTGGATATGGCAGTCTCTAGATGGTCCATCCTTTTGTCTCAGCTCCAAACTTTGTCTCTGTAACTTCTTCCATGGGTGATTGTTTCCAATTCTAAGAAGGGGCAAAGTGTCCACACTTTGGTCTTCGTTCTTCAGTTTCATGTGTTTTGCAAATTGTATCTTATATCTCGGGTATACTAAGTTTCTGGGCTAATATCCACTTATCAGTGAGTACATATCATTTGAGTTCTTTTGTGATTGTGTTACCTCACTCAGGATGATGCCCTCCAGGTCCATCAATTTGCCTAGGAATTTCATAAATTCATTCCTTTTAATAGCTGAGTAGTACTCCATTGTGTAAATGTACCACATTTTCTGTATCCATTCCTCTGTTGAGGGACATCTGGGTTCTTTCCAGCTTCTGGCTATTATAAATAAGGCTGCTATGAACATAGTGGAGCATGTGTCCTTCTTACCGGTTGGGGCATCTTCTGGATATATGCCCAGGAGAGGTACTGCGGGATCCTCTGGTATTACTATGTCCAATTTTCTGAGGAACCGCCAGACTGATTTCCAGAGTGGTTGTACAAACTTGCAATCCCACCAACAATGGAGGAGTGTTCCTCTCTCTCCACATCCACGCCAGCATCTGCTGTCACCTGAATTTTTGATCTTAGCCATTCTGACTGGTGTGAGATGGAATCTCAGTGTTGTTTTGATTTGCATTTCTCTGATGATTAAGGATGCTGAACATTTTTCAGGTGCTTCTCAGCCATTCGGTATTCCTCAGGTGAGAATTCTTTGTTTAGCTCTGAGCCCTATTTTTTAATGGGGTTATTTGATTTTCTGGAGTCCACCCTCTTGAGTTCTTTATATATATGGGATATTAGTCAGAAAATATTCTTAAAACCCATAGACAGCACTCTTTTCTTGACACCATTGGAACCCTTTGAAATCCCTTCACCTTGCACCTCACAGTGCCTTACCCTTTCTCATCATCAATGCACTGTATGCCCTCAATATTTGTAAGTGGCAAATGCTACTCCAGCTATTGGAGCAGGGCTCAGTGGAGACACTGTCAGGTACATTCTAGCATTTCTTGCTTCACTCTATAAAAGAGGGGATAGCAGGGCAGTGGTGGTGCATGCCTTTAATCCCAGCACTTGGGATGCAGAGGCAGACAGATTTCTGAGTTTGAGGCCAGCCTGGTCTTAGTTCCAGGACAGCCAGGGCTACACAGAGAAAGCCTCTCTCGGGAAAAAAAAATATATATATAATATAATAATTATATATATATATATATATATATATATATATATATATATATAATAAAAGAGGGGAGAAAGCATACCTAGACACAGTTGTTTTCTCTGAAAGAAACACAGTTTTCTGTGTTATTCATCTTGAGGCCTGCCTGTCCATCACAGACATTCAATTTCCTGCTATCAATGCTGTCTGAGCCTCTCCAAGGTTTTGAGAGGGAGTCTCACCTCACACAACACTTGTACTCTCTTGGCAGCTGAGTAATCCTTACATGACTCTTGGATAGAATCATCTAGATTTAATCTAGTCCTCAAAACTTCCTAAGTTATATGTACGACCTTAGGACAGTCAGCACGTGGCTTGCCCAGATCCAAGAGAAGGTGGCCATGAATCTGAAGATAAATGCTTAATACTTAAGGAGGTGTGAAGATCCACATGCGTATGGGACGGACCTCATGTGGTTTTTCTCTCTCAGATCCCTTTATGTAGGATGAAAGTTTCCCTCTTACTGCTCCTCAGAGCCAACATGGGGTCCTGTTATAGTACAGAGCTCCTCTGTAGAGTTGTTTATTTTCCATTTCTGGAATGTGATCAGACACAGCTCTTGGTTGCTACTGCCTGGGAGAGTAGCTCATGGGAACAGTAGAGAACAAGAAAATCTTGGTAGCCAAGAGAACTTACCATTCATAATGAAGTTTACCAGAATAAAAGAGGAATGTTGGTCCAGCTTTATGAAGGGTGAGAGTGTGGCTTCTGACTTCCAAATGTGCTCGATGGAATGAATTCCATTTTCTTTTCTCTTCTTTTCTCTTCTTTTCTCTTCTTTTCTCTTCTTTTCTCTTCTTTTCTCTTCTTTTCTCTTCTTTTCTCTTCTTTTCTCTTCTTTTCTCTTCTTTTCTCTTCTCTTCTCTTCTCTTCTCTTCTCTTCTCTTCTCCTCCCCTCTCCCCTCCCCTCCCCTCTCCCCTCCCCTCTCCCCTCCCCTCCCCTCTCCCCTCCCCTCTCCCCTCCCCTCCCCTCCTTTTCTTTTCTTTTCTTTTCTTTTCTTTTCTTTTCTTTTCTTTTCTTTTCTTTTCTTTTCTTTTCTTTGTAGAACTTGCTGTTCCATGCCTGTGTTGAAAAGCCTTTAAACCCCAGTGTTGAGATAGTTCCTTAATTCAGACTACAGCTCCTGGGACCTGTAAACAAATAGTTATTGGGTTCTACTATGTATTCTGCATGGTGTTAGTGGCCATTAGAAAAACAGAGAAATATAATTTACATGTAGCTTCCCTATCTCTGTCAAGATACCCAGCCGTGCCTGCAAAGGCTTTATGGGGCATACTTCTGAATGGCCGGATTTTGTGATATTTCTAATTGTTCTTTAGATGTTGGGGGTAAATGTGAGACCTGAAGCATTAAGAGCAATCTTTCAGGCAAGTATAATTTAAGGCATTCTTTAAAAAAATGAACAGAAAGATGAAAGAAAATACAAAGCTTCAAAACTCTTTTTTTTTTTTTCCTTTTTTACTAGTTGTGGGGCTATGACAACATTTCAATGTTTGGTTTCATTTTGAGAGTGGAGAGACAGAGGGAAGGGTGAGTCACGACACAAGCCTGGTGCTTAGTGGTTGTTTATTTTAGGTCTAGATGAATCCAGTTCAACAAACCCACAGAACATCTTGTAAGCCGTGGAAACTGTGCATGGTACTGGCAATGAAAGTCAGTAACTGAGCATGCATTTTACAGCAACAAGGAAAACCTTCCATCAAAACAATGGTCAACTGTCAAAACCAGAAGGCTGCCGGGGGTCTGCTACCACTACCTAACTTTCAGGCCATAAGAGTTTACTAATTCTTTTATACTGTTATTTATAGAAAAAAGGATCCTGATTTATATGTTGCATTTGCTTGTCAGACTGCTGGTGTCTTAAGTCAACCACAAATCCTCAGTCTTTTCCTCCTACATCCTTGACCCTTCTGAGGATTATAGGGCAATCCTTTAAAGATTACCTTTGCCCTTTGGCATTTTCAAACACGTATAGAAAGCATTCTGGTTACTCTCATTTCTGATCCTCTCTCATCTCTCTCCCAACCTCAAACCCCACCTTCTAAAGTCCCATTCCCACATGCATACACTTTTGGTTTGTTTTGTGACCACTGGGCTTTAGCCAGAACCTCCTGTGTGAGCATGGGTGTGGGACTATTCACTGGTACTGGGTGGATCCCTAGCATCTTCCTTAATTTGGGTTTGTTATATGTTTGTTCATTTTTTTAAAAATTTATTTGTTTGTGTGTGTGTTTAAGTGCAGGTACCTGCATTCTATAGTGTATGTGCATGTATGTATGTGTGTGTATGTGTATATATGTGTGGGTCTATGTGTGTATATGTGTGTGTGTGTATGTTTTTGTGTGTATAGGTCAGAGAAAAAAAAGCACTTGCTCTTCTCCTACCACCTTAAGAACCTATGGCCTAGCTTTTAAAACCAATTTTATTAATTCTTTGACAATTTCCTACATTGTATTTTGATCATATTCATCCCCAGGTTCTCACCTTAACTCTTCCCAGATCCGTCTCACTTCCCTTAAGTACCAACTTTGTGTTCTCCCCTTTTCTTTCTTAAATTTAATAACTCATTAGCTTCCATTTATGCTGTGCATAAACTTATAAGGCAGGGGTCTCTATTGTCTTCCCCGCTGCATTGTGAGCTTGGGGCTAACTGGCCTAGGAGCTTCCAGGCAGCTGTCCTATCTTTGCCTAGCACCTCACAGCAGGAGTGTTGGTATTACAGATGCATGGCTTCCAGGGGCCTGATCCCGTTCATCAGTCTTGCATTGCAAGACTTTTACCTGCAGAGACACGTCCAGCCCTTGCTCATATTTTGATTCAGTTTGTGTAACTGTGATGTAAATATCCAGCAGTGACCCCACATTTTCTCATTGTCTGCTGTCTGGTGCCGAACACGTTTGCTCTGTTTTATTCACTTCAAGTGGTCTAGATCAAGTGATGTCTACCCGTATTCCAGGCCAAAAGTTCCAATCTTTGACTCTTTAATTCATAAAAGTTTAGGGGAAAATATTTGAAACTCTAAAAGCATTCTGATCCTTACCAATCTTTCAGGTTTACTCATTCATTTCTTCGTGTGTGCTCCGGAGCTCATGTCCACAGCGATGATCAATGTGTGTAGTTATTTCCTTGTTTATTATCTACAGGGATGCCCCTTTATTTTAATATGGCTGGAAGGAACCTTTTCAGCCTGGTGCTTTTATTCTTCTGCATCTCCATCGTTCTTTGAGCTCCTGCTTTCTGCGACCGTCACATGTTCAGAGCTCACTGGTACTTGTCTGGCATTAGGCACTTCTTCCGAGATCTGTGCTCGGTTTTTTGCCTGAGAGAGAGTAGTATTTAGAGGCAAGGATACAGATACTGGATGTCATCATAGCTGAAGGCGTGGCCATTTCTCTCAATGGGCAGAGCTAGAGAATATATGTAACGTGTGTAGGTATTAATGTGTGCATGTATGCATAAGATGTGTACAGACATGCATATAATCACAACAAAATTCTTCAGAGTGCATTATACAAATAGGAACTTGTCGGTTTATGTAGCTACCTGTAACTCTAGTCCAACAGAGAATTCATTTCCTTTTTCCATAGGGGTAAAGGTATTTGCTTTGACAATGAGAACTCTCATTTGTCCTAGATTTTGGTCGGCAATCCTGCAATCCTGTTTAAAACTGCTATCCCATTGCCCTCATTGCTTTGCTACCCCATCCTCTGGGCAACAGAGATGCATTCAGTGCTGACCGTTCCTGGATGCCCTCCTTACCTAGTTTGAGCACTGTAGCAGTTCAAGGCCATGGGGATTTGATGCCCCAGCTACAGTGCTTTCTTGTGGGAGCTTCCACTTCATTTCATAAAGGCTCTGAAACCCAGCACCACACCACTTCCTCATGTATACACGAAGCCCTGATATTCTGCTGACTGCTGCCTTAGTTCTACCATTTCAATATCCCTACCCCAACTCCCATATATTCTTTCTCTTGTTCTGTTTAGAAACTTAAGACTGAGCGGTCTAGGAAGGGAGGACAGGGGCAGAGGGCACTGTATTTATCCAGGTGATCAAAAAAGGCTCTTCCAATCATATAGCCTGTGACCCTATCCTTCTATGGCTATAGATTCTTAGCTGCAACTTGATGCTCATCAAACCTGGCTTATTCTAGATGAGACAGTATTACTTTTCTGCCTCTGTGCACAGCCTGCTGTGACCCTGGTTTTGGAGTAATGCCTGCTTTACTGGTATCCTGGGACCTCTGTATGTGCATGGCCATCAGGGTTCTGTTTCTGAATGTTAGCAGACTGAGATGGAAAGGCTGCCCCAGCACCTGGAGCTGTGCCTGCCTCTCGCTCGACTTCCCTGTGTTTTTACAGCTGCCCCTGGTGCTTTTTCAACAGTTCTTTATGCAGCACTGTGGATATTAAGTAAACTCTGTGCTAATTTTGCACAAAAAGGTCTGCCTGAAAGTTGCAGCATGGGCAACTCTAGTTGTAAATTTCTTTGGCTTGAAAAAGCTTTTATGCTTTTGTTAACTTGCCCTTGGTGGGTAGCTACAACCTTGTGAGTTTGCTTACAGCAGGCACATCCCTGTAGCAAATGGTCTTATCAGTTACTCAGCAGTAATTTGACTTGAAATACATCCCCAAGCAAAAAAATTTACCTTTTTAATTTGTATAAAAGCTGAGAAGGAAAAATGGGGACTAGCAACATGCACTGAAGGATGATTAAAACGCTCAGGATGCTGTACAAGTCTCCATGATTCCTTTCTCGTATGAGCTACTGGTGAACATTTCCAGTCACCCCCTGTTCCTTTCTGCCTAGGCAGTCTCATAAAAACAGCACCAGGGTGCTTTTGTGAACAGTAAGGGCTTAGCAAGAGCTAGTTAGGGAGAACACATTGACATATTACTGTCATTTATCTGAGTCAGAATGGGGGAGAGCATACAAGAGGAAAACGAAGGAGTGCCAGGAGAGGAGTATGAGAGCACAAAGAACAAAGAACAAATCGGGTAGGAGTTGGCTCTAGAGGCCACGCCCCCACTGCCCCCTGGCCAAGGTGAAAAGCATGGAAGCCATACTGCCCGGATCCTCTCCCCAACTAGTTTTAAGTATTTTTTATTGTGAATATTTAAAGTTGACGTGACGTTAAGGGACATAAATGTGTGTATGTACATCTATGTCTGTCTGTCTATCTGTCCAAATATGAAGCGAATTAAAATACCCTTCAGCTCCTTCAATCCTTTCCTTAACTCCTCCATTGGGGACCCCATGATTAGTTCAATGCTTGGCTGCAAGCATTCTCCTCTGTATTTGTCAGGCTGGGGCAGAGCCTCTCAGGAGACAGAAATATCAGGCTCCTGTCAGCATGCACTTCTTGGCATCCACAGTAGTGTCTAGGTTTGGTAACTGTATATGGGATGGATCCCCAGGTGGGGTGGTCCCTGGATGGCCTTTACTTTAGTCTCTGCTCCACACTTTTTCTCCATATTTCTTCCTGTGAGTATTTTGTTCCCATTCTAAGAAGCACTGAAGTATCCACACTTTGGTCTTCCTTCTTCTTGAGCTTCATGTGGTCTGTGAATTGTATCTTGGTTATTCTGAGCTTTTGGGCTAAAATCCACTTATCAGTGAGTGCATACTATGTGTGTTTTTTTGTGACAGGGTTAGCTCAATCAGAATGATATTTTCTAGTTCCATCCATTTGCCTGTGAATTTCATTGTTTTCAAAGCTGGGTAAATTATGTAAATGTACCACATGTTCTTTGTATAGATTGGATATTAGCCCTCTATCAGATATAGGGTTGGTAAAGATCTTTTCCCAATCTGTTGGTTGCCGATTTATCCTATTGACTGTGTCTTACAGAAGCTTTTCAGTTTCATGAGGTCCCACTTATCAATTCTTGATCTTAAAGCCTGAGCCATTGAAGTTCTGTTTTGGAAATTTCCCCCTATGCCTCAAAATGAGTTTGAGGCTCTTTCCCACTTTCTCTTCTATTCCATCTAGTGTATCTGGCTTCATGTTAAGTTCCTTGGTCCACTTGGATTTGAGCTTTGTACAAAGTGATAAAAAATAAAAAAAATAATTCCATTTTCTGCACACCTTTGAAATGTAAATAAAATAAAATAGCCAATAAAATTATTAACAAAAAGAAGAAATATAAGAGGGAAAAATAATAGCAACTGAAAAAAATACCCATCATCTCATATTATATATGTATGGCAAATGCAGCTACAACAATGCAACAATTGTGTGTGTGCATATGTGCCTGTGTGTGCCTGTGTGTGTCCATGAGTGTGTGTGTGTGTGCATATGTGCCTGTGTGTGCACATGAGTGTGTGTGTGCCAGTGTGTGTATGTGTGCCTGTGTGCATATATGTGCATATGTGCCTGTGTTTGCATGTGTGTGTATATGCGTGCATGTATGTGTATGTATTTGTGTATGTGTATAGGTCAACCTTAATAGTCATTCCACGGGAGCCATCCATCTTGTTTTTAGAGACAGGGTCTTTTGCTGACCCTATCTCTGGTAAATTCCAAGGAAGACTTTGTCTTAGGCAGGGGCAAGAACACCACACAAAGAGATGGAATGGCATGGTTTGTTGCAGAAAATCATGAGCTTGAAGCGAGGGTCAGGTGGAGCTCTGTTCACGTGTTGCTTGTTAAGTGCTGTGGCCATGCCCTGGCTGTGTAGACGAAGAGTTTCCACAGTTTTCATAGGAACCAAGAGACTGCTGAACCAGGGCTTGGGGCAGCTCAGCTTGAGAGGGCCTAGATTTAGATGTTGCTGCCTTGGACATTTCAGTCACTGATAGGAGACGTCTGAAGATGGTAAATTCATTAGCAGATTCAGACAGTGAGTAGGACCTGAGGTCACATGCTGACGATTATCCCTGCAGGTAACCTTGGAAACGCAGGTTCTCTCAAGCTGAGGCTGCAGTGAGGCCTTGGACACAGCACAGAATGCTGTCAGCCTTACACCTATGAATGTTAGCAGGCTGTGCATTTGTCTGTATGCTCAGGAGTGCTATAGGTACGCTTCCCTTATTTTGTGTACTTTCACAATAAACCTTTGAGGTAGCACTGCTGACAGGTCAGAAGGAGAACCAGCACACAGAGAGGCCAAGTAAATTGGTGAAGGCAAGATCTATGCTGAGACTCAGTGTAATCCAAGGTCCTGTGGGCTTGACTTGTGCTCTTTGCCAAGATGCCAACACTAGCCCTTGTGCAAGAGTGAGATGTAGGTGAGAGAGGCGCATAGAACTCAGAACCTTGCCTGACTCTGCTGGTGAAGAGAGAATTTGAATGTATTTAGTAGGTCCCTAGAGTGTGCTCTTCTGTCTCTGCCTAAGCTCTTACAAAGGGGACATGAAGATTTAAAGAAAGGAATAAAAACACACCACCTTTTGAATGGGATGCATTTACAATGCCTTGGGGGAAGAAAGTATTTGATTGTAAGCATGCTTCCAGGGCACTTATTACTTGCTTGAAGTTTGTCATCTTTCTCAAAATTGAGCCACATTATGCTTTTATCAAGAAATGCCGGTGAATGAAAATTGTAGGGCTTGCTTAGAAATATTCAGCTTTTTGGCAAAACACATTGGGGAGAACAACCTTAGGTCCCGAAATAGCCCGGGGAAGCTTCTTCTTGTTGTGCCTTTTCCCTCCCAGCTAGTTACTTGATTTTACTCTATGAAAATGCAGAAAATATCCTTTTTAATTTTTTATGACATTATAAAACAAAGCATTGAAGTAGAATAGCTTAGATCAAGTTGGAAGGAAGAGGCTGAGGTGTTTTAGTAAAGAAGTGCATTGTCTTGACCATATTTCTGTCTCAGTGGGCATGCGATGGGGACTTGGGGGAAGCCTAGAGACAGCACAGTATTCTCAGAACACGCTTTTGGAGTGATGGGTCAGACAGAAGGCGAGACACTTGAATTTGGTGGGAACAAATAATGTTTTGACTCTTTAGTTTGCATCCTTCAGGTGGAAGACAGACCTCCTGGATTGGTAGGATTAACAGCAAAAATGGCCATCCTACCAAAAGCAATCTACACATTCAGTGTTATCCCCATCAAGATTTCACCACAGTTCTTAACAGACATGGAAAGAGCAATTCTCAATTTCATATGGTAAAACAAACAAACAAACAAAATCCAGGATAGTGAAAATAGCTCTTAACAATAAAAGAGCTTCTGGAGGAATCACCATCCCTGACCTCAAGCTGTACTACAAAACAATAGTGATTAAAATCCAAGTGGTATTGGTACAGAGACAGACAGGTCGACCAATGGAATTGAATTGAAGACCCAGAAATAAACCCACACACTTATGGACACTTGATCTTTGACAGATGGTGGTGGTCTAATTGGTAGTCTGTATGTAGAAAAATGAATATAATTGTTTTCATATTTATGATCGTGCACAAAGCTCAAGTCCAAGTGGATCAAGGACCTTAACATAAAACCAGTTGCACAAACTCGAAAAGAAGAGAAATTGGGAAAGAGCCTTAAACTCATTGGCATAGGGAAATTTCCTAAACAGAACTCCAATGGCTCATGCTCTAAGATCAAGAATTGATAACTGGGACCTCATGAATCTGAAAAGCTTCTGTAAGCCAAAAGACACAGTCAATAGGACAAATTGGCAACTTACAGATTGGAAAAATATCTTCACTAATCCTATATCTGATAGAGGAATAGTATCCGAAATATAAAAAGCACTCAAGAAGCTAACCTCCAAAAATCCAAGTAACCCAATTTAAAAATGGGATGCAGAGCTAAACAGAGAAATCTCGAATGGCTGAGAAGCACTTAAAGAAATGCTCAGCTGCATATGTAGCAGAGGATGGCCTAGTCAGCCATCAATGGGAGCAGAAGCCCTTGGTCCTGTGAAGGTTCTATGCTCCAGTATAGGGGAATGCCAGGACCAGGAAGTGGGAGTTGGGTGGGTTGGTGAGCAGGGGGGAGGTAGGGGGGGATAGGGGGTTTTCAGAGGGGAAACCAGGAAAGGGGATAACATTTGAAATGTAAATAAAGAAAATATCTAATAAAAAAATCCTCAAAGTCCTTAGTCATCAGGGAAATGTTTGCCTTTGATAGTCAAATTCCTGTTTGGGTTAAGCAACGTGGAAACTTTCATGGGAAACCTATACTGCAGGTCACTACCTATGTTTCTGTGGTTTGGTTTGGGTTGGGTTGGTTTGGTTTGGTCTGTCAGGGAGGTAGCCAACATCACTTGTGAGGTAGCATATCAGGAATGTGACCCAGTGGGCTCTGGTGTGAGGATGCTTTTAAACATCAATATGAGGTCTGCTCCTGTTTTCATTGAGTGACTGTGGACATGGTCTTCAATCTGAATATGGTTCAATGATGTCATTTCTATAGATACAAATGGTAGCTATGTTTTAGGGTACAGGTTGAGTGAACACATATGTGCTGCATATTCAGAAGGATGTCTAGCACATTCTAGTGATTATTTGCTGTTGTTCTTTCCTGTTATTACAGTTCCCTACTCCTTGCTGGATGCACGATATTGATTTAAGTGTGTATTTATGTGTGAGGCATACTTTATAAACTGTTCATATTGCAGGCACAACAGAAATCATTTGTAAAATGGAATTAAATCACAAATAAGAGGCATTAAACTAGCATCTACAGTTGTAGTATGGGCTTCTTTTGTAGAATCTGAAAAGAAAAAACAGTTCCATAACAAGTGGTTTTCAGATTCTTAGGATTCCCTGATCTCTGACTGTTTTTTATGTTGCATAGAAACCAGAGGCTTTCTTGGTAAGGTCACCATTTTCCTATCATCTTCCCCTTTGTGTCTGTACCCAATAATTTCTTCAATCTCTATGTAAAATTGAGAAATAGCCATCTACTCTCTATTTGTCTAGAAGACAATCTACATTTCATTCGTCTTTGTCCCTTTCTACCATTCATCCTGCATATTACTCTTGTGTTACTGCAGAGGATGTGGCTGCACCATGGATCTTGGGAGCTTTCACTGGGTAATTTCATCATTCTTCTACACCCTACATATTCGCATATCCTCCAGATCTGTCCTGATCTTTGTCCTTTAGTCAGTCAGAACCTCAGCCCTGTAGCTTGGCTTGTGAGCCACACTCAGATTGAGTAAATGTCCAAAGTCACACAATGAGAACAGGGGCAGACCTCATATTGTAGTTTAAAAGCATCCTCACACCAGAGCCCACCAGTACACATCCCTGCATCCCTGCTATGCTGCCTTACTGGTGATGGTCACTACTTGCCTGAACAACAACAACATCAACAACAAAAGTTCATCCCTGTCCTGGATTTGGCTTGTGTCTCTTGACTCTGCTCTGTGTTCCATTCTGACTTTCTTGTGTCTGAGTTAGGCTTTCTATTGCTATGCTCAAACACCATGATCAAAAACCAAGCTAGGGTAGAAAGGGTTTATTTGGCTTACACTTCCAGATTATAGTCCATCATTGAGGGATGTCAAGGTAGGAACCTGTCAATGCAGGAACTGATGCAGAGGCCACGGAGGAGTGCAGCTTACTGGCTTGCTTCTCATAGCTTACTCAGCCTGCTTTCTACTCAGGGATGACACCACCCACCATCGGCTGGTCCCTACCCCATCAATCACTGGCTTGCAGCCAGATCTTATAGAGAGTTTTTTTGTTTTGTTTTTCATTAATTAATTGATTAATTAACTTTACATTCCAATCTCCAGCCACCCTCTCCTCCAAGTACTCTCCTCCCATGCTTTTCTTCTCTTCTGAGAAGGGGAAGGCCATTCCTGGGTATCACCCAATCTGACACATCAATGGAGGCATTTTCTTAATTGAGTTCTCTCCTCTCAGATGACTTTAACTTGTGGCAAATTGACATAAGACTATCCAGCACAACTCTCCTACCTTACTTCATGCTCTCTCTCTCTCTCTCTCTCTCTCTCTCTCTCTCTCTCTCTCTCTGTGTGTGTGTGTGTGTGTGTGTGTACATGTATGTGGTGTCACTGCATGCCTCTGAAGGATTCCATAGTAACGAAAGGGCAAACAATCTGAAATTTGAAAAGAAGAAGATTGACATTAGTAGGACTGAGTCATTGTTCTTCCTGACCACAGCTGCTCAGTTCAGTAGAATCTCTTCTTAGATGTAAAGGGAAACTATTTGCAGTGAATGAGTTCAGTGGAATAAATAGTCCCAGGGAACAACATTCCTCCAGTAGAATTATTTATTAAATAGGGAGAGGCAATCCCATAGCCAGGGGCCAGATGTTCCTCTATCTGGGAACTTGAAGACACGTTTATGAAGAAACATCAGTGAAGAGTGTTCATTATACTGATGATTTTAACATAGGGAGTTGAGAGTAAACTTAAAAAAATGTGCAAATAAAAATGCATTGACTATATCCTATATAACAGAAGAACACTAGCTATACCCACAGTGAGTAGATAGTTGTAAAAAGATATATCTGCATGTAAAAACAAAAGGACAATAAATTACATGACATTTGTGGGATGATATTGTTTGTGAGAATTTAACTACCCACACAAAGCAAGAGCATACAAACATATTTCCAAGATTCATGACAAGAACAATTGACCAATTTGTGTTAGGGTAAAGGGTTTATGACAGGAAAATGAGGTTAAAGTAAAATTTGCTTTGATGATAATTTTCTATCACTATGTAATACATTATTACAAACTCAAGCAACTTTGAACCTACAACCATTCATCAGACCATAGCTCTCAAGATTACAAATTAGTACAAGTAACTCAGGAAACTAAGCTCTGAGCTGGAGCGAGTCTTCTGGAAACTCTAAGGATGAACCTGCATTTGAGTTCAGTTCCTTGAGATTGTAGGGCTGAGTTTCCTTCTTCATTGAAACAAGGCAGGGACACCATTGACTTCCAGAGGTGACCTCAACTCCTTGTTACATGATTCTCATCCACCTCCAGATACGTGGTGATGTTTCAGCTCTTCTGCTTCTGGTTACTGACACATTCCTCTGTGACTAGGGGTAGAAGTATTGATCTTAAAGGATGCACATCGGATGGTCCATCCTTTCATCTCCAAACTTTGTCTCTGTAACTCCTTCCATGGGTGTTTTGTTCCCAATTCTAAGAAGGGGTGAAGTGTTCACATTTTGGTCTTCATTCTTCTTGAGTCTCATGTGTTTTGCAAATTGTATCTTGGGTATTCTAAGTTTCTGGGCTAATATCCACTTATCAGTGAGTTTTCAATGTACCTTTCTCTCTCTCTCTCTCTTTTTGTTTGTTTTGTTTTCTTTTCTTTTGTTTTTCAAGACAGGGTTTCTCGGTGTAGCCCTGGCAGTCCTGGAACTCACTCTGTAGACCAGGCTGGCCTCGAACTCAGAAATCTGCCTGTCTCTGCCTCCCAAGTGCTGGGATTAAAGGCGTGCGCCACCATCCAATAATCAGCCACCAAAAGCAGACACTATTGCATACGCCAGCAAGATTTTGCTGAAAGGACCCTGATATAGCTGTCTCTTGTGAGGCTATGCCAGTGCCTGGCAAACACAGACACAGATGCTCACAGTCAGCTATTGGAAGGAACACAGGGCCCCCAATGGAGGAACTAGAGAAAGTACCCAAGGAGCTGAAGGGGTCTGCAACCCTATAGGTGGAACAACAGTATGAACTGACCAGTACCCCTAGAGCTCATGTCTCTAGCTGCATATGTAGCAGAAGATGGCCTAGTCGGCCATCAGTGGGAGGAAAAGCCCCTGGTCTTGCAAACTTTATATGCCCCAGTACAGGGGAACACCAGGGCCAAGAAGTGGGAGTGGGTGAATAGGGGAGCAGGGGGGGTGTATAGGGGACTTTCGGGATAGGATTTGAAATGTAAATGAAGAAAATACCTAATAAAAATTGGAAAAAAAAAAGGATACACATTAATAGGTCATGACCTCCCTGATAAGCACACACTTTTAGGCTATCTGCTTTGGAACTTCAGATATGTACAATTCCTTCACATTATCACCCAGAATAGAGTTCCCATGAATAAGAGAGCAGATGCCCCTAAATCAGGGTAAAAAATTTGGGAAACTTATAAGAAGCTTGCCTACTATACTACCTTATGGAAAAAATAATTTTCTCTCTCAGTGTCCACAAGTTATAGGAAGGAGAATCAAACATTTTGATTCATTGTGCTCCTGTAAAAACTCCTTCCTCGCAGAGACATCATAACCCTTTTACATCTTGACTTGGTCTGTGAGTAACTAGAACATCGCATGCATCACGACAAGCCTGACACCGGCATGGGTATAATGAGCAACAGGCAATTCTTGAGCTACAGAGGAAGCAATTTAGGCTTATCTAGCTGAAGCCAGTGTTCCAAACACGACAGAAAAACAGCATGTTCTTGTGGGTGTCTTGACTCTGTCCGGCCACCTCATTCATTCCCCACAGCCTGCCAAGAATAGCAGGTGCATTAGTTTTTTTGCAGGATGGGGTTGATGTTCTTCATCACTGGCTTTAAGGGTTATCTGTTTATCTGCATTTTCCCAGTGCTATTAGCCCAGAGATGTTTTTCTGAATGTCAGGGCACCCATTTTTTTTTTCTGCATCAAGCTGTACTGGTGTTGTACTTAGCTCACAGTCAATGATGCAGACACCTAGCTGTGAGGAAGATAGATACTGCCTGAGATGTTAACGTTTTCCCCCCACTCTACCATCTAGAATGGTCAAGCAAGTGTTCCATCTGCCCATCTCTCAGCTTTTACAAAGTAGACCCTTTGGAAATGGATTTACTCCATGAGCTGAAGAAAAGAAGTTTACTACCAAGCTGTTAGAAGCTTGACTACCAAGAAGTTAGACTCAACGTGATGATCCTTCTGGGAATTCCTACGCACATCAGAGGGAGTGTTGGGAATTTAGTTGCCTTACGCTGCCATTGGCATCAGTTGGTTTTGTGGCATGTGACAAGCAAGGAGAAAGTCATCTTTTATTCAGATTTTTGACTTCATATTTTGTACTGATTTATAAAAGACTTAAGGTGTACCTACCAATTTGTGTATACAAGGCAGTGTAGTGTTTTTCTAGGCCCTTTGCTATGCATTATATAAAAAAATTAAGTGAGGTTAAAAGTGTATGTGGTGTATGTGTATGCATGGTATGATGTATGTCATATGTGTACATGAGTAGAAAAGTATACATGGGTGGAAGACAGAGTTTGATGTTGGCCATTCTTCTCTGTTACTATCCAGTTTTATATTTGAGACAGGATATCTTCATAAACTTGGAGCTAATCATTCAGTTGGATTGGCTGGTCAGCAAGTGCCAGGGAGCTATCTCCCTTCATATTCTTAGAGCTGCCATTACACATGCATGCTGCCGTGCCTTGCTTTTGCATGGATGTTGGAGACCACTTGGGTCCCCATGTTTTCACAATAAGCATTCACCCATTGAGCCACCTTCCAGTCCTATTTTAATGCTTTTGCAGAAATGCATTCCCATAAAGAGAATCCTATAGATAGAAATTATCATCCCACTTTTAAAAAAATATTTTATTTTTTACACTCCATATTCCATTTCCCCCAACACCATCCACCCTCTGACTGTTCCACATCCCACACCTCCACCCCACCCTCCTGTCTCCACGTGGATGCCCCCATCCCCTACCCCACCTGACCTCTAAACTCCCTGGGGCCTCCTGTCTCTTGAGGGTTAGGTGCATCATCTCTGAATGAACACAGACCCAGTAGTCCTCTACTGTATGCATGTTGGGGGCCTCATATCAGCTGGTGTGTGCTGTCTGTTTGGTGGTCCAGTGTTTGAAAGATCTCAGGGATTCAGATTAATTGAGACTGCTGGTCCTTCTACAGGATCACCCTTCTACTCAACTTCTTTCAGCCTTCCCTAATATAACAATAGGGGGTAGCTGCTTCTGATAATTGATTAGATGCGAATATCTGCATCTGACTCTTTCAGCTGCTTGTTGGGTCTTTCAGAGGGCAATCATGAAAGGGTCCATTTTTGTGAGCACTCCATAGCCTCAGTAATAGTGCCAGGTCTTGGGATCTCCCCATGAGCTGGATCCCACTTTGGGCCTGATGCTGGACCTTCTTTTCCTCAGGCTCCTGTCCATTTCCATCCCTGTAATTCTTTCAGACAGGAACAATTATGGGTCAAAGATGTGACTGTGGGATGGCAACCCCATTCCTCACTTGATGTCCTGTCTTCCACTTGATGTTCCCTCTCCCTACTGTAGGGCATTTCATCTAAGGTCCTTCCCTTTGAGTCCTGAGAGTTTCTTATCTCCTAGATCTCTGGTGCTTTCTGGAGGGTCTCCCCAACCTCCTATTTCCTGAGGTTGCCTGTTTTCATTCTTTCTGCTGACCCTCAGGGCTTCAAGATGAGTAATCTGGTTTCTAATAGGCTTATCTAATGTATCTAAGACCAGGAAGATAAGAAGCAGAAAGTCTAGCATTTATTTTTCTAGTACATCTCTAGAGCCCAGTTCTTACTCTATGAGCTATGAGTTCTCACTACCACAAGAGAAATGACTCAGAGGGGATACATGTGAGTTTGACAGTCTAGTGTTATAGATGACTAGACAAGATAATCATCCTCATGTATGTGTATTAAGTTCTAGCTTCAGCTTCAAGTCTGACTTCCCCCCTCTCCCCTCTCCCCCAAAGATTTGATCCTGGTTGATGATGTTCCAGATTGTGGGACTTTCAGAGTTGAATCTGAGAATGCTAGGTCCCCTTGACAACTTTGAGCAGTCTTGTTTGATTGGAAGGTAGAAAGAATATCTTGTGTATCATATAGATGTATTACCTGTCAATTAAAAAGCCCATGGCTTAGGCAAGAAATAGAGGTGGGATATCCACTAGAGAGAAAGGATTCTTGAATAGAGCCAGGCAGGATATTTGCAGGGAAGATGTGGTGAGAGAGACACACGGTACCTAAACACAGGCGACTAGGCACATGGCAGAATGTAGACTAGAATAGATGAGATATTTTAAGATATATCTAGTCATAGAAGAGCTTAGCTATATGCTCAAGGTATTTGTAAATATATTTGAATCTGAATCTTATTTCTGGGAGCATGGGATTGGAAGGAAGAACCAGGGCCTAACTTCAACTGGGGAGAAAAAGGCTAGGCCATTATGAAACAAGTCAGACAAATGAGTCTATAAATTGTCATTTTTGAAGATGGCTGACAGTTATTTGATAACAACCTGTCACATGAGTTAAGGATTGTTAACCTTTTCTGCTTTAAACTGTAATTAGCGCATCACTGGAGCTTATTATAGATGCCCATTTGGTATTTGACTTAACTGTTCAGATGCCCTGCAATGCCTGGCAGCACCGTTGGGGTCCCTCCTTCCAGGCAGACCCATGGATGGCGGCTTTCCACAGCGTGAGCTCAGCAGCTCCCCATTGCTTTACCCTCAGGGTGATAGCAAGCTCTTCCTTTTTATTTGTTACTATTATTGTTTAATTAATTATACGTTTCTTATTAATTTAGTAATAAGAACTCATTAATTTAGTTTGTTATTTATTGAATAGTTAATTACCTAATGCATAGTGGTTCACATTTGAATCAAGATAGTTTTAAACACATTTTAAAATAAGTAGTCCAAAAGGCTTCTATATGTGTGTACAAATACACACACGTATACATATGAAGTATGGATGTATTTCTATGTGTATTGAGGTACCCATTGAATAACACATGCTTTATTGCGCAAACCTTCATGTATTGTCTCCTTTACAAATGCTAATATGATCATCACCATGTTTCCCAAGAAGATAAACAAAAAAAAACAGATTAATGAGCTGTTTTAGTTCTGTGAGTTCAAAGCCAGCCTGGTTGATACAGTGAGTTCCAGGGCAGCCAGAGCTACAAAGTGAGACCTGGTCTTAAAAAAAAAAAGTTTAAAATCTATGACTGAGCAAGAAGGGTTTGTTTATTTTTTTTTCTGCAAGCACACTGCTGTAGCCTCATCAAAAGGGAGAAATTGAATATAAACTTTCAAAGCAGAGAAATAGAAAACCAATTTATTTCTTGACTTTCCTTGGAAACATCTCTAACTTTTGTCACCGGCAAATTATATGAGTGTCAAAGTGAAAATGTCCATCTGTCTTATTCTCCCAATGACTTTTGTTTAGATTTTTAGCACCTCCTAACTGCACTAGGGACAACAGAGTCAAATGCTATGTCTAACCCATCCTACTGTGTCAAAGGAGGGAGGGACCGTTCCACTGTGTTTTGTAACCTAATTTGCCAAGGTGACCGGGTGCAGCTACATTCTCCAAGTCTGATTCTAGTTTGAAGTCACAATTTTCTGGCTACATAATTGAGCGCCTACATGACAGCAGCACTGGCAGCCAGACCTCTGTGGAAAGTGGAGGAAAAGCGTGTGTAGGGAAGAAATGCTTTTATTCCCAACAAATCTATAAATAATTGAGTATTATACCTTCCCCAGTAAGTGGAGCAAAACTCATTTGTCACAGAATTATTCACAGCAAATTATCTGATCTTTCTATGCAGAAAATAATTTTAAGGTTCTATAGCTCAGTCTAATTGTTTTGTGTTTTAGCTTAGAGCCTTGACTGGTTTTTAAACTCCTTTTGGATTTGAGTGGCATCTGAAACACAATTAGAACTTCGCTCTGGGGAGGAGCTTCGGTGGCACTTGTCATTTTGGCTATCCATGGCTTCCTCCTGTGCAAGTTTAACTGCTGTCTCAATCTCTAGTCCAGCGAAATGATGTTTGCCACTAATGAGTGTTAGTGGAACCCTGAATGCTTTTTGGTCACATTCACTTATCTGTTACAGTGTGGCCAGGGGTGCCTGTCTGACGTTTCAGGAGGTGACTTGATTAGTTATTCAGATGAAGGGATTTTTCAGGAAGTTTTTTTGGAGTCCTAGATGGGGCTTCTTTAATAGTAAGCCTGTTGACTATTTGTAGAACTTGAGAGTGCTGGGTGGCATAGAGGGAAGTTTTGCTGGGAAATTGATATCATTTGCCTACAAATAAGCATGTAGCTTTCTCTCTTTGGTTTTGCCTGCCTGCCTGCCCTCCCTCCCTCCCTCTTTCCCTCCTTCCTCTCTCTCTCTCTCTCTCTCTCTCTCTCTCTCTCCCTCTCTCTCCTTCCTTCCTTCCTTCCTTCCTTCCTTCCTTCCTTCCTTCCTTCCTTCCTTCCTTCCCTCCCTCCCTCCCTCCCTCCCTCTCTCTTTTCTCTCTCTCTCTTTCTTCTCTTTCTTTCTTTCCTTCTTTCTTTCTTTCTTTCTTTCTTTCTTTCTTTCTTTCTTTCTTTCTTTCTTCTTTTTTTCTTTCTTCTCTTTCCTGAGACAGGCTCTCCCAGTGTATCTCCTGCTGGCCTCAATGCACCGTCATCTTCTACCCTCAGCCTTTCGAGTATGAGGATGATAAGTGGGAGCCACTGTGTGTGCCTGAGCTGACACACCTTAGTGGCTAATCACAATAAAACCTACTGCCCATTTGTATCATATCCACACCAGAGCAGTGTCTCCTGTAGATGTCACCCTTCCTAAGAAAGGGTCTCCTCCTTACAACCACACAGAAATCCTGGCAACTTCTTATCTATTTTCTTCTTCGTGGTCTTGTTTATTTACTTTTACTTGTTCACTATTTTCAAAGACTCATTCTACTATAATTTCTATTATCTTATGTGTATCCATGTTTTGCTTGCATGTATGTCTGTATACTACGTGTGTGCCTGGTGCCCACAGAGTCCTAAAGAGGGCATCAGGTCCCCTGCAGTTGTATATGATTGTAAGCTACCATGGAGGTACAGGAAATTGAACCCCGAGTCTTTTGGAAGAGCAACAAGTGCTCTTAACCACTAAGCAGTCTTTCTAATCTCGATTTTTATTATTTGTGTGTGTGTGCATGTCTGTGTGTCTGTGTGTATACATTTATATGTCAGTGTGTATGTATGTTCATGTCTGTGTGTCTATGTGTGTATGTGTCTGTGCATGTCTGTGCATATATGTGTGTCTCTGTGTGTGTGTCTGTGTGTCTGCGTGTGTATGTGCATGTAGAGCTAAAATTGAATGTTATATTCCTTGGAGCTGGTTGTGAGTCACCTGTACTCAGGTTCTCTGCTAGAGTAGCAAGGGCTCTTAATCCCTCAGGCATCCCTCAAGCCCTCATAGTAATCTATTTGTGTATGTGTGTGTGTATTCATTTACATCCCAATATTGGTACCTGCTCGCTCTCCTCCAAGTCTCCCCTCTCACAGCTCCTCCCCTCATCCTCCCTTCCCCTCTCTTCTGAGAAGGGGGAGACTCCCTTGGGTATCACCCCCAGACAAGGGGGCCCACTTGGGAGAGCGGGGTCCACAGGCAGGCAATACATTCAGTGACAGCCCCACCTCTAGTTGTTGGGACACCTTCATGAAGACCAAGATGCCCATCAGCTACATATATACAGGGGCCCCTGTCCAGCCTGTGTATGTTCTTTGGTTGGTAATTCAGTCTCTTGGAGTCCCAAAGGGTCTAAGTTAGTTGACTCTGTTGGTCTTCTTGTGACATCCTTATTATTTTAGGGTTCCTCAATCCTTCCCCAGACTCTTCCGTAAGACTCCTTGAGCTCCATTTAATGCTTGACTGTGGCTTTCTGCATCTGTTTCAGTCAGATGTAGGTTGGAAACTCTCAGAAGACAGTTATGCTAGGATCCTATCTGGATGACCCTGGCAGCAGCCCCTAGTTATTTATTACTTCAGATAAATAGAATAAATACTATGGATCCCTTAAAATTCAACTCTAGAATTATGCACTACTTAGAAATTCTATGTAAATGTTAACTTAAAAAGTTTCTAGTCACCTGAAGGCCCCAGTATTAATATGAACTACAGTAATAATAAAACATTTAATTTATTCAACGAATAATATTTACATTATGAAGTCAGTGGTATAACACACAATGATGAAGAATAAAACCAACTTTAAAAATCAGAGGTTTAAAGTCTGATGGTGGATGTAGTAATTATCATAATTGTATGTAAAAATCAAAACATAGCAGAGCTTTCTGTTACAAAATTCTTAATCATCTGAGTTATAGTCATTACTTGCTACCAATTTACATCTAACATCTGCTAGGACTGATATCTGGTTTTCTTTTCCCTCAGAAGAGATGAATAGATAAATGATATTTTGGAGCAGGCATTAATTTACTTGAGGACAGAAAAAAATAAAAATATCATGCACTCAAAATTAGTACTGGTCACAAGCCTATTTCCTACAGAAATAATAAAATTAAGAAGACAAAAAAGTTACCCTTAAAAATGTCCTACAGAGTCCTGGGCTCAGAAAGAGTCCAGGACAAGTCACACACCGCTTTCCTTCAATGATCAGAGATCTCTTTTGCCACCAAGTAACAATGACTGAAACAAGTGAGGGGTACTAGGTGTGCAACTAATTTTTGCAAATTGTTATGGTGAGGCAGGGGTGATCTGAGAAAGGGTGACTGGCATATAGTTAGAACTACACGCAGTGCGAGTAGAACGCAGTCAGCCCAAGCTGGCTTTGTGAACAGCTTGTCCTCAGTGTGGTTGATTTGGGTTGGATTCTTCACTTCCCACACTGCTGAGCCGCTTCCCTTTGCTAGTTGGGCCCCTCCTAAGGGATTTTAGGAGCCAAGTCTGAAGGGTGGCCCTAGCTGTGTCTGTATCACATCTCAGCGGGGAAGCTGGCGATCAAGGAGTTTTCTGTGCCTGGAAAGAACAACTGGAATTTTGTGACCATCTAGGCAGTCTTACCCAAAGAGCCTTTGTTCCTCACCAGTGCCCATGAATAGATGGCCTGTCCCAGGTGGCCATTCAGAGTTAATGACCAGCCCTTCTCTCTCCCTCCTGCGTGACTCCCGTTTGCCCTCTGGTCTGAGTGACTTGCAGTGCAAAGGTCTATTAAGGCATAATTATGTCTATTCATCCTTTTATTTCCATATTGATGAAATTGCTCCACTACAGCTTGCCAAAAATGCAAAACCTGGGGACAATTTCCTTTAAAGGGAAGTGGTCAAACATCTTTTTCACTACACAAGGGATCTTCCTTTAATGCTGATTGTGGGGCAACTATGCATCCACAAGTCACTCCATTTTGCCCCTCCCTTGTCAAGGGGCTTCATTGGTGGTATAGCTTTAGTGTTTTAAAGTAAGGCTTATGCTATGTGAATGTAGGTTAGGAGACATTAACCATATCCACCTTATTTAAAATATGGGATATAATCTCTTAGTCTTTTCTGGAGTTTCTTTCTTATCTGTCACCATGGAGAAGAAAGAGACTGTCCTCGGGGACACAGAACTGACTTGTAAGTATGATCTACTTGGAGGTATTTAAAAATTTCAAGTTATTTTCTTTGGTTCTATTAAAGCATAACTGAAAAACTGTATCTATTTGAAGTATACAAGATGATGACTTGATATAGGCATATATTATATTAGCTGCCCTTACTGCCCTGTGAGAGTCCATCCAGGCTTTTTCTCTGTTTTTCTTACATTTATCAGTCTTTCTGTTTTATACAAACTTTGTGAAACTGTTTAAAGCTTGAGAAGCTCAAGGTGGCCTGGTTCAGGATCCAAGTCCCGATCCCTGAGCTATTTTACCTGGTGAGTTGCTGGGGTAGATACTATTACCTCTGTCCTGTGGTTTGCAATACAAGGTGACTGAAACACAGGGACAGACACGTGGACACTGTGGATAATTTTGCTTTGGAGTTACAAGCCAAAAAACTCCCAGCAGTTAGAGGGAGAGGGGCGCACGGGTCCCAGCTCCATCCCTAACCAGGAAGCTCTTTGCAATTGGTAGCTACTGGCAAAGGGAGAGCCCCTTCTCTCCAGTGGATTCTCACTGACCATCAAGTCATGCTGCAGGCTTGGCCAACCCAAAACTAACTCCATGCCTGTGTGTAGGGCTTTTTATTCATTTTGTTTTGTTTTGGTATTTTTTAAAAGTGCTTTTGGCATTTTGTTGTTTGTTTTGATTTTCATTGTGTGTATGTGTGCATCTGTGTCTGTCTGTCTGTCTGTCTGTATGTATGTATGTATGTATGTGTATGTGTGTATGTGTGAGTGTAGTTTTGTTTGATTTTTAAGAAAGGGAGAGAGAGAACATAAAGCTGATTGTGTAGGGAGGCAGGGAGGATCTGGGAGGAGTTGGGGGAGGGAAAACATAGTTAAATATATTGTATGAAAATCCTTCTCGTAATGAAAGAAAAAAAAAAGAGTTGTGTTTTGGTTTTTAAGAGTTGACTCTGAGGCCAGCCAGTGCTGCTTCAACTGCAACACATCACCCCATTTGGCAGAAGATGAGATCTGGACAGGGTTCAGCAAAGAAAGAGGCCAAGGAGCAAAAGGGGGTGGCTGGAACTTAATTTAGTCGTGAAGGAAAATGGGGGCAAGTTGGGAGCAAGTGGACAGAATATCAGAATTGGCTAGAAATAACTAACTAGCTCACTGTCCCCAGAGGCTGTGAGGAAGTCAAGCAAGGACAGGCCCAGTGTTAACCATCTCCTAAGGCCCAACATGGAGCAGGAGAAAGACAAATTCTGCAGTCCCCCAACTGCTCATTTGTAGGGAAAGATGTGCTCTTTGCTTGGTGGGAGCTCAAGCTCTAGTAGGGGCTCAGCTACATCACTCTATAACTCTTGTATCCTTTCTACCAGCTTCCCTTTTCAGTAGATGTGAGAGAGAGAGAGAGAGAGAGAGAGAGAGAGAGAGAGAGAGATGCTATGATAGCATGAGTTCAAAAGATATATATGGTATGTGGGAATGAGGGGCCGCAGTGGACCAACAGAGCCTTGCTGGTGAGTTTCCTAGTGTTGAAGCATTTGTTTCTAATCAGCCTGGAAGCTGAAGAGGAAGTGAAAAGTTGCCATTGTCTGAGGAAAGTGTGGCTCACAGTCTGCTTCAAGGACACGATGAAACCATCAAATAGGAACTTATTATACAAACCCTACTTTGGAGATGATAACATCCATTAGTGGATTTTTTTTTTCAGGCTTCTTTTCAAGCATTCTGCTTTCCTTCTTCTAGACACGGGTTCTGCTTATCCAATAATACATTTTAAGATTAGACTACGGCTGTTAGAACGGTGGTGGGGAGGTCAGGAAGGACAGCTTTGCACCAGAGGACACCGCCTGTGCCTCAGAGTTGTCCCTCCCTAGGCGCTCAGCACTCTGCAGGTTAGCGTTGCAGTGTGTCTCTTTCTCCAGGGCTCTAAGCCCTGTTTCCTGTTGGACGCCAATTTCTTGAGCACCCAAATCTTCCATTCTGTGTGTAATCCTCACTTATTTTTCCCTCCTAACTCATGTAAAAATTTTTTTATATTTGGCCAGCTCATTCATACAAACCTGTATAAATCGGAAATCTCATTAACATTATCCTTTCCTGAGCTCTGATATTTCCTATTCTGCTTCTTCTATAATTCATTAGTTTTTGATTGAAAAGCACACAATTAAAGACTCTAAGGCTTTCCCCCATTCCAGCCATGTGTAATCAATTCATTATTTCTTTTTTTTCTCCTCCTTCTCCTTCTTCTTCCTCCTCCTCCTTCTCCTTCTTCTTCCTCCTCCTCCTCCTTCTCCTTCTTCTTCTTCCTTCTCCTCCATCTCCTTCTTCGCAGGGCCTTGTTGTATAGTCTAGGTTGGTCTTGAACATGAAATCTTTCTCCTTCAACCTCCCAAGGGCTAAGATTACAAGTGTGAGCCGCCGCCAATGCCAGACACACAATTAATTCATACACTATCTTTGGATAACTACTGCTGAAGTTTAATTGGAAATTAGAATCTCTTGTTTTTGCTTTTAAATCCCTGGGACTTGGATCCTACCACAGGGATAGGAGTTTAATTGTGTGGAGGATAAATGGGATCAGGACTTTGTAAAGCTTCCAAGGGGTCCAAGGCTTAGTAACATTTGAGAATGGCTGATAGAGGCTGCTGTGTGCTGGAAGCATCTCTGCAGCTGAATATATCTCTTCTCCGGAGTGTGTGTGCGTGTGTCCCTACAACCATTGCAAAAATTTGTTTTGGAGTGTGGAAAGACACTTCTCTAATTCCTTCTGGCTACATCAGCACAGACTCTGTCCTCCTATCCAAGTTTCATGCTGACCTTTCCCTTGACCCTTAGACCTTGTAGCTTACTTCTTGGGAACTAGGGAGAACCGGTTACCACTTTCCAGCCCTCCACATAGACCTTGCCCACCTACAGTTAGGTAAGATCCAGGGATATTTAAATATGCCCCAACCATCTGAGAAAAAGAACATCCTTTATTTATCTTACCTTGCTTTTCTGTTTCCCAGTGACTGGGCAATTCCAACCCACAAGATATTAGTTACCCTTGCCTACAGCCCTCCAGAGACTGCTTTGCATACTTGAGTGTTACCCACATCACTCACATTCAAAGCCTCCCTGCACTGTTGAATTGGGAGACATTCTCCAGCAATGACTTGCCTGAACCCTTATAGCCCTGGATTCATTGATATTGACTGAGTCCTTCCCCTCAGGAATTTAATTTGCTTCTTTTTATTTATGTCTCTCATTCTGAATTTTAACCTTTTCAGGATTTAGTTCTAGGTCTTTTATTTCTGTCTCATGACATATTCTTTACTATATTTTTCTTCATCTGTGAAATAACATTTCCTTCCCCCTCTCCAATCATTGCCTTTTTCTCCACTGATTCCCAATGACCTCTACATGGATGTAGTCTGTCCAAACAGAGTCCATTCTCTTGCTAGCCCTCCCTGTCTAGCTCTAGCTCTAGTTCTAGCTCTAGCTCTAGCTCTAGCTCTATCACTATCTCTAACTCTATCCCAGTTTCCCTGTCTTTATATATATGACACCAGGATGGCCCAGTGACACAATCTAGAACTCTGCCTAACCTCTGACTGTCATCTTGCATTATGCAGTAAGAGGCTACGTCCTGATTCTGCCTCTCCCATCTCCCCCATAATTGTCATCCATCCTTGTGCAGCCAACCAGCTGTTGATGTCAGATACTCATTGTTTATGCTTTACCCATTTCTATTGACTCTCACTTTACTGTTTCCATGGTATTCCAGTGCATGCTCCCTCATGCTGCCTACCAGGCATCTCTAGTTCTTTAGATTTAAATCTGATGCGGTCATAAAATGATACAATTAACTTATCATGAGCAATAGACTCCTCCATGAATGCAAAGTCAATTGTTTATGTCAAATGAAAGATAATTTGCTATGTACCAGGACTAAGGCAAATGGTAAATGGTTGGGATTCAGAGAGCTACAGTAAGAAATGTCTATTTAGATTGAATAGGCAAAAGAGACACGAGTCATTTTTTCCTCCTCCTTCCCTGTCCTCCTTTCTTTCTCCCTTCCCCTTCTCTCCCTTTCTGGCTCTCTGTTTCCAAGTGCGCATGTATGCACGCACACACACACACACACACACACACACACACGCACACACACGTGGGTAGGTGCACATATGTGTGACAGTGAGATGCTGATGTCAATTGGTCAGTTGTCTTCCTCAGTCACTCTTCACCTTATTGGTTTCGGGATGGTGTCTCTCCCTGATCCTTTGGTCACTTATTTGGCTAGCCTAGGGGACTCTCTTGGCTCCACCTCCCCAGTACTGGGATTTCAGATAAGCGCCATAGTGGCTGATATTTTACATGGATAATGAGGATCTGAGGTTAGGGATATGTTTGTACATCAAGCATGTGACTGGAGCCATGTCCCCAGACTTATATGTAGACATTTTAGCTGGTCATGCTTGTGGAGGACGGAACAGCAGGTATAACATTGATCAGCTTATTTGGTTGGAAATCAGGGCTCAGAGGAAGCAGCCATACTGATTGAGGCTGTAGCATTTTAAGTGGAATTGCAGAAAATCGTTGTGAGCCTGAGACTACTCCTGGTTACCAGATGCTGGCACCACTCCTTCTACAATGTGACAAAGTCACAAAGTTCTGTTGTATGGGGGAAATAGTGAGTTTACACAGGCATATGACTTGACCAATATCATACAACTCCTGCTTCCATATGTAGGTAGGATCCAGGTTAATAGGACACAATGGTGATGTGCAATGTAAGGGATTTAATTTTTTTTTAAAGTGTGGATTTTTCCCCTTAGTTCTAGTCCTACTGGCATATTTAGAGGATATTAAACCAGATGCTACATTTTTTAAAAACTCAGATTTCTTCTTTTTCTCCCTTTCCTCATCTTTCAATTCCTCCTCCCCCATCTCTTTCTCTTTCTTATTCTCTTCTCCCCATCACTCTATTTTTTTTCAGAGTTTCATGTAGCCCAGGCTGGCCTCTAGTCTACTATGTTTGTCCCCAAAATCCCAGTCTTCATAATGTCACTCCCTCATGGAAAGTGCTAAGACGAGAGGTGTGTTTCACCATTCCTGGTTCAATGCTGGGGATAAAACACTGGACTTCATGCAAAGCCTCTACCAACTGAATTCTATCCCCAGCCCAAAGTTTCCTTTTTGTTTGTTTAATTTTGAGACAGGGTATCACTCTATAGCTCTATGTAGATCAGGCTGGCTTTGAACTCATAGTGATCTACTTGCTTCTGCCTCCCAAATGCTGGGATTAAAGTCACACACTACCACGTCCACCCAAAGTTTCTTTTTAAAATGCTTAGAAGGTGAAAATTCTGAGTTTTTGCCAAATCACCTTTAATGTACTTTTGTTAAGACTTGGGCAGAAAAGATATTTTAGCACTAGTTATACCACAGGAAAAAATCTCCTAGCCTTGGATTCCAGTAACCAATGTCAGCTACAGTTGCTGCTGGTTCCACTGTTCTGTGGAAGAACAGTACACTCGGCATCAATTTCTGCTGTAACAGGTTGGCACTGTCCCACTGTATGGGCTAGTAGTGTAAGAAGACCACTAAGCAGATGCCCCTCCTAAATGGGGTTGCTATCCTTTGGGTTATGGTACCAGTGGTCATGTACTCACGTGCAGACTGATTGCAGCTCTAGGCTCATTGGTGACCTTTGCATATTGGGAATGAGGAGAGAAATGAAGAAATGATACTAATGTTTATGGAAAACGCAGTTCTGGGCTGGAGAGATGGCTCAGTGGTTAAGACTACTGGCTGTTCCTCCAGAAGACCCAAGTTCTGTGCCCAGCACCCACATGGTGGCCCACAAATGCTTGTAAGTCCAGTTCCAGAGGATTTGATACCCTCTTCTGGCCTCTGTGTGCACCAGGCTTACACATTGTGTAGAGACATACATTCAGGTAATACTCTTACACTCATAAAATGATAATTTAAGGAAAAGAAAATCCAGAATGTTCTCCTAAGGGTTTGCAGCATCCCATTGTACTCCACCCATGAGTAAGATGTGGCTCACAAAAGATCTGCAAATCGTAGGCAGAAGGACTAGGATATGTGTAGCTCTAAAGCATGAATTCTTTTAATATTAATGTATCATATTTAAAACTATAAGAATTACTCAATTTGGAGGTTTATGTTCATTAACTACCCAGTTTTCAGCAGACTACAATCCAAGTCATTTCCCCATTCAAATTAGAGAAAGACTTTTAAAAGCATATATATATATATATATATATATATATATATATATATATATATATATATAATTTTCTGAATGCCACTCATGAGGCCTTATTACCCAAACGTTCATTAGCAAGGCAGGCACCATGCAGTGCAGAGCTCTGCTCTGTAAGCTTGATGAACACTCTTCTTTTTCTCTCCCTAGGTGTTCTGACCCTGCTCTGTGTGAAACTGCTTATTTGATGCAGATGGAGTCACATTAGATGGCAGGCTGCTGTGCAGTCAATGTTCTTCCTAATTCAGACTATGGTTACATATAGACCCAGAGGAGGATTAAACCTCAGGTGCTCCATACAGGTTTCTGCTTCACTATACTCTTTTCTTTGTTCCTGACATGTGATCTATTGTCAAATTGTCTTAGCAGTTAATGGTTTTTGAGCATCTTTTGATGTCATCAGTGAGACAGAATTTCTAATATTCCTTAGACAGATTAATGTAACAGACCCCGTTTTCACCAATAAGGTTTTAATCCATTATGCCAACTGGCAAAATGTGAACTATTGGCATTGCCTCAGGTACTGGAAGGAGGAAGCCATGACCCACTGTGACTCTTTATCTTTTAGTGCTGTGGACCACACCTGGGCCACATCACTAGCTTGGCCGGTCATAGAACTTGAACTTAACCTACTGTTTCTTAGCTTGGCTACCCTGAAATATTTTACAACATAATGTAGGCTTCACATTCCCTGTTATAGATTGACTGTCAGGTCTGTTCATTATGAACCTACCAGGCTCTAAGTGACCTTGCATTTGATCTCAGACATCTCCTGCTCTGAGCTTGGTAACTTTCAATGCTTTCTGTTCCCACCTTTACCAACTGTCTCTTGTATGCTCAGTGTTCTTCATCCCAGGACATCTAATAGGAGATACACTTGTTATTTTGCTCCTACTGTGATTGCTGTTTGGGCTGCTATTCTATGATATCCTAAGACATTTCCAGGAGATGACTTTGCTGGTCCGTGAGCCCCACCCATTTAATGCCAAGGCTGTAGCATTCACAAGCAACCCATGTGCCAGAGCAGATGTTTGCGGATTCCATTTACAGCACCCTTACAGCCTGTTAGTCCATTGGGGCTGTAGATCCTCAACTCTACACAGAATTTGGTGCATTTATAGATTCGAATAAAATCCCAGCTTTTACATTTCAAAAAAAAAAAAAATCTCAGCTTTGCTGAACTCTCAAGTCTGTTCTTGTCACCAGCTGTTTGAAATTAAACTTTTCTGGTGTCTTAAAAAAAGCACTTATAACTTTGTAATTGATTTTTAAAAGATGTAAATTATCGTGTTTCTTTGAAGAAAAAGGACATGACTAAATAGCAGCCTTTTAAAGACATGTCAAGCTGCTGGTAGCATCTCCCCCCCCCCCCGCCGCCCCCAAAACGTGATTCATCGTGTTGAGAATTGTGCTGCTTCTTCCTTCTCCCCTTGAGCTCTGAAGTGTGTCTCACCCCACCCTGACCCTTGCAGACACAGAGGGAAACACTCAGGGGTCTGCTCACATTCCCACCTATCGAACCTGCCAACACGCGCACATCTGTAATGACAGCTGCTGCAGATTTTGCTACTGATGAGCTGCCCATGGCTGAGGGTCCTAAGGAGGGCAGCCAAGAAGGGTCTTGACCAGGTGGTAGTCTACCTGCTTGCTTGTTTATCTGCTATGATTTACGTAGCTGGGTACCCGTGTTTCCTGCAGAGACCATAGGGCAGACTAAGGCCAGGAAATCTATGGTCTATTTCCCAGTTGGCCTCTGGCTTCCTCCATACCATGTCAGTATCCACTTGCTTGCTTGGGCCTCACCCCCACCCCCACTGCTCCAGTGTTTACAAAGGAGGAGAACCCTAAAGCACACAGGCAAGTCTCCTTATGCTCAAGCATCTTTCATTGAAATTTAGAGTCTGTGATACCCATTCCTGTCCTTGTTGATTTTCTATGTCTGTTTTATGTTTTGTTTTGTTTTGTTTTGTTTGCCATGAATTGCTTATCCTCGAGCATGGGGGTGGGGTGGGACAGGTGATATAGTGGTACAGGTTTTTTTGATAACACAGGGCAGAAACATCGCTGTCCTAAGTCATAAAGGAAAGGAATTTATTGGAAAGGCCCAGGAAGGCAGAGATATAAGCAGTGATTGAGAAATTCCAGGGGCTGCACAGGAGTGCTCATGGATATTTTCTCCAGATACTTTTGACTAAAGTGGCCCAGCTACTCATGATACAGTCATTGCACAGAAGTGCACATGTCTATTTCCCAGAAAGAAAAGAAGGGTCAAGTTGCTGAGGTGGACATTCCTTGAGGTTGTTGCTTCATTTAATAATAGTCCTTGTGGTTGTCTCTTTTGTTGGTTTGGAGTTTTGAAACATTTATTTTTAAGGCATCTAGACATAACAAGGTTGTCTGTGTAAAGGGTTAGTAAGATGCTATAAAGTAATTTAGGGCTGGGAGATGTAAAATTGACTTCCTTATTTTAGAGTTGAAGATTAAAAAATGTTTAGTAACTTGGCTATGGCTACTGTGTTATGTGTGCATGTGTGTATGGTAGTGGTAGTGTTGAGGTTTAGATTTTCTGACTTTGCAGCAACACAATGATATCTGTCTATGTTGTCTTATTTGTATGTGTTTTTACTTTAGGCCTGGTGATAACCTGAAGGTTATTTCAGTGCAATACCTAAAGAAGCTGATTCATGCTCAGAGTCAGAAGTTAGGACCAGCTGTGTCTGAGAAATTATGACCCAGACCAAGACCTACATGGTAGAAGTAGAGAACCCAAACCCTCATGCTGTCCTCTGATCTCCACACATATGGGCATAGTAAGCCAGTGACAGTGGAAGAAAGATGTCTGCTCTAGGAGAAATGAAATAGAAGGGAAAAATACACCTAAATACTACCGCATGGTTCTTGGTTTCATTTACTTCAAATAAAATGAACACAAAGAGAACTCTTTTGAAAAAAAAAATCTAAAACTCTACTATTTGCTATATATCAACCAGAAATTATTCTATAACTCCAATGGGTAGAACAGTAAGTGTGGTTATGTGTTAAAATGCCCACAATTTGAAGAGATTCATAGTACAATATAGGGGTGTAAAGACATGATGAAAGGGGTTTGCTCAAGAATCTTGGCCGAAAGGAAGGTGTGAGCACAGAACTAACTGTGGTGTCTAGTTAGAAGAGAGAGGCCACCCTACAGTTGTCCTTGTACTCCAAGGACACAGTAGAGGGTGCAGTGAGTGAAATATTCTTTCATTTTTGTCTGTGGTGGTCAGTTGGGAATATCAAGTAATTTCAACATTAGTGGCTGGAGCATGCAGCTGTGAATGTTGTTTCCGTGTCACTATCAAAACCTCACGGTTGTTGTCACAGTCCTCAGCTCTCAAACCTGCTGGGGATGCGACTGATAGACTCTTCTTAGCCCCCAGAAAATTCCCTCCTGCCTGGACAGAATTATTCATTTTCACTTTCTTGCTTTAAGACAGCAGGGAGGGAGGCTCCAACTCCTCCTTAAGTTTTTCCCTTATAGAATCGTGCCGCCAACAGTGTGCTGCTTCTGAGGCTATGGGGTTATTGTTTATAGGCAATGGACATTAATACATTTCCACCCACTTGTTGATTAGGGTTGTCTCTTGGCCCTGGGGCACCAAATGCTTGGTCAGTGTTGCTGGGGTTTGATCAACTGGTGTATCTAAGGTTTTATTCCATGGATTTCTACCAAGATGCAATGGTTGTTTCTCTTAAACTATGAGGCCCTGGACTTTAGATTCAACAGCTGCTGTCCTGTCCCTTGGCTAGTGTGAGTCCCATTTCAGTCTTGTGGGGGAAGTTACACAATGTTTCCCATCTACTTGAGCTCCTTTGTTTGCACAATCTTGAATCTTTGTTGATCACTGGGAGGTGCTGCAGGGAGATTTGAAGGAAGCCCAGTTTCTGCATCTGAACCCAAGAGCATCTGAATGTCCCCATGAGGAAGATAAAGACTTCTCTTGTACCTCTAGCTGGTATAACTGAATGATCTTGCCTTTTCTCCCTTGCTTCTCTTCTTTCCCATTAACCCCTTCTTTTCTTTTCTCTCAGTATATTTTCATTCCATTAGTGAATTGCCACTGAGTTTTATGAATTTTTAAAATATTGAATACAAGAGGAAATCCACGTCCTTCCCAAAGTCCCTTATCTTAATTAGAAAGTGACATTATTTGAATATCTATTAAGAGATGTGAACCACTACTGGCTGTTCAGATGGTGTTTTAGGGTTTTACTGCTGTGAACAGACACCACAACCAAGGCAAGTCTTATAAAGGACAACATTTAATTGGGGCTGGCTTATAGGTTCAAAGGTTCAGTCCATTATCATCAAGGCAGGAAGATGGCAGCATCCAGGCAGGTATGGCACAGGAGGAGCTGAGAGTTCTACATCTTGATCTGAAGGCTGCTTGAAGAATCCTGACTTCCAGGCAGCTAGAAAGAGGGTATTAAAGCCCACACTTACTCCAAAAAGGCCACACCTCCAAGTAGTCCCACTCACTGGTCAAGCATATACAAACCACTGGGGTCCTTGGTGGACAGATGCTGGGATTTACAACAGTAGTGGGAGTGGTGACTCTATCTTTCACATCAGATGAGTGGGACACGAGGAAGGGTACACATTTGTTCTGGAGCCCACTCTATCCTCAAGAACATCTTGGCTGAGACGGAGAGTTCCCCTCCTGTCACTTTTTTGTGAGCTTCTTGCACACAGGCAGGCTCCGTGTTGTTTGTTTTCAGGTGTCAGCATCCTGAAAACTCCCTCAAGCACAGTAGATGATTAGCACAGCTTCACCTTAGCAGAAGAAAGCCACCATGCTTTCCCATCATGCTTTGCATTCTGTTTATATAATGCTGAGGGGTGGGCGGGTAAAAATCACGTTCTTTCCACTTAGGAAACTCATCTGTAATCATGAATGTCTGAGGTCCTCCTGAGTCTAAGATATGATAATAGGACGTGGGCAGCTGGTGTGAAAACCAGAAATAGTCTCTGGACTGCAGTGGCCTCAGAACTTGCCCCCTGCATGATGACACTCAGTTCCTATAGCATTTGTATCTGCATGTGGCTCTCTCCAGGATCAGGATGCCAGCTGCTGATGCTATATTGCCAAACCAGGTTTGTATATTTGACGATTGCAGTTGCAGTTCTTGTAGTTATTTGATTTCTCTCTCTCTCCCTCTCTCTCTCTCTCTCTGTCTCTCTCTCTCTCATATGCTTGAGAAAAGGTTTGCACTCTGTTTACACTATGTATCCCAGGTTGGCCTTGAATTGTGCATCCAGGCTGGCTTCAACCACGCAACAATCCTTGGGAGTCATAGTTTCTCAAGCTCTGGGATTGCATATGCTACCAAGCCTAGCATCCTCCCTTAAGATGACTGTTCTCTTTATGAACCACCCTCCATGGGAATAGAAAAGGCTTGGTCAATAATGCTGAGAATGGTGAGAAGTTCAAGCAGTTTATTAGGCTAGCTTAGGAAGCCCATCAGCAATCATAGGGCCATGAACCATCGTCCTTCAATGTGGCTTCTATTATTCTGGCCCTTCCAAAGGTATGTTTCATTTGACAACAACAGGAACATTTTAGCCTTTATGTCAGCGACCTGATGTTTCAGAGGGGTAATTTTTTTTTGACAATCGGCAATATAAAATAATAATGGGCAACTAAAAGTGTTATTTTAAGATGTTTTGCACAACCATCTGAGAATGGAAAAAAAAATCCCATGGAGTAATGATTAAAGATGCTTCAAAGGAAAAACAGTGCCTTGTGAAAGTGGAAGCCTGGTCTTACATCTCTGAACCACAGAGATCCAAATCATGTTCTTTTAGCCACAGGACCCATGTGTAGGCACAGGCAAGTAAGCCTGGGTTTTAATCATAACTCCATGGTCCTCTCTCATCCCCTCTACTTATCACTCACTGGTCTTCTCCCCTCCCCCAAGTAGTCCCTCGATCTGTTTTATTATCATCTCCATTCTGTCAACATTTCTCTTCCCCCATTTCTCTAAAGACCCATGCTTTCTTAATGTCTCATGTTATTTTTTGTTTCTCATCCCTCATTTATTATCTTATTGCATAAAAAAATGTGTGTGTGTGTGCACGTGTGTGGTGTGCACTTGTGATGTACAAGTGTATATGACAATGTGTGAGACCTAAAACTGTAGGAGGACACTGTGCATCCTACACTGTCACTCTGAAGTTTACTTTCCCTAGAATGTATTTCATTGAGCCTGGAGCTAGTCTGGACCATCAAACCCAGCCAGCTTCCTTTCTCCATCTACAACACTAGAGTCATTGGGCATAGCCACATCTGGTTTTCATGTAGGTGCTAGGGATTTAAATTCAGGTTTTAATGCTTGTGTAGCAAGCACTTTTAACCCACAAAGCCATACTCCCATCCCATAAATGAATTTTAATCTGTTGCTTAATTTTCTGTGTTGATTCAAGCTATATTTTCAAGTTAGTTTTCAAGTTAGCTCTGTAACATATAACTTTACCTTTGTGTAATTCCATTTTCCCTCTACTATACAACTACTTCATATATATATATATATATGCATTTACATATGCATTTATATATGTATGTATATATATATGCATTTATATATGTATATATATTTGGACGGCAGAAATGTAAACTACCTTTTTTTATTAATCAATTCACATTTCCATTTCCTGCTATAGATCCAAGCAGAGATAATCCAAGCAAATTTAGCTGTCCAGATAGGAAGCCATCATTTAGGGAGACTCTAATTGTCGTGGAGAAGTTCACCAGCTGATAAGGAAGAAAGCAAAAGCAAGCAGGATGGCCGTTTTGGGTGGCATTCTGCTGTGGTCTCTGACCCCCAGTGTCTTCCCAGGTTCTGTTCTTTGGCACGTGGCGCGGCTGCAGCTGTCCTGCTGGCTTCCTTTTACTGGAGGTTTGGCAGCTGATCCCCTTCCTCTACTTCAGTGCTTCCTTCAGATTATACTGTTCCACGATACTCAGTGTGGTCCTGGGTTTGTCATATGGCATTCCCTCAGGGCTTGTTAGAAATGCAGACTTCCAGGCCCACCCAGACATTCAGGATCAGGACAGACATTCAACAGGATTCCTGAGTGATTCTCACATTCTTAGGGTGTGTGAAGCATTCAGTTAGACAACCTCTTGGCATTCATCTCAGTGCACTACTTTTAAGGTTCAATGAAGTTATGGGGAAGTGCATACACACATTAGTTTTTGTGTAGGTATATAAATAGGTGTGTGTGTGTGTGTGTATGTGTATGTGTGTGTGTATGTGTGTGTGTGTGTGTGTGTGTGTGTAGTAAGGCTTTCCTCCTTACCTCAGAATACAAAATCCCAGATTGATCATCATCTCTCCCCCAATTCACACCTATGGGTGTTCACGTAATCTAGGCTTGCAGCGCTCATCTTAATGCATTACTCCAGACAGTGATTTGAACTAGGGACAAAGACTGGATTGTTTCTGCTTATAAGATTTTCCTTTCCTCCATTCCCATGTTTTTCACTATCAGAGGATTGTTTCAAAAATTGGAAAACATGGTTCTCATGCAAAAATGTATGTAGAGAGAGGTTAGAAAAATTAACTAACTCATTAAAGACTGAACCTCCAGCAAAATAAAGCTAGTTAAAGAAGGATGCCAACAACAGGTAATGTAGGACCATTAGAGGATGTCGGGAGAAGATGCTGAGGAGAAACACGGTACCACTTGACAAAGCAAGAGTCCTTTTCTCCCAGACAGGCGCCATTTGCAGTTCTCCTTAACAAAAACACTTCAACATTTCCATCTTCTACTAATTCTTTGTAACTCTACAGGCTGGTGCCTCCTTAAAAGTAAGTTGTAAGTCAAGGTGAGAACGTAGAGTTAGACAGCCTTTCTTTGAGTGTGTTAGACACTGAGAGGGAAGACCAAAGAGTGTGATCTCGTCCTTTTACCTTATCCAACATCCTAGAAATGTTTTCGTAACACTAGGAATAATAATACTTAGATTATGCTAGGTATAACCATACTTCACATGCAGAAAGAAAAAACCCAGTATCGTTCTGATATTAAATTACCATAGATATCAGTTCTACTTGGGACCGTTTGTAGAATCTCTGGACTTTGATAACAATGGCAGTAATGATATTTTTTATCTTTTGTTTATTTTTATTTTATATGTATGAGTGTTTTGCCTGCATGTTACATCTGTGTAGTATGTCCATGAAGTGCCTGTGGAGGCCAAATGATGATACCGGATCTCCTGTGACTGTAGCTCCAGACGGTTGTGACTTGCCACGTGGGTGCTGGGGATTGATCCAGATCCAAAAGAGCAGCCAGTGCTGTTAGCCATGGAGCCCTCTCACAAGTCCCCATGGTTTTAATCTCTTGTTTGATTCTCTATGTTTCCTGGTAGACTGTAAAACTCATGAGATCAGGGGTGTTGGGGTTATTTTACCACTATGTTTTCAGAACTATGAAGAGAACGTAGCACGTAGGAGGCATCTTTAGCAAGGGCTTCTTTGATGGGTGAGTTGGTGGTGGATTCAGAGCAGGGGCAGCTGCTGCTGAGGGAGGCTTGATGGGCATTTTGTCCATGCTTATGTCAGTGAAGGGCTAATCAGTTTTTCTTTGTCCATAGCTGGGAGAACTGAAGGTCCTTGTAACTCCATCACCATGGTGGCTTCTAGAGAAAAATCAAGTACCATCAAGACCTGCTTGGGCTCAGACTGGACAAAAAGGGATGGGAGACAAAGGAGACTGACACATGAGACTTTTCTTATTCCAGTTTTAGGCACATGCTTGCATCTATTCTGTCATCCAAGTCACTGTAATGTTGTGTCCTCTGACAAATTCATGGGGCAAAAGAGACCTGACTCCCTCTGGATGATGGAGCTATAGTAAACCACAAAGAAAGCTCTATAGAAGCCACATGTCCACCTAGACCACATGCCAAGACATAAACTATTGGACACTGGGTTTCCATTTCATAAGGAGCATACCTATCAACAGACAGAGACAGATTATTATTATTGTTACTGTTATTAAATTAATCTTACCTCTCACTTTAAATTTCTTGAATGGAAAGAATGAAAACTGAAGGAACCATGAGTCTTAAAGCTGAAACTGAAAACCTCACTCCACTAAACTGTGTTAGCATCAAGAAGAACAGTTTCTGAGGCATATCCAAGAGCTCCTGTGCTGTGCTGAGCCTGAATTTAGGAATGTTATTACACAGAAAGATAAGGAGCAAATGCTGCTCTTAGAAGAATAAGGAAGACAGGGCGAGTTAGTGAGGGTTTAATCAAGACCAGCACTTTAGTTCAGGAATCTTAAACATGCCTTCGCCTTTGATGTCATCTCCTTCAAAGTCTTTTGAGATTTCCATATTATTCTATTCTCAAACTTTAAAGTAATGTTCATTTTCCAAGTCCCAGATCACAGACATCTCTGTTATAAGACCTACTGTGCTTGATAGTTTTATATCTACTCGATGCAACCTAAAGTCATCCGGGAGGAGGAAGGTCGATTAAGAAAATGTCATCATCCTATAAGGCATTTTCTTAGTTAGTGATAGTTGGGAGAGGATCTGGCTCATTTTAGGTGGTGCCACCACAGGGCTGGTGTTCTGGGTTCTATAAGAAAGCAGGTTAAGCAAACCATGAGGGACAACCAGTAAGCAGCACCTCTCCATGGTCTCTACATCAGCTCCTGCCTCCGGGTTCCTGCCCTGCTTGAGTTCTTGTTCTGAGTTCCTTTGATAATGAACAGTGATATGAAGTTTAAGTTAAATAAAGTGTCCTCCCCAACTTGCTTTTTGGCCATGGTGTTTCACCACAGCACTAGAAACTCTAAAATGCCCACATAGATGGAATTAATATCTGCCTCATGGAATATCCTCGGCAAAGGGTCTACTGGTTCTCACTGGCTTTTAGCTTTAGAGTTATTCATGACTGCATGTAGAAAGCAGGACCCAAGCCTTCCTTGTGTGCTCTGTCCATGGGGTGGGACTTATCTGTAACCATCTAAAGGTAGTTGGTGCTTAAAGTGAGTTGAAACTGATGAAAACTTTTCCAGGTTGAGCTCTGCATTTTTACCATTGTGATAGACCTGGCCCTGACACGGAACTCTCACTGCCCCAATGCTCCCCTGTCAAGAGCTTGGAGGCTCCCAGAGAAGAATGCTTTCATTGTTCATCCAGGCTGGTGTGCGCAAAAGGCCCTTGTAAAAACTGTCTCTTCTCCATTTCAATCTCACCAGTCAAAAAATATCTTAGTTGTGTGGATATATGAAGCAACATGTAATAAGACATGTATATAGTCTGCGATGATGAAATAAAGATACTACTTCTGTCTCCTTAAACATCCAAAAAACATTTTCATTAACATATAATTAGACATATTTGTAGACTATGTTTCAATATTTTAATACATGAATACAGTATGTACTCATTAAATTAGAATAATTAACATTTTTATCTTATTACTTCAGTATTTGGAGCACTGAAGCAGCTCTCTTAATTTTTCCTAAAATATGTTAGTGTGAACTGTAAACACAAGATGTTCCGTAGAATACTAGAACGTTTCAGTTTTCTCTAGTGAGGTTTTGGTTCCAACCTATCCAACCTCCCTCTCTCTCAACCTTTCCCAGCCTCTGGTAGTCACTATTATGTGCTCTTACAGATTTTAAAACTACCCACAACATCAGAGAGACTATGTAACATCTGTCTTTCTGTATTTGACATGTCACTTAACAACACCCCCTATTGGTTCTACTGTAGGTTACAGAGTTTTATGTTGGAGGCTGAATATTAGTCATGCGTTCTTCACACTTTCCTTTGTACAACTGTGGGTTGCTGTGAGTCAAGATTGAATTCAATAACTCCCATGGCTGCTCAGTCTTTCACATCCCAGCTCAGGTGTGGCTGATGCGGTGCTTAGAAGCAACACCTGGAACCCAGGGGTCAGCAACTTTCACCTCACAGTGCCAGTTTCGGTGAACCAGAAGCAGTTGCCCGGGTGGCTTGTTGAGAGGGACTGTGGGGTGGGTAGAAATGTGGAGTGCCTAACCCGGCTTGCTGTGACACTGTAAGGAGCCATGTCAATGAGGCAGGTGGCAGTGTGGTGGCCACACTGTTTCCATCTTTCAGAACACTGTCCCTGTTAAACTTTGTCCCTCTTTACATCAGATGGATATTTCTTTTTCAAACTAGATTTTCAGATAATGCAAACTAATTGTGTTTGTACATTTAGAGTATTAAAGAACATTAAAAAAAGCTTTAGATAGATTGGAGAGATTAACTTCCCTGTGAAACCTCTACTTGCTCACTGAGGCTCCAAGCTCATTGGCTCTGGTTTAGCAAGACGTGTTGCCAGGCAGTGACTAGGTAGGACCCATCCATTCAGTCAGATTGAAAAACTTAGTGTGTTTCTTGCCCAAGGCCTGAGTTTCAAATTCTGTATTTCCTCTACAATGAAGATAAAAATGGAATTAATATCTTACATCATTAATTCAGCATCAATCACTGAGTGTGTATGTATTAACCATTTACAATGTGTTAGGAGGGTTGCTAAGCAACACAGAGATAACATTGAACAAAGAGATAAAAACAATCACCATGGAACTGACATCCTGGCAGAGAGCAGTATTAACCATGATTGTTCTGACAAACATTTGCTGCTCTATATAGTGTAGGAGATGCTCCAGTGGGAGCAACAGAAGCAAAGGAGGTCATGACAGAAGGGATTGCCCATTTACTTTCACAGCAACACAAAAGTACACACATGCAAAGGCAGGAGAACAAGGGTAGAATGTGAGGGCAGGAGCCTGAAATGCTATTTTCTCCATTGCCTCCTGACCCAATATAAAGAAGATACTCTGCAGAGATCTTGGAATTTATCTTAATCCATACTTCTGATAGGTTTGAAAAGATGCTTTTAAAGCCTCTCTACATTAGCATAAAAGCCCCAGAAAGCTCTGAGCATGTAATCATGAGGTTTGCAGTTCTCTGTGTCTTCATACCAAGCAAATCACAGGTGGAATAGGCAGGAACCCTCCCTGCCCCTGTAGGAGCATCACAGTTACCCCTAAATGCCTAGGAATGACTGTGCAGTCTCTCAAAGTCTCCCTGGAGGCTCCAGGAAGGTTGTGACTTGATCTGAATGAGATCTCACGCTCCCCAAGGATTTCATGCTTTCCTGTATGTATTTCAAACTTAGAAACAATCAAGAACTATAATATAAGGCATTTCCTCTTGAAGCCCTTGAGGCCAACCAGAATGTTCTGGAAAGGTCCCTCTGGAGTCTTTGGAATGATGATCATGCTGGCCAAGGATGAGAATTTGTCAGATGGTTGTCATAGTGTTAAAAAAAAAAAAAAAAGCAAATGTCTGCCACTCCCAGTGAGTGAGATTATCTGAGAGAAAACAATTATGAGAGGATACTTATGAGTTGTGGAAAATATACTACTGTGACTATTAAGCTGAAATGAAGAGGGATACACATATACATTACTTGTAGATTCACGTATGTACTGCCCAGACTGCTTGGTGGAAGGAGCTGTGAGGTGTAGGGTAAGGATGCAAGATATGGGTAAGAGTATCAGCAGTGCAGAGCTGAGCATGGAGTCAGGTGAAGAGAGCAAGATAAATACCCCACAATAGGACCGGCATTTCAGCTTGCATGGTTCAGTTTCAAGCCTGAGACCCAAGGGAGCTGATAACACCTGAAAGACCCATACAAGGGCTCGACTCTACAATTAGGAGATTGCCCAATCTCTCTGTTATCCCTTTTCATCCCTCAAATCTAACAAATGTACCAAATCAACTATCTCAGGGCTTTCTATTTCTAATTTTCCTCTCCAGAAGATAAAGAACTCTATTCAAAATTGACAATCTTGGCATTTTCTTCTTAGTAGTTACTGTGATGATTTTAGAAAGAAAAATCTTGGATTTGGGATGAATTCTGTCCTGGCTAGTTTTATGTCAACTGGCCATCTCGGAAGAGGAAATCTTAATTGAGAAAGCCCTTACCAACTTTGTCCTGTGGGAAGGCTGGGTATAATTTCTTGATTGATGATTGATCTGGAAGAGTCTGGCTCACTGTGCACAGTGCTACTTCTGAGATCGTGTCCCTAAGTGCTATAAGTAAGCAGAATGAGCAACTGATGAAGGAAAAGCCAACAAGCACAACTCTTCATGTCCTCTGCCCCAGTTTTTGCCTCCAGAGTCCCACCCTGATTTTCCTGGATAATGAACTAGACTCTGTAAGATGAAATAAACCCTTTCCTCCCCAAGTTGCTTTCAGTTACGATTTTATCCCAGCAATATAAACCCTAATTAAGACAAACTCAAAACATCATTATTTGTGATTGTTAAGGTTGAATGGAAAGGCTTTCTCTCAGTTCTTTCAAACACTTGACCTATTTCAAGCAGATACAATTTCTAGGGTCAAAGTTGGTCTCTTCCTTTAGTCTCAAGGATAGATACTGGATACTGGACAGTAGTTTTATCTAGGTTTAGGTGATCTAAGAACTGTTTTCAATCAATAGTTTTATGCTTTTATATAGTGACTTTTAGTCTTTCCTATGCCCATCCCCCTCTTACCCCTACCTCTCAGTGTGCTCCATCTATTTTCTCATCTTATTTGTGTATGTGAGTCACTGGAGTTAGTTAGCATTTCTTGCCAGAGCATGAGTGGGAGGTTGTTTACTGGAATGAGGGCAACATATCAGTGGCTACAACACTGGAGAAAGTGACAGCCTTCTTCCAACTATACTAACTCTCACAGGTCCCTCAGGGAGGGTTGGTTTCTAATGGGTCCCTTCTCTACCCATGATGCACTGTTGATGGAACCAATCTCTCAAAGATCTTGCAGAAAACCACAATTGGTGGTACCTAATTCTGGGTGACCTTGTCCCTCCTTTTGGAACCAGTGTATCTGATCCATATTCCATTAGTTCCCTATCACCCATTTAACTAGCTGCACACGCTGCATCTCTCAAACAACCCAGGGTTGGTATTCTCTAGTTCTGCAAGTCAGTAATTTGAAATGGGTCTCAGTGTACCAAAATAAAGGCACTGCTTTGGGAGACTTCTGGAGATAATCATGACCTTTCCCAGCATTTGGAGGTCATTTGCATCCCATGGCCTATGGCCCCATTTTCCTTCTACAAAGCCACCGACACTGGATTAGCTTTTTCAGTCTAGCTCTTGTTTTTGGTCTCTCTGTTCTTTTGCCCTCCTCCACTTACAGTAATCCAAAGCATGGACATCTTAAATAGACATGAGAGAAGGGACAAAATTCTACTACACACATATTGTCTGCATTTTAGTTGTCTCTTAATTATGTGCATTTTGCTATATAACAATTTGTGGAGGTTTTTATAGTGCCATTAAATGCCTCTGACCACTGTTATGAATGGATCTTATTTTCCCACACAAATCATTTGCATCAAATAAATCATAGCTAAGTCTCAAAATGTACCTTAAAAGAAAAGGCACGGCCATTTAAAACTAAGTAATTTGGAATAATGACCGTAATCGTAAGTCTTATAAAACAGGCATGACTGTTCTGTACAGCAAGTACATCTGGTATTTTCACATAGTTAAAATCATAAAGCATGCAAAATACAGTTCTGGTTCATCATTGCAATGTGAGTGATCACCCTAAAGCTTCCAGAAGCTTAATGGTATTATTATTTCCTCTTTAGCTAGCCATTGTATTTTTTTTTAAATAATCTTTCTAGCTTAAGAGAGGGGCTTTTCAAAAACGATCTGAACATCCAGGCTTCCCATCTTCCATGAAGTATAAGAGTAATGACTGAGGGAAACAGTGGAAGGCCTGGAGCAACGTCAGCACAGCCCACTCTGGCAGGGTGGAAACCGCCCGCTCTACTCTTCCCGCAGGACTCATGCTTGCTCTTGAACAACTGGCCTGTGCCTGCAGTAACCCCCCCCCTGCCCCCCAGCACTCTATCAAAGCTGGAAGGATGTTTTTCACTGTGTTTTGTAGGCATCCAGCCTACCCTTGCTCTCTCTATGGACTTAAAAGCTGTTCCTCAAACCCGTCATTTTCCACAAGTAATAAACAGTGCTTAAACACTGAAAAGAAATTTGTCCCATCTTTTCGTCTCTTACTTTTCTCACTATGGGAGTTACTCCCCCCCCCTTCTCTGTTTCCCAGAGTAATTTCTTCCTTCTCATCTATTGTAACCCCCTCTCCTGGCTTAGATGCAGTCACTTGTGTGGAAAGCTCTAGTAAACAATGTAATTGGAAAGCTGGTGACTAGATGCTAGAAATGGAATGTGTATAGTGTGGTGTGGTGTGTGTGTGTGTGTATTGTGTGTGTGCAGTGAAACTCTGGATTTTAAATAATGTTTAAGTAAAATATGATTACCCTTCCCTTTCACCCCCTCCAGCCCCTTTCAAGCTCCTTCCCTCCAACTCCTTCCATGTACCCTCAAATTGATACCCTCTTTTTCTTTTTTTTAATTGTATTTATTTACTCACTTTGCATCACAGCACCAGCCCCCCATATTCTCCCAGTTTCCCTTCTTGAAGATTCCCCCCTATTTTTCCTTTCCATCTATTCGGAAAAGAGGGAGCCCCTCTCTGGGTATCACCCACTACTGCTCCCTCAAACACACCATTTCCACTCCCTTCACACCCCCAGCACCCTCCCCACCTCCAACACATCAAGTCACTGTAGGACTAAGTACATCCTCTCCCACTGAGGCCAAACAAGGTGATTTAGTTAGGGAATGGGATCCACAGGCAGTAGGCAGATAGCCTCTTTTACACACACACACACACACACACACACACACACACACACACACACCATATAGGTATGTATAAGTATATAAATACAATTTGCTAAGTCTCTTTTTGTCGTTTGTATGCGTATGGTCTCAAGATTGACCACTTTGTATTAGATAATCAATTTAGGGGCTCATTCAGGGAGAAGCTATCTCTCCCTCTCAGCAGTCATTAGTTGCCTGTGGCTCTTTGTTTAGGGGTGGGTCCCCATGATATTGTCTCTCTTCTGTGTTAGCATTATCTATTGATATTGTTTCTTTCTTGTTTGTGCACCCAATTCTATGAGAGACTACTCTATAGCATACATCCTGGTGTTCTGACTCTTAAAATAGTTCTTTGTTCTTTTCCATGATGTTTCCTGAGCTACAGACACAGGAACTGTGGTATAGATGTATCCATTGGGGCTGAGCTCCTCCTGATCGATTCATTTCTGCCTTGTGTCCAGCTGTGATTTTCTGTGATGGTCTCCATTTGCTGCAAATAGAAGCTTCTTTGATGAGGGACATAGCTAGACTTTTCTCACATGTCTGCATTGTAGAATGGTTGCCAGTTTTCTCAGGTAAAGCCATGGAATGGTGATTAGACATGGAACTACCATCATAGGACATGCATTTTGATGTATGTTAAGCTGAATTGCCATGAAATTTAGAGATAGCCTTCAGATGTTCCAGAATACTTATATTGTATGTTAAGATTAATTGCCATATTGTGTACATCAAAGGTACTGAGGTATTTGTCGAATATAAGTGCCTATGAGTGTATGTTATACTAAGTGGATGATATTTGCTTTTGAAAAATTTCAAAATAATATAATGGAGAAAGAGGAGAAAAAAATCACCCTTGTGTACTCTTTTGACCACACCCCCTTAGAGTTCTGTCTGTGACACCTGGCATACTGGCAGAGAGGTAACTGCTGTGCAGTAGGCTAGTTCTGTGGTACTTGTTCATAATCCAAAGGGTCCAGCCATAACTGGTCACAGGCTGTCCCCACTTGGATGCTGACAGAGCAGTAAGAATAGCATGAAGGTTAAACCCTAATGAATACTAATCAATGTGAGAATGTAGGGGAAAAAGTCATTAAGCTTCAGGGAGTGTGAAGCTTTCCACCCTGAATGCTGTCAGTATCTCTTTTCTCTAATTCTGAAGCTCATTTCCTGGATCCCAGGTTGTCTGGTAAAGAATATAGAATTTGTAGTTGTTGTTGTTGATTGTTGTTAGGGAATAAATTAAGTCCTCCTGATTAAATCAAATTGTTGTCATACCAATTCCTTCCCTCAAGAATTGTATTTCTGTGAAGGATAAAACTGTTTCTCCTCTTTAATTTCAACAAAGATGATGGCATTGGTGTGCTGGACTTCGTGTCTCCAAATCTGGTGCTCTTTTGGAAGAATTATTGACAAGCTGTGATATGTTCTGTAGAGCAAAACAAGGCTACTGAAGCATTAACACAATAGCCCGGTGACAAATTGTCAAAAGGAATGGAAGCAGTGAGACAGAAGAGGGAACACAGAGGCACATGTAAAAGCCTATAATATGTGTTAGTTGGTGTTACAGATAAAAGGGTGGTCCATTGTGACAACATTCCAGGCGGAAGGACAAAGATGGTGAGTGGGAGTTACAGGCAGACTGAATCTCATGCAGAGCTTTCTAACAATTAGGATGGTTTAGCAGGAGTGGATGACTTTAAGGGTGTGGGTCTTCATTGAACATGCACTCCTGGGCGTGGATGAGTGGAAGCAAGGAGCTAAGTGCCTGTCTTGGGCGTGGATGCTTGGAGGTGAGGAGCTAGGTTAGCTAACAGCTAATGGGATGGAGCCTCTGAAACTTAAGCAATGCTAACTAAGACTCTCTTCATCGGAATCTATGCTGAGTATCAGGTACTACCACTGGCATTTCCTTTTAATGTGCCATTCACTCTTAACAGCTGCAGCAAATCTACATTCCACCCTTCCACCTGGTATGACCAGGGACACATAGCAAGACACCATGGCAACAGGATAAGGATATAAGTATATATTTAATTTAAAAATGTAAGTTCTCAGAGCTCTTTATATCAATGATTTTGAATCTTCAGGCTGAAACCCAGTACTTACTTGGTCATGCTATTAATTTAGTGTGTTGGAATTATAATTTCAAAGAAATGAGGCTGGACTAAAGTTGTAGCTCAGTGGTGGAGTTCTTGCCTAATACAAGTGAGGTCCTGCATTTCATTCTCAGCCCTGGAGAAGTAGGGTTAGGAGGGGAGAGAACAGCTGATGTATAACAAAACGTAATTTATATATTTGAATGCTTTCAACATAGGACATTTTGCTGTATTGGTCTAGAATGCTTTCTTGTGTGTGAGAAATACTTTTGACTGTGGATTATAACCAGTGTCCTATCCTCATGGACCCTTAACCTTCCAAACTTTCCTTTGTGTGACTTTATTTGTCTGATCTGTTCACTCTCTTAGGGTGCTATGAAAAGATATCACTAGTATAGAGGCACGGAACAAAAATAAAGTTACTTTACTCTCTTCTGTCATTGTATCTCCGTGTGTGCACTCTGACCTGCCAATCCCATCTTGTAAAGGAGTGCACTGATCAGTGCTGACAATCCAGAGCAGTTTCTCTAAGATCTGTATTTAATTATACTGGCAAACTATTGCAATGTAAAGAAACAGTTGCAGGTTCGGGGGAGGAGGATGTTCTGCCTATGAGGACTATATTTATCCTAAACATCATACTTGCTTTGCAAATTCTGTAAGGTTTGTAAACTGACCTAACTTTGACTGGCATCATTCTCTAGACAGAGGAATCGTAAACCGTGTCAGAGTGGATCTCCACCACGCACTCATTGATTCATTGCTCTTTGCTTTGACCATGGATTAAATATTGTGATGGTTTGAATATGAACCATGCCACATAGATCCTTTTTTTAAACACTTATTGGCTATTGTTATTTTGGGAGGCTGTAAAACCTTTAATATTCAGGGCCTTTGAGGGCTATGAACTTGCCCTTGGTTCTTGCCCACCCCCCTTGTCTGCTGTGATGTGAACAGCCTGTGCCATGTGATCCCATCACCATGAAATGAGCTACTCCACAGTGCCTTCTCTGCCACGACTAACTGAATTCCTTTGAGACAGTGAGCTAGAATAAATTATTCCTCTGTTACATTCAGAAGTCACTATTTACTAGGTTTACACTAATGTAAATCCTTGTATTCCCTTTTACAACAACTGCTTACTCTGCATGTGCTCTTTCCTGTCCCCAATGGCTTGCTTTGTCTCAGACAAGCCTCCAGTCCAGCTTCATGATAGCTTGGCTCCTTCTTCCTGGCCTCATGACAATGTCCTAGATGTTACGGTTAGTTTTAATGGCTAACCACACAATTTCCAATCACCTAGGAAGAGAATCTCAATGAGAAACTATCTATATCGGGTTGGTGTTTGCGTATGTCTTTAGGGGGGTAATCTTGGTTAGTTAATTGAGGGGTGTAACTTTACTACTAGAGAATGGGAACCCTGAACTGTGTTAGAATGGATCCCAAACATGCCTTAATTCATTGCTTTCTGTTCTTTACCATGGACGTACTGTGATTAGCTGTTTCAAGTTCCTGCCATCTGGATTTAACATCAGTGATGGCTTGTAACATGGAATTGTGAGCCAAGTAAGCTCTTTCTTCCTTGTGCTGCCTTTTCTGGGGCATCTTATTGAGGAGTGGGAAGCAAAATTAAGACACTGGGTGATTGTTAGATCAAGGAAACATTCTTACCGTCTCAATGGGGGAAAGATTCTTGTTGGGTGTTGATTCAGCTACCATTCTGTTTTCTCCCCCATTGTATTCTTGACATAAGACCCAGTATTAGCCACACAAAGATGTCAAGAAAGCAATGTGTATCTCACTGAAGGTTCCATGGTAAACAAATAAAGGGGTTTACAGTACACATCTTCAGGCAGCCCCAAATGGACAGATCTCCACCTGCTCCCTTTAGGGCTCTCATTTCACCCTCAGTGAGCATGTCTTCATCCTTCTGCCCTTTCTCTTGTGCCTCTTTATCCTCAGGTGTCCCTTTAACTACACCTAGATGAATTTGGAGACCCTTAGCAATTTAAAACCTTCTCAGCTGCTATTATTACCTTACCTCCAGCATTTCAATTTTGTCTTCAAGTGCTTAAGAAATATTGAACCAAGTAGAAAGATTTAATTTGTGCTTAATAAAAAAAATGACATAATGCCTCAAATCTATTCTCTCCATAGCATTATGGAGGGTGACATTAAATTATGTTGAACTTATTCTTCTACAGCAGTGGCAGGAGTGGGCTGTAGAAAGGGGAAAGTGATTAGGACCTTTCTCTAAAGAAACAGCCCTTAAGAGGAAAAGTTTTGTTTTGATTTCTGTACCTATTATATGGATATAAATGTTTGTCAGTGCACTAATGTAACAACATGGCTGTAACATGGTACATTAGACATCCTTTTCATTACTGTCACTCTTCTGTGATAGTGACAAGAGTGTGCTATCAGATCTCCTCAGGGTTAGCTTATACCCATCTACTTATCACTTGGCCATCAAAGGCCATCCTCTGCCAGGATCATCCTTAAACTTCCTAGAACACTGTGACTCCAGTGTTCCCAGGGAGCAAGACAATTGTCCTGTGGTCACAGCAGCTGATTTTCATGGTTACTGTGATCTTCATTGCAGGGGTGGGAGCCTTCAACATCAGGGTGGGCAAAGACAGGGCAGGGATATTTTCTTCATATTCCAGCAAGAACTTTGTGTTCTCTTAGCAAGGGCAGCTTCTAATTTGAACGATGGCGTGCTGCGTCATGAGGGTGAAATCACCTTAATGGCTTGCTGATCCCCACAGGAGAGAGAGAGAGAGCTTTTACCTATGCTGGTTTCTCCCATTGTTCCCTGAAATAGAAGTCAGTTTCCCTGGCTTCCAATGTGCTAGCAAGTTCTTCCCTTCCTTTTTTTTTTTTTTTTCTGGATTTTTCATTTTTCTGGGGAGATATGGTAAACGGGTACAGGGTGACTAGTTGATATTGCTTAAAACTAAAATTATACACAGAGAAATTCTTAGAAGAAAAATTTTGATGGATTTATTGTTTGGAGAAAAGGATCTATCCGGGTGACTCTATCGTCTCTGACATCATTTATTATTTAGAACTAGAAAGATAGTTTTGTAAGGTAGAGAGCTGCCTGGGAAGATCCTGCCTTCCCCACCCAGGAGAGTGTTGAGAGCAGGTCTATGAGTCTAGAAATGCAGTTTGCAATGTAAAAAACAAAACAACCTTTAAAACAAATTTAGCAACAATTTTACAGGGGTACTTCTGCATTTGTATGCAGAGTTCTCCCAAAGTTCTTATTTTTTTTTTCATGTGAAATGATTTCACATTTTGGATCTAAAACTCTTAGTCAGCTAGGTGATCTATTTACTGGAATGTTTTCCAACTTTTGGGGAACACCTTTGCACTGTCTTGACCTGAAAAATACTGTGAATATGTTTTCCAGTCCTACATCTGCGGCGTGTTCTTTAGAACTTGGGTTGAGCTATTGTCATACTTGGAATTTCCTGCTTGAGGCAAACTAAGGCTTTACTTGAGCTATTCCTATGGTATTTGATAATTTTATGTTACGGTGACAGAATGCATAGCACAAGCAACTTAATTGAGGGAACTACATACACACATACACACACACTCACACATTCAACACTCACATATACACATACATATCCACTCACACACTCACATATATACATACACATGCACCCACACTCACACACACATACACATTCACACAACCACAGATACACAGACACAGACACACACTTGTACACACACAGACACACATACACACACATACTTAGTTTTGTTTCTGTTGCTTTGATAAATATCACAACCAAAAGCAACTAAGGGTGGGAATAGGTTTGTTCATTTTTCATAACTCAAGGTAGAAACCTGGAGTCAGGAACTAAAGTAGAATTCATGGAGGAACTCTGTTACTGTCAAGCTGCCTTTCATGGTCAGCGATCTTTCTTATACAGGTCAGGCCCATCTGCCCGTGGAATTGTACTGTTCCCGGTGGTTTGGGCTGTCTTTTCAGCTAACAATCAAGATAATGCCCCCATAGATGTAAATGTCACATTTATTTCATCAGATGAGATGATGAGATGAGAGCTGTGCCCAAGGATTGCTAATACACGCTTAGGCTGAGCCCAGAGCATTTCTTTCTCTTGTTTTACTATCCTTAGACCTAGGCCTGGAAGCATCAAGCCTTCACACAATGCAGTCATCCAAACTGACTGATTCAATCCAGCTTTTCTCAGCTCCTGACTGAATTGCTCTGCCTCTGTGCACACTAACTTGAGTAAAATGTTCTAATCTTCTCGATCCTTTTCATTCTCCAGCTTGTTTTGTCTTCACCTGTGTCTAGCTTGTTCTCTTTTTTACCTGTCCCAGTAAAACAACCATGTACACACACATCACATCACATCATGTCACATCACATGATACCTCCACTTTTTCCCTCTCTCAACCTGCTATTTATTTATTTATTTATTTATTTATATTTGTTGGTTTTTTGAGACAGGGTTTCTCTGTGTAGCCCTGGCTGTCCTGGAACTCACTTTGTAGACCAGGCTGACCTCAAACTCAGAAATCCGCCTGCCTCTGCCTCCCAAGTGCTGGGATTAAAGGCGTGCGCCACCACGCCCAGCTCTCCCTGTTCTTAGGTAGCCTCTCTTCCTCTGCTGTTCTTCTGTGAGGTTGGCGTATCCTATCTCTGACTCATTCTGTCAAATCTTTCTCTGATTCATTACTTCATCTTCCCCTCAATTAGATATCATTTTCAAATATGGCTGCTTTCTTTTACAAACTAACCTTACCTTCATTTTAGGGTGTAAAGATGTGTACTAAGCGCATGTCTGTATTCCAACCAGATCATACTGTAATCCAGGGCATGACTGCATTCTGGCCAGATCATATCTTTGTATGCTTTTTGTCAGAGTAGCCATGTTGCTTGATTAAAATTTTCCTACACATAGACCTACACACAGAGCAATAAGATGGCGACAATTCTTCAGCTGAGATTCCCTCATCCCAGGTGTGTGAAGTTGATAGCCAAGGTTCATGAGTTCGTGCTGGTGGGAACTTATACAGAGGTTATTCTTATCAAGATGGACCAGCAAGCAAAAAGATAGTGCCAAGCACCAAGGTTGGGTATAGCCTTCAAAGGTCCACCTCCAGGGATTTAATTCTACTTCTCAAAGTTCCATACCAGACCACCCAAATAATGACCAAAGCTTGGAAGCAGGTGTTCAAAAACACAAGTTGAGGGAAGATTTCAGATCCAAAGCACAGCACAGTGTGTTTACTCACATTCTTGGTTTTATACAAGATTGAATTACAGGAAAAACAAAAAACAAGAGTACAGTGTTTTTCAAACTGTAACATGTGGATTATATGTGTCAGAATCTCAAGATGCTTGCTATGCAAATCTCAGCATATTACACCACATCCCTCAAGAACATGTCCTGGGACAGGCTCATGGGCATAATCATTTAAAGGATTTTGCAATATTTTATTTATTTTATATATGTACATGTTTTGCTTGCATGTTATGTATCTATCATGTGCATCCCTTTGAGCTTGAGTGGCATATGTGAGCCATGACATAGACACTGGGGATGGAATCTGGGTCCTCTGTAGGATTAGCAAGTGCTCTTAAACACTGAGTCGTCTCTGCAGCTCCACATACACAAATTTTTTCTAAAGGCTTCCCATAACAGTCTATTGCATGCTACAATTGAATGAGCTCAGGGACAGAGGCCTCCCGGTATCTGGTTCTCTTTGGAACCTGTGCTCTTCCTCTCTGAGGACTCACTTCAGTGGCTGGATGGCTTTTTTTTTTCTCTCTTATGAAAGAACAATAGAGAATCTATGTGAAGAGCTCTCAAGAATCATGACGGGTCAAATGCATTTAGTTTCATGTATTATCAAGCAAGAAACAAAGATAATTAAGAGGTAGCTTGTCTTCCTTTATATGAGCAGGATTTTTTTCCCCCTAGAATCAAAAACTGTCTTCAGAAATTAAAAAAAAAAAAAAGAAATAAACATCCATGCCAAACACCCAGGATGAGGAAATGAATGACTCAGTCACAGAGGAGGTGCTGTCAACGTGAGAAAATCTGCAGAGAGACATTAACTAGAGGACAGACATTGTTTCGAGTAACTCTCATGCATTACCTCATTCATTCCCAGGTGTAGTTGCTCAGCAGAAAGCCATCATCAACCACACAGTGACAGATGAGGCCACTGAGACTCAGAAGGACCGGATTATTTGTTTCTGCTGGAGTTGAATGGTGAACTCAGACCTGTTTGTCCCCAAAGTCTGGCTCTTTGACTAGGAAAAAAACCTAAGTGATACAGAATGTATTTCTAGTAGGAAAAAAGAGAAGGCCGTGAGTTGGTAAACTTAGAAACTAACTGAAGATGTCAATTTTAGGAACTTTGCTTGCTTGGTCTTGGGACAAGCCTTAACCCCGCCCCCTCCTGCCCTGTGCTGAAGGTTAATTAGAGACAAGCTCCCACTCTAATGCTCTAGCAGCAAGGAATGCAAAGGTTTGTATTAATTCTGCTCTGCTGAGACTTTTGCAGTTATTCTATGTGTGTCCATCAGCTCAAATCATCCACCAGGCAGCATGGTGTCTTCTGGCCCTGCCTTGTCTTAGCTGTCTGGGGAGGGGGGCATTCCATGGAGGACAAAGATGAGAAAAATGTCATTTCCAGGTCTGTGGAGAGAGTTAGATTCTGTAATGTGAATCTGCGGTGTAGTATATAGTTTACTATGATGCCTCTGTCTTATCCCCCCAAGGTCTAGGTCTGACTCTGAATTGTGATTTGAAACCAAGTGTAGACTTAGAACTAATTTATTAGTGTTAGATAGCAGGATCACTGAGTCCTTTGGGGGATGTTATTGATTACAACGGGGAACAGGGAACTTCATGGCTGATTGGTAATCTTCTTTTCCTCCAGGTGAGGGTTCCTTTTATGAAACTTACATACCGGCTTGTCAGCTATCATTTGTACATAGCTTTACTTGCTTGTAATGCTATAAAATATTCAAATTTACTGTTAAAGGGTAGTGGTGTTTGGAAGCATTCATAGATATTTCTAACTTAGTTAAAACAGGTAAGTGAGTTAACAGGGCCTTGAGGCTGGCAGATGTGTAAGGGAGAAGAGAAGATGGTGGAGGATATGGAAGGAAGAATGAACCTGCTGTGGGGTTCAGCTCGAGCTTCATTCTGTGTAAGTTCCTCTGGCTGGTGAGAGTCCTTTGTGAATTCAGTGTTTTGCCGGTTCTTTCCCCAATCTTCTTGATAGGTAAGAGAAGGGAGTGGCTTGCAGGGAAGACTGGGATGAAGGTGGCTTTGTTTGCTTCCAAGTTAGAAATGAAACTGGAAAGATGATTTTCCCAGATAGCTTGCTTCAGGCCAAGTGTGAAGCCAGCTCTCCCATTGGAAGCAAACTGTGTGTGGTTTTGTCCATCATGACCTGGCTTTTACTAGCCAAGAAGAGCCCAATACACAGACCACTGGGTCACTGCCACCTGGCACCATATATGCACACATCTGTGTTTATGCTTTGGAAAAGACAGGTACATAAGCTTAACCTGAAGACACACCCACACCCCTCCTCACACCACTTGTGTGCTGTTTTCGCTCCTGCGTGTTCCCTTCTCCATGATCCCTGTACAGGTGGTCTTGCAGCAAGCTGCCCTACTGTGCACTCATAAGTCCTTCCTTTCCTCCCTTTCTCCCTGCCCTGACTGTTGCTCTCTGGAGTCTCCTTCCAGCTTCCATGAACCATTGAGATAGATTTCTATGCGTGTGCTTGCAGGGATGACCCTGTGGAGGAATGCAGATGAAAGGAAGCTTTTAGGAAAACCTGTGGCTTCCAGGCCTTCCTGTTCATCTCACTCACCAAATGTGCAGGCTCTCCAGTGGAGTTCTCTTTGTTTTCTTTCCACCATTTGAACCCAAAATCCGAGCCTGAAGAGTTCCTGATTACCCCTTCTTGGTGGTTTTGTAATTGTTTCCTCGAAGGACATTAATATTTAGGTTGATAACAGTGCACAAATGACCACAGGGCCCAGGCTCTCTGAGGAGCTCTGGCCTTTTGGTTGGTTTCTATGGCTCAAATGAGCCTCATTAACAGCAGTCAGGCTTTCTTCTCTCTTGTTGGTCTCTGACTCACAGCAGAAATAGAACCAAACCTCTGTAATGCATGGAGTCTGTTTCCACTATCTTATTACAACTACTTGATTCTGTTCCCTGGGTCTCATCAGTGCTTCCTGTCACAGAAGTTCTTCTCAGACAAAGCTACAGAGAAAAAAAAGTGCCACATCTCCTAGGAAATGTCAGAGTAAAAACAAATCTGAGGTTAAAAGTAAAATACCTTGTAGGCTACTTCCACATGCCTCATCTCACTTGGTTCTCCAATGGCTATAAAGTAGTCAGTGTTGCTTCCTCTTACCGATGAGGAAGGGCACTGTGGCTCAAGGGTTTAAGCAATTGATTCAAGGTCACACAGCTATTTTTCACAGATCAGATTAAAGAACTTTTATCTTTCTTTTATTCTTCATATGAAGATATTCTGAGGATGGCAATCAAAATAAGAAGCCCAATGGTAAGATTAGTGTTAAGGTCTGACTTATATTACTGTCTACATTGATAGGTAGTAGAAGACAAATATACATACAGTCTTAGGATTACATGATGAAGGCAACTCTTATAAAACAACATTCAACTGGGGCTGGCTTAGAGTTTCAGTGTTCAGTCTGTTATCATCATGGTGGGAAACATGGCAGCATGCAGGCAGACATAATGCTGGAGGAACCAAGAGCTCTACATCTTGATCCAAAGGCAACCAGGAGAGACTCTTTTCTTCAGGCAGCCAGAAGGTAGCTTCTCTTCCACACTGAGTGGAGCTTGAGCATAGAAGGAAACTTCAAAACCCACAGTGACACACTTCCTCTCACAAGGCTATGCCTCCTCCAATAAGGCCATATTTCCTAATAATGCCATTTTCCATGGGCCAAGTATATTCAAACTACCACATTCCATTTCTTGGTAGCAGCTTTCTTTGACAGGTATCCCATGACTCTTGTATCTCTAACATCTTGGGGTCTCCGAGGCAACTTCACCTTCACAGCTTCTTGTTCCAATATCTGGGATCCACATATGATCTTCTAGGCTCCTCCAAAGGGCTTGGGTTACTTCTTGAGCTCTGCCCTCTGTAGCACTCTAAGCTCAGGTTGATGTTCTCCATCGCTACTGCTGTTCTTGGTGATCATCCCATGGTACTGGCATCTCCAATACACTGGGGTCTTCCACTCCAACTAAGTTTCACTAATAGCCAATCATAGGCTCTATTCATGGTGCCAAGCCTCAATTTCTTTGCATTACCCCTTCAGTCTTCAGCTGTCAACTACAACTGAGGCTGCATCTTCACCAATGGCCTTCCATGGCCTCAGAATGCCAAGCCTCGGCTGCTCTCCATGACCCCTGAATGCCTTAAAAACCAGTACCACTTGGGTGACTCTTATGCATTACCTAGTTCAGCTATCAGCACAAGATGCAACCTTGGCCATCTCTGGAACACAGCTTCTTTGTGCTCTCAGAAAACATTTTCCAGAAGATTTCACCTAAGTGATGATGTTCTGTTCTTAATCATCACTAATTTCTTAGCTCCATCTAACTAGCATCAATTGTCCCAGTAACCACTTCTACTCTTGGATCTAAAGCCTGAACCACATGGCCCTGCAAGTTCTGCTTACTAGGGCTGGAACATACCCCACACACCCCCGGTTCTATTTCATTATCACTAGCTTTCTGTTTTCAATGTTTTCCTTCACTGTCTAAGCTTGTCTGCCCTTGCTCTGTAGACTAATCTTGAACTCAAAGATTACATGCTTCTCTCTCCTGAGTGCTAGGATTAAAGTATTGGGCAGTGGGTGTGGGGGAAAGAGGGAGTGGGAGAAAAACCGTGTCCTGCCAGAGTTCCAGTGCTCTGGGTGGGCAGATGTGGAAGACTGCCACATGCTTTCCAAGTGGCCCTGGGTGGGTGTCTGGCTGTGGGAAGCCACTGGACCCCAACTCAGAGAGTGGTGGACAAGGGGCAGTCTTAGGCATTCCAACACTGCTGGACACCGCAGAAGAGCTGAGAACAGAATGCCTCCCCCCCCCCCCCAGAGTTGGCTTGGTCAGCCCCAGGGACCGAAGGGAGGAGAGGGCAAGGAGAGAGGAGCCAATGGATAGCTCCCACATAGGTGAGAGTCCTTGGTCTGGTCTGTGGCTGGAGCACAAGAAGGCCTTCCAGTGGGAAGTTAGAAGCCCCTCTTTAGGGGAAAGCCTATCCTATCGTTCAAGCAGAGCAGACTTTGAAGAGCAGAGACAGTCTGTGGTTGTAGAGCTTTATTGTAGAAATGCAAGGAGAAAGAGAGAAGGTAGAAAGAGAGAGAGGCTAGTCATGGCCACGTGGAGAGAGGGGGGAAGGGAGAGAGAAGGAGGGCTAGAGAGTGAGAAAGGAGAGAGCTTAAAGAGAGCAAGGAGGAGCCAAGCAGCTCCTTTTTATAGTGGGCTGGACTATCTCGTTGTTGCCAAGTAACTATGGGGAGGAGCATACCTAGTTATAGTCAGGTAACTGTGGGGGTGGAGTCTAGCCAGAATACCAGGAGCTTGGGACATTGTCTGCATGACTGATAGTTGCATACCTCTCCTGTGGGAGATGTGGGGACTATAACAGGAGTCAGGGGTCCAGGAGACATGATTGAACACCTTCCGTCCCATGTAGGTGGAAATCACCACCCATTGGGTCCCCCGGGGTTCTAGTTCTTTGCTCGACTGGAGACAAGGCTGTCTGTGCACAGCCCACTGCCCCACATTTTTAAAGGTGTGAACCAGCATACCTGGACATAAGCTTTTCTTTCCCATTTCACAAAAGAACTTTATAAATCCTGGATTGTAATTCATTTCAAACATAATCAAGGTAACAACCAAGAATAGCTATCACAGGTACTTAGACGGACACACAAATTGAGAAGAACCTCCCATGCTCCCTGTTTGCTTGGACCAATCAGCTAGTCTTGTCTATAGCTGAGTAGCATTGGGCTGATATATACAGAGAGAAGAACAGGGAAGTCTTTTCCAGTCTCCTCCAAGTACCCAGTGTCTAGGTTTATACTGGAGAAATAATATTTAATGGCTAGCCATCTTGATTCTGTGAAATGACACAGTCAGAAGTCTGGAAAGAGCCTAATGCTAGTCAACGCTCTCAACACCATCTTCTCTAAAAGTCCTATATTGATGCATTCATCTGCCATTCACAATAACCTATAGTTATCCCTGTGTTTGAGATGAGATCCGAGAAACTGAGCAAGTCATTTACTCAAGATCAGAAGCAAGGAGGCACTTGGGTTTGACCCCATTTCATTCCAGAGCCTGTTGCTCTTGAACAGGTGGCTCAATGTAAAACTCCAAACAGGTCACTCAGAGTGAACTTGTTGTCTCAAGAATGATGGGATTGGAACCTTGAGTGTTTGTTTTGCAGCCCAGATGACATTGAACTCATAATTCTTCTGCATATGCCTTCAGAGTTCTGAGTATAACTGGCATGAATCACTGTGCTTGACTGGCTTAGACTTTGCTAAGCACCTCAAGTAGATACTTGGAAGTTTTCCATAGGGAACCGAAGAGTAGAAAGAAATATACTTTCATATCAACTCCTTGGATTGAATTCCTCATGGACCAGCATGCTCAGACATAGAACTGATCCCTATAGCCATGATAAGAATGCTCTCTTTGCCTGTAAAGTGATAGAGAACTATTCAATGGATCAGACACTTAGTCTTATGTTTGTTTCCTGAATGAGGTATTGAATGCATTCAGGAAAGCAATTGGGTGCCTGTATGGTCATATTATCATACAGAGACAAATGTTCTGTTATCAGTGGATTGAGGGCATAGCCAGGGTCTCCACGGAGACAAGCAGAAGCAAGGCCTCGATTTGTGATCTGGAAATGCCCAGCAGTGGTGCCAAGGAGAATCTAGGAACCTGAATAACTGCATATGACATTTTGGATCTGTGTGAACATGTGGATATATATACTAGCATCTCAAAGGCATCTATGATCAATCTTCTTATACTTATGATTACAAAGACATCCATGACCCATTAGTTTTTCCAACACCAAATGACAGAGTTTGAGAGCACTGGTTCTGGGATTTCCAGAGATTACCAAGGTCTATATAATGTTTCACTTTAGTATTCCTCTTTGCAGACTTGATTCACATAAGCCCTCTCATTGAATATATTTACAGACTGGATTTTTCCATCTACCACATGGAGACTTTTTCATCGAGCCTGTTAAAAAGCATCCACTGACCGAGGAAGGGTCCTACCCTCATGTCGTATACAGGAGACAGAGCATCAGAGCTCCAGAGACAAAGGAGCCCATCTGTGGATTAAAGGGTATTGTGACTTCAAATCTTCCTAAATAAGGAGTTTTACTTATGATTCTATTTTAAAGCATGACCTCTTTATCTAGGCCTCATAGCTATGACTGTATGCATAATAATTATGAACTCAAAGTTAGCCTAAGCAACCTATTTTCAGTCCTATCCTTCCTTAAAGAAACAAAAAAGGAATCCACTACAGAATATCCCAGAAACAAGCAACTTAAAGAAGTAATGCCTTTTAACATTGACGATACGATATTACATTAGTGTTAGTGTGAACAATTAACAGATAGCTGGCAGATCATCAGGCCTGTATATGGAAAGCAGATACAAATGTTTGATAATGATGTATGAAGAGAAGCCAAAAAGCTTATCAACACATTATTAGATGGTAAACTCAGAGATGCTTCTGGCTACACTGTGCTATATCTGATGTTGGCTAAGCTATGTTCTATGCCCTCTGTTCATTTGCCCTGCCTGCCCTCCTGGGCCCCTGTCACCCTGTCCCCTACCATTCTGCCCCCTACACTACACTCAATGCTCCCTTCCCCATGTCCCTCTGCTTCCCTTCCCCACTGTGCCCTGTCTGTTTGCTCCCATTTCCCTGCCTTCCTGTCCCATATGTAGCCTCTGTTCTGAGCATCATCTGAGTTGCTCCTTTCTTGCCTGCCCTGGATAGTTAGGATGATGGAGGAGGTAGGGAAGGGAAAACCACTATCAAAATATAGTGTATAAAAAATTAATGAAAACAATGCATTTATCCTTCCCATTTTCAAAATATAGAAAAAAATAAAATGACTGTCACAGATAAACTAATCCCAGTAATTTCATGCAACCTCACATTTTCCTTAACGTGTAGAAAATAAAAACAATGTATAAGGGCTACCCAAAATTGGAACATTTTCTCAAATACTATAATGTCCATTTCTTCAGAGGGAAAACTAACAATGTCATAAAAGAAAAAGAAACAAAAGAAAGTATTATTTTTTTTCTTAAATATCTGGAAGCCTCAGAGTGGGAACGGAATGATGGAGTTAAAGCGGTGGTTTCTGGGCAGAGACACTGAGTGCAGCTTTGTACTGAGTGAGTGGGAGGATGAGAAGCACGTGTGCACGCTTCATACAGTGTGTAAGAGGATGAGGACATTGCGTGCATGCTTCGCGGTAGTCAGTGCATGGAAGGACGAGTAGTCACCTGTGTATGTTTCATAGAAACATTCCTGGGACTTCTTTCTATAGTCATAGCAGTGAATGTAAGCAACAGGAATCTTCTAAATATTGAATGTTTTATGTGCATAAAATCAAATGGCTGCTTCAATTCCTTAGTAAGTGATTGCAGCTGGGTTCTACATTGCATAATCTACTGTGTAAATCTTGCAGCAAGCATGACAAGGAAGGAGTACACCAATCATGTGGCTGATTGGATTGCCGAAAGTGTCAATCCACGTGATCTCGATGTGAAACTTAAGATACTGTTTGTCACAAACCCAATCACTGGGTAATCACCACATTCCTATTATGTTTTGGGTAAGGGAGAATGTGTTGCGTGTCTGGATTTATAGCTTTAAAATTGAATCCAAGGTCTAGGTTATCAGCACAACTAAGAGAATTACTAGGGCAATAGGTGGATTGGTCTGTATAGTTGCTTAGTGAACGAGTGAAAATTATCCCTCACCTACACACCTTGAATATGTGAACTCCCTGTTAAGAAGTGGACTAAACACAAATATACTAAGGGGCTGGAGAGGTGGCTCAGTAGGTAACGGTACTTGTTGCTCTTCAATCCCCAGCACCTACATGGCAGCTTAACCTGTCCATAACTCCAGTGCCAGGGGACATTGTACCCTCTTCTGGCCTCTACATGTAATATACATACAATGCATAATTTCATACATGAAGAACACCCATTTTATATATATATATATATATATGTGTGTGTGTGTGTGTGTGTGTATGAATCTTTTCACATATGAAACACTATGAAACAATGAGCTGATTGTAGAAAACATTTAGTCATGCAGGCAGAAGGAAAGATAGGAAAGAGGGAGATTTACAAATACCACAGTCACTATTAAATCACAGACAATAATACGATTATGAAACGTGTCAAATTACTTCACATGGTGTTCCTAGGAAGACCCTAAGACTCTGCACTTGTAAGTCTTTTAAGTCTTCCCTCAGTATCTCCCTTCTTAGCATGATCTTCCTATTGTGAACTTCTCTAAGGAGACTCTAAGACTGTAAAGGACACTTCTTTTCTTTTCTTTTCTTTTCTTCTTTTGCTTTTGGGTTCCTCACAGTGTCAGGATCGATCAGCTGTGCTCACAGGGATTTTGACAGTGTCCAGTCAAGCCTTTTCCAATGAGGCAGTAGCTGTGGCTCAGGGAAGGGAGATGGTTTGCAAAAGCATCGAATTGGTTAGTATCAGAGCACAGCCGGATTCACAAGCCACAGTTTTCTTATTCCCCAGGTTTTGAGCTGTGTTGGTACCCACCTTTAAGCTTTCTTTCAGTATTAATCTTGCTTCACCAGCCATTCCTGTAAGCCTTATTAGGGCACATACAGACTCTTTCCACCAAGTGTGTTTGGTGTGAATTAAGAGGTCAGTAAACTGCTGAAATGAAACTGATAGAGACAGCATTTGGGGCTAGAAGAAACCAGAGTGTAGCAGTTTCTGCTCTTGGTAACACTAATAGAAAGAAGAAAGCAAATGCGTCTTTTCTAGATGCTGAAGATGTATTTGTTGTCTTAACCATCTCCTTTCCTGAAACAGCACTGTTTAAATGATAGTTACAGTGATTCAGTAATATCTAATGAGCGCATACACAGTTTCAAACTATATAGATAGCAGGACTCATAGAGTCTTGATAGCGTGAAGTGTACTCAGTATTGCTGAACCAGACAACAGTAGACAGCTTACTCCATGCTGTCCTACAGAGATGATGGCGTTAACTGTGGGCAGTGGTGTCCTCAGCAGACGTTAAAACACACTTCATGCTTAGGTTGCTGAAGCCACAAGACTGAATGAATAGTTGCCTTCTGAGTCTCTAATGCACTTCAATAGAAAAACAGATGAACTCTTCTACCCTGATGTGTGACCCTTTGCATTCTTTTTTATTTCCCACATAGAAAAGTTGCAAGGGATTTGCAGGATCCGTGTCAGGATTTTAATATGACAGTAGCCTGGTTTTGCTTTGATCATGCTAACTGCCTCCTCAATCCCTTGTGCTGGAGTTGTCTGATTTTTTGAGTTGTCGCTGATTCCTGCTGCAATTCCTCCAAGCTCAACTTTCTGGAGTCTATGCTAAGTAATAGGAACTGTAAATCTTTATGCTTTCTTTGAATGAGTAGAGATGAGCTCCCTTGTCTTCCCATTATTAGTGAGATGCAGTTACACTGGGGCACAGTAGCTGTTGGGTGGAAACGTAGGGGATGCTGGGGAAGCTGTTATTAAGCAGCTGTCAGTAGCTGCAGGGTTGTAGGTGGCACAAAGTCACCCTGGCAGATAAAGGCAGAGTCTGACTTCACTCATTTGGGTTTCAGGCTGGAAACACCTAATCTACTTTTGGCATGTAAGCTTGTTTTCAAATGCATTCAATTATCCCACAAATGTCTGCTGGTATCTCCTTTATGCCAGATGTTTTCCTGAGCTCTGTGGATACAGTTGTGAATAGTATACAGCCTCTGGTATAAAGCTGGAAGCTTGGATAAAGGGTATGAGTAAGGAGAGGTCCAGTCCTGGCCTTACCTTCAAAGAGGTAACTCTTACCTATGAAGAGATGTGGAATATTGGGACACGTATTAGGTTTTTGTTACTCTACAGTATGTTTGTGCCAGAACAATGAGACGTCGTTCATTTAGTTTTTTCTGTAGCAGAAAAAAAATTTTCCATTTGTAAGCCACCTACATTCGACTCAGTCTTGAGTGTTTCCAAACTGCTGTCAAGGTGTGTGTGTGTGTGTGTATTATGTTGCATAGCCCACTCTTGTTTATGTTTCTTAGTGTAGGTTGGTAGGAATTTCACCCCACCTGTAGATATTCTGTGAGTTTATTATTTCTACTAAGTGGAATGAATTCAATAACACACAGAATATCTAGATCCAAGATTCCACCAGATAATGCATGATTGCATTCCAAATTTGATGTTCACGGACATGATCGAGATAGTCTTATGTGCTGTATCCTGTCAAATCTATGTTATTTTCTCTTTTGGATTGTGTCAGTCTTCTGGATAGGAAGTGCTTTGTGTTAAAGTTACAAACACACACACACATACACACACACACACACACACACACACACACACACACACACACACACAATCCAGGTTCTCAATCTATGGGTCACAACCCCAAAGACCATCGGAAAGCATAAATATTTGCATTATGATTCAGAACAGTGGTAAAATAACAGTTATGAAGTAGCAAAAAGCATAATTTTATGGTTTATGGTCACCACAACATGAGGAACTATCTGATGGTCACAGCATTAGGAAGTTTAACAATGATAGTACTAGGGCATCTTGATAGTTTTCTTCCATGTCCTAAGAACCATTACCCAGTTGATCCCATGTTTATATCTTTTCATGTGGTCTCTAATCTGACCTACTACCTCTGTGGGCTTAACCATGTCTCATTTCTCCAGAATAGAGGTAGGGAGCAACAGCCATCCCAGACTAGCTGCTAATGCTGTGCCTCAGTCAGGAAAGCCATCAGGAATTATATCTTGGGTCACAGTAAGTATGAGTCTTGTTAATGACCGATACATCAACCAGCCAACAGAAAGGGCAGGGTGGGACTGCTGAGCCGTGCTGAAGCAGCTGTCCGAGTGTAGACTATCTACTCAGAGAAGTGGAAGCTCGATTTATGTGAAGGCTCTTTAGCTGGGTGAAGCGGATCACTAGACTATTTAGGATCATCGCTCTTGCTTAAAGTTAACTGGTTATGGATCTTAGTCACGTCTGCAGATGCCTTCACAGCATCCCAGAGAGTAATGGCTAATGACAGGGATGGGGCAGTGCCTCGCCATGGTGAGAGAAAAGATGATCATAATGCTATATCTTTTGTGTGTGTCTTTATCTGAAATTGTTTGTAAATTGATATCTTTTCTTGTTCTCTACTTTTGGTATCTGGAAGTTACCACTGTTTTCATGCTTTAATGTTGTGATGTGTTTAATGCTGGGGAGGGCTTTTCAGGCTACCCGGCCCACCTTACTGCAAGACTTCGAAGCCTCGGGTAGTTACTTGAAAGTTTTTAGGTTGTCTTTTCAAAATGATATGTACAGACACTATTAAATATTAACTAACAAGTTATAATTAGTGGATCTTTGCAATAGATCACTGTGTTATTTGGCATGTCGGATCAGTAATTCGATATATCAGAGCAAAGCTTTAAACTTTCGAGTGTTTATATCTTGTTCTGAGTTAATGGCTATGCAGTGAGTTGAAGACTCTAAATGACCTCTTTATTCCGTGTTGCGTCTAAATGTCTTCACTGGGCAGCACAAATAGTTTACTTGTAGACAGACTTTTTTTTTCACACATTCTCCCTGATTTTTGTCTTGGAGTTCTCGAGGTAGAATCCTCCTCTGTTTCTGGAGGCTCCTCTGTTTCTGGAGGCTCCTCTGTTTCTGGAGGCTCCTCTGTTTCTGGAGGCTCCTCTGTTTCTGGAGGCTCCTCTGTTTCTGGAGGCTCCTCTGTTTCTGGAGGCATTAGGAATGGAGCCACAGCAGCTGATGGTTTGCTTTATTAAGGCATCACGGAGGAAGAAGAGCTGCCGTGTTATTTTATTTATTTATTTGTTATTTATCTATTTATTTATTTGGTTATTGTAAGTCAGTAGAATAGCAGATGCGTGTACATCCACACATGTGATCTGCTTTAAGGGCTAGTAGGAGTTTTGGGAAAGTACTTTGGATATTTACTAATAAAAGGAACGAGGAGACTGACAACTATTTAATTCATGAGTTCCTAATAATAAGATTATTCATTTTACTTTATAGTAAGCAGATTAAATGGTAACTCTGGTGGCCTTGTTTGGTTAATAAACTCCATAGGCAAGACTTAGGGAACTCAGAGAGCCAGAGGCTGCGTTCCGAGTTGCTCCAGACTGCTGACATATTGATTTCTGAAGTGCAAGCTTTCTTAATTAAGTAGATCCCACAGTGATTCTCTCTTTACATTCCCTCAATGCTGGTCAGTCCATTGCTTTGTTCCTCCACCATTCCAGCTGTCAAGGTTTCTGGGCTCCATGCAGGAGAGCTCCTAGAGGAAGCTCTACTGGTCTATTCATTGTTCCTCCAGGATGGGCTCTGCTGGACCCGAGCTGTCAGAGAGGCTGAGACTGTATTCAAGGGTTGATTTTGGAAAGGATTGGAGTACAGAGGGATGCATTCTGGATTGCAAAAAGTGTCTCAGAGTCACTGTAACAAAGACTATTTTGGCTGGTGGATGGTTCTTTGTACGGGTAAGCCATCCTGATTCTGAAGAAACACTACCTGAAAGATTGGCTATCTCAGCGGTCTGGCACTTCTCCAACTGTGAAGGGAAATTAATCAGTGGCACTCATATTTGCAGTCAGTTGTGCTCAATATAAACAAATAAGTAAAGATTTACTTGGCTCTGTTTCAGACTTGTCAGTGAGGAGGAGAAGGTAACATGGAGCAGAGAAGCCCATATACCATGTAGCCAGAAAGCATGACAAGGAATGCAGGAAAGAATCAGGACAAGATATAGTTCTCATAGACCTAGCCCTAATGATCATATGCCTCCAACGAGGTCCCACTTTCTGCCTTTCTCTGCCTTCCAACATCACAGCATGAATCTGTCTGGGCATCAACCATTAGGTCAGGGCCTCTGTCATCTCTGAAAATGCCTTCATAAGTCACACCTTTACTGCTGAGAGTTATTCTTGATGCAATCAGTTTGAAAATTATTTTTAGCTCTCCCATAGAATCTGGTCATTCTACATTTCTCAAGATTGCTCGGTCATGAGTTCACCTGTGACCCTACTTGGAAAACCATATCATCCTAAACAAACAAACCCACATGCTTGCTCAACCAACCCAAATTATTACCTGGTCCTGTTATTTTTTACTACCTAATAGGTTTCTAAGCCACCCACCTTCCCCAGAGCCTTGCCATATGCTTCAGCCTCTTCTGGCTCTCATCTAGAATAGTACGTCAGCGTCCTAACTGGTCATTCTGCTCTTGACTTCTCTCACTGGAAGCCAGCTCCTTAAACATGAATCAGATTATCTTGCCGTTGCCAAGGAGGCCTCTCCCCATGTCTGGGACAAGAGCTTTCTGAGGCGTTTCAGGAGCTGCATCTTGTTGATACCTTTCTCCCCCCCACCCCCCGCCCCCTCTGGGTTCATCTCTTGTGTTTTGTTGAACTTACTTTACTTACTGAAAACCCCCAAGCTTCAAGCTTCGGCTTGTCTGCTGTCCTTGCACTTAGAGTTCCTCTGACTAAGCCTGCTTCTTTGGGTTACTTTTATCTATGTCACAGATGACTCAACACCAGTACTTTTGTGCCCACCACAGGCTTCATCGTGTGACGAGTCTGCCCGTTTGCTTCTGTGTACGCTGAGCCAGGAATCACATTTGCTAATTCCCACATGCATTCCAAAGATCTAGCAGAACCCTTGTCTGGGAAGAGAACTGAAAAGTATTGATCTCATAATCATTAACTTCCAGATTCTCTACACTGTCTCTCTCTCTCTCTCTCTCTCTCTCTCTCTCTCTCTCTCTCTCTCTCTCTCTCACACACACACACACACACACACACACACACACATACACACACACGTTTTTGTCTTTGTGGAACTGATTTAACTCTGAAAAAACCCCCACACTCTCTTGAAGGAATTTGTCCATGATATTAGTAGCCTCCTGACAAGAAACAGCACCCACCAACTTGAGATTTTTTTCAGTGTGTGTGTGTGTGTGTGTGTGTGTGTGTGTGTGTGTGTGTGTGTTCGGGGATGGTTTGAACTGGACTATGGCAGAGCCTTGGAAGATGAACTAGAAGTAAGATCCTGGTGGCTCAGCTACTGACCACAGCAACCCTGTGAAATAGTAATGACCTCTGAACCTAGGTTATGCATAGCTGTCAGGTTCTTGTGGGCCATAGGACAGAGTTACATCCTGAGCTAGCATCACAATCAACATCTTAGCATGCTTCTAGTCCCGTTCAAATGCTGTCCCTATGATTTCCTCTCCCCACCCTGGATTGCCTAGGAGGACTGCTGCTGGTCCTGCTCCTCCTGCATTCTGGTCATCTTCTCCCTCCTCTCAGATTACTTTCCTCTTCCTTCTCTGCCTCCCCAGTGTTCATCTTACACTGGCTGCTTTTTCTGCTTGCAAAAGTCCATCCTACAATGCCTAAATACTCTTAGGCTACTCAAGTGCTTTCCCCAAATCAACCAATCAGAGAAGCCTTCCTTGATCACCACCCAGCATACCTTTGCCTCCACTACTTTGAAAACCCTTTATACTGTTTAATATTTCTAGTGATTACCCAATGCTCTTTGCTCTTGGGGCCTTCTAATGTCCAGAATTTAGTTTTGCATGGGAGAACACTTCTTTTCTTTTGTTCTCTGCAATGTTATCAGTTATAGGACAAAGCTGCCATCCTAAGCACCTGCTAAATGCTAGATAAATGAGTAAATGGTGAATAAATCATACTTTATTAATGACTATGCCTCTGAACTTGTATTTAATTTCCACCTTGAGAAACAGCATTGCATGGACTGTGTGCCTTCTATTTAATGGTTATTGCCTTGATACATGTTTGCTCACCAGATGGATCTGTGTTGTGCAGTGAGAGCCTGCAAGAGTGAATAGACAGAGATCATGCCTAAGCTGAGGCCAAACATTACAAGACCACTAGGAGTCCCCAAGTCAAAGCAAAAGTGGTCTCTTGGCAGTAATTAACGTTAGCTGTGTGCTTGTCCCATGGTCTGATTAATGACAGTGTTTGAGAAAACAGGCATTTCCACTCCCACAGAGTCCTGTCCTGTGGAGCAGCTGGCAACCCCATAAGTCACCACAGAACTGTTTCTCCAGAAGGAGGAAAGTTTACACGCTAGATTTTAGGTAAAATATTTAAGAAAATTATCAATGTGCTTTATGCTCCAAGCTTTCTGTACAAAAAAGGAGTGGATTCTTAGGGGACTTTCTGAACGAATCTGCTAAAGCTTAGAAAGTTCTAAAATACTTTTACTTTGTTTTTATGTCATTGCTTGACTTTTCTTTCTTCAAGAAATGGTAATTTAGCTAGGAACAAAAACCCTGAGCATGCCCAGTTGGACCCTGCCCTCATAGACTTACTGATGACTGAGAAAGAATGGAGAAAACATTATAAAAACCAAACATAAAATATTGTGACATCCTACTCGAGTAAGTATCAGAAGGACTACATATAACCAATGGGGTCCTCTCCTGACATGACATTAAATTAAAGAGAGAAGTGGTTCTAAGGAAGTCATTTTGCCTAAGATCACATCTGCCAAATTTTTCAGTATTTGAAGAATCATACTTTTTATGAACCAAATAATAAGTTGCTATACACCTAAACAGTCAGCTCGCTAGGTCTGCCTTCTGCTACCCCCTGCTGCTTTCCCAAGTCAGATTCTCCAGCACTTTCTAAGTGGTCTATTGGCGCTTGGTTCATCCTGGCCTCTTCCTCCCTGCCCTGATTCTGGTAACACTCTAGAACAATGATCAGGTCTCACAAACAAGGCAGTCTGTGTTGTATCATTGCAGTTCCAAGGTCCCGGGGCACATGTGTAGGGAGGGTCAAGATTGAATAAGTGCTCTTCCGTGTCTTAGAGCAGGCATTTCCACACATCCCAGGCTGGGATGTAGCAGGTAACTAGGTGTGCCTCTTTCCTGTATTCTGTCAAGGTATGTTTTGGATCAGAATAAGAATTTCTCTAAGGATTGTCCCTCTGTTGGCTTGCAGTGGTAGCTCACTGCAGGAAGGTTGATCGACGTCCCTGGCCAGGCCTTGTGTTTTATTTTGCACTGTGTTTTGAGTACTGTGTGTTGGTTTCCCCCAGAATGCTTTACTTAAAAGAAACCTAAGTGTATTTAATGCATATTAATGATATACCTGAGATTGCTGCATAATTAACTTTAGGTAGAAAGTGATTCTTGTTATATAGCCATATGTATAGTCAGAGATAGTCTTACATATGTATAGACACATGCATTTAGATTTTCCTCTTTAGATAAATGAACTGGAAAGTGTGAAAACTACACCCCGTATCACCTCAGCCGTTCTCTGGGTTAGGCGAATGGTATAAAACCTGGCTTCCATTTCCTCATTGGTAATATAAAGGGTAGAAAGGTAGAGTCTCTTAAGTGTGATAAGTCATGAATTTCTGCTTTTACTCTGCACTATCTTGATACACTTTACTCAATCTAGTGTGGTACCAAGTGGATTTGTAAGAGCCAATACTTTTTATACCTTTCAATATCTCTCCTAGAACCACGTATCTGACTCCTAGGTATTCTGCCAACTTAGCTCAAGCACTTAGCTCAAGCCAAACATCCACACTGAGAACAGGCACACAGGGCATACTTTCAGGCTCTTCCAGAGAGGGGAATCTGAGCCACAGAGGTCCACTTTCTTAGAGCATCTGTCTTCATCTATGTTAGACTATTCTCCTTGACCCCCACACCAGATTTCTTTAGAAACATCTTCTAAGTGGATGCTCACGGTCATCTATTGGATGGTACACAACGCCCCCAATGGAAGAGCTAGAGAAAGTACCCAAGGAGCTGAAGGGGTCTGCAACCCTATAGGTGGAACTACAATATGAACTAACCAGTACCCCCAGAGCTTGTGTCTCTAGCTGCATATGTAGCAGAAGATGGCCTAGTCGGCCATCATTGGGAAGTGAGGCCTTTTCTTCTTGCAAACTTTATATGCCCCAGTACAGGGGAACGCCAGGACCAAGAAGTGGGAGTGGGTGGGTAGGGGAGCAGGGCGGAGGGGGGGGGGTATAGGGAACTTTCAGGATTTGAAGTGTAAATGAAGAAAATATCTAATAAAAAATTGAAAAAAAAAGAAATTTCTTCTAAATTCTTTAGAAGTACAAAAAGACCTTTTATGAGTTTGAGTCAGATACAGCGGTGCTGTCAGTTGACACCCAGGACCTGGTGTTTCACCTACATTTACCCCATTCTCCACAGCTTTCACTAGCACTGAGATTGAGATATACCTTCTGGGGTGCTTTCTCCAGCCCTCGGAGGACTTTTAGCTGTGTGAGTATAGCTAAGTATGTATACATGTGCTATGCTTCTAAATGGGAGCATATGTGTGGTATGTGTGTTCTTATGTATGCTATATGAATACATATATGTGGTATATATGCATACTATATGCATACATATATGTGGTATATATGTTTATCTACATGCTTATGAGGATGTCTTTATGTGTGTATATTTTAAGGGATGTCTACTTATACTTGTGTGTGGCTTTATGTGGGGCATGTGTATTTGTCTGTTTATATTTGGTGCATACATCCATGCATGGTGTATACATTTATGTTTAAATATTTGTCATATAAGTGAATGTAGAGATGTTGTGTGAAATATAAATGAGCACCATCTCCTGCTAGCGCTGGCTACTCTGGCCCCAGTGGTCTTGCCACCTCCATGGCTCGCCCCATGTAGTGACTGTCCATCTTGTGCTTCTCTTGCTGTGCATTTTGTTCACACTTCCAGCCATATGCCCCCCATGTGGTTAGCCATCACAAAGTCCCATAACCAAGTAAAGTCAAAACTCTAGAGGCTTGTAATTTACCAGTCAGAAGATTTATATTAGTAAATTCTCAACCCACAAAACACCCGCACAATGAATTCAAAACTCAATTGATATAAACACAAGTTACAGAGCTAGATGGAACAAATGCACTCTACTTATTATTTAATCATCTATCTAAGAAATCTCCAATATTTATAGCTCTCAGGACTGTGTGGTTCTGGCTCCGCTTCCTCCCATCTCTTCTTTTGTCTCCCTGTACTCTATGTACTCTTCTCGAGAATTCTCAGCCTGCCTCCCTTCCTTTTGTATTGTCTCTCTTATCTTGTGCCTTCCCACACCTGCGTATAGAGAGCAATCTACATTCCCCCCTTTCTGTCCAGTTAAAAGGCTCTTTCCTCTCAAATATAAATTGAATATCAGTATTATCATTTTGTAAATTTAAAGTATAAGATACATCAATATCTAGTCTATCATCTTTGACAATTAAATAGAATACTCTATTATCTATCCTAACTCTTAAAAAAGGTTTATAAATCTATATATGTTATGTCCTTGTTTTAGTTTGTTTATTATCTGAAAACTATCTTCTTAAATATATTTTTGAATGTTAAATAGCCTGGGTTGGCTATGAAACTATAATTAGTCTTTAATCTCATCAGAAGTCTGAGAATGGCCAATATTATCTGAAAATATAGGAAGCCTAACATAGCTTTTAGAACTGAGACAAGTTGTAAAGAGAGTTGTCCTGTATGTCAGGAAGTTGGATTATCAGTCTTTAGCCAGGATCATCTGACAGACCTTTGTAATGTAGAAGTTTGAAGGACTGATTACCATGACTTGGCAGAGATTATCAGTTGAGTGTTTTGTATAGTGTGTCTTTTTGGAGGGGCAGTGTTTTGTCTGTAGATGAAATAGGCAATTTTTGCCCAGTGGCTACCTAGCCACAATGTACTACCTTACCTGGAGGTAGAGATGCTCAATTACATCTTTGAATCCACAAAAGGGGAGCTGCTAGGAGCAAATATGTCTCTACAACAAAAGAATAAATAACATTAAATGTCACATTTTGTGGATTTTTGACATTTTTGAAAACCATCTATCTGTGTAAAGTAATCTAGACTGTTGTCTGTTAACTAATAACTAATGTCAGCTATTTCTACATAAAATATCTTATAAGTATACTAGCAATTAACTCAGAGTCAAGAATTTTCTATTTGGTCCTTAACTCACAGGCTTAATCATCTCAGATCAGTTTGTAATGCCATTATAGAAGAACTGGGTCTAAGCCCTGTAGTTTTAAAATTTTTGTATCAATAGAAGAAATTTATATCAATGAAAACCTTAATTGTGTAGCAAAATAAATTTTGTACTTAAATAAGAAATTATGACTTCAACTTATTAAATCTTTTTGTAAAGATTTCTACCAAAGGAGATTATGGCTATATAATCAACTTTAGCTATTTCCTCCCTGTTCAAATTATGAACATTTCTAGACTCCACAGAAAGGTAACTTAGAATAATCACCTCCATACCCTCAAGTCTAGGGAACCAGGGCAGCAATTCTTTAAAACTACTTCCAGCTGAATGTGGGTAGTGAGATATCTTGAAGTGGGGGCGAAGGGTAGGGAAAATGGGGGAGTTGGTTGGCCTTAAGAAGGCCACACCAATGATTTGTTGTAGTCTCTGATGTCTGTGTTTTGACTGGATCTGGCTGAAAGTCCAAGAGATTAGGAGTTCAAATAGGTCAGTTTAGTATGTCTGATGATGAGACTCACTAATATATAAATCTCAGAACAAAATTTTAATATTATCAAGATATTTGTATGGATTGTATTAGTCTGTGTAGGATGTTCAGACTAGTTAGGATGAAATTTTGTTTTAATTTGTCTTTATTTATGCCACACGAGAGATGGCACAAATGACTTGTTTGTTTATCTGAATCTATTTTTAGGTGCTTTTTTTTTTTTTTTTTATCTGATCCATATAACTTTGGAAAGCATATCACACCCTAGCACATCACAGCAGTGGCTCCAGGGGGCAAAGGTGGCTTGCTCAACTGCTACGATTCAGGATTTTATGGGAAGTCTTTCCACTCTGTTTTGAGTGCATCGTGTTGAAAGCCTTATGTGATCTCCCAGTTGACACAGGAGTTCTTTGTTTAATCTACCATGGCAGAGAGAGTTCCAATCCCTAAAGCAGAAAGGCTGGAGGAGTGTGCTGAGACTAATGCCAATGTCAACCCTGCAACAGCTGTCAGCCCTGGCTGCAGCTGTTGAAGAGGCACTGCTGCTGAACTGACAAGGGACAGAAGCAGAACCTATTATCAATGAATTGCCTCCTGCCCACTCCACCCACTGTTACCCCATCCTCTAGAACCGTAACTCATGTCTTTGAGTAGCTCTTCCTAACTGGCTCTGCAACCCTTGTGTCCCCAGGATTTGCTTCATGCTTCTTCGGCCAGGTTCACACCACAACATAAGAGCTGATCACCTAGATGTTTCCTTGTTGTTAAACAGTATGCAGTAGACAGGCAGGGGTTTGGTAAATATATATATATATTTGGAATCCAGGACAGGGCAGGCAATGGAATACTCAAGAGGTGAGAAACAAAAGTTCTCCTCTTAGCTCTCTAAATATTCAACTCTCTTTTGCTTCCAAGCCCAGGGCATGCATACCAGGCATCAAAGTCTCTTTTAAGTTGCGTACTTGTGTCTCTGGGACCAGCTCAATTGGAATGCCACTATCTGCCTTGGAGAGAAGGGAGGCTAAAGAAGCTTCCTCCAGCTCCCGGACTCAAGATGTTTTAATCTTTAAATTATAATACCAAAAAAGATCAAAGGACAGCTCTGCTAAAGACAGAGCAGGTTTTTTTTTTCTTTTCTTTTTTCTTTTTTCTCCTCTCCCTCATGATTCAGGGTCTGAGAATGCTGCTCAGAAGTAGCAGACCAGAGTTTGCATCTTCCAAAGGGGCAGGGCTGTTTCAAACCTGTACTTGACTTCATTCTACACAACATTCACTAGCAGTGAGATTGAGATGCATCTTCTGGGATGCTTTCTCCAGCACTTGGAGGACCTCGAGCTGAGTGTAGAGGAGTCCATGGGTAGCTTAGCATGAAGGCTTGGTGGTGGAAACAAGGAACTTCAAAGCCACACTAGCTGGAGGATCTTGGAACTAGACAACCTCCCCACTCCTGTTTCTCCCCATAGTGATTTCTCCTGTCTGTCCTGTGGATAATAAACTGTCTACAGTTCTAGCATAGATAGACGAGATGAGATAGGCTCAGTGAAGGCCTTGGCCTCCCAGTTCCTGGGTTGTTGTCCTAATTCTAGTGCCCTATGTTATCCAACAGTCTTCTTGCGCCTATCTGACAAACTCCTTTGTTGGTGAGAGTCATATGAAGCTGTTTGTTGCTATATTCATCCCAGCTAATAGAGTTTAGCTGAGAATGTTGTTTTCCTTGTACTTGCAGAAACATGAGTTTGATTTCAGCAACCTACTAGAGACATCACTCGGGGTATTCTGAAATGCATATATGTAAGCAAAATGACTTTTAGATTTTTGTGATGAAAAACTACACGTATACACAAAACACATACATATATATCTCCTGATAAAAACATGCAGATATAGATTAGAAGATTTACAGTCTTGATCTTTTTAAAGACTGAATACTCATAATGTTGTGCATGCTAACTCCAGAATCTGTTCTATCTTGCAATCCAGAAACTCTATACCCAGTGAACAACTTCCTACTTTCTTCTTCCCCAACCCTGTCAACCACTGTTCTCTAATGGCAAGAATTTTTTTTTTCTTTTTTCTTTTTTTTTTCCATTTTTTATTAGGTATTTCGCTCATTTACATTTGCAATGCTATACCAAAAGTCCCCCATAGCCACCCACCCCCTCTCCCCTACCCACCCACTCCCCTTTTATGGCCCTGGCGTTCCCCTGTACTGGGGCATATAAAGTTTGCGTGTCCAATGGGCCTCTCTTTCCAGTGATGGCCGACTAGGCCATCTTTTGATGCATATGCAGCTAGAGTCAAGAGCTCCGGGGTACTGGTTAGTTCATAATGTTGTTCCACCTATAGGGTTGCAGATCCCTTTAGCTTCTTTGGTACTTTCTCTAGCTCCTTCATTGGGGGCCATGTGATCCATCCAATAGCCGACTGTGAGCATCCACTTCTATGTTTGCTAGGCCCAGGCATACTCTGACAAGAGACAGCTATATCAGGGTCCTTTCAGCATAATCTTGCTAGTGTATGCAATGGTGTCAGCATTTGGAAGCTGATTATGGGATGGATCCCCGGATATGCTAGTGTCTACATGGTCCATCCTTTTATCTCAGCTCCAAACTTTGTCTCTGTAACTCCTTCCAAGGGTGTTTTGTTCCCACTTCTAAGGAGGGGCATAGTGTTCACACTTTAGTCTTCATTTTTCTTGAGTTTCATGTGTTTAGGAAATTGTATCTTATGTCTTGGGTATCTTAGGTTTTGGGCTAATATCCACTTATCAGTGAGTACATATTGTGTGAGTTCCTTTGTGAATGTGTTACCTCACTCAGGATGATGCCCTCCAGGTCCATCCATTTGGCTAGGAATTTCATAAATTCATTCTTTTTAATAGCTGAGTAGTACTCCATTGTGTAGATGTACCACATTTTCTGTATCCATTCCTCTGTTGAGGGGCATCTGGGTTCCTTCCAGCTTCTGGCTATTATAAATAAGGCTGCTATGAACATAGTGGAGCATGTGTCCTTCTTACCAGTTGGGGCATCTTCTGGATATATGCCCAGGAGAGGTATTGCTGGATCCTCCGGTAGTACTATATCCAGTTTTCTGAGGAACCGCCAGACTGATTTCCATAGTGGTTGTACAATAATGGCAAGAATTTAAAAGCACATACAGACCTTAAGGCTTTGCATATGGCACTGAAGGCTTAAGCCAGAATAGGATGCTTAATGTTTCACAGAGTGTCTTGCAGGACAATCCAGAAAAGGCAAGTTCTTCTAATGCTCTTTCATCTGCTGCAGCTATTTCCCACATCGGGTCTACATTTGTGCGAGACTACAAAGTGCTAAGAAGAAGGCCCATTTGAGTCTGCCCTAGCAAAGAGATTGTCTTGTTTGCAGTTGTTCCCTTGGTTTCCTAGCTCCCAGAGGAACACATACTAGTAGCTGGTTATGGGACTGACTTTTCCATCTGCTGGGATATTAGATAGAAGGCTCTTCTAGTGAAAAACGCTGGACATATCTTACAGAATAAAGTGCTGTGAAGATGCCAAGAGGCATGTAAGCATTCTTGAAGGCCACTGACAGCTAAGTAACTCTAGGAATGTGGGCAGGGGTAGTGAGAATTATGCTGCTGTACAGAGACTGGTGTGAGCAATGTTCTCCATGAAAAGAATAAGACAGAAAATTATTTACAATGGCTGGCAGTATGGGATCTTGGACTCCTCACTGGAACAACACTGTAAGAATTCCTTCCTCACATCTCTTATTTTCTTAGCATCCTGCAGAGTCTACATTTGAGTGATATCAAATATGCTAAAAGGTTCATGCTTCAAGTCCAAATTGTAGTAGTTTGACTATCCTAATTTTTGACATGGCTATTATTTTTTAAAAGCCACAAGAATTAAGTCTTAAAATAACATCAAATAAAGAGCTTTCATTTTATCTCTTTACTTTTGAGTTTAAAATTTTAAAATTTATTTATATTTTGAAAGTTTTAGGAATGTATATCATTTATGAAATAAATATATACACATATGCTGGTACAATGGCATGTGAACATCACCCCACTGTCATGCCATTTGACATCCTGGGTCATCTAACATGGCTCCCTCCCAACTTAATGTTCTCTCTTTCTTTATAATTAATAACCCACTGAGTCCAATCAGTGCTGTTTATAAACACATAGTGTGTCTGTGTGTGGGTGGGGGTGGGTGGGTCACTCTCAAAGGATCCCCAGTTTCTTAATAATCATCTGCTGGCAATAAAAGTCAGCTAGAGGAAAGCCTCAAGGCTCTCTTCATTCATATTGGAATTTTGTTCAAGCAGCCACAAATGTGGTATATTCATGTGTACAATGATCATTCTATGTCCAGAAGATAGACTCCTGTTCTCCACCCCATCCTCTGGCTCTTAATTCTTTCTATTTCCTCCTCCATGATGTTTCTTAAGCCTTGAATTAGGAGAACTTGATACAGAACACCCACCTACAGTTAAGCATTAGAATCATGGATTCTATGCAGGTCTTTTCTTATGAATATTATGAATGTCTGCATTGACCATTACCTACTATTTAATATATTACAGAAACTTTAATTGGGTTACAAGATATTGTTTCACTATGATTCTTTCATACATCTTTAGGTTTTCTTAACCATCTCTCCTCACCCCATCCCATCCTTGTCCCTTTATTTCACCCCTTCCACCACTGAAACCTATCTATCCCTAAACTTCCCCTCTCCATTGCCGTATTACCTGTGTTCTAGCTTTTCTATCTGAAGTATTCTCTTCAATGACTGTGTATGAGGAACTCTGGTAGAACACAGGTTCTTTAGGATGTATGCCCAGGAAGGCTATAGCTAGGTTGTGGAGTAGCTCTTTCTCTACTTTTTAAAGAAATATCAATATTAATTTTTATTTTTTTATTTGATTTTATTTTTTTATTTTTTGGTTTTTCGAGACAGGGTCTCTCTATAGCTCTGGCTGTCCTGGAACTCACTTTGTAGACCAGACTGGCCTCAGACTCAGAAATCCACCTGCCTCGGCCTCCCAAGTGCTGGGATTAAAGGCGTGCGCCACCATGCCCGGCTAATATTAATTTTTATAACAGCTGTACTAGTCTATATTTCTATCAACATGGATGATTATTCCCCTTCTCCCACATCCACATGAACATTTGTTATCATTTGAATTCTTTATGATAGTCATTTTGACTAATATAAAATGGAATCTGAAAGTAGTTATGATTTCTATTTTCCTGATGGTTAATAATGTTAATCACTTTAAAAAATGTAGTGTTATCATTGTATTTCTTTTTATCAGCAATATTTTTATTTTAATTAAATTATAATGACATGACTTCCTCCTTTCCCCATCCTCCCTCCGGTTCCCCCATGCTCCCTCCTTCCAATCTCTCTGATGCCCACATCCCCAACTCTGTCTTAAACTGATGACCTATTTTTCTTGTGTGTTTCTTCTTTTAAGAACTCTCTTTTCAGATCTGTAAGATTTTCTTGATGTATTGGTCTTTTTAAAGGGATGTTCTTTATAAATTTATGAATCTAGATAATAATCTTCTACTTATGTCTAGCTATCAAAGATTTTCTCCCATCCTGTGAGCTGCCTTTATACTCGACGAACTATTAAATTTGGTGTCCAGATGCTTTTTGGTTTTATGAGAACTCATTTGTCAGTTGTTGATCATGTTACTTTAAGATTTTTCTGCATGCATGATGAAAATGGCTGTGGATGTGTCATAGTTTGCCTCTATTATGTTGATGTATATTCCCTTCAATTCTGTTCTCACTAGGACTTTTATCACGAACGGATATTGTATTTTGTCAAAGACCTTTCCTGCATCTACTGAGATGATCATGTGATTTCTGTCTTTATTGCTATTGTTTATTTAATTGATGGATTTGCATCTGTTGAATCATTCCTACATCTGTGAGATAAAGTCAACTTGCACAGTGACCAACCTTTTTGCTATTCGCCTATTTTCAGTTCACTAGTAACTTGTTGAGAAATTTTGCACCTGTGTCCATCAGATATTGGTGTTCAGTTCTCTTTTTCTGTTGTATTTTAATTTGGCTTTGGTATAAGAGTGATGCTGGCTTTGTAAAAGGAGTTTGAGATAAACCAATAATTTTTAATGTTCCTGGTCGGGAAGATGAAGTAAAGCATCAGTTTCCAACATCATCAACCCGTATAGAACATGTAATTTATAGTGACAAGGATGGCCCTGGGGTGTTGCAGTACAGCACATGCTGGAGAAGAGGTTCCCTGTCCTTGGAACCATCTAGCACTCCAGTTGTATTTCATCATCTGTACTTGATATGGGATGACCTCCCTAATATCAGGAAGCTAAGATGATTAGATTGTTAGGTAAGTTTGTCTTTCAGAGGAGGGCTTTGGGTTGGGACTAGTTGAAATTAAGGCTGAAAATATCTAGAGCCTGAATTCTGCATGGTACTTGTTTTATACTGTCTTATAGAAAAGAGTGGATTTTACATTTTTAAATGGTCCCATTTTGGTTTGAATAGGAATGGCCTCCATAGGTTCATAGTTTTGAATACTTGCTCACTACAGAGTGGCAATACTTGACAGGAATTAGAAGATTTGGCTTTGTTGGAGGAGGTGTGGCCTTGTTGGAGAAAGTATGTCTTTGTTGGGTGGGCTTTGGGTTTTCAACTGCTCAAATCAGGCAAGTGTCTCTCTTTGCCTGCCATTCTGTATGGAGAACTCTCAGCTACCTCTCTCCTACCATGTCTGGCTGTGTGCTGCCATGGACTAAACCTTTGAACTTGTGAGCTAGTCCCAATTAAATGTTCATAGCAGCCTTATTTATAACAGCCAGAAGCTGGAGAGAACCCAGATGTCCTTCAACAGAGGAATGGATACAGAAAATGTGGTACATTTGCACAATGGAGTACTACTCAGCTATTAAAAACAATGACTTCAAGAAATTCTTAAGCAAATGGATGGAACTAGAAAATATCATCCTGATTCAGGTAAACCAGTCATAAAAGAACATACATGGTATGCATTCACTCATAAGTGGATATTAGCCCAAAAGCTCAGAATATCTAAGATACAATTCACAGACCATATGAAGCTCAAGAAGAGTGAAGACCAAAGCGTGGATGCTTCTATCCTTCTTAGAAGAGAGAACAAAATACTTGTGGGAGAAAATACAGAGACAAAATGCGGAGCAGAGACTAAAGGAAAGGCCATTTAGAGACTGTCCCACCTGGGGATCCATCCCCAGTCACCAAACCCAGACACTATTGTGGATACCAAGAAGTACTTGCAGAAAGGAGCCTGTTATAGCTGTCTCCTGAGAGGCTCTGCCAGAGCTGACAAATACAGAGGCAGATGTTCACAGTCAACCATTGGACTGAGCACAGGGTCCCCAATGGAGGAGTTAGAGAAAGGACTGAAGGAGCTGAAGGGGATTGCAACCCCATAGGAAGAACAACAATATCAACCAACAAGACCACCCCCCCCCTCCAGAGCTCCCAGGGACTAAAACACCAACCAAAGAGTACACATGGAGAGATCCATGGCTCCAGCCAAATATGTAGCAGAGGTTGGTCTTGTTGGGCATTAATGGGAGGCCCTTGGTCCTGTGAAGGCTTGATACCCCAGTGTAGGGGAATCTCAGGGTGGGGAGGCAGGAGTGGGTGAACACCCTCATAGAAGCTGGGGGAGGGGATAAGATAGGGAATTTCTGAGGGGGGAGACTGGGAAAGGGGATAGCATTTGAAATGTAAATAAAGAAAATATCCAATAAAAAATTTTACACAGTGTACTGGCTGGTTTTGTGTGTTAACTTGACAAAAGCTGGAGTTATCACAGAGAAAGGAGCTTCGTTGGGGAAGTGCCTCAATGAGATCCAGCTGTAAGGAATTTTCTCAATTAGTGATCAAGAGGGGAGGACCCATTGTGGGTGGTGCCATCCCTGGGCTGGTAGTCCTAGGTTCTATAAGAAAACAAGCTGAGTAAGCTAGGGGAAGCAAGCCAGTAAAGAACATCCCTCCATGGCTTCTGCATCAGCTCCTGCTCTCTGACCTGCTTGAGTTCCAGTCCTGACTTCCTTTGGTGATGAACAGCAATGTGGGAAGTGTAAGCTGAATAAACCCTTTCCTCCCCAACTTGCTTCTTGGTCATGATGTTTGTGCAAAAATAGAAACCCTGCCTAAGACATACAGGTTTGAGTTTTTATACAGGATTCAAAGTGCCACACATGCTTTAGTGCAATAAGTCAAATATGCAGGAAATGTTAATAGTGTGTAAACACTTTAAAATCTGTAACTATTATTCAAAAACTCAGGTAGCTGGGTCTCAATGCAGTTACAACAGACAGAAGCTGAACATTTCCTAGGTTGGCTAGCATGCGACTAGCACTGCTCTTCTGCACGGCTTGGGCTTCTGTCCTTAGCTGATATGATTCCCAAGAGTGGCTGTACAGAGCAGTGTCTTCTCCCCTGACCCAGACAGACAGCCTTTGTTCCAAAGCACTGGTGATGGCAGATGGATGGCCCTGTCTCTTGAGTCATTGAGAGGGTTTGCTTCACAGATTGCTAACAGCTGAGAACATGTCCTGTGAATACAGGCAGGACAGAAAGGAGGCCAACCACAGCCTTGGCTACTGGTGGGCCTCAGCTTGTTGGCATCTCCTTCCCTTTCGGCTCAGTTTGCTTCGGGTGCTAAGAACTGTGTGATGAGTGTGTCTCTGTATATGTACTGCTGTGTGGCATGTGATGTGTGTGTGCCTGTGCCTGTGCCTGTGCTGTGCCTGTGCTGTGCCTGTGCCTGTGCCTGTGCTCTGCCTGTGCCTGTGTGTGTGCGCGTGTGCGTGTGCCTGTGCCTGTGTGTGTGCCTGTGTGCCTGTGCCTGTGCTGTGCCTGTGCCTGTGCCTGTGCCTGTGCGTGTGTCTGTGCCTGTGCTGTGCCTGTGCCTGTTCGTGTGTGTGTGCCTGTGCTGTGCCTGTGCCTGTGCCTGTGCCTGCTCGTGTGTGTGTGCCTGTGCTGTGCCTGTGCTCTGCCTGTGCCTGTGTGTGTGCGCGTGTGTGTGTGCGTGTGCCTGTGCCTGTATGTGTGCCTGTGCTGTGCCTGTGCCTGTGCCTGTGCGTGTGTCTGTGCCTGTGCTGTGCCTGTGCTCTGCCTGTGCCTGTGTGTGTGCGCGTGTGCGTGTGCGTGTGCCTGTGCCTGTGTGTGTGCCTATGCCTGTGCCTGTGCCTGTGCTGTGCTGTGCCTGTGCCTGTTCGTGTGTATGTGCCTGTGCTCTGCCTGTGCTCTGCCTGTGCCTGTGCCTGTGCTCTGCCTGTGCCTGTGCCTGTGCTGTGCCTGTGCCTGTTCGTGTGTGTGTGCCCGTGCCCGTGCCCGTGCCCGTGCCCGTGCCCGTGCCCGTGCCTGTGTCTGTGTCGATATCTAGGCTTTAGTATCCTGGATCTGGGCATAAATCCCGAGTATGAATCATCAGCTCTGTTACCTCAGGTGAACAAATGCACATGGCCGTGGCTCAGTGCTTTTCTATGAAAGGGAGGAAATGAGAACGTTCAGTACAAGCCAACCTCAATCATTCATGCTCAGAGGTTCTGGATAACCCCTTGGCCTGGGTGATCGTGGCTGACAAAATGTCATTAGCAGCTGTTCTTGGGAACTCCCTCACAGGGATGTCAACTGCCAATACTGAAGCCAATGGACTTCCACAGTACAGAGCTACCTTGGATTTTGCCTGGAGTATAAGGTGCTACAGCCATACCCACTGGCTGAGTTGTGTCTATTTTAGGCTGATTGCCAGGGTTTTGTTTTGTTTTGTTTTGTTTGTTCGCTTGGTTGGCTGGTGTTTGGCTAGGTACTTATTAGGATGCAAATCCCTCTTTGTTCTTGTTTAGGATGCATAGCTACCCTGAGAAGACACTATTATTATCACTTTACGCTAAGAAAATTGAGGCTTTCAGAAGGTGAATAAATCACTCAAACTCACACTATTAAAAATGACCAAGGGTGAATCACTACACACTCTGTCCCAGACCACAACACTCTAGCGTTTTTCTTTCCTGGGGTGGGCCATCTTGTTTCATTACCACACATACCTTTCTGAGGCACTTGAGAAGGACCATGTCTAAGTAAATCTGAATGATCAGGGTTGTGGGGATGAGGCAGGAGAAACATCTGTGCTTTGTATGTGACCATGTCGTATCCACTTTACTGTGAAGGAAGAAAACGAGACATCAAGGAGAGGGGAAAAGAATTTGTTGATGTGAATAATGACAAATGTCCATTTATTGTATTGTGGCATTGAGCTGCATCTCTATAAATGACCTTCATGCCTCATAGTAATGTCCCAAGCCTTTAAATTATATACTTGTAATGATGCACACACACACACACACACACACACACACACACACAAATTAACTTGAAAGCTAGCCGGAGGCATTCACAGCTGAATGTGGACCGGACTGTGTATGCAGATTTCCCACCAGGGCTCTCAAACACTTGCTCACTCTGCCTGCCTTTTTACTAAGCTAAGAAGTTTTCGTTTTCTGAATAGTTTTAAGAAAAAATGCTTTTAGTGTATATTCCTATCACATTATATAAAGTAAGACTATACATGTTAATTTACCATATTAGTGGTTAGGGCAAAGGAGCAGGGTTCTAGAGGAAAGGTTAAGTTAGGCATTTAAGCTCTGTATTTTAACCAGATGATAAAGCAAATAGAACACGAGAAAAAGATTCAGAGGAGTCTGAGAAACAGACTCTGTGGTTCTTTCTTCCACCTACGTTTTCATCTAAACAGGAAATCTCTCTGTCTCAGTTTCTGTCTCTCTGTCTTTCTCTCATTTTCTGTCTCTGTCTGTCTCTCTGTCTCTCTGTCTCTTTCTCCCTGTTTCTCTCTCCCTATCTCTCATCTCTCTCTCTCTCCTCTCCTCTCTCTCTCTCTCTCTCTCTCTCACACACACACACACATACATACATGCACACGCACACACACAGGGACATGCACAGGGACACACACAAATACATGTAAGTGGCCTTATATGATATTCATACTTAGTATTATGGATAGGCTCTTTCTACAGCTTTGGGCAAACATTGTATATATTCCCTTTGTACACACATATTCTACTAGATCCAAAGCTGTCACTGAAAGGCTGCCCTCCTACCTTGGTATGGACAATAAAGGAGTTTTAAAAAGAAAACATCTTGGTGGAGAAATAAGCCCTGTGCTCCATGACTTCTGTTTGAAACTTCAAAATGGACCTTTTGCTCATAGGAAAAAAAATCTTTTTACAATATTTGGTAAAAGTTGATGTGTTAGTGTGGTAGTTATTTTTCTTTTAGCTATAACAAAGCATCAGACCAAAAACAACTAAGGGGCATGCTGTTGGCTTTCAGGTTGAAGGTGTAGTTCATTATGAGGAGGAAAGACAGCAGCAGGAACACGAGGCAGCGGAATACCTTGTGGTCACAATCAAGGATCAGGGACCACTGAACAGCTGTGCTCAGCCTGCTCTCTCCTCTTTACTCAGTCCAGGAGCCCGGCCCAGAGAATATTGTCTTCCATAGTTAGAGTTTATTTTCTTACTCCAAATTACATAATCAAAGACTCACAGTCTTACCCAAGGGCTTGCCTCTTAGGCGACTCTAGATCCAGGGAAGTTAACAATCAAAATTAACTACCACGCTTGGGTATTTAAGCATATAAATTATTAAAAGAGTTACTTTCCTTTACCAGTGGCTCATAACTCACACACTCATACTGGCTCTGAACTGCATTTTTTCAAGGCCTCAAACCTTGCCAGCGTCTCTCTATTTACAGAGAACGGGAGACTACCTTTCCATATAGCAGCAGGCACCGTCTCCACGTCCTGCTCAATGGAGTCCTGGACATCCACATCTCTGAGTCTTCACACAACTTCCTAGCATGGTTCCCACCGACATTTTCTCTGCCTGCTGAACATTCAATCTCTACACAGCAGTTCTGGGAGGCAGAGCCTAATGAAGGAGGCACTCAAAGTCGGGAGGGGGTCTATGCTCATGTGTGGACTAATCACAACAGGGCTGAGGCTGCACGCATCGCATCGTCCCTTGCGCTTTTACCCTCTGACCTGGAGCGCACAGCAGGGAGGCCCTCACCAGATGCTTCTCGCTTTTATTCTAGTTTTGCAGCCTCTAGGATAGTATGAAATAAATTTATAATGTTTGCAAATTGCCAACTCTCAGGATCCTGTTACATTCACACAAAATAGGATAGGATCCACTCTCGTTAAAGCAAATTGAAAAGGGCAGATAGAACTTGAAAATAAGGGTTTCCACATTACTTAAATTGCAAACGTAAGTGAAATTTAATAGGAAGCCACTTATTATAAACACTTGTAGAGAAAAACAGAACCTAAGTTCAACCAATCAGATTAAACCAATAACCTAAAGTATAGCTATGGGTTTTCTAGCAGGGCAGAACAAATAGGACTGTCTCTATGCCTTGTTTATTCTTTCAACCAAAGCCTGTCCCTTGTGTTTCTCCCGTGGAGTTCCAAAATCACACTACTAGGCAGTATCTGATTCGTGGTTTGCTGTATGTCCAAATAAATGCTGTAATAATTGCATTGTTTACCCTTTCAACCCATAACATAACATTTGGAAATATCATACAAATACAAAGAATATGAATTACTCTTATACCCTCTCAGACAGACTTACCATCTGTCCTTGGTGCTCATCTCTTTTCCTACTCGTGTATACAGGCATCAGGTATTACATGTATGTATGTATGCATGCATGTATGTTTGTATTCATACATACAAATGCATGTACATGAAATCTCATAATGTGATACTTTATAAGGAAACCCATCACGAAGACCTTAAATGACATTTTCCAATGAGTCTGTCCAGTTTCAGTTTTGACTGGCCTTTTCTCCTTGTTATACCAACAGAGCCCTCCACAGGGGTGAACAAGCTTTTGACAGCCTGGGGTGGAGACAGGATTTAGGAAAGGGCTTTAGAGCTGAACCTAACAGCAGGGACATCATCTCTCCCTCTGTGAGGAGGGAGATTTAAAGGGCAACGGGCTTGAAAGAGAGGGTTCTGGCCATGGTGACTTACTGCATACCATGACTAGAGAGCAGAGGAGATAGAAGGACCACCAGTGGGAGGTTTTGTAAATGTAAGCATCATAATCATGCAGACAGAGCAAGGCACAAGTAAGGCGCTGAGAGACTTGAGGGGAGGCATATCTGTCACTGACGTCTAGGGTCTCAGGTCTCATCCATCCCATAGCACACAGTACCAGCAGGACCCAGGCTGCTTCTGATGCCCTTTTCACACTGAGCACTTTGTTCTCCTCTGTTTCTCTGTAAACCTGTGGGTTTTCAGCTAGACTGATGTGTGGGAAACATGTCTTCAGGAGTAAGTGCTCCTCACGGGGAATGGGTAGCATAGAAGACATCCAGTCTCTTTCTTGAGAACAGCACCATCTCAGGGCTGTCCCAGAGAGGAGATGAAAGGTCCACAACTCAATTAATTAATTGTTGCCTATACACTTGAGACGCACACCAGAACTTTGGGTTCATTTCGTTCACATACTTTTCTTTGCAAACTATAAGGGGAGCCTCAGTCTTGGTGCTATGGCTTAGTCCACAGACATTTATTTAGTGCCTTCACTCAAGGTCAAGGACTGACTGTGAATCTAATAGACATCATTCACCCAGAGACCATATCATCTTACCAGAAAACTGGAAAAGAAACAGATACTTAGTTCCTTGACATTCAGTTTACAAGGAACACTTTCTTTGCCACTAAATTTTATAGCAGCAAGTTAGCTGCCAAAGGAGCCCTTATCTTAAGCCCAGTGAGCTGGTCTCCTCCAGAAAATCTGCAGCGTGAGTGGCATGGTATGTGCACGAAGTAGGGTGTACATGGATTAGTCCAATACACACTTACTTTCTCTTCCTACCTACCACTGCCTCAAAGGTGCTTACCTATATATACTTCCTACCAACCCCTTATCAGCCATTTCACAGGGGTCCCAGAATTGGCAGTCAGCTATAATAAGATTCAAAGCCATCCTCTGACACTTAGAAGCTGTGTGGTCTGAACAAGTGGCCCAGCCTCTCTGGGCTTGTTTTGTTTCCTCATCTGCCAAGTAAGAGAGTTAAGGGCATGTCCTGTAAAGCAGCAGTAGTTGTTAACCTTGAGCATTTGCCAGCATCCCACCAAGAGCTTGTTAAAATACACAGAGCCAGGTGCTCTCCCCCACCCCCACTACTGTGATTTCTGGTTCAGTAGGTCTTGAGTGGAAGGCAAGAATTTGTATTTCTAATAAGGTCCCAGGGGATGCTGCTGCTGCTGCTGCTGCTGTTGCTCCTGGAGATCACCCTGAGGAAGGCTGCTCTTAAGTATGTGCTCGAAATGTTCTGAAACAGTATTGGCAAACTTAACAAAGCCAGGCTTGTTCAGCAATCCATCTGGTAAGGTCATTCATACATAGCTGCAGCTGTGAGCCTTCTTCCTTGGGGACTCCATCTCGCACCTGTCCTCTGATTCTGCTCAATGTGTACAATTACATGCCTCCTCTCCTTAGCCATCTCTCCTTCTTCCTCCAGGTTGGTGAGCTTATAAAACAGAGCTCTATGCACTTCAGATTGTTTCTCAGCTCTGGGAAGGCAGCAGGTTTTTGACATTGTACATGGCATTTCCTTATAATGAGAAAATCTCTATGGAGATAAGACAGAGGAGAAAGGGTTGAGTCTTGCACAAATGGCTTTTAATAAATATTTGGCCTTAAACCATGCTACTGTTATGAATCATAACATAAATATCTGATACAGAATGTCTGATATATAACCCCGTAAAAGGGTCATTGCACTCCCAAAAGGGTTTCCACCCACAGGCTAAGAGCCACTGCTTTAGAGGCTTCTAACCCTGGATCTTTTTTTTTTTTCAATTTTTTTATTAGATATTTTCTTCATTTACATTTCAAATGCTATCCCAAAAGTCCCCTATACCTTCCCCCTGTCCTGCTCCCCTACCCACCCACTCCCACTTCTTGGCCCTGGTGTTCCCCTGTATTGGGGCATATAAAGTTTGCAAGACCAAGGGGCCTCTCTTCCCAATGATGACCAACTAGGCCATCTTCTGCTACATGTGCGGCTAGACAAAAGGATGGACCATCCAGAGACTGCCCCACCTGGGGATCCATCCCATAATCATCCACCAGACACAGACATTATTGCATATGCTAGCAAGATTTTGCTGAAAGGACCCTGATATAGCTGTCTCTTTTGAGGCTATGCCAGTACCTGGCAAATACAGAAGTGGATGCTCATAGTCATCTATTGGATGGAACACAGGGCCCCCAATGGAGGAGCAAGAGAAAGTACCCAGGAGCTAAAAGGGTCTGCAACCCTCTAGGTGGAACAACAATATGAACTAACCAGTACCCCCAGAGCTCGTGTCTCTAACTGCATATTTTTTTATATTTTAACAATTTTTATTGGTTATTTTATTTATTTACATTTCAAATGTTATTCCCCTTTCCTGGTTTTCCCTCCACAACCCCCCTATCCTATTTCCCCTTAACCCTGCTTCTATGAAGGCGCTCCTCCTCCCACCCACTCCCATCTCATCGCCATAGTATTCCCCTATGCTGGGGCATTGAGTCTCTACAAGACCAAGAGCCTTTCCTCCCATCTATGCCTGACAAAGCCATCCTCTGCTACATAAGCAGCTGGAGCCATGGGTCCCTCCATGTATATTCTTTGGTTGGTAGTTTAGTCCCTGGAGTCTCTGAGGGTTCTAGTTGGTTGATATTGTGGTTCTTCCTATGGGGTTGCAAACCCCTTCAGCTCCTTTAGTCCTTCCCCTAACTCCTCAACTGGGGACCGCATGTTCAGATGGTTGGCTGCAAGCATCCGCATCTGTATTGGCCAGGCTCTGGCAGAGCCTCTCAGGAGACAGCTATATAAGGCTCTTATCAGCAAGCATTTCTTGGCATCAGCAATAGTGTCTGTGTTTGGTGTCTGCATATGGGATGGATCCCCAGGTAGGACAGTCTCTGGAAGACTTTTCCTTCAGTCTCTCCTCCACTCTTTGTCCCTGTATTTCTTTTAGACAGGAGCTATTCTGGGTTAAAATTTTTAGATGGATGTATAGCCCTATCCCTCAACTGGGGGCCATGTCTAACCTCTGGGTGTTATCTCTACAGGTTCTTTCTCTCCTTCATTGGGTATTTCAGCTAGTGTCATTCCTATTAGGTCCTTGGAGCCTTTTGCTTTCCTGGCATCTGGGACTTTCTGTTGGCTACCCCCCAGTTCCTCATTCCTCACTTCTACACACCTCTGTTCAATTTTCTAGCCCTCTGTACATCTCCCCTGACTCCTCCCATACCTGACCCTGCCCTCTTTTTCCCCTCCCCCTCCTCTCTCCCTCCCATGGCCCTTCCTCCCTCTACCTCCTGTGATTATTTTGTTCCCGCTTCTAAGTAGGATTGAAGCATCCCTCATGTGTAGAAGATACCATAGAAAATATTGACAGAACAGTCAAAGAAAATGCAAAAAACTCCTATCCCAAGATATCCATGAAACCCAGGACACAATGAAAAGACCAAACCTAAAAATAATAGGTATAGAATAGAAGGAAGATTCCCAACTTAAAGGGCTGATAAACATCTTCAACAAAATTAAAGAAGAAAACTTCCCTAACCTGAAGAAAGAGATGCCCATAAACATACAAGAAGCCCACAGAACCCGGAATAGATTGGTCCAGAAAAGAAATTCCTCCCATCACATAATAAACTCTGGATCTTATTAATTAATTACATCTCAAATACTGTCCCTGTACTGGCTAGTTTTGTGTCAACTTGACACAGCTGGAGTTCTCACAGAGAAAGGAGCTTCACTTGAGGAAATGCCTCCATGAGATACAACTGTAAGGCATTATCTCAATTAGTGATCAATGGGGAAAGGCCCCTTGTAGGTGGGACCATTTCTAGGCTGATAGTCTTGGTTCTATAAGAGAGCAGGCTGAACAAGCCAGGGAAAGCAAGCCAGTAAAGAACATCCCTCCATGGCCTCTGCATCAGCTCCTGCTTCCTGACCTGCTTGAGTTCCAGTCCTGACTTCCTTGGTGATGAACAGCAATGTGGAAGTGTAAGATGAATAAACCCTTTCTTCCCCAATTTTCTTCTTGGTCATGATGTTTGTGCAGGAATAGAAACCCTGACTAAGACAAATTGGTACCAGGAGTGGGGTATTCCTGTGACAACCTGGCCATGTTTTGGGGAGGACTGTGGAAGGACTTTTGGAACTTTGGGCTAGAAGATCCATTTGGTGTTAAGAGCTCTGTCAGATGTTGTGTAGGAGCTTGGAAGATAATGTTGAAAACAGTGCAGAAGATGGAGGCCTGGCTTGTGAAATTTCAGAGGGAAAAATTAAAGACTCTTTTCAGGGCCATTGTTACTTTAGTTGTGAAGATTCTGTGGTTCTGGTTAGCTGGGGCTGAAGAATAAGCTGTGATTAACAAGATACCAGAACTACTAAAACAAAAACTTTGCATTACTGGGACTATTGATGCTGGTTAGCTGGAGCTAAGAAATTAGCGGTGATTAAGAAGAGACCATCATCGTTGAAGTGACATCTTCTGGGAAGTGTTTTCTGAAAGCACAAAGAGGCTGTATTCCAGAGATAGCCAAGGTTGTATTCCTGCTGCAGTGGGACTTGGTAATGTGTAAGAGTCACCCAGGTGGTACTGGTTTTAAAGGCATGAAGGGGTCACACAGAGCAGCTGAGGCTCGGCACTGTGAGAGGCCATGGAAGGCCATTGGTGAAGGTGCAGCCTCAGTTGCAATTGATGGCCCAGGAATGAAGGGGTCATGCAGTGTTTTGGAGATGCCAGTACCATGAGATGACCACCAAGAGCAGCAGCAGCAGTGAAGTACAGGCATCTGGAGCCTAGAGGACGATGTGTGTGCTACAAAGGGCATGGCTGGAGAAGTGACCCAAGCCCTTGGAGGAGCCCAGAAGATCGTGAGTTGGATCCCAGACATTGGATGGTTGGACATTGATTTTTGCTTTTGATTGTGACTGTGCCCTGATATTTTCCCTCTTGAAGGAAGAAACTATTTTAGTGGAGCCCACAGTTAAGAGACTTTTAATTGTAAAAGACTTTGGATTTTCAAAGAGGTGGATATTTTAAAGAGATTGAAATTTTAAGAATATGTAAAGACTGTGGGATGTTTAAAGTTATTTCGACCTTGGGGATGAATAAGAATGTAAAGTTTGAGGCTTACTAGTGATGTGTTTGTGTGTCAAGTTGACAAGGGGTCAATTGTACTGGCTAGTTTTGTGTCAACTTGACACAGCTGGATTTATCACAGAGAAAGGAGCTTCACTTAAGGAAATGCCTCCATGAGATACAACTATAAGGCATTATCTCAATTAGTGATCAATGGAGAAAGGCCCCTTGTAGGTGGGACCATTTCTAGGCTGATAGTCTTGGTTCTATAAGAGAGCAGGCTTAACAAGCCAAGGGAAGCAAGCCAGTAAGGAACATCCCTCCATGGCCTCTGCATCAGCTCCTGCTTCCTGACCTGCTTGAGTTCCAGTCCTGACTTCCTTGGTGATGAACAGCAATGTGGAAGTGTAAGATGAATAAACCCTTTCTTCCCCAGTTTTCTTCTTGGTCATGATGTTTGTACAGGCATAGAAACCCTGACTAAGACAGTCCCCTTCTGGGCCTTGCCTCACAGAGTCCTTACCCTCACCCCATCCCCTTCTCTTCTGAGAGGGGGACCCCATGCCCCTAACCCTGTATTCCCTCACCTGACACATCAAGTCTCTACAGGACTAGGTGCATTCTCTCCCACTGAGGCCAGTGAGTCTCAGGAGCATCACATCACAGGAGATTTGAAAGATATTGATGGGGCTTTAGGGATGTGAACTGGGAGATGTTGAGGTTGGTGTACTAAGTGTGGAAATGGCTTCTGTTGGGAAGAGTTTTTGATGCTGTGGTAGCTCTGGATCAGCAGACTCAGCAAGGTGAAGGGCTTGAAACAAATTTTGAAGAGAAAGCTTCGGGGGGGGGGGGTATCAAACTATTCATGAAGTCCTCAGACACAGCTTCCAGTGACATACATGTCCAGAAAGTTCAGCTTATAAACTCTTGCTTGGTCTGAAGAAATAGAATAGTACATTCTATTGCTAAAATAGCAATAGAAAAGTACATTTTTTCCAGTTTTATTTACTATAATGAAATAGGGGATGTTATGCTGGCTTTAATTCTTAGCAGCTGAAGGGAAGGGTTGGTCTTGTGGTGCTCCAGTGCTTCTCAACCTCTCCGTTAGCTGGAACTTCATCAGATTTTCCCATTCTCTGTTCAGACTCTCTAATTCCACTTTCATGGGCCTTATATTTTAAAATGGGCTCAATAGGACTCCCGTGAAATAATGTTTCCTAGTATGGCAGGGCTGTTAGATCTGACCTGTGATTCACAGTGGCTCTGATTACATTCATTAGACCTGCACAAAATCAAGCTAAGCCAAAATCTCAGCATGAATGGGGAAGGAGTCCATGCTAATAGCTCACACCTAAGAGAAAAGCCATTGGTCCCTGGGGGAGGGAGGGTATCAGTGTGTTTCATGGATGCTAACCCTGATAGCTTGCCCATGCTCCAGCAGATCCCCCTCTGCAGATACTGGAGGAATTTATTAAGTGGACCTCAGTGGGTTGAAAGAGTACATGAAGTTTGGAGGGAGAATGGTGGTGGTAGAAATATGGGAAGAGTTGGAGGAGCAAGGATAGGGGTGAACTTTATTAAAATTCAATCTGTGCATGTTTGAAATTCTTAAGCAGTAGATTTAAAACACAAAAACTTCATTGCTAAAAAGAATAGGATAAAAAAGGGCTTAAAACTCAAAGCTACAGAAAAATCAAGCCATCTGCTTCTGTACTTAGCTGAGGAAGCTACATTAGTTTATCATCAATCAGACTTACACCTGTTTTAACTGCGCTTATTATTATTGCAGTTCTGTTAGCTATTCTTGAATCTGCCATAACTTTAATTCAGGCATATGTAGTTACACTAAATCAGCCTTTACTTATGTGATATGTTACCTGCTCCTCCAAACATACACATACCACAGAATTAACAAAACATGTTGACCATTCATAAGACTATTACCAGCTGCACCCACAGCATCAGGCTTAGTAATGGGAGCTATTTCAACTAGATATCTTATGATATATAGGTCTAACTAAAAGGTACCTTCCAAAATCTCCATACATTCATTGTCCACAAAGATCAAGTGTGCTATAATGTTGATGATGTATGGATTCTCCTTTGCAAAGGTTTCCTGGGTCTTAGCTCTCACCTTAACCTCTGAATTAAGAAGATGCTGACCACCTCTGGGCATTTATACTGAAGTCCAGCAATGCAGTCCACAATCCCACTGTAGGTCACCGGAAAGGAACAGAGATGTATGAAAGCACACTCTAGCTCCATGTCTCATGCTTGGGGAAAGCTGGAGAAAGGATGTCCACAAGCCCCCAATAAACACCAGTAACTCCAGCTAGGAAAGGTGCCTGTCTTCCTCACTTCAGGTCTGAAGAAGTCAGGTAGCTTTTCTCTGTCAATCATCTTAAATGTAGTCTTCAAATGTGGAGAAAAATAGGGAAGGAAGAGGTAAAGAGCCTGGTCAACATTGTAGGCAACCATGTGTGGGCCTTAGGTAAAACATTGACAAGTGTTAATTATTTCTGCCTTGCCCAGGATTTTGGGACTTACATACATGTTGCATGTGAACCTTGAATCCTGGAAGATAGAATCCCAGGGTAAAGATCAAGAGACCTACACAAATCGTGTGGGCTCAAACAGATATGGCCACTGCTAAGACTAAATGTCATCTGATTTAAAATAGAAGTTTTTGTCTCTATATTATCCTATTAGGTTAAGAGCAAGGTAGAAGGCCATAAAGCTAATGCAGATAATTACTAAATGTATTAAGAACTATGAACTCTCAGATGCGTTTTGGTTATAATAACATTTCTTTGGGTTCAGACATAAGAATGTATTATTTAAGCCTAGTGGAAATGTAGTTGCAGTGTTAGCCATGTTACAGCGTTGTGCTCTTCCCCAGGGGAAACACTGTGACCAGGGATGTGCTTTCATCTCATTATATATATATATATATTAACAGTTTTATCAAAGCCAGGTCACAGGAGAAATCGTGTTCTGTTGCCAGCAGAATGAAAAGAACAATATTCACCCACTGATCTTGCCGATTGTTTATGTAATGAGATCTCAGGCTCAGAGCCCGGTGAGTAGAGACCACAGCATTTGGTTTGAGACCTTTGGAGACTCCAAAGATCACTGGAAGAAAGCCAGTTTAATGTGAGAGGCAGGCTGAGCTGCCAGAGTTCACTCTCAGGAGAGGGTATTCTTTGAAAATAAATAAGGGAAGAGGCAGGTAGTGAAGGGAGAGGCTGTGGAATGGACCCAAAAAAGTGAACAGCACCCAGCTCAGGATGCCGGATTAAAAGTCTCATTCTGCTTTGGACAGGAATGACTGTGAATAAGGTTCTCTTTCATCAGTATTTTCACATATTCGTACATGGCTAAAGCCTTGGAAATGCCAACTTTTATACTTTAGCAGGTGAGTAACCAGATTTAAGAAAAATGGATGCACTAAGTTAAAAGGCCTCAGAACTGTATCCACATCAGAACTGGAGGAAAGGGAAAGGCAGAGTCCTCAATTGGTTGTCCTGTCTCCTCATCTGACCACACAGTTCAGGTCACTGACTGGGTGTGGGCATTTGTTTGGTTGGATAGTTTGGTGGTGAGTTGGTTGGTCGGGTGACTAGCTGGCTGGTTGCTGTGTTAGCTACTTTTCTGTGGCTATAATGAGTTCCTATCACCAAAAGAAACTTGAAGAATTGATTTTGGCTTACAGTTTCAGAGTGCTAGATAGCAGTAATTGCAGGGAAGGCCGGGGAAGAGAGATATCAAGTCTCCCTACACACAGGAAGCAGAGAGTAAACCGGAAGTAGTGCAAACACATGAGCCTATGGGGGCAGGGAGTATTTCTGATTTGAACTACTATAGGTTTTTGTTTGTTTGTGTACTTTGCTTTTATTCAACTTAAAACCATTGCATTGTAAGTGCTAAGAACACAGTATATAATTTTCTTAAAAAAATAAAAACAACAGAAGGACATAGGCTCCACTATGTTCATAGCAGCCTTATTAATACCAGCCAGAAGCTGGAAAAAAACCCCTATGTCCTTCAACAGAGGGATGGATACAGAAAATGTGGTACATTGTCACAATGGAGTACTACTCAGACATTAAAAATGATGACTTTATGAAATTCTTAAGCAAATGGATGGAACTAGAAAATATCATGCTGAGTGAGGCAACCCAATCACAAAAGAACACACATGGTATGCACTCACTAATAAGTGGATATTAGTACAAAAGCTCAGAATACCAAGATACAATTCACAGACCAAATGAAGCTCAAGAAGAAGGAAGAGCAAAGTATGGATGTTTCAATCCTTCTTAGAAGAGGGAACAAAATACTCATGGGAGCAAATGTGCAGGCAAAGTGTGGAGCCGAGACTGAAGGAAAGGCCATCCAGAGACTGCCCCACCTGGGGATCCATCCCATATACAGTCACCAAAACCAGACACTATTGTGGATTTCAACAAGTACTTGCTGACAGGAGCCTGATAAAGCTGTCTCCTGAGAGGCTTTGCCAGTGCCTGACAAATACAGAAGTGAATGCTCACAGCCATCCATTGGATGGTGCATAGGGTCCTTGGAGGAGTTAGAGAAAGGACTAAAGGAGCTGAATGGGGTTTGCAACTCATAGGAAAAAGAATAATAGCAACCAATCCCCCACCCCCGAAGTTCCAGGGACTAAACCATCAACTAAGGAGTACACATGGAGGGACCCATGGCTCCAGCTACATAAGTAGCAGAGGATGTCCTTGTTGGGCATCAATGGGAGGAGAGAGCCCGGGTCCTGGTAAGGCTCATTCACCAGTGTAGAAGAATTTGAGGGTGGGAGGCAGGAGGTGGGTGGGGGAGCACCCTCATAGAAGCAGGGGAGGGGGATGGGAAAGTGGGTTTCTGGAAGGGAAACCAGGAAAGGGGATAACATTTGAAATGCAAATGAAGAAAATATCCAATAAAAATTTTTTAAAAAGTAAAGCAGGGTGAAAAAAAAAGATTATAAGAGCTGGTGAACTAAGAAGTGTGCTGTAAGACTGATAAGACAGGGAAACTACACTCATGAAATCTTAGGAATATGGCTGTCTAGACAAGACTTTAACAAGGACATGTCAATGCAGACAGGGGGCATTTCCAAGGATCACACCCTAGGTAAAGAATTACAGAATATGACTTCTGAGAGAGAAAAAAAATTATACTTTCCTGGAGATGTACCACCTAATTGTTTAAACCAAGACCAAGTTGCCAACCCTAAAATCGCATACACATAAGCAACTCTATCTCATCATGTTGTATTTATGTATTTATTCACACATTTATGTAAGAATAATTAAAGAAAAGGAAGTTATAAATTTGAAAAGGAAGAAAGGATGAGAGGGCTTTGGGGAGGAGGGGGTCAGTGTAATTATATCTCGATTAAAAAATATCAACGAGGCCAACCTGATCCACAAGGAATCACAATGCCTCTTTCATCTGGACGTCCATCTCATTGAGCTAACCACCACCCTGACTTTCACCTCTTTCGTCTGGACGTCCATCACATTGAGCTGACCACCACCCTGACTTTCACCTCTTTCGTCTGGACGTCCATCTCATTGAGCTGACCACCACCCTGACTTTCACCTCTTTCGTCTGGACGTCCATCTCATTGAGCTGACCACCACCCTGACTTTCACCTCTTTCGTCTGGATGTCCATCTCATTGAGCTAACCACCACCCTGACTTTCAACAGAGTAGACTAGTTTGTACCTAAAGTAAGTGGAATAATTCAAAACACCTCTTCTTAGTCTGACATTTTTTTCTCACATTTATCTGTCATGTTGGACAATGTTTCAGATCATTCTTATAGAAAATTATATTGTATGGGTTCTCTATCATTGATTTCTCTATTCTAAGGTTGGTGAGCATTGAGTAGTTTGGGCTACATGGCTAATGCAATCTGTGTTTCATTACACATTGGCGACATGGCTAATGCAATCTGTGTTTCATTACACATCGCTATGAGGGCACACACATACATTATGGAAGATGAATGTGCATAGCTCTTGCAGTGGCCTATGTTTAGCTTTTGTTAACTTTGGCCCTTTACCAGCGCTGTGTGAGGGTTCTACTTGCTTTCCATTTAAAGGTCATCTCCCTTGATTCTAGAACCAGGATGAGAGACTGCACATAGGATGTTCACACTGCAGGAGCAGAGAAACTCCCTGCAATGAGGTGATAGAAGATGATTTTCAAAGCAGAGGCAAAATTGGTTTTATCCATCTATCAATTCTCTGTCAGGCTATGAAGAATTACCTTGTTTTGTTTTGGTTCTCCTGAAATATCTAATTTCCACTGGCTTAAACAGAGAATTGATTCTGATTTTTCTAAAACTATTTAGAAACATGTTCACACTATGTTGTCTCTAGCATTGAAAAAAATAGTAGGACTCTACTCTTGAACTGTTGATGGTTGCCATCAAAGAGCTAAATCATGATGACCTAGTTTTAGATAAACGTGGAATACATTTTGAAAACATAATTCTGATTCCAGAAACACTTAAAATGAAGTTGGGTAATAAGTAAAATCAATTTAAAATTAAGTCTGTATACTTACTTGCTTACTTACTTATTTAATTTTTTTTATAGTGGTAGGGAATGGAAGCTAAACAGAGCCTATTCAAAAATCTCAACATTATTAATGCTAGAAAAATGTTTTCTATTCTCATCCATAAACTAAAGTCTCTTCTCTTCTCCGCAGTGAGGGTTATTTATAATTATAGAACCCTCTGGCTAGCTTCCACCATGAATGTTTGCTTGCTTGTTGTTTTAAGCAGTGTACTTTGTTGTGAAATGTTTGGCAAATGTGTTTAATGAAGACATTGGGTTCGATGCTGTGGACACAGATGGCTAAGGTCACCATATTCACAGCAAACAAATAATATTTCAACATCTGAAATAGACTTACACTCTCCCCTTTCCCCCACTCTCCATGAGTATTTCTTGTTCACTACCACTACCAATTTTCAATGATTTTAATAGTTATTTTATAAGTCTACCGATAAAACGCCTTACATATTTATTTCTTTTATTTTATGTGTGTGAGTGGTTCCCCTGCATGTGAGTATGTGCACAACATGAGTGCTTTGTGCTCTCAGAGACCAAAGAGGGTGTTAGATCCACATTGTTAAGAGACTTCACCTGTGCTCTAGAAACTGAGCCCAAATCCTCTACAAGAACAGCAAGTGATCTTAACTGCTAAGCCATCTCTCCTGCTCTTTAGACTTCTTTTAAGGTAACTGGAAATATTTCTGCTTTTCACAGATGTCAAAAAGATCATATATTAATTTAGATTTCAGTAAGTAAAGGTAACAAAACTCAGTTGTGGAAGGTTAATCCTATGCAGAAATATCATGTTAGGGGGTTTTGAAAACTACTTTTCAAGATGAACCTCCTATGGAGTCTTGGAAATTGATGGTTCTGCAGTTTATAGAGCCTCCTCAGATGTCTGACCACTGACTTTATTGTTGGTATCAAATGGAATTGATCATTTATTTAGTGACTTTAAAAGTAAATGTATAGAAAAGCAGTTACTAGCCCAAAGGGCATGTACATGTGAACTGTGGAAAAATTCTGAGTTCCAAAAATGCTGCTCCCATCTCTCTCCATAATGAGAGTCCATGTGGATTACCCTCTCCTTAGGTCTCCCCAAACCACTGAAGTTTGAAGACTGCCAAATTTGTCTACTGACTCGAAGTCTGGAGCCCTGTTAGTCATTGACTAGATAGATACCTATTCGCCAACATGACTTTGAAGACATCACTTCCACAGAGTTAGCCCAACCTTTTCTTTTTAATAAATTTAATAATATAATATAATATATATTATATCACATATAATATATATAATAATATCACACATAACAAAATGTGGCTTAAGTCAATAATAACATTTCATGCTTGACCTAGCTTTTGAAATCAATTTGTTCAATTATAACTCCATAAAAAGTCATCATTCTGAGCAAATGTGAGTAATTATTGTGCCAAGTAAAGTAAGGATGCTTAGTAAAACTAGTTCTTTAGCATTCTGAGCTGTGATAACAAAGTGCCATTTAACAAAGGCATCATTTCAGTTTCCCAAAGCATGAAGTACCAAAATGGACCAAAGACAAAGAGAAGAGGATTTTTAGAAGCTTGTCAGGAAATATAATGTTTTAGAAAACTTTATGCTCAAAGTATATTATCTTCAATTAGCCAGGATCAATTGATTTCCTGATTTCTTTTGGTCCCATTAATTTCTGAGCTATTGAACTTGGGATCAGTCAACGTTCTAATAGAATTCTGATTCTGAAATAAGAAGGGCCCATCTGGTCATTGGTCCAAGTCTAGGTTCTGCCAAGTCAATGTCATATGTGGTGAGAAGCCATGCATCTAGCTGGAGGAGTGGAAAGTATACATGGTAGAGTTGTTGCTATGCTAAGACTTTTTCTGGCTAAAAATCCAGTTTCATGGCTCTATGCATCTCTCAGAATCTTTAGCCAAGTATGAAAGGAAATCAGAAACTACTGTACAGGGAGGTTCAGTCAAATGATGACCAACAATGCAAAAGTGGAAAAGAGCCAAACACACTGCTCATATATTATAATAACCTCACAAAACTAAACAGAACAGTGAAGCCATAGAGCATCATGGTGCCATGTATAATACAGTGCTCATCATCTCTCAAGCATTTGTATTGATAACAATAATTAATACACTAAATGACTTAATATAATGTATTACCATGGCATCATCAGTAACATTTATCATAAAATCATTTCCATGAATATATTAGCAACTACTATTGCTAACACCATCATGCTTGTGCAAAAGATAGATGGCATCTTGACATGATTTGATTTGACCCGTGATGAGGGACTCTAACACCACCATTGGCCCAGTAAGTAGTGCAGAACATGCAGAACTGGGCCAGCTATCCCAGCATCCTTCCTGTTTGATAGCAATATAAAAGCACTGTCAAGATAAAAAAATAATTTGTTGGTATTTTGTCTATAAATAGTAAGTACCAAAGATAATTCCATGTTTTAAAATTTCTTGGCAATGACATTTCTCTCAGTTTAGGGTCTTATCTTGAAAAGGCAACATGATGAGCATGAATAAACAACCATTTTCGATGTTGTAACAACTCTTCCCCACTCTTCAGATGTAACATACTGCCAGCAGCAGGCTATTATTTTGACTCCTGTCTACGGCTTTTCATGTATAAAGTTATTTAAAGGAAACAAAGATACCTGGGGGACTAATGTTTTACTAATTCAAAGCTTAAATATAAACATGCAGTTTCAACTCCCTCTTGTTTTCTCTGCCTGGAGCACAGGTTAGTAGAACCTAGCATATTCTCATCTGAAAGAGAGATATGACAAGGGTAGATGGTGTAGCTGCTCCCCTGGAATGAAAATTGCCCAGGATGGCTGACCCTTGCCAACCTCCACCCTCCCCATCTTATGACTACCTCACTAGTTCCTGTCCACAACACAGTGATTCATGGCTTTCATCCTATCGTCTATCCCTGACATTCTTCTTCATGTCCTGTCTTCCAGGAAAGTTGATAAAGATACAGGGTAAGGCAGAGCATGTCTCTCAGCACATTGATCAGTTAAGAGTCTTTGTGTTCACCATTTTTTCCCCAGAGGAGCTTTCGTCAGCCACAAGATGTAGCCAAATCATATTTCTCAACTTATGGCTTAGTAATGCTCCAAGGAACACACAGTTTGAAGATATCTTAAGACTTTCAATACACTAAACCAACTGAAGACTAGCTTTGTAGCCCTTTTGCCTTAAACATGCCCTGTATACTTGTATAAACAAAGCTATCTAGCAGAACATGGTGTTGACTTGCTCATTTAATTTATTGAATACTAAACTTAAAGCATAAAACAAATGGTTCTGCAGGCGAGCTTCTTTAATACACACTATTAAAGATAATGTGTATATTTTAAATCTCATTGAAACTTGAAAACTAATGAAGACCCAGTTGGTTTCTATTTACTGAATTGGAATTCTTCAGCAATCAGCTAATAGTGTTTGCTGCTATTGCTGGCTGTACCCCCATATACAATCAATCTTGATAAAACAATGTATGCTAAAGTGTGTAAGTATTGCTCATGATTGGCTCTTTTGATAATGCTGACTGTTCCCTCTGCAGTATTTCACATTAAGCCCCAAACTGAGAACACAGGGAACCCACTCCCTGGTTTCTGAAGCATCAGGTCAGCACTTGCAGCTTCAAATATTTTTTTAAATCTTCTTCTTCTTCTTCTTCTTCTTCTTCTTCTTCTTCTTCTTCTTCTTCTTCTTCTTCTTCTTCTTCTTCTTCTTCTCCTTCTCCTTCTCCTTCTCCTTCTCCTTCTCCTTCTCCTTCTCCTTCTCCTTCTCCTTCTCCTTCTCCTTCGATGTTCCCCCACTCCTCCCCTCACCACCCTGCCAGGCTCCCCACTTTCTGGGCCCTCAAGTCTCTCAAGGTTAGGTGCCTCTTCTTTCTCTGAGGTTTAACCAGGCACTCTTCTACCGTATATGTGTCAGAGGCCTCGAACCAGCTGCTGTGTGCTGTCAGGATGGTGGCTCAGTATCTGAGGGATCCCAGAGGTCCAGATTAGTTGAGACTACTGGTCTTTGTATGGGGTCACACTCCTCTTCAACTTCTTCCACCCTCTCTTTAATTCAACCACAGGGGCCTCCTGACTTAAGTCCATTGGTTTGGCGTAAGTATCTGCGTTTGTCTCTGTCAGCTGCTTGTTGGGCCTCTTGGAGGACAGCCATGGTAGGCTCCTGTCTGTGAGCATTAGTAATGCTATGCACCCTTGGAAGGTGGGAGGTGGGGACCCTGTAGAATGTACCACAGGCCTTGGAGCCTCCCCCTTGATATGGATCCCAAGTTGGGATGGTCACTGGACCTCCTTTCCCCCAGTCTCTTCTCCATTTTTGTCCCTGCAGTTCTTTTAGATAGGAAAAATTCTGAGATTTTGACTATGGGATGGCATCCACTTGATGCCCTTTCTTTCTACTGGAACTCTACAAGTTCCTTCTCCCCACTGTTGAGCATTTCATCTACGGTACCTCCCTTTGAGTCCTGAGAATCTCTCACCTCCCAGGTCTCCAGTACATTCTAGAGGGTCCCACTACCTCCTACCTTCTGAGGTTGCATATTTCCAACCATTCTGAAGGCCCTCAGGGCTTTGCTCCTGCCCTGCTCCTAATATAGCTTCAGATTTTGAGCCTTTTGTTACATCTCTGGTTTAGAATTTGGGTTATTTGGCTAGAAGTTGTTTAAAGCCAAGACACAAGTATTTACCAAGCCTTCAGCTTATTTTCCAATTGAAGCTGAGCCATGCCTTGTCATGAGGTAGATCAAGCCACACCTATTCAGGATTTCACAGCCAACCTTGCAAGTCATAATGCCAGACTAAAGTCACAGTGCCCAGCAGAAGAACACTGTGCAAGAGAGACTAAAACTCTTACCCCATGAGCTGGGAGTTCCAAGTGTCCCCATCCTTCCCTGTGGCCTAAGGGAATAAGCACAGGTCCTCCCCTACTTCAGTGATCCTAGACTTCATGCTACCTCCATTGTTTACCCACCCAGTCAAGTGGTTCCTTACCTTTCCCATACCTTTCCATACCAAGTCTTTCCCTCACCTTTCTTATCTTTCACATGTAAAGTTATTTCACACACAATCACATAACTGAGATCATCCCTCCATCCCAAGGGAAGCAAATTTGCCATTAAAGAGGCCGTTCTCTTTTCCTTTCTGCCTTGTGCAGATCTTTTTATCCCCAATCTTATATTGTCTGCCTTGGAAAATTCCTCCTAAGAGCATTTGAAAACACATTTGCCAGGACACTGTGTGCATTCAAGAGACAAATTGAGACCCACTTTCCTCACCAGAGCCAGGCCCTGCCTTTAGATTGTTGCATCTTTTCTTTTTCCAGCCAACTCTTGTTAGATCAGTTCTTTAACATTTTATTCATTTATTTTTATTCCAGCTTTTAAATGTATGTGTCTGTGTGCTGTTGCATGCATTCGTGTGTATGTGTGTATGTGTGTGTGTGTGTGTCTGTGTCTCTCTCTCTGTGTGTGTGTGTGTGTGTGTGTGTGTGTGTGTGTGTGTGAATTTGTATGGGGAACCCAGGGCTGACATTAGATCTCGTCCTTGATCATTCTCCACTGTATTTTTGAAGCAGGGTCCTTCATGGAACCTGGAGCTCATCAATTCGGATGCAAACACTGGTGGGCAAGCCCTACAGATCCTCCTGTTACTGCCTCTGCTTTATTGGAATTGTGGGTCATGCCTGGTTTTATATGTGAGGACTTCTGCTTATGCAACAAGCACATTGCAAGCAGTACCATCTCTCTAGTCCTGTTAGATCAACGCTAATGGAGTGTTTGTAGTATACCCAATTCAAGTTCTGTGCTTCAATTCATTTAATCCTTATAAAGCACCATAAGACTGATACACATATGAGCACACAGAGACTGTGAAGCACCCATAAAAGCACCCACTAGTCAGGCTCAAACCAAAGTCTCAGCACTGAGAGGGGAAGTGGACACAAAGTCCCACCTCTAACCAAGAAGCTATTTTCAGCTAATACCTGATGGGCAACAGGAAATCAGTTTTATCCAATGGTGGGTCACAGCACATATCAACTATCCTCCAGGTCAGACCCCATGCTCAGGAGTAGTTGGCTAACACAAAACTGACTCCGTTATTTTTGTGTCTATTTTTTGTTTTGTGGTGTTTTGGTATTTTTTGTCCTATTGGTGCTTTGTTTGTTGCAGCTTTTTTTGTTGTTGTTGTTTCTGAGAAGGGGGGAGAGTTGGTTGGGTAGGAAGGAATTAGTGAAGGGGAAAGAATATGATGAAAATATATTGTTTGAAGACATTTTAACTTAAAAAACAAAATGAAAAAAATTCCAGAAATATGAACTCTGATATATCATCCTATTATAGATGAGGAACTGAGGCAGGGCAAAATAAAAGCCTGTGAAAATATCTAGTCACTAGGTAGTGCTAAGCAACAAACATGGATGAGGATCTTGGTTGCTTTGGCCCTCATCATGGTAATCTTTGTACTAAACTGTAACTGTTTCTCTGGGAGTCATGTTAATAAGAACAACAAACCTAAACCTGCAGACATTTTCAGAAAGGATGCCGGAAGGACATTTGAGGAAATCACTGGTTGTATTTAATTATTGGCTCCACTTGTACATTTCTCAACTGTGGAAGGATGCGCTTGTGTATTTGTTGACACTGTTCCGTTTTTCAGGAGAGTGACAGCAGGGAGTAGTGTTTTGGAGCCTGCAGTGGGTTTGGAAAGTACTGAGGTCTGTTTGTGCTGCACAGACCCTGAGGTCTGGAGTCCCCGCTGGGCCAGCTGGACCTCACGAAGACTTTAATTTGGAGCATCCTGAGCCATTTGTGGATCCAAAATAGTTCACATGTGTTTGGAAAGGAAGCGAAAATGGCTAGTCAGCTAGAAACAGTTATATGATTTGAGCAGCAATGTAGAAGATACCTCCCCTTGGGAGGCATCAGTTACATACTGTCTTGAAAAGTTCCATGTTCACTTGGATGGGGAAATTGAGGTGTTAGAAAAGGGTCAGTCTCAATGTTCTGCGGACAAATCAAATGGGCCCAATTAGTCCAGGTTAGGATGTGGGTGTGAAAATTAACATCTGGGTGCCATCTCTGGAGATGGTATTATTTGAAAGTGGAGGAGTTAACAGTTTTAATTGAATCTTTTCTTGTTTCATTCTGTTCAAAACAAAACTGTGTGGTCCTGGCTGTCTTGGAATTTGCTCTGTAGACCAGGTTGGCCTTGAACTTGTAGATCTGCCTGCCTCTGTCTGGAGAATGCTGAGATTAAAGGTCTGTGTAATTGAAACTTAGAGGCAAGAGAGAAGAGGTAGAAATGGCCACCCTATTTCTAAAGTGCTGTTCTCTGTTGCTTTTGATCTAGCTGTGTCACCTGACTCTGGTTGTCTAGTCAAGGTAGGCTCTTAGGCTGCTTGTCCAAATTCACTACGTGCAGGGCAATCTTTCCAATAGTTTCTAGAACAGATGGAGCCTTGTGTCTACCTTTGACAGTCCTTCCTGCATTGGGAGGACTCTCTGTGTCTGTACACGTACACGGGCTCCTCATCTGGATCCAAATCAAATGTCACTCTTCAATAGTGAGTTTTCTTGATCACCCTGCTTAAGACACATGCTTCTGCTTTTATTTATTCAAGCAGTTACTTTCTGAGTTTTATAGTGCATATGCTAGCCTCAAATTTATGTTCTGTTTCTCTCTTTCTCTCTCTCTTTTTTTTTTAACTACTTTTCATGTGTGTGATGTGTATGTGTGTAGACCAAATGCTGATGTCAGGTAACTTTTCTGTCTCTCCCTTCCTAGTTTTTTGATATAAGGTCTCTCAATAAACCTGGATCTCACTGATTCAACTATACTGCCTGGCCAGCATACCCCAAAGATCTCATCGCCATACTCTCAGTGCTGGGATTCCAGGTGTTCAGTGCCAACCCTGACCTTTTACCCAATTACTGAGAATCTGAGCTCAGGTCCTCCTGTTTGGACAGCAAGCATTTTGCCAATTGGACCATTTCCTTGGTCTTTTCAATTAGGGTCAAGCTCCAAAGGATTGTGTCACTATTGCTTGTTGTGGTCGGTCCTTTCATTGTAAGCACATGACTTATCCATGGTGAATGCTTCATAAAGACTTTGTTATTTGGGAATAGAAAACGGACGCATGGCGCTTTTCCAGAGTGCTGTGTGAGAGCCCATTTTATGACCTGGGCCTCCTTGACTGGCTACTTCAGTCACAGAAACTGCATTCAGTATCAGCTGAACACAAGCCCAGCATGCTTTCCATTCAACGCCAGAGAAACAGGCTGTTTGGGGTACCAGTGATTTTATTCTACCCCACAAACCATCGAGGATACTTCTGATGTCAGATCCAAATTTCTCAAGTGTACATGAAACTTTTCATGATATCTGCTAGAAAGAGAAGAACACTTCCATATGACTCCCTGAGCTCCATCTAATGTTTGCCTGTGGGTCTCTGCATTGGTTTCCATCCACTGCCAGATGAAGCCTCTCAGGAGATTGTTATGCTAGGCTCTTGACTACAAGAATAACAGACTATTATCAACAGTCTCAGGGATTAGTTATTGCCTATGGTGTGGGTCTCAATTTGGGCTACTCATTGATTGGCCATTCCCTCTGTCCCTGCTCTACCCTTGTACCTTCACATCTTGTGGGCAGGACACATTTTGGGTTAAAGGCTTTGTGGGTGGGTTGTTATCCTTATCATTCCATTGGGAGTCCTGCCTAGCTATAGGAAGTGGCCACTTTGGGATTCATATTCCCCATTGCTAGACTAGTTTCAGCTAGAGTCACCCCCTTAAGGCACTGTGGGGCCCCATTTCCCCCATCCTGGCACATCTGAGAGATGCCACCCACTGTCAGTTTCTTTTCCCTCTCCTGTTCTCTCTTCACCTGATCCCCCCACCCCGGTCCCCTCCTCTCTCCACCCCTCTCCCACCCAGTTCCCTCCTCCTATCCACCTCCTATTTTATTTCCCCTTCTGAGAAAGAGTCAGCCATCCTCACTTGGACCTTCCTTGTTATTTGACTTCTTTGGGTCTGAGGATTGTAGTGAGGCTAAGTGGCTGATACCCACTTATAAGTAAGTCCATACCATCCATGCCCTTTGAGGTCTGGGTCGCCTCAGGCAGGATGATCTGTTCTACTTCCATCCATTTGCCTCATCTCATCTCAGAACAAATTTTGGTCAAAACTTTTGTGGGTAGGTTGGTGTCCTTATCTCTCTACTGGGGGTCCTACCTGGCTACAGGAGGTGGCCTTTTCAGTTTCCATATTCCCACTGCTAGGAGTCTTCCCCACACACTTCTGGGGAAGACTGAGGTACCTGAATAAAATAGGAATTCCACAGGAAGAATGACAAAATCAACTAACCTGGACCCTTGGGGGCTCACACAGACTGAACCGCCATCCAAAAAGTGAGCATGGGCTGGACCTAGGAGCACTACACATATGTAGTAGATGTGCAGTACAGCTTGATCTTCATGTGATCCCCCAACAATTGGAGCAGGGGCTGTCCCTGAATCTGTTGCTTGCCTGTGGATCCCATTCCCCTAACTGGGCCACCTTGTCTGACCTCAGTGAGAGAGGATGCACCTAGTCCTGCAGTGACTTGATGTGCCAGGGGTAGCAGTGATACCCAGGGGCATTCTCCTTCTCAGAGAGGGGGAATGGAGGGAGGATCTGTGAGGGGGGAGACTAGAAGGAGAGGGGGCTGATTTGGGGATGTAAAGTGAATACATAAAATAATCAATGAAAAACGAAAGACAGATGGAAGGGGGCATAAGTTAGATGATAATTAAAGATTAAGGAAACATTAACAACTGAATATGAATTAGAAAAACCTATTATGAAATTTGAAGATGCAACTATGACCTGTTTCAGGGATCATGCTAGAAGTATTTTCCTTTGCAAGAGTTTTAAGATACTAAGTTCGTTTTACTTGGTCTTCAGCACATCAATTTAAAATTTGTGGTTGAGTAATAAAATACTTATATAACCACAAAAAGAAAGAGAAAAACCACAATTTAGAAATGAAGAATTATCTTCAGAGAGTTTAAAAGATTTTGTCAGTGTCAGTGGGAAGAACAGGAATCTAAGATTTGATTTGTGTGAATCTCTCATTGTACCTTCTCCCCTCCCACCCAAAAATCCACAATACTTGTTTTATTGATTGTTTTTATGGTAGATTAATTTCCATATAGCTTAAGGTTCTATACAGACATCTTGTTAAACTACCCTACAATTCAATTATACTCTTTTCCTCTTTGAATATAAGTCTACATTTGTGGATAAATTTGAGTTCAACAGCCACACAGTTGGGTTTGTTTTTTTTTTTCATTCTCACAAAAAAAAAAAAAAAGAAAGAAAGAAAGAAAGAAAGAAAGAAAGAAAGAAAGAAAGAAAGAAAGAAAAGAAAAGCAATTAAAGTACATCAGGATATTGTTTGAGTGAAAATGGAAAACAAACAGGAGCAGACACATCTAACTGCACTATAAATAAATCACATTAGCACAGAGCAGAAAAGAACTCACCTAACTTCAAGCAATTCTGACTGTTGTGAAGCCAACAGAAAGATGTATATAAATAGCGTTCTCCAGTAAGTAAACTAGCTTTTGTGCAGAGATATCAGTTAGCAATTCTAGAACTTGAAGTGCCAAGTGGCTAGGAAAATAAGTAAATATATTGTAGATATCAGCGTGGGGTGGGGGCGGGGCAATAGCCAAGAACAGAAATACAAAGGAAAGGGCGAGTCGAGTAATCTGTTTGGTGATGGATTAGAATCAGGAGTGATAGCATAGATTCATATATATAAGAACTGTGTAGATAAGAACAGATTGAGAGAGAGAGAGAGAGAGAGAGAGAAAGAAGAAGGAGGAGGAGGAAGAGCTGGGGTGTGGGGTAGGCAGAAGACAAAGGTAGCTCAAAGGAGACTGTAGGCTTTGGGGGAGCAAGGAGTTGACATTTATTTGGCGCTTGTTGTTTGCAGAGTTGTACGATAGACACACCTTGCTAACCTCACTCTACAGGCAAAATACTGATGTCACATCCTATCATCATCTGAAACTGCTGCTTCCAGCTCTCATGGTGCTAGATGGGTACTGATGATGTGGCATTCCATACACACATACACACACACACACACACACACACACACAATATAAACATTATAGAAAATGAGCATGTGTGTGTGTGTCTGTGTGTGTGTGTATTTTCCCTCGTTTTCGCCTGAGAGAGTAAGAAGCTTGTTGTCATTCAGTAACAGGAACACATCTAGCATACAGATCTTGGTTTCTAAGGCCCCTCTTGTCAATTGTGATGGCACACACTGGTTGGACAGGTTAAAGGGGCAAAGGCAGTAGAAATGTCATTCTCCATGAGAAGAAACTCCTTTGCAAAAGACGTGTCTAGTTCCAGGACTGGCATAGAAAACACGAAGTCAGAAACCAGGCAGCGAGAGTGTGAACCATGTGGACAGTCTATAGGGTCGAATTCAGTGAGCCCCCAGAAACCAAAGCTCAGGTCACTTAATCAATGAAACTAAACAAATGACAAGATGGAGTTATAATCTAGCAAATAAAATAAATGTACAAATAAATGTCCATATTTTACAAACACAACACTTAAAGAATGGTGGTGATGAGACAGTTGTTCCTTACCGTGGGATTCCTATTCACAAATATAAATGAAATGGTAAAAAAATTATTCGGCAAAGCTATAGTTTGGAAAGTAAGGATTGCCCATTTTGACTGAGACTATTGTATAAAGCACATAATGAGAAACAAGAGCTCTTAATAATTTAATAATTTCAGTGTCTCCTCATAAAGTGTTCATGAATTATAGTTTGACTAATTAGCAACTTTAGAGCAGAGAAATCTGCCAAGCATTGCTTGCTCAAGTGATAAGAGGCCGGAAATTAGTACAGTAATGGGAAGGATGGAGTGTTTCAAGCAGGACAAGCAGCATCTAGAAATAGTCAAGAAATACAAATAAACAGACACAAGAGACTGAGGAAGAGAAAGAAAAGATAGGGCTGGGAAGTTGGGTAGGCAAAAGGTATGGCTAGTTTAAGAGAGAGTGTAGGCTTTGGGGAAGCACGTGGTTGACATTTAGTTAGCATTTATTGTCTGTGGGGTTCTATATTAGACACATCTTGCTAACCTCAACTTACAGATAGAAAACTTAAGTCCCATCTTCCAGAACATCATCCAGAACTGCTGATTCCAGCTCACTTTGTGCTCCACGGGTACTAATGCCGTGGCATTACTAACTGTAGAGTTCCATAGGTAGTCCTGGGTGACGTATGTGGTTCAAAATATGGGAAAGCCATGGGGAAAGAATGAATTGGGACTTCATCTCACATAATATGTGAACGCAACGGGAGCAAAAGTAAGGCAAGCAAAACAATGGGAGAGAATGCTTGCAGACCATTGTATCTAAGGAACTGCAACTCTCTAGTGAAAGAAAGAGGACTGAAAAATCCCCAAATAGCATAATTTAAGAAACTGGGTAAATAGCTTTAATAGGCTTTTATCTAAAGACACAAAAGTGGCCAATACATATATTAAAAGAGCAGACAGCCTCAGTAATCAGGGCAATGCAAGTCAAAGCCACACTAAAATGCCACGTCACACATGTAGCAGTGGCTTTTATCAAAAGAAACACAGCTACTAAGTGCTGGAAAGAAGAGGAAGAAAATCGGACACCACTTTTACCCAGCTGGTGGGGACGTAAATCGATGGCAGTCACTGTGGAAATCTTACCGTAGTTTCTTAAAATGTAAAAGTTGAATTGCAATTTGATTCAACAAACTGACATCTGGGGATGCTGCCAGGGGAACTGAAATCTGAATCCCAAGATGTTCCCAAATGTGGTGAACAGGCTGGAGGGATGCAGTGAAGATGGCATACCCTGCAGCCAGCTGCTAGTGAGGACTTCTGGCGAGTGCATGCTCACACCGAGGCACCAGAGTCTCACATCTGTATGAAGGGGGATTTTTTTCAGGAATCTGTGAAACTCAGAGCTTTCTGTGAGGTGTTCTGAGTCTGCTTTTTAAAGGAGTCCGTTTTTCATTCTGCTTTGCTGAGTGAAAGGTTTGTATTTGTAGCAGAAAATCCTCTGCATAGTTAGTGGAAAAGAAACTCTTCCTGCCTAGTAGAGTTTATCATGTTTGACTTTAAAAAAAAAATAGGTGGATTTCTGAGTTCAAGACCAGTGTGGTCTTCAGAGTGAGTTCCAGGACATCCAGGGCTACACAGAGAAACCCTGCCTCAAAAAACTAAACAAACAAAACAAAACAAAACAAAACAAAACAAAACCAAAAACCAATACCTTTGAAATAGAAACAATACCTTTGGCTACTCATGTGTCTATAGCATTGCTTTTTAATTGAGAGAGCTAATTCATTCAAAGTGCAGTCCCCTGGTGGACTCTATTTATTCAGGAGCCAGGGAGCATTCTGAGTATTCTGTTTATTTTACAACCATTTTTGTTTATGCCATCCTATATCCTCAGCATTAAAAACTGCAGAAGACTATGGAAATTATCCAATAGGACAACTTAGAAAGATACAGGTTTCTTTGGTGGTTGAGAAGACATGAGTCTTTACATACTCATAAACACACACACACACACACACACACACACACACACACACACACATACACACACACACACACACACACACACACACACACACACACACACACACGTCCCCAAAAATTCTATGGCAAACCAAAGACGCTGGGCTGATTCTAGACCAAAAGCCCAACATTGATTTGCATAAATCAATACATTTACCATTTGGACAGTTTTCCTTCTCCCATAAAGGGTAATACATTGTTAACTACTTGGAACATCATGCATTTTAAGGTTCTGTTTGTAACCATCCAATGTTACATTAACAACACTTCTTGTGTGGGATAGGTGTGGAGGGGGGAGGGTCTTCAGTATTTTAGCCTTCTGTGAGTATTCAGAAAATCCACTGGAGCCAATCCAAGCAAAAGAGTAACTGAAAGGTTGCTGTCAGTGGTTGTAAGTTGACATTTATAGGAAACCTGGAAATGACAAGCTTTAGGATTTGTGGCTAAGAAGAGTTCTCCATCTTCATTTCAGATGGCTTAAGCTAGGCTGTGGGGACTTGTGCTGTCAGTCACGTGTGCTTTGTGCCTTTCAACTGAGTTTCCACAAGTCAATTTCTAGTTTGCAAAGGGCCTAGGTGAGTAGGTTCAACTCTAACTCTGATCATCTGAAAGGTCTAGATGTGGTCTTCATGGCCATGGTATGTGGCAATCATAAAGTGCCTTTGCCCTGGCCTAGGTGGGTTTATGTACATGTATATGTGTGTATATATATATGTATACACATGCATGTACACACACACACACACACACACACACACACACACACATTAGGTTTACACTATATGCAACCTCAAAGCCTGAGGAGCCCCCCAGTAATTCTAAAACTAAGAATTGAATGGCTTCCCAGAGCTGCTTCCAGGCTTAGTCTGTATAACCTGTTATCAGTGCCCAGAGGAAGTGAGAACGGCTCTGTGTGACCTATGCTGATGTGAAGGTGAGGAGGGACTCATCAGATTACATTAACTTTTAAGCCCAAATTAGAGGGAAGGAAGACTGAGGTCTTGGAGAGGAGTTGGAACGTTTTCCCACTGGAATACCCAGAAGGGAACATAGGCTCTCAGAGCCAGATGTTGGGAAATAGATCCTGGAAAATTTTGTCTCATGCATGAAAGTTCAGCCAGGATATTTGGAGCCCAGTTGTATTTGATTAAACTTATCTTGTTTTAAATTATCAATACATCACACACAAACACACACACACACACACACACACACACACACACACACACACACTGGGATTCTATTTTGCATAGTGGCGATAATTTCTCCACCATATCTTCAGTCCTGAGGTTGCTCTTCTTGGTGCCCAGCCTACTTCTTCAAGCATGAAATACAGACTCAAGGTCAGGACTCTCTGATATCAGATGTACTGCTGAGACACTGGCTCTGGGGTAGGTATTGGGATAGTTAGAATATTTCGGGATTAGTTGAAATATGTGTAGTTTCTGCTATCAATATATGAGCTTAGACCTTTTTAATGAAAATTTTATTAAACTAATTTTAGACTCAAAAAACAGTAGTAACTATAATAAAGAAATTTCATGCACCCTCTACTCAGTTTATTCCACTGGCAACATCTTATAAAACAATACAGGCTCACAGTCAGGACACTGAGCCCGACAGAATCCACTAGGATCATGTGTATAACTAATTCTCTGCAGGTTTGTCCAGTGTGTAGTTTTGTGCATACAACAGGCCAGACATTGAGCTTTGCCCTGACAAGGCTCCTACTGCAAGCTATACCAATCTTCTCACCATAGCCCCCTGTTTCTCTGTGCTCACTTTTGAAAACCACTAATTTTAATGTATAACAACGGTCATTAAAATTATTGTATAAACAGACCCATAGCATAGAATCTTCTAGGGTTGGCTTGTTTCATTCACAATCCTTTTCTGGACAGTACTCTCCCTTTCTGCTGCTGAGTCTTCTGTGCACTACAGTGTTTTAGCCCAGGGTTGGGTTTGGCTATCATGCCTGAGGCTGCTATAGTCATTTGCTATATTCCTTTTCTGTCACCATGCATCTCCATTTCTCTAGAATAAATGTTCAAGGGTCTAGCGAACGTATGGCAATTGAATGTGTAGTTTTATAAGATATTACCAAACTGTTTTCCAGAATAATTGTGCCATTTTGTACTCGCAGTGTGTGAGAGTGTTAGAGACTCCAGTTTCCACATCCTCAGTATGCTGCATATTTTCTTTTTGTCTCTTGCCTTTCTAGTAGATGTGTAACAATGTCTTCAATGTCTCATTGTGTGTGTGTGTGTGTATGTGTGTGTGTGTGTTTTCTTAAATATGTCTTAGTTGAGATAGTACTATGTTGTAGAACTTTTTAATCCCAATCCAGGGATTCTACCCAGACTTGCTCATTAAGTTCCTGAATAAAGACACACAACTTTTATTATTTACAATAAGCCTTTTAAACAGCACCAGAGATAGGCAGATATCTACCTCTATGCTTTTAGAATCTACTTTCCTATGGTTGACCCCGAGTTATCACTTACTATGTTTCATCTGCGCTGCTCTTAACTCCATTGGCCATCCCTCTGGGCCATGATCTCTTGTACTCATCTAACCCATGTCAGCTTCTCCTCCATTCACTTTCTTCTCTCCCTCATGGTTCTCTTCCAACCTCTAGCCCAGGAATTCTAAACCCAGCCTATGTCTCTTCTGCTTAGCTATTAGCTGTTGGCATCTTTATTCACCAGTCAGAAATAACTTGGGGCAAGGTCACTTAGCATCACTTAGGTCTGTCTATCTGTGGACTCTCTCATCTCTGGGGCAACCATGTCTTGAGGAATCTGTATTAGCATTAGACTACAAGCAACATTAGGTCAATGGACTATAGAATTATATAATTTCTGCCTCCCTTCCTACTTTCCTACTTCTCCTTCTCCCATGTTCCTTTACACACTCTCAAGGAGATAGTCTCCTTTCCATTGATATTAATGCAACTTACACACACACACACACACACACACACACACACACACACACACACACACATTCCTGATAGCTGGATGTCAAATTGTCTTTTTGCATGATTTTGTTTTTTCTGTGTTACATGTTCTCTTCATATCTTTTGATTATTTTCCACTGGGTTGGTTCTTTGTTTTTACTTTCATTGCCAAGCTTTTATTCCTAAGTTTCTTTGTGTTGTTTTGATACTAATTTGCTCATCTAAATCTAATCACCTCCAAAAGTACCCTTCTCCAGGAAAGTCTCTTCTGGAACAACATTTCCTTTTGGATACAGATTTGCCTGTCTTTGACAGGCGAGGATTTCCATTGTCAGCCTTCTTTAGTCCTGGGGCTGAGATGGGGGGGATGTGTCAAGGAAAACGTAGTTTTAGCAATGAGAAGTGGATGATTCACTAAGAAAACATTTAGCTCATTAAACCTAGATGTTAGATAGATGTTCCTGAGTGAGTGAAGGATTTTTCAGGACAGTTGAAGATGGGGTCGGCTCAGTGAAATTCAGATGTCCATCATAGGCAACCCCTGACTATTAGCCTGTGGACTTGGCATATCTTAGATGGTTGTTCTGGTCAATATAATATGGCTAGTTTTCTCAGTGATCTTCTTCCATACCAAGACATTTATCTAAAGACTGTTCAGACCAATGCATTTTTCTGCCCACTGACAGGGAAATACACTCTCTCATTCTGGCAGTAACTCTTCCCCAGAGGGAGGTAGAGAAACAAGAAGGACGTCTCTGGGCATATTCAGTGCTATCATGTGCTGTGACATTATTTCTGTGGTGTCCTGAACAATCATTTCTTCCTTTCAATAGAGAATGGACACGGAACAAAGATGCCACCAACGTACTGCTTGGTGAGCCAATGAGTTTGTTAAGGCTACTTACAGGAGAAAAGTGATTCTCTGGCAGCTGTATCCCTGAAAGCCCACCCCAGCATGGATGACAACTCATGACGCCTGGGAACCTGGAGTTCACTGCACAAGTTTCAGGCAGCTAGGCCAGTTAGAGATTCTCTTTCAGGCAGCTTGGCTGATCAGCTTCTTCTTGGTAGCTCACAAGAGTATCTTCCTGAGGTCCTTACTGCTTACATAGCTTTGGGTACAGAAAGACCCAGCATACCTGGTGAGACCCGGGAACACCCTGAATCTTTTGATTTGCTTATTTCCTGAAGTGAATTTCCTGTGCTTCCCTACAGGATGGGATGCTTCATCTCCCTTTAAAATACCCCAAGTCTTAAGCAACTTCCCTTCGTTGGAGTGTTTTATCTTAGAGGAAATTGCTATATGACATGGTTGGTGCTTTATCAGCTTCCAGTCTAAGTCGAGATGGCCTTTGTGAGGGAGACTCAGGGCTTATTAAAACCAACCATCAGAACTATGCTAGGTCCAATGTCCTGTCATGATTGTTGTGGTCATTGTCTTAAGACAGCTGTTTAACTGATGAGTCTTGCATCACTCCAATGTGGCCCCTGACTCCTATGAAGAACGAGTAAAGAATCTCATGTACTCACTCATCAGATACCTGTTGTTGACTTAAAACTTCCTGGTCTTGATTTACTATGCTGCGTCTTGATTTACACAAATCACTGAGACATAGTCCAAGTCTTGTAAGGTCTTTCCTCTCAGGAGGCTGCTCAGTTCAATCAATATGCTGATCCAAGCTGAGGACTTTAAATAAAGCACAGAGCTTTGTGGTAAAGAAATTAGCAGTGAAAAAGCCAATTATATTTACCACACTTAGTAGTAGATAAAAGCCAGCCTTTGGTTTACAGGAAGGGACATACATTATTTGATTGTAACATCATTTTGACCTTTACTGCAGGGAAACAAACTACAGAATTTCTTTTTTTCCTTGGGGGATAGAGAGGTTTTTATATCCTCCAAGAAAAATGGTCCATGAGTGCTGAGAACATAAAGTCCCTGAGTATTATAATTTATATTTCCTGTGTTTCCCTTGCCCTGAGATTCCTTGTCAGGCTTGTAGTATTCTTAACAAACTGTGTTCAGTACCTCTAGACTACTTAGAAAACATGGCAGCAAACTATGTTATAGTCTAGATCATTCCTTATGCCACATAAATGTTTTTTAAGTAAATTCACAATTTTATAAATATAGTGAAGTTGAATTATATTGTAAAAAAATGACACAAAATATTGCCAACTAGATAGTTTGAAGTATGGAACACCTCTGTGGGAAACTTAAATTTTCTAGTTAAAGATCTTTTTAAAAAGATAGTACTTAGGGATGATGAGGTGACTCAGCAGGTCAAGATGCTTTTGACAAGACTATCAACCTGAGTTTGATTCCCAGTCCACAAGGTAGAAAGAGAGAACCAACTTTTATGGTTTGTCCTCTGACCTCCAAATGAATTCCATGCCATACATGCATATAAGTGAAATATGTAAGTAAATGCAAAAAGAATGAAAACCAACCTGGTATAATGCAGTTAGTACACTAGTGATGGGGGTCGGGAAGAAGAAAGGGAGGAAAGGGAGGGAGGGAGAGAGAGAGAGAAGGTCAAATGCTCTAAAATGGGGATGAAGGCACCTGGCCTCTGGGATCTCTGGATAAGAGATAGTACTCATAACATGAAAAATGGGCATTAAGGCTGACCCATGGCAAGGTTCATTTTGTTGGTGGCCTGTAGATAGGAATGGAGTTAATCTACCCTCAAATTGCAATGCACAGAGTTAAAAGAATTGGTTCCCAGTTACCCAAGGAAGGAACTACAGTGAGAACCAACTGAATCTCAGCCCTCTTGATCCACACTATCATGAATAATGACCTTGAAGTTCATTCATCCAGGAGAAACTCAATGAGAAGCAAATGCCCCTTTAATGGTAAATTTCCAGAGACAACATCTTGGCCTTGTAAAGACAAAGCAAGCGCTACTCCAAGAAGGTGTCCTGGCCCTAGCTTTGCGTACAAGAGAGCTGTGTATTCTTAGGGTAAAAGAACCAAGGAAGGGCATTTAGAGATGGTTGGAGCTGACTGGCATCTTTCTATACATATTGTTTATTGATCCTAATCCCTATAGGAGTAACCTGGAACATTGGTGAATTCCAACACCTAAAAGACCCTCTACCTTCACAAGTTTTCTCATTGCTTTCTCTGTGCACTAGGACATGAAACTTACTTACTGCTTTAAGTGTTTATTTTAGCCTTTCCTTCAAACATAAACTATGCAAAAAGATCCCCAAACCTGCTATGATCATGGGAATGATGGATTGTATTAAGGAGCTCTCCACAGAGAGAGCATAGTGCTAATACCACCTGTGGGGCTGCTACCAGATCTACTGTTGTCTGAGTTGAAAAATCATATGTTTCTTCCACTCATATGTACTTTCCAGCAGTGTCCTATTGCACACACTTGCACACCAACTTCTTAGAAAAAAGTGGGCAATGGCTTTTTGTAGCAGAGTTGGCACTGTTGCTATCCACCTCCATCAGCTATGCAGCCAGGGGTATTGATCTCTTCAAGCTGGCTTTGGGCACACTTCCAGGTGCCTTAGCTAGGATGCTCATTTTGAATGCATAGAAAGTTTGCCTCACGCACTGTGGCTTAGGTAATTAAGTATCTGTCCTTCAGAACAGGCCACCATTGAAGTAACTACCGCTGTCTGAAGATAAACAGATGAGGCATCATAAGCCTGAACATTGACAGATCTAGATGTCCCAAACAAATATCCCCCAGGCTTAGGGGTGGAGAGACTCTATAAGCATTAGGGAAAATAAAATGAAGTCCTCCAGAGCTCAGAAGGTTGGATGCTGTCCATATTTTGTTGAGAATACATCTCAGAAGCAGAAGGAAATGATGGACAGTGCGAAACTTTGTAACATAGCAACTTTAAATAGAATACAAACAAAAGAGACATTTTCAGATCTCTTCAAATAGTCAATAATCAGAAGGAGATGAGAATATAGAACAATCGGATACTTTATTGTTTTATAAATTGCCCATCTCACTCATTGCCAGCTCTGGATACGAAAAGCAACTCAACTGATTTGATATCTCATCCCACACGTGTTTTCCCTTTTCTTACCCTCTTATAGAAATGTGCTGACACAGTCCTCACAATGTAGACCAGATGTGAAGGAGGCAGCTGGGGGCAGGATAAAGACAAAAAGCTAGATAGTCAAGCAAGTGGGTAATGAATTCCACATGCTCAACCACTGACAGAACCCTGTGGACACTCTGCCTTCAGCTCAGTGACTGGGAACTGTTGAGTAACTCGGAGACTCGCATCTCATCCATGACAGCATGCAGGGCTTCCGATGGTCATTTTGTCCTCATCAGTGAGTTTTTACTGCTGAACATGATTGCAAAAGTAATTTAATCCTGAACAACTGCCTTTCCTGTGAAGTCTGGAGCTGTCCATATGTGAAAGACAACCTTGTTGCAAGTCTCAAGTCAGGAACCGAGCACATAGTTTTCGAAGTTCTCTTGCCACTGAGACTTGGTTTTAGTGCTAGCAAAACTTGTGCTGTATGGCATGTCACTGGGGGAAATGCAGCTTTGCAGACATGGCAGCCTGTGAAAGGTGGGTATTAAATAACTGCTGATGTCTCTTATAGACGCCTGCTCTCTATGAGGGAGCTATATGGAAATGGAGAAAATGTCTCTTTTATGGACTGGAGGGAGACACCTACTACCTATCTCTTCAAGGACTTCAAGCTTTCATCTAGGGTTTTCTCTCCTCCTTGTGGAGGATACTACTAGGAATAAAAATTCTTACTAAGCAGATTCACTGAGGAAAGTGAAGAAACAAGGAGTGGGCCACCAGAGTTTGGATGTAGCATGAACCCCAGAGGACCATGCATCAAGCCTTAGTCCCTAGATGGATGAGCATAATGGAGATATGCACTGATTTTCTTTTTAAAAGATTCACTTAATCTTGGAAAGGCTTGAGGCCCCAGGGAAGGGGGAGGCCTGATGGGGCGTTGGAAAATGGGATTAGTAACTGTGGGATGGGGAACTTAGAGGGGAGGGCAACAACTGGAATGTAAATAAATAAAATAATAAAAAGAGAAAGAAAAGAAAAAAGAAAAGGAAAGGAAAGGAAAGAAGAGGAAAGGAAAGAAGAGAAAAGGAAAGGAGAGGAAAGGAAAGGAAAGGAAAGGAAAGGAAAGGAAAGGAAAGGAAAGGAAAGGAAAGGAAAGGAAAGGAAAGGAAAGGAAAGAAGAAGAAAGGAAAGAAAAGAAAAGAAAAGAAAAGAAAAGAAAAGAAAAGAAAAGAAAAGAAAAGAAAAGGAAAGGAAAGGAAAGGAAAGGAAAGGAAAGGAAAGGAAAGGAAAGGAAAGGAAAGGAAAGGAAAGGAAAGGAAAGGAAAGGAAGAGGAGAGGAGAGGAGAGGAGAGGAGAGGAGAGGAGAGGAGAGGAGAGGAGAGGAGAGGAGAGGAGAGGAGAGGAGAGGAAAGGAAAGAAGGGAAAGGCAGAGGAGGAGAAAGGAGGCAGGGGAGAAAAGAAGATGAAAGACTGGTTAGGAAGCAGAAGTGGGTCAGTAGGAGTGAGGAAGACAGGAGTTTTGAGGGTAAGTGCAATCAAATTAATTATATACATGTATGAAAAGTTCCAAATTGACTTCATATTGTGTATAATTAATTAATTATAGTAAAAATAGTAACAAAAAGAGTCTCCTCTGTCAGCTACTCCAAAGCTTGAGCTCAGTGGAAAAGCCCTGTTCACACTTGCACTTTAGGGGCGCACTGCCTCAGGATGCAGAGGGGGACCAAGAAAAAGTGCTTCCATCCAACCCCTGTGGGTAGGATTTCTTTGTGTAACCAACCCTGCTACAGCCCCTTCCAAAAAAGAAAGAAAGAAAAAGAAAAGAAAGAAAATAGGTAGAAGAGGCTGTGTGGCTGAGTGCCTGGCTTACACAGATTTGAAAACAGCATGATGAAACACTTCCATAAGCTTCCAAGAGGAAAGGAGAGACCAGCAGGGGATAAGGATGGGTATGAAAAGTTAAGAATCACTGGTCACCTTGGAACTTCTAAACCTCTCCCTTAATGTTTACATAACCTTGGATTGTTTTTATAAGAGTATAGCTTCATTAGTTTTAAGAAAAACCCCAAATCTCAGAATTGTGGCTTACTTAGACCTGGTGGTGCTTCACGTCTATTGTTTAAATGTGTGCCACTTTAACATACACAGTGAAGCCAAGGAGTTAATGCCAACATAACGAGCACTGGGGAGAAAACCAAGAAGCTGGGTTTAGCTATCTCAAAAGTATGAGGCACAGCCTTAAGTGGCAGCTTATGTTAGACACTTCCAAACACTGATGAGTGGAAATTGCAGAGAAGCAGGTCTTAGCCCATGGCAGGAGAGACTCTCCCAGCTGGGCAAGATACCGTGAGCCAGTGAGCATGCCTCACACACTGGAAACGCGCTGGCCAATCCTGTATGGATCACCAGAGATTAGGGTGAGAATATGAAGTTTGCCTCTTGACTCTCGTGTTCTGTTCTGGTGTCATGTTATGTACACCCTGGAGCTATGGGGTGTCCATAAGGGACAGGCAAGAGATGGGTAAGAATGTCTTCCTAAGAGGAATCTTCAAAGGCTGGTGTGTTGGATAGCTTTGTGTCAACTTGACACAAACGAAAGTCATCCGAGAGGAGGGAACCTCAATTAAGAAAGTCCCTCCATAAGATTAAACTGTAATTAAGTATGTATGGCATATTAGGAATATTAGTTATTGATGGGGGACGGTCCAGCCCACTGTGGCTGATGCTGTCCCTGGGATGGTGATTCTGGGTTCTATAAGGAAGCAGACAGAGTAAGCCAAGTTGACCAATCCAGTAAGCAGCACCCTCCATGGCCTCTGCATCAGCTCTTGCCATCAGATTCCTGCCCTGTTTGAGCTTCTGTCCTTCCTCAATGATGGACTGCAACATGGATATGGAAGCCAACTAGATCCTTCCTTTCCCATGTTGCCGTGGTCATGGTGATTCGTCATAACAGTAGAAACTCAAACTAAGACAACTGGGTCATTACCTCTCGCTCAGCCCAACCACTTTTGCACACGTGTCCTATCAAGTCATCTTTCCTCAATTGCCTATGTCCACAGTCCACTGTAGCATTTTAGACTTACCCATCACTTGGGTTGAGTGTTCACTTCCCAGAGGGTGAAGCAGTGGTTTTATTCCATTTTGACTTTCTATAGACCTCTCTCAATTTAATAAGCAATGCTTGTATCATCCTGCCATTCAAGGCTGATTTATATAGCCTTTTTCTAATTTCCCTTATTAATGCTACAGCTTCATTTAGATTAAGCTTTCTAGACCATGATCCTCACATACCAAATGTTTCACACATGAAAGCCTGAGTCACCTTGATAACGTCAGTGTGGTTCTTTGAATCTTTTTCAGTTTCTTGAATCAGAGCCCCAAGCCTTCTGCACTTTTCTGGTTGACCTCTTCTCCTGTTTTATGTGAAGTCATATCCACAGGAATATTGTATTTAACATGAAAGCACATTAATGTGAGACAAAAATCCTGGGTCATTTACTGACTGAATCAGCACTGTAATTTTTGGAAATGCATTAACCAGCTGTTCTGTGCATCAGGCCTTCACATTTGTAAAATGGAAAGAGGAATACATATGTCAAATATTCATGAGGCTAAAATTTGACATTTAAGTCCTAGTATACTTACTGCCTTGCCTGTGGTAAACACTGAATAATTTAGAGGAAGATGACAAGAAAGAGAAAGCTCCCATGAGAGAGAGAGAGAGAGAGAGAGAGAGAGAGAGAGAGAGAGAGAGAGAGAGAGAGAGAGAAGAGAGGCAGGTAGACAGAGAAACAGAGAGAATGCACACACACAACCCAGAGCATCACACACGCTAAGAAAGCGTTAGACCACTGAATTGTACCCCCAAGCTTTTAACAGTTTATTTTGAAACAGGAACTCTGATAGCCTGAGATAGCCTTGAAAATGCCATTCTCCTACCTTAACTTCTGGTAATCAGGATGACAGATGTGCCCACTGTGGCCAACTGTTATATGCTTTCACAGTGAAAGACATATTCACTGAATGACTCACAACATTGTTTTATTCTTTTTTTATTAGATATTTTCTTCATTTACATTTCAAATGCTATCCCCAAAGCCCCTTATATTCCCGCCCCCCCTGCACTGCTCCCCAACTCACCCTCTCTTGCTTCCTGGCCCTGGCATTCCCCTGTACTGGGGCATATGAATTTCACAAGACCAGGGCTGACTAGGCCATCCTCTGCTACATACACAACTAACATTTTAAAAGAAATACTTCTTGAACATCCTTGTAAGATTCCAGTTTGAGTAATTTTGTTCAAGGTCATTTAAATTGATCATATCTTCTGTTTCACCCAGACACATGAGAACATCTCACTTGTTATTAAGTATAAATTAAACACATAGCTTTGGATTTTTACAAATATAAGTTAAGGGTTTTATATACCAAATAATTAGGTTTATACAATTGGCTTTCTCACTGTGTCTTCTGTTTAATGTTCAGACAGTCTTGATAACTCTGTGAAACAAGAGCTACAGCGGGAGAAGTGGGAGAGGAAAACCTTGCGGAGCAGAAGCCTCTCCCGACGTTCCATAAGCAAGGAGAGATGGGTGGAGACCCTCGTGGTGGCCGACACGAAGACGGTAGAGTACCATGGAAGCGAGAACGTGGAGTCGTACATCCTCACCATCATGAATATGGTATGACAGACTGCATGAGGGGACAGCAGTGACCGAAGGGATACCCTTAAAATGTTCTTCCTCCTCATCAAAAAGTATTCTTGCCAGGCAACATGATCCCCAAATCTGGCAGACCAGTGTGGGAAGATTCAAAGTCTGAGGGTAGCTTACACTGAGGAGTGATATTCTGTCTCAAAATGACAAAAGCAAGCAACATTTAGGAAGAAATGTTTTGTCATTCTTTAACACATGCGCGCACACACAACACACACACACATCCCCCACAGGCATGCATGAACATGTACAAAGTCCATTACTTTCCCAAGTACATAATAATGGAAATTTGAGATAATTACTCTGTTCCTTAAAAACGCGCACTCTTGGAAAATTTATAAATTCACCATTTGCATTTATTTGTTAGTAAGTTGCCAAGTGACTTAATACCATTAGAATGGTATTTGCTTCATCAGTTTGTGCTATTCTTAGTCTATGGGAAAACTTGGGCGGCAAAGCTGAGCATGGTTTCCTCGGGCTAGCCAGCGTCAAGTGGGAATGAACGTATGCTGTGATCCCATGTTTCACCTTCCTGTTCTCCCTGTTGCTGCGCTCTACTGTCCAAACAGGTCACTTATTCTGTTGAGATGGCAAAAAGCAATTCCCTGATTGATTGATAAAGAAAAGAAGACCCAGGGCTAGGGAAAGGTCAAAGAAAAGATAGGCTTTGTTTAGAGAGCCATGTTGTTGGATGTAACTTCCCCATCATGGTTAGAAGGCACACTCTCACAGCAGACTTCCTGGTGCTCTGGTTTGTAATCTTTTCCAAGATGCTCCCTGACCCTTGGGTACAGGAACTATGTTGTAGATTTATCATCTGGGATTGGGCAACCATTGTGGTTCTCTGCAAAAAGAAACTTCTTTGATGAGGATTGAGAGCTGCCTTGCTCTGTGAGTATAAAGAGAAATAGGATAGAGAATGCAGTTCTGAATCACACTGGTTTAGGGACGGAACAGTGAAAGGATCTCATCTACAATCCTTGGCCTCGCCAGGCACATGTGGTTGGGGAGGTTTAAGTGCTGGCCATGAATATCTTTAGGCAAATAATAGTTACTAATGGAGGGAGAATCCATCTTCCTAGGAATAAGAGCCTACATTGGCTACCCGATATCTAGTTATCAGCCCTACACACATGTATGTGCAGGCAGCACTAAATGGACTCATCAGGTTTATATGATGACTTGCTTGTATATACAAATAGCAGCAATGGTTACAGAAACAAAAATGGTTAAAGAGGAAGAGACTAGGACTTTGGGGTTAGGAGGTCAGATATGGAAGGGGCATGGGGGGGTGAGGAAATGTTGCGATTAGATTCTAAATGTTAAAACAGTAAAGAAAAATAAAAGAAGGAAAAACCCATCAGTTTTGAGGAATACTAATGTCACAGGTGAGGAGAATTTAAAAATTGTTATGAAGATAATCACAGAAAAGTTGCAAAAGTACTTGATGTGTTTCTATTTATATCATGTATGTATATATACACACTATCTCACTGTCTACTCTGCATGTATGTGAGTGATCGTCACTAAAAAAAGAGATATAAACACAATCTAAAATAGGATATCTTGGATGAAAGAACTATACATGACTTTTACCCTTATTTGATGATATGTGAATATAAGCACTTTTCTACTAGTCACAATTTTTGAATTTTCTACAATGTCCTACAAATGAAAATTACATTTTATGTTTATAGTCATACCACCCTCATTTTGATTGCAGAAACTCTTACTTTATTACTTGAAAAACTACAGTCTTTTAATCCATATACACTTTTTATTTTTAATAATAATATTACTATGTTGGGAATAAAATACATGAACTTCTCAAACATACATCCAACCCATCACCTGGAGGAGGCGTCTTTAAATATCACAGTGTAAACTGAGATTTAGTCTTCGCAGAATTGCACCAAGAATCCATATTCTCTGGCATGGTACTTATGTACATGGTGTGCTGGAGCCGTTCATGCCTCTGACACGTATGCACTGTCTGCATGTGAAGTTAATGCTTTCTGTTTCTCAATCCAGGTCACTGGGTTGTTTCATAGCCCAAGCATTGGCAATCTAGTCCACATTGTTGTGGTTCGGCTCATTCTACTTGAAGAAGAGGAGGTAAGGAATGGTTTCCTCCACTCCTTCCTGTGCCTTCCCATTTCCTCCCTTTCTTTTAAGAAAGTTCTTGATAAGCAAGAAAGAGGTCTCTACACGGGATTTTTGAAATATAAGTGGAAGAAAAGTATTATTTCTGTGTTATTTTGTTTGGACTTCAGCAATATTGGGTGGGAGATGGGGAGCATCTTCAAAAAACTTGTGTGTGTGTGTGTGTGTGTGTGTGTGTGTGTGTGTGTGGCTGTGCAGATGTGTGGTGTGTTTGTGTATGTGTGTGTGTGTGTGTGTGTATGTGTGTGTGTGTTTGTGTGTGTGAGTGTTGAAATGACTTGATTACAATTGCATCTAATAAGATACAAACAGGCAAATAGCAGGCACTAAGACTGTTCTGCAATGAAAGTAGTGTAACTCATAACATAGCTGGAGGGTTTCAATGGAAGTCAGGAAGTACATGCAATGATGAGTGTCTCTCATGCCATTAATACATTAGTGGTTTACAATATGCATCTCTCAGATTTGAGGTTTCTGGTTTGTATGTTTGTCTTTGAATAGTTCATGTAGTCTCATACTCATGTACCATCAACATGCTGGGATAGATCATAGTTCATTCAATATTGGAATGCAGTCAGCTCCAAAGTGAATTTCATGATTATTTCTGCCCTTCATTCCTGGTAATTTCCCATCTTGGTCAAAGCTGCTCTGGTTTACACTAGAGTCACTCTTTTTGTTGTTTGTTTTTTGTTTGTTTGTTTGTTTGTTTTTGTTTTTGAGACAGGATATCATTATACAACTCTAATTGGTCTATTACTATGAAAACAGGTTAGCCTCAAACTCACAGAAACTTGTCTATCTTCTTCTTGAGTATTGTGCCATATCTGACCTCATTTTATCTATCATCTATAATCTATCATCCATCCATCTATCTATCTATCTATCTATCTATCTATCTATCTATCTATCTACCTATCCATCTAGCATTTATTTACTGTATCATCCAAATCTAACAACAAAGTCCATAGTGGTCCCACCTCCAAAGGGCAGTTCAAACATACCCAGGGCTCATCATTTCTGTAATCATTACATTGAATCAAGTCTTACTATATTATGCCTGAACTACAAGAGTGATATCTCAAATGGTTTTCCTACTTCTAACTTTTTCCATAATGCATTAGCTGGGAAGATCATTTTATATGTAACTATAATGGATGGTTTCAAAGTAGTAACTTCAAGAACCCATCAAAGACTCCTTTTTTTTTTTTTTAATGTAGATCCAGACACTTTTGGTCTATAGAGATCATCACAATTTTGAACTGCCTATCTCTTCAGTTTTCCAGTTCTTTCTTGGGCCACTCACTCCCTTGTTCCCAGCCCTTACACTCTGGAGTCTGAATGAGTTCTAGAATACAGTGGGCATTTTCCTACATTGTGGTCTTTGTAAATATAGATCCCAAACATTCACCCATTGGTTTGGCTCATGCCAACACCCTTTAAACACTTAAGCCTTTGCCTAAGTACTGACTCTTCAGAGAATTCTCAATGTCCATCCTACTCAAAACTAGCTCCTTTCTCTGTTTCTCCTTCACAGAATGGTAGCACTATTGTAACTCACTATGATTCTTCAAATTTATTCATTCCTTTATGTATCTCCACTATCATAACATGTAGATAACATGAGTACAGAAACTATTTTTCTTGTTTCTGTAACACCTCTAGTATCTAACATGGTGCCTGGAACATGAATAAAGGTACAAAGTGAAATTTAATGAATGAAGGAAACAAGCAAGCAGATGAAATGCCTTTCAAATTGTACAGCTTAATCATGTCAGAAGGACCCTAGTCACATCTACTTCAGCAAGAGACCAGGCACCAAATGTCAGACAAGCCCTATTATTTTCTTAACAGCACTGGTCTTCAGCATCAGTTAGAAGGCTATTTTAAAACTGTCTTTGAAGCCTTGATTTCTTTCCTCTTTCTTCCCTCCTGGCCCCATTTTACTTCATTACTTTGGGGGCACATTTTGGTCATCATGGAATTCCACTTGATATAATATTTCTTTTTCTGTGATCCTGTTGTTAACAATATCCATGCAAAACTTGGAAAGCCAGCAAAAATGCCTACCTGTGTCCATGTGACCCTCTGTGGATGCAAGTTTGGCTTTTTGTGCTATTGATGGGGACTGGGAGGAAGTGAAGTTAGATACTGGTTTGTAGAAAGCTGATAGGTTGCTACATAATACTTTCTGTCCAGAAGAAATAAAGTATATTCATGTCCAATAAAGAAAGTCACCTTAAGCACATACTTTTCCTGGCTGGTGCAACATTAACTGTCCTTGTACCTAATTTAATCATTCCAATCTGGTATGTATCTCAGTGTTTGTAGCTACATTCATTTGTTTTCTTGCATCTGTCTTTGTTGCTTGTCTCTTCACCAGCCAGTAAAATAAATCTTTCACATATGCTAACCACGTATTCACAAAGGAACTGTGTTTTAACCAGACACAATGGGTCATTCTGTGAATCCTAGCACTTGTGAAGCTGAGGAAGAGGGATTGCTGTGGGTTCAGGGCTTAAGCTAGAAGTGAGAAATCTCGACAAACAAATGAAGAGAAAAGAATTTTACTATTAACCTTTTGAAAATTATAGTTTGATATTCTGGGGTACCAATTTTCACTCCTTCATAGTAGTTGAATGTGTGGACATGCTTGGACACAGATATGACTAGTGGTCAAGGATTTTCACATCAATAAAGGAAGGTTTGTTTAGGTGTGAGAAGGGAAAATTTCACCCTCTACGTTGCCAGCAGAACTGCAGACAGGACTTTTAAAATGTAGTTTCAAGGATAAAGGATTCAGGATGCAGGCAGGAAAGAGTTCCACTGGAACACCTGGATGCTGGCTTCCTGCCACCAGTGAAATTGCTCAGGAGCATCTTATTGGCCATTACATCTTTGCATTGGTCAAAATTACATTGTTTCTCCTCTTTCTAATTCTAAGTGAACAAAAATGGTTTGTTTCAGATAGCACAGCATACATTCCCTCTTGACAAGTGTCTTCATGGAAGCTTTTGTTGTTGTTAATTTCCATTCTTGTTATATAATACATTTTGATCATATTCATTCCTCTCTCTCTCCCTCTTCCCCTCCCTCTCCCCTCCCCCAAAAACAAACCTCAAGATAAACAGCAAAAAAAAGCAAAAAAACAGCAAAACATTCTAAAAGGAAAAAAAAAACAAGAATACAAAAATATGCCAAAACAAAACAGAACAAAAAGCACACACACACACACACACACACACACACACCCCAAAACATGAGGTCTGTTTTGTATTGTATTGGCCAACTCCTCCTGGTCATAGGGCCTACTCTGAGGTATGGTTGATATACCCAGTAACATGCTATTAAAGAAGACTAATTCTCCATTTCCCAGTGTATTAGTAGAAAGTTATAAATTAGTTGTAAGTAGCTTCTTGGTTAGGTATGAAACTTTACCTCTATTCCCTATTTTAACCTGTGCAGGCTTTGTGCAAACCGTCATAATCCCTGTGAGTTTATATGTGTACCAGACCTGTTGTACCTGGAAAATATTGTTTCTTTGGAGTCACCCACTACTTCTTGTTCTTACAATCTTTCTGTCTCCTCTTCCTCATAGAAGTATTTTATTATTATTTATATTTTATAAAGACTTCAAAATTTTTAAAAGAAGACAAAAAAAAAAAACCCAAATTGAGAAGATTATGATTGTAAGATGTTAGATACTCAGTGGTGGGGGACATGCCTGTTGTGTGTAAGGGTCTGGGTTCCATCTCCTGCTCTAGAAAGGAGAGAGGTATCATGGTGGAGGGAGCACAGAACGATGACAAAGTTGGAATAAATGTAAGTGGAATGAAGTCATGTGGATTCCAGGTTACTATCAAAACCAGGATTAAACCCTGAAGGTATCAAGACTTGTGGCTGAGAAAGGGGAGGACCAATAAGTGGAGTAGCACATGACTACATCCCTGGAGAGTTTTCATTTGATCTACTAAATGACTTCGTGTTGGGCTCAGTGTGGTGTTAATAGCCTACTGACTTTTCGGCATTTGAGTTGGTGTTTGGGTAAAGTTACAATAACCTATATACTTAATTTTTTTTGTTGTTTTGTTTATTGAGACAGGGTTTCTCTGTATAGCCCTGGCTGTCCTGGAACTCACTTTGTAGACCAAGCTGGCCTCGAACTCAGAAATCCGCCTGCCTCTGCCTCCCAAGCGCTGGGATTAAAGGTGTGCGCCACTACCGCCCGGCTCTTATTTTTTTTCTCACTATAAATGTCAAACGTATTTGGCAAATAACTTTTGACCCATTTCTTTCAATCAATAGTTTCCCTTTGATAGTAACATGATTTCTTAGGCATATGAAGTTTTCAAATTTTGGTCCTCTGCCTCTTCTTTGTCCATCATCTTTTTTCTCAGCAGACTCAGCATCCTTAGCAGAGTGTGGTCAGAGGGCACCACACCAAAGTTGCTACCAGGAATCCCCAGAGAGATTAATACAAGATTGTTCCCCACCCCTCTTAGAAGTTAGCTCACAAAGAAAGAGAACAATTGATAACAAAAAGTTGTGCTCTTGTAAAATCATTTCCTGTCTCCCAGTTGGAGCCATTTTTGTGATTCCAGGTTAGCTCGCCCTCCTGTCGAGTTCATGTGCTCAAAAGTATGGGAAGAGGAAGGCGGGGGGGTGACTGGGGCCAGCTTGAGAAGATGGGGTGCAAAGAAATGAGCAAAAGCAAAATCTGTTTTTTTTTTTAAACAAAGGAAATAAGGAATAAGATTGTGAATGAATGTTTGCTTTAAATCAAAATGTGCAAATATTAACCAAGTTGTCTTATGGAAATATTTAACATGAATACCTCAATGTTTATTTTCAATACTCTTCAGTCTTACCATATCTTATATGTGCTTAGAGCCATATGGTATTTTTTAAGATTTTTTTTTCATTTTTATTGTGTAGATGTGACAGTCAGAGGACAACTTGTATGAGTAAATTCTTTCACCTCACAGTGTGGATTCCAGGGACTGAACTCATGGTATTAATCTTGATGGCAAGCTCCTGGCTCATAACCACACGGCCTTAAATGCATAACTAACAACCTTTCCATAGAATCCTATGGTGAAGTGCATTCAAGATATTAAATATCCAGGTGTTTCTAGGATGGAACCTAATTTAAGACTCAGAGATTAAGAGACTAAAAGGACTAGAAAAAAAATGTGCTCAAGGGAAATCTCTTAGAGACCTCCGACTTGCATAGAAAAATGGGATGGTATTTTAAAGACCTAGTCACTAGACACACAAAGTCCATGGAAGAATTACCCAAGAGACCCTGCCCTAGTGAATAAGGTGGGGAGTGACCAAAGAAGAGCCTCACACATATGTGCACATACCCTGATGTATACATGTACACATGTGGTCATGCATACACATGTACACATATAATCGTGCAAAATCTCCCAGTGAAATCCCCAACAGTTTCTGTGTAATCTCCTCGAGAAGAACACAGCTTCTGGTGCTCTTGCTCAGATAATGGGCAGAACTTGAAGTGGCCATGCAGAATCACCTCCCAGTAATTCCTAGTCCTGGAGAGGGGGCTGTTATTGTAGATTTTCTGCTTTGTTCTCCAATGTCTGCTCCTTCCTTCCTCCAATTGCACAGAGTGTGATTCTTACCTGCCTTACCACAGACCCCATCACCAACCCTATCGTCTTCCTTTATTTCAGGCTCTGCCTTTTCTACATTACTTAATAGATGACATATGTTCCTGATTCTTTTCCAATGATCTTGATGTGTCTTAGGATACACAAGATGGCTGAGAAATGAAAGAAATGAGCCCTTAATCCTAGACACGCTTGGAAGGAAAACAGGCACAGACGCTGCTAAGTCTAACCTGACAGAGGAGACGATTCGACCTGTGTGTGACTGGGATGCATCTCCGGGAACGTCTCCTCATTAGCAGAGGAGGGACAGAGGCCTTGTAGGAATGCCCTGATTGAGTGGCAAAAGATGGCTGGAGATTGCACAGGTTCAAGCAGGGCAAGAGGCTAGAGAAAAGCATCTTAGAAAGAGAAAACTTTTTAAAGAAAGGAAACTTAAAAAACCAATTGCACAGCACGCCTTGGGAGAGTGCTAACGCAGGCGACTTACTGTTGGTGGAATGTAAGCATCCAGGTTATGGACCTAAAGGAAAAGCTCCCTGCAGGCTTTGAAGGTTTCCTCCCTTTTGTTCTGTGCTTTGTTGAGATCTTACTGTGTAGACATGGCGGGCCTCAAACTCACAGAGATACCCTGTCTTTGTCTGGTGAGATTAAAGGCGTATGTTACCATGCCCAACCCTGTTCTCCAAGTTTCATAACTTCACATTTTACATTTATGAATGGTTCCTTGGAGTGAGTTTTTGCAGCAGATTTGAAATTGAAAGAGAAAAGGGCAGAGGGCTTGAAGTTAATTCAGCTATGGTGTTTTCATGTGGAGCCCTTGAAAGTGAGACTGGGTGGCACAGGCGCCGGCGGGAGCCTTCTTGGCTCCGGGACTCCGCGGAGGGCAGGCTGCACGGGTGACCGTGTGGAATACAGAGTGCCAGCCGTTTCTAGGACGGGCGAGAGTCGCAGAGCTTCTGGGCGGCGCCATCTTCAGCTCCAGACAGCCGGCCACCTTCCTGGTGAGAGCACGGGGGTCTGCCTGGCCTGAGAGGTTTGTGGCACAGGCGCCGGCGGGAGCCTTCTTGGCTCCGGGACTCCGCGGAGGGCAGGCTGCACGGGTGACCGTGTGGAATACAGAGTGCCAGCCGTTTCTGGGACGGGCGAGAGTCGCAGAGCTTCTGGGCGGCGCCATCTTCAGCTCCAGACAGCCGGCCACCTTCCTGGTGAGAGCACGGGGGTCTGCCCGGCCTGAGAGGTTTGTGGCACAGGCACCGGCGGGAGCCTTCTTGGCTCCGGGACTCCGCGGAGGGCAGGCTGCACGGGTGACCGTATGGAATACAGAGTGCCAGCCGTTTCTGGGACGGGCGAGAGTCGCAGAGCTTCTGGGCGGCGCCATCTTCAGCTCCAGACAACCAGCCACCTTCCCGGCAAGAGCCACAGAGCTTCTGAGGCAGCGCCATCCTCAGCTCCAGACGGCCGGCCTCCTTCCGGACAAGAGCCACAGAGCTTCTCAGGCGGTGACATCTTCGACTCCAGACAACTGGCCACCTTCCTGGCCAAAGCAACACAGCTTCTGGGAAAGATCCTGTTTTGGGCCTTCACCTTCAGCCAGGAGGAGGTCCAAACACCAGATAACTGTACACCTTCCCTGAAAGAGGAGAGCTTGCCTACAGAGACTGCTCTGACCACTGAAACTCAGAGAAGAGAGCTTGTCTCCCACGCCTGCTGATAGAGGGTAACAAAATCAACAGAGGAACAATCTCTTAACAAAGACAACTATAACAACTAACTCCAGAGATTGCCAGATGGCGAAAGGTAAACGTAAGAATCCTACTAACAGAAGCCAGGACCACTCACCATCATCAGAACCCAGAACGCCCACTTCGCCCAATCCAGGACACCCTAACACACCTGAAAAGGTAGACCTGGATTTAAAAGCATATCTCATGATGATGGTAGAGGACATAAAGAAGGAATTCAATAACTCACTTAAAGAAATACAGGAGAACACTGCTAAAGAGTTACAAGTCCTTAAAGAAAAACAGGAAAACACTGCTAAAGAGTTACAAGTCCTTAAAGAAAAACAGGAAAACACAACCAAACAGGTAGAAGTCCTTATAGAAAAACAGGAAAACACATCCAAACAGGTGATGGAAATGAACAAAACCATACTAGACCTAAAAAGGGAAGTAGACACAATAAAGAAAACCCAAAGTGAGGCGACGCTGGAGATAGAAACCCTAGGAAAGAAATCTGGAACCATAGATGCCAGCATCAGCAACAGAATACAAGAGATGGCAGAGAGAATCTCAGGTGCAGAAGACTCCATAGAGAACATCGGCACAACAATCAAAGAAAATGGAAAATGCAAAAAGATCCTAACTCAAAACATCCAGGAAATCCAGGACACAATGAGAAGACCAAACCTACGGATAATAGGAGTGGATGAGAATGAAGATTTTCAACTCAAAGGACCAGCAAACATCTTCAACAAAATTATTGAAGAAAACTTCCCAAATCTAAAGAAAGAGATGCCCATGAACATACAAGAAGCCTACAGAACTCCAAATAGACTGGACCAGAAAAGAAATTCCTCCCGACACATAATAATCAGAACACCAAATGCACTAAATAAAGATAGAATACTAAAAGCAGTAAGGGAAAAAGGTCAAGTAACATATAAAGGCAAGCCTATCAGAATTACACCAGATTTTTCACCAGAGACTATGAAAGCCAGAAGAGCCTGGACAGATGTTATACAGACACTAAGAGAACACAAATGCCAGCCCAGGCTACTATACCCAGCCAAACTCTCAATTACCATAGATGGAGAAACCAAAGTATTCCACGACAAAACTAAATTCACCCATTATCTCTCCACGAATCCAGCCCTTCAAAGGATAATAACAGAAAAAAACCAATACAAGGACGGGAACCACGCCCTAGAAAAAACAAGAAGATAATCCCTCAACAAACCTAAAAGAAGACAGCCACAAGAACAGAATGCCAACTTTAACAACAAAAATAACAGGAAGCAACAATTACCTTTCCTTAATATCTCTTAATATCAATGGACCCAATTCCCCAATAAAAAGACATAGACTAACAGACTGGCTACACAAACAGGACCCAACATTCTGCTGCTTACAGGAAACCCATCTCAGGGAAAAAGACAGACACTACCTCAGAGTGAAAGGCTGGAAAACAATTTTCCAAGCAAATGGTCTGAAGAAACAGGCTGGAGTAGCCATTCTAATATCGGATAAAATCGACTTCCAACCCAAAGTTATCAAAAAAGACAAGGAGGGACACTTCATACTCATCAAAGGTAAAATCCTCCAAGAGGAACTCTCAATTCTGAATATCTACGCTCCAAATGCAAGGGCAGCCACATTCATTAAAGACATTTTAGTAAAGCTCAAAGCACACATTGTACCTCACACAATAATAGTGGGAGACTTCAACACACCACTTTCATCAATGGACAGATCGTGGAAACAGAAACTAAACAGGGACACAGTGAAACTAACAGAAGTTATGAAACAAATGGACCTGACAGATATCTACAGAATATTTAATCCTAAAACAAAAGGATATACCTTCTTCTCAGCACCTCACGGGACCTTCTCCAAAATTGACCATATAATTGGTCACAAAATAGGCCTCAACAGATACAAAAATATTGAAATTGTCCCATGTATCCTATCAGACCACCATGGCCTAAGACTGATCTTCAATAACAACATTAAGAATGGAAAGCCAACATTCACGTGGAAACTGAACAACACTCTTCTCAATGATACCTTGGTCAAGGAAGGAATAAAGAAAGAAATTAAAGACTTTTTAGAGTTTAATGAAAATGAAGCCACAACGTACCCAAACCTTTGGGACACAATGAAAGCATTTCTAAGAGGGAAACTCATAGCTCTGAGTACCTCCAAGAAGAAACGGGAGAGAGCACATACTAGCAGCTTGACAACACATCTAAAAGCTCTAGAAAAAAAGGAAGCAAATTCACCCAAGAGGAGTAGACGGCAGGAAATAATCAAACTCAGGGGTGAAATTAACCAAGTGGAAACAAGAAGAACTATTCAAAGAATTAACCAAACGAGGAGTTGGTTCTTTGAGAAAATCAACAAGATAGATAAGCCCTTAGCTAGACTCACTAGAGGGCAAAGGGACAAAATCCTAATCAACAAAATCAGAAATGAAAAGGGAGACATAACAACAGATCCTGAAGAAATCCAAAACACCATCAGATCCTTCTACAAAAGCTTATACTCAACAAAACTGGAAAACCTGGACGAAATGGACAAATTTCTGGACAGATACCAGGTACCAAAGTTGAATCAGGATCAAGTTGACCTTCTAAACAGTCCCATATCCCCTAAAGAAATAGAAGCAGTTATTAATAGTCTCCCAGCCAAAAAAAAGCCCAGGACCAGATGGGTTTAGTGCAGAGTTCTATCAGACCTTCAAAGAAGATCTAATTCCAGTTCTGCACAAACTATTTCACAAGATAGAAGTAGAAGGTACTCTACCCAACTCATTTTATGAAGCCACTATTACTCTGATACCTAAACCACAGAAAGATCCAACAAAGATAGAGAACTTCAGACCAATTTCTCTAATGAATATCGATGCAAAAATCCTTAATAAAATTCTCGCTAACCGAATCCAAGAACACATTAAAGAAATCATCCATCCTGACCAAGTAGGTTTTATTCCAGGGATGCAGGGATGGTTTAATATACGAAAATCAATCAATGTAATCCATTATATAAACAAACTCAAAGACAAAAACCACATGATCATCTCGTTAGATGCAGAAAAAGCATTTGACAAGATCCAACACCCATTCATGATAAAAGTTTTGGAAAGATCAGGAATTCAAGGCCCATACCTAAACATAATAAAAGCAATCTACAGCAAACCAGTAGCCAACATCAAAGTAAATGGAGAGAAGCTGGAAGCAATCCCACTAAAATCAGGGACTAGACAAGGCTGCCCACTTTCTCCCTACCTTTTCAACATAGTGCTTGAAGTATTAGCCAGAGCAATTCAACAACAAAAGGAGATCAAGGGGATACAAATTGGAAAAGAGGAAGTCAAAATATCACTTTTTGCAGATGATATGATAGTATATATAAGTGACCCTAAAAATTCCACCAGAGAACTCCTAAACCTGATAAACAGCTTTGGTGAAGTAGCTGGATATAAAATTAACTCAAACAAGTCAATGGCCTTTCTCTACACAAAGAATAAACAGGCTGAGAAAGAAATTAGGGAAACAACACCCTTCTCAATAGTCACAAATAATATAAAATATCTCGGCGTGACTCTAACTAAGGAAGTAAAAGATCTGTATGATAAAAACTTCAAGTCTCTGAAGAAAGAAATTAAAGAAGATCTCAGAAGATGGAAAGATCTCCCATGCTCATGGATTGGCAGGATCAACATTGTAAAAATGGCTATCTTGCCAAAAGCAATCTACAGATTCAATGCAATCCCCATCAAAATTCCAACTCAATTCTTCAACGAATTAGAAGGAGCAATTTGCAAATTCATCTGGAATAACAAAAAACCTAGGATAGCAAAAACTCTTCTCAAGGATAAAAGAACCTCTGGTGGAATCACCATGCCTGACCTAAAGCTTTACTACAGGGCAATTGTGATAAAAACTGCATGGTACTGGTATAGAGACAGACAAGTAGACCAATGGAATAGAATTGAAGACCCAGAAATGAATCCACACACCTATGGTCACTTGATCTTCGACAAGGGAGCTAAAACCATCCAGTGGAAGAAAGACAGCATTTTCAACAATTGGTGCTGGCACAACTGGTTGTTATCATGTAGAAGAATGCGAATCGATCCATACTTATCTCCTTGTACTAAGGTCAAATCTAAGTGGATCAAGGAACTTCACATAAAACCAGAGACACTGAAACTTATAGAGGAGAAAGTGGGGAAAAGCCTTGAAGATATGGGTACAGGGGAAAAATTCCTGAACAGAACAGCAATGGCTTGCTCTGTAAGATCGAGAATTGACAAATGGGACCTAATGAAACTCCAAAGTTTCTGCAAGGCAAAAGACACCGTCAATAAGACAAAAAGACCACCAACAGATTGGGAAAGGATCTTTACCTATTCTAAATCAGATAGGGGACTAATATCCAACATATATAAAGAACTCAAGAAGGTGGACTTCAGAAAATCAAATAACCCCATTAAAAAATGGGGCTCAGAACTGAACAAAGAATTCTCACCTGAGGAATACCGAATGGCAGAGAAGCACCTGAAAAAATGCTCATCATCCTTAATCATCAGGGAAATGCAAATCAAAACAACCCTGAGATTCCACCTCACACCAGTCAGAATGGCTAAGATCAAAAATTCAGGTGACAGCAGATGCTGGCGTGGATGTGGAGAAAGAGGAACACTCCTCCATTGTTGGTGGGATTGCAGGCTTGTAGAACCACTATGGAAATCAGTCTGGCGGTTCCTCAGAAAACTGGATATAGTACTACCGGAGGATCCAGCAATACCTCTCCTGGGCATATATCCAGAAGATGCCCCAACTGGTAAGAAGGACACATGCTCCACTATGTTCATAGCAGCCTTATTTATAATAGCGAGAAGCTGGAAGGAACCCAGATGCCCCTCAACAGAGGAATGGATACAGAAAATGTGGTACATCTACACAATGGAGTACTACTCAGCTATTAAAAAGAATGAATTTATGAAATTCCTAGCCAAATGGATGGACCTGGAGGGCATCATCCTGAGTGAGGTAACACATTCACAAAGGAACTCACACAATATGTACTCACTGATAAGTGGATATTAGCCCAAAACCTAAGATACCCAAGATATAAGATACAATTTCCTAAACACATGAAACTCAAGAAAAATGAAGACTGAAGTGTGAACACTATGCCCCTCCTTAGAAGTGGGAACAAAACACCCTTGGAAGGAGTTACAGAGACAAAGTTTGGAGCTGAGATAAAAGGATGGACCATGTAGACACTAGCATATCCGGGGATCCATCCCATAATCAGCTTCCAAATGCTGACACCATTGCATACACTAGCAAGATTATGCTGAAAGGACCCTGATATAGCTGTCTCTTGTCAGAGTATGCCTGGGCCTAGCAAACATAGAAGTGGATGCTCACAGTCGGCTATTGGATGGATCACATGGCCCCCAATGAAGGAGCTAGAGAAAGTACCAAAGAAGCTAAAGGGATCTGCAACCCTATAGGTGGAACAACATTATGAACTAACCAGTACCCCGGAGCTCTTGACTCTAGCTGCATATGCATCAAAAGATGGCCTAGTCGGCCATCACTGGTAAGAGAGGCCCATTGGACACGCAAACTTTATATGCCCCAGTACAGGGGAACGCCAGGGCCATAAAAGGGGAGTGGGTGGGTAGGGGAGAGGGGGTGGGTGGCTATGGGGGACTTTTGGTATAGCATTGCAAATGTAAATGAGCGAAATACCTAATAAAAAATGGAAAAAAAAAAAAAAGAAAGAGAAAAGGAATTTTACCCTTGGGTTTTTTCTTTATTTTGTTTTGTTTTGTTATTTCTGTTTCTTTTGGGGGTGTGCTTGTACCTATTCAGCTGTTTCTGTGCTATTCATTATTTATGAATAATAACTAGTTGTGAATTTTTTACTCTAAATTTCTTTTTAATTGGTATTTTTATTAATTGAGAATTCAACCCAATAGATTTTGATCACAGCTATCTCCACAACTGTTCCATGATCTAACCTTTCCACCCTCATATCCCTACCCAGTAAACGTTGAATATGCTTCCTCTTTCTAAAAAGACCTATCAAGTCCAGTGTGCACAGCTCAGCTACCCCTGAGCTTGATTTATGAAGGCCACAATATTAAAGAAAATTAACTCACCCTCTGCCAGAAGTTTTTCTACTAGGGGTGGGACTTCGTGCCCACCATCCCTCTCCCACCATCCCTCTCTCACCATGCCTCTCCCACTGGCCCTTGCACAGATATTGCAAATGTTGCTGCAGTTGCTGTGGGTTCTTATGATCGACTGTCCTGTTGTTCCTGGGAAACATTGTTTCCTTTAAATTATCTTCCCCTTCTTGCTCTTAATGATCTTCCACTCCCTCTTCAGTGAAAATCCCTGAGATTTGGGGTAGGAGGGGTGATGTGTATATTCTGTTTAGGGGTGAGTGACCCACAGACTCTTATTCTCTGTGCAGTAGAAGCTCTACATATTAACTTCCTTCTGCAATAAGTAGAGACATGTCCTATGAAAGCTGAGAAATGTACAATCTATGAATACAACAATATAAGTCAACAGAGTCACTTTAATACTATGTCCATTTAGCAAACTAATAGTATTAGGCGCTCCCCTAAGGCCTATGGTCTATCTAGCCACTGGCTCTTGACCCCACTAACAATGCCGAGTATGAGTTACATTGTATGGGGAAGGCCTTAGATGCAGTCAGAAAGTGTTTGATTACTCTGATTATATGTATGCCACTACTGTATCCATGGACATAGTTTTTGGGTTTGTTGTAGCTCACAGGGTTTCTACCTGGGTGACATTGGTGACTTCTTTTCTCCTTCAGTAGCATGCATAGCATCTTCCAGCACTCTGAAAGATTACCAGTAGGAATAAAACTTCCAGGTCAGAATCAGCTTGGCCTCTCTCTCTGTTCTATGATTCAAGTTATGTGGTGTCTTCAGATGTAGGGTTTTACAGTCAAGTTCTGCAGGGGTGACTGAGGATGCTGGTGGTTTGTGGGGACTCATTAGCAAAAAAATTTACAAAGAAATAACCTATTCCTGATACTGTTTCCTTCCTTCCTTCCTTCCTTCCTTCCTTCCTTCCTTCCTTCCTTCCTTCCTTATTTCTTTTTTTCTTTCTTTTATTCTTCTTTCATTTGCTAGCATGTGGTTTCTAGTTGGGGTATCATCTCTCCATTGTAGGATAATTCCATTAAAACTTATTAAATATGATATATATGTATATATACATACAGATATACACACATACATACACATATCACACACACCCACACACATGCACATATGTGTGGAACTTTTCCTCAGATTAAGTTATTTATCATAAACATATCTAATATAATTGCACATCCATCATGATACCTAGACTTAATTTACCCAGTGGTACAGGGATATCTATGGAAAGTGTCACTGGTTGAATTTGGATGAGTAAGAGCTATCCATAGGCAATGCCAAACATTGCCAGAAGATTTTTGAAACTAGATCATATGGTGACTATAGCTAATAAAAAGAAAGACATTAGTCGGGTGTTGGTGGCACACGCCTTTAATCCCAGCACTCGGGAGGTGGAGGCAGAGGCAGGCGGATTTCTGAGTTCGAGGCTAGCCTGGTCTACAGAGTGAGCCCCAGGACAGCCAAGGCTACACAGAGAAACCCTGTCTCGAAAAAACAAACAAACAAACAAACAAACAAAGACATTGTGGCTGAATGGAGCCAAGTGTGGTATAACACAACTGCAACTCTAGCACTCCAGAGGCTAAGACAAGAGGATCATGGGTCACTACCAGCCTAGGCTACATAATGTGACCTTGTGTCAAACTTAACAATAAAGAGAGTCTGGAAGAAGAAAGATTATTATTTTTGGTGGCGTATTTTAGAAATGGCCATAATAATTTGGTAAGGCCTGTAAAGTGTTGTCATTATCTAAACACAGATCTATTCATTTTTTACTTGTTCAAAGCACATAATACCAACTAATTATAGCAATTACCTTCAGTTAATTGCTTTTCTATTATCAAATTAATATTAAAAATCTGTTTATAGGTTTACTTTATACCTATTAGTATCTACATTTCATTTTTGGTTTGGCCTGACTAGATTTTATTTTGAGTTGGCTCTAGTTTCTGTCCCTTAAAGCAAAGAAAGAAAGAACTTGGATTGCTACTCAATTAAACTATTTGCCCTTGAACTCCAGTGTAAAATCAATGGGAAAACTAAAAGTCTGATGAATAGAGATTGAGCCACAGGGCATGGAGGACAAAGCTTACAGTTACTTTGTTAGAATCCTCCAAGGCTCCTGTAACTCTCAAATAATCATGGTCATCAAAGACCCTAAATGTAAATAGATGCCAGGGCCACCTTCAAACATCACGACACAGATCACTGAATCCCCAAACATGTTCCATTCATCTCATGGTCCCTGAATTGATAGTCTGCTACGTGGCCTTCACTTCCTAACTTCTTGAGCACAGGACAACAAAACCTAATATGGAAAGATTTTTGAGACCAGTGCAACAGCCCAGTATTGATAAATTGTGAACTCTTTCAAAGGCTTTCTACAAACTTAAAGATGTCTGAAGACTTCCCTTTGAACCACCTCTCTTGCCTTTAGGTGATAGAGTGTGACTTTTTCTTCCATTTGCCAAGTGCCACTCCAACTCAAATGACAGCTGCCAGGAAAATATGACGTGTAGCTGGTAAGACTTCAGTTTTCTGTCTTTAGAAGATAGCACCATGGTTTGATGAGAGCCGTGAGTCACAAGAAGCACAGGTGTTCCTAGCCATGCTAGATGTGCTTGGGGATCTGACGAGACCTTGGTAACTTTCCAGTCTGCTTAATCAGCAGCCAGGGTTGAGTATTTGTCTGCCCACTAAAGCAAATTAAGGAGTTACAGAGAAAAATAGAGTTTTCACTAGGATTATAAAATAATGGAAGATTCATGAAAGACTAACACACACAAAACAATACTGTAGATACAATCGTTATAATCAGTTGAATTATGCAGAAATATTCAGAGTAATGTCATTTGAATGTTATTTCTACTGTGAGTGTTGAGAAATGAGGTAACCTTCAGATCTACCTGTGGCTTTGCTATTTAAAACTTATTGATACCAATTCTAACTGCTACAGTGAACCTCCTTCTTAATTGTAGGTTACTCATTGTACTCCTAACATGCTAATTTACAAAAGCAGGTTGGATGAAGCATGAAGACATAGTCTATGATCCCTAATATGCTATAATGTAGGTGGATTATTTTGTTTTTGTTTTTTCCAATGAAACTTTTTTTATTAGATATTTTCTTTATTTACATTTCAAATGCCATCCCCTCTCCTGGTTTCCCCTCCAAAAACCCCCTATCCCCTCCCCACTTCCCCTGCTCACCAACCCACCCACTCCCATTTCCTGTCCCTGGCATTCCCCTACACTGGGGCTTAGAGCGTTCACAGGACCAAGGGCCTCTCCTCCCATTGATGACACACTAGGCCATCCTTTTGTTTTATTTTTAATTGTGTCTGTGTGTGTATGATCAAGGGCAGGCAGGTGCCACAGAGACCAGAAATCAGCATCCAATTCCTGCAGTTACAGACAGTTGGGAGCTGTCTGACCTGGGAGCTGGCAACCAACTTTGAATCTTCTTGAAGGAAAATGTGGGCTTTTATCCACTGAACCTCCAGTCTAAAAGAAGATTTAAAAAAGAAATCAGTATTCAATGGAACTCATAGAAAAATAGCACCTGAAAATTAAATTTCCTCTCAAATTTGGTGTACTTCCCATCTCCCCCCCCCATTCTCTCTGCCCACCCCCACCTGAGCACATGTGTGTCTAATTTTATTTACTAAACTTTAAGGTGACAACCACTTTATATCTGCATTCTGCACAACATAAAAATTTAAAATATATAAGCATATGGACTGAATAAACAGGGTAAATTAAAGTGTGTATTACCTCACATTTTACCCACAGTGAGAACATTTAAGATCTATTCTGGTGAGCCTCACATATATAATATACTGTTATTGATCATGGTGACCGTGTCAGGTAATACAGTTCTAGAACTTATTCCTCCTATCCAAACTGAAATATGAAGCCTTTCACCAGTGTATTGACATACCCCTACCCACAGCCTTTGTTGTTCAGTTCTATGTCTTCAGAGTCCTCATGTCAGTGAGATCATGTGATATTTGTCTTTCACTGCCTGGCTTATTTCACTTAACGTGATGCCCTCCAGGTTCATCCATGCTTTTACAAAAGGTAGAATCTCAGTTGTTTGTTAGTCTGAAAACTATTTCATTGTGCAGATTTCTTGTATCCATGCATATTAAGCTGATTCCATATCTTGACTGTTAGGAAAAATGCAGCCCTGAGCTTGGGTGTGGGTATCTCTTCAGCATACAGAATTTATATCGTGGTATATTTGTCCACTAGACAGATTGCTAAGTCAAATGGCAGTTCTCTTTTACTTTTGTTGAGAAACTTACATTCTGTTTTTAATTAAGATGATAGTAGTTTACATTTCAACAAACTGCCCAAGAGTTTCTACTTTGCATTCTTGCCAGTGCTTGGTGTCATTTGTCTTTTTGTCAATTACTGCCTAACAGGTGCATGGTGATAGAGCTTTATAGTTTTATTTAGTATCCTGTTTCTCCTTTATTTCCTACCTCACTATATGGCTCAAATTGGTCTAGCACTCACACACTGTGTAGCATAGGCTTGCCTCAATTCAAGATTTTCTTTGAATTGCCCAGCTCTGGAATTATAAGTGAAAATATTCAACCTTGAGTATTTTATTTTCAGGGTGCTCATTGGTTATTTGTATGTCTTCTAGCGACATGTGTTTATCCATGGCTGCTTCTTGATTTTTAATCAAGTTGTTTTCCTGCTACCCAGCACTATTAATTAAAAAGGTTATTTTTCCTTCAATGAATTGCATTTTTACCTTTGCCAAACAAACAAACAAAAACAAAAATGGTTTCGGTGGATCTGCTTTTCCTTTTCTGTCTGTTGACCTGTGTGTCTCTCCCACCCCTACATCACACTGTCATGGTTATGAACCTATATAGGAAATCTTAGAATTGAATACATCTAATCATCAGGGTTTATGTTTCTTTAATGAGAATTTTTTTACCGATCTAAGGGGTGTGTATTACATGTATATTTTAAGATGAGCTTAAATATGTCTAGAAAGGGTACAGCCAAGCATTTAACACAAATTGCAATAAAACTGCAAATCACTTTGAAAGAGGAAATCCTCACTAGATTGAACCTTTGAGTCCACAAACATAATATCAGTTCACTTATTTACATCTTTAATTTCTTATATCAGTTCTTCAACATTTTTTTCAGGACACAGAGTCAGTGCATAGCTGGTAGTTTTATTGCTGAATATTTCACTGTTTTTAAATAACCATAAATGCTATTGTGAAGATTTTTTTAAGTAGTAGGTATTCTCTTAGGGATTAACCCCCCCCCCCCCAAAGAAGCATAGAGTTAAAAATAGACCTAAAAGCTACCTGCTCATGGTTGATGTTTATTTGATGAACTAGCTTCCTGTAAAATGGAAGCAGAGCCAAGACACCTTTCCATTGTGGCTGTTGGCTAGCTGCAGGTACAGCTTTGATAGGAATCTCAATACATTTGAGCTGAGGGGCCTTCAGTTCTTCCCATCTCTGAGATTTACTTCCCTCTAATTATAAAATGAACATAATGATGTCTTTTTGCCGATAATGCTGAGTAGATGTGAAATTAAATGAGGCAGCGTGTTAGAAAATCCAGCTGCTAGCCTCACAGATACCTTATAATAAAGGAACATTTATTCATTTACTATTAGAAATGGTCGGGGGTAGGGGAAGCTGCTTTGTAACTGTAGCGGCTTAGGATGCATGAACCCACTGGAAATAGAGCTTCAAGTAGTGTTCTTTGTTATATTTCCCATCTATGGTTAAGGGCTACTTGATATGGTGACAATTTCTATCCTGAGGTTTCCCATTTAGATCTTTTTCATAAAGTCAGTAGGTGACAGCATACAGAGTAGAGGGTGGGTCCAAAGGTAATAAACTGGCCTCTGCTTTATATCTTACAAATACCTGGAGCACCCAGCCTGAGCTCATCCCCTGGGAAGCACTTCTGAGCACTACTACCAATATAATAAGCTGGACCACAGAGAGCTCACTCATGCCAAGTCTCTTCCTCTTCTTTTTCCAGCAAGGATTGAAAATAGTTCATCATGCAGAGAAGACACTGTCCAGTTTCTGCAAGTGGCAGAAGAGCATCAATCCCAAGAGTGACCTCAACCCTGTCCATCATGATGTGGCTGTCCTTATCACCAGGTATCTCAGAGGCTTTGTGGAAAGATGGGTAACTGGCCAATGAAAGCTAGTGGCTGAACATCTTGTCAGGTGTTCACCCTCATAGGATGCTCATTATTTTCTGCTGCTCTTGGTCATTTGAAAGCAGCAACTGTGGTTTTTGAGCCCCTCTTACTGGCTCATACCATGAAAAGGGCCTGTTAGCAAGCTTGTTAATACGACAGAGCTCTCCTTTCTTAAAAACTACATCTGTTGGCAAACTAGTCTCTTTTACTATCTGTACTGGCTAGTTTTGTGTCAACTTGACACAGCTGGAGTTATCACAGAGAAAGGAGCTTCAGTTGAGGAAATGCCTCCATAAGATCCAGCTGTAAGGCATTTTCGCAATTAGTGATCAAGGGGGAAAGGCCCCTTGTGGGTGGAACCATCTCTGGACTGGTAGTCTTGGGTTCTGTAAGAGAGCAGGCTGAGCAAGCCAGGGGAAGCAAGCCAGTAAAGAACATCCCTTCATGGCCTCTGCATCAGCTCCTACTTCCTGCTCTGCTTGAGTTCCAGTCCTAACTTCCTTGGTGATGAACAGCAGTATGGAATTGTAAGCTGACTAAACCCTTTCCTCCCCAACTTGCTTCTTGGTCATGATTGTTGTGTCCGGCCAGCAGATCACAACATGGGTTCTAGCCTGGAAAGGCATTTTGGAAACCTGGAAGAGAAGAGGGGCTAGGTGGCGGGATAAAGAAATGTAGCTAAGACAGGCATTCTGATCAAAGCTCAATTTTACTGTTCCACACGCAATTATAAAGCAGGGGAAGGGGGCCCGATTCCCACCAATTAATCTTGGGATCCAATAGCAGGGTGACCACGTGCACGGCTCCGAACAGCAAAGTGGCAGGTTCCAGCAGTGGGCATGGCAGAACGATTGAGCGGGAAGCTCCACCCCTGAGCAAGCAGGTTTCAGGCTGGTGGAGGGGAGACTACAATGATGTTTGTGCAGGAATAGAAACGCTGACTAAGACACTATCATAACAAAGATTTTTGCCTTTTAAACTGTTCTCTTTATACCAAGAAATCTAGTTTCAAACCCTTGATTGAAGACTTCTTTAACTCTCAGATGGTAGACTTTACAATTCTTTTATTTCTATTTCATTTTCCCCCCTCCAAGTATATGATGCAACTCTGCAGGACCTTACGTGTTCTAGCCCACTCCTGGCTGATGCATAGGCTATAGTACACCCATCCTCCTCTGAGTAAGCAGAGTAACCTAACTATACCTATCTCCTTTCTAACATTATAAATTTAATATAAGGATATAGTGCAATAGTAAATCATTTGCCTGGTAATGGTGAGGTCCTGAGGTCAGTCTATAGCATTTCAAAGATATGATTTTGTTGTGAGCACAGGTGGATCTTATGGTACTATATAAAAAAAAATCCAAACTTTCAAGATCCAGAACTATGAAAAACTAGTGAATTTTCCTAATCAATTCAAGATCTTTGAAATCAGTGATTTCTCACTCGCTCACTAAATATTTATTAGCTTACTGCTATATTTTTTTAATAATAAGGGCTTATATAATAAGAGAGGCTAGTTCTTACTAAGCACCTTATGTGAAATTACAGAATCCAGAAATCTAAGGATGTGTACTAAAAGAGGTCAGCTTTTTCTGCTAGAGAGATCAATAACCTGTGTACTTAATATTCTACATCTGCACAAACCTACCCCACATGGGACTACTGGTCAACCTGACATAGTGTAGATTCTAGGAATCCACTGCTACAGAAGTATACCCAAAGCTTTTCTTGGAACAGATTTGCATGTAACTAGGTTTTAGCACCTTCACTCAAAAGCAGGAATCTGACACTTGAAGTTTCAGTTGAGAGTAAGGCAGACATATGTACCATCTACAGTTTCTTATCATCCTTTCCATTGGGATGATCCTGTCAAAATGTCAGGGATCCCTTCTTCTGGGTTTTCTGTTTTTCACAGAACAATACAATATCCAGGGCCTTCTTAAATTTTTGACCTTAGGACTTATCATTTGGGCTTGACAATTCTTTGTTGTGGAGGATTTTTCTGTGCATATCTAGTCTCTGATCTTTACTTATGAGAATAGTATCCCACACATACAAATTGTAAGAAACCAAACTATTTCCAGACTTTATCAAAAGTTCCTTAGGAAAGAAGTAAGACCAAAACAATATTCTATTCCTCACCCTAGGCAAACCCACACTGATAAATTCTGGACTGAAAAAAATTAGCTAAGAGGAGAGAGGAATGACTGTGAGACTAAGTTTTGCCTCTAGGGGACCATTATGAGACCCACATTGGCAGTGCACTATAGAATTTCATTGAGTGCAGGGTAGATTTGTAAGAATACACTACATGTTTGTTCCACATATACAGCCTCCCAAAGCATAGTTTCTTGTATATTTCCCCAGTATATGATAGAGATAAAGCCAATCTTTTTGCAATCCAAAGTTCCTTGGATCCAATGATCATGTTGTCACAATTACTTTGTTGTCTCTCACGTCCCCTTCTATAATTCTAAGCACTTAGTAGGTACTCAATAAAAATTATGTAACAGACACAGTCTCCTTTCATATCAGGCTGAGACTGTTAATGAATGAGCAATTGGTGTCAAGCACATTTTCACCAATAGGTTCTGCACCTTTAGAAAACACAATCCAACGCACAGCCTGCAGCCAAGGTTGTAATGTATTTTGCTAGAGACCATGTGATATATCTCCACAACACACCACCATCCAACAGCTGCTGAGAATGAACAGATGACTCATCTCTATTGTGCCTATGAAAGGGGGTTGCTTCCCTTGCTCCCTAGCCCTACCCACTGCCATCTAGGGAAGTAAAATCTCACAGGTTCCCCAAATGTGGATTTTTCTATTACCCGAAGGACATGAAAAGCAAGAGACCATTTGTTGCTGCAGATGATGCTCACACAGACCCCAAGCGCTAACAGACTTTGCAACTAAAGTCTGGGAACATCACCAACATTTGTGCTAATCAAAAGCTCTTCTTGTGCTTGAAGACGGTCTAAAGACTAATTAATGACTCTCTCTTGTCAGTGATTGAAATAACTTGTCTAGGATCTGAGAGCATGCTTTTTATTCTGCAAAAGCTGTAGCCTTTTCTGAGATCCTAGGAATGTTTCCTTCCCCCTTTCTAGCTAATTCCTGGTCAAGGAGGAGTTCATGTGTCACAGTATGCATGCAATATACACTTATACACATACACATGTGCAAATGTGCAAGTTCTATTAGTAGAATGTGACTAGATAGATTATTGATTTGATCTCTTTATGGGATAGTAGGAGAAATTGCATTTTTCATGAAAAAAAAAATGAGTTTGGAGAACAGATCTCAAAAAGACCAAACGGGGTTTCATGTTTGAGAAGAAAATTGCTAATTATCTCTCCTATATTCAAAGTTCAAATTAACTTTTATTGTCAGTGTGATCTTTTGTTGGCCTAATCATATCAGTCTCCCAAGATGATGAGCAAAACCACTCAAAATAAAATGCTTTACATTTCCCCAAAATGTTTGAAGTTTGAGAAATTCAGTTAATTAACAGATAAAACCAGAATAAGTCCAATGAACTCAAAGCTGATTCCTGATTCCATATGGACTTTATTTCAGAGAACACATTAAAGACACAAAGATAGCAGTTTATATTGATGTAGTTTTACAGGAAGTTTGCCCAAACATTTCTTAGGGTGTTTAAGCATCTCTGTTCTCTGCTTTCAGAAAGGACATCTGTGCTGGTGTCAATCGCCCTTGTGAGACTCTGGGGCTGTCCCAATTGTCAGGAATGTGCCAGCCTCACAGGAGCTGTAACATCAATGAAGACTCTGGCCTCCCCCTGGCTTTCACCATTGCACATGAACTTGGTCACAGGTAAAAGGTTAAAACAGCAGAGATCCACTTTCCAAGTTTATGTGTCAGTAACACTGAAGGAAGTAGAAAGCAGTTTAAACTGAGTGTCAGAGGATTGAGTTCGGCATATGGCACAGGCTTGCCCACCTGACCTCTGTACCTTAATCTAAGGAGTAGGGATAATGCCATATTTCACACTCTTCATCTACTCCATCCTTAACCACTTATAACTATTATATATTAGAATCAGCTAGACTCCCTTAAAAAGGCAACGTTTGTTCACTTTTTTGTTTGGGTTTTGTTTATGACACAATCTTACTGTGTAGCCCACACTGGCCTCAAGCTGTGTAGTTCATGCTGGCCTCCAGTTCCTTATAGTTCTCCTGTCTCTGCCTCCCAAGTGCTAGAATTGTAGGCATGAGTCTTTATGTCCATTTTGGAATGATTTTTTTTTACTAACTAGTTTATTCATTTATTTTATATCCCAATCCAAGCTTCTCTTTCTTCCTCTCCTCATAGTTCACCCTCTCACCTCCTCTCCCCCTTCCCTTTCCCTTCTATTCAGAGAAGTGGAGGCTTTCCATGGATATCAACCTGTCTTGATGTAGTTACCCACAAGAAAACTGACAGAATCAACTAACCTGGGCCCATAGGAGCTAACAGGGATTAAACTACCAGCCAGAGAGCATGCATGGGACAGATTTAGCTCTCCTATACATATGTAACAGACAAAATTATTTTTTTAAGTTTACTAATATCACTTCCCTTTTGGTTAAAGACCCTTTGGGAAAAATGGAGACCCAAATTATCTTCAGTCACTATATAATTTTACAATTCCAGCCATGTCTATTTCTAAAGTGTCAAACAATGATTCAGGGATGGCATGCTCTGATGGTTAATCTTCATTGTCAATATGACTGGGTTTAGAATCACCATGTAAATATCTCAGAGTGTGTCTGTGAGATGTTTCCAGAGAGGATTAATTCAAGAGCAAAGACACTCTGAATGTGGGCAACACCATCCCATATAGTCTTTGTGACGCCATACAAAGGATAAAGTGAGCTGAGCAACAGCATCTATTTATCATCATTTCACGGATGCAGAGGCAAGTGATCAGCTGCCTCGTGTTCCTGCCACCATGCCTTTCCCATCATTATCTTCAAACTAAATGTTTCTACCTCCAAGTTGTCCCTCTCAGGTACTTGCAGCAGTAATGAGTAAAGTAGTAGTAGTAATAATAATGATAATAATAATAATAATAATCAGACCTTCCATTGATATCCTTGTTATGAGTGACTGTAGCTTTGAACTGTAAGCCAAAGTGAAACCTCCCTTCTTTGAGTTGCTTTTATCAGGGTATTTTATTACAACAGCAGAAAAAAATGGAAGACAGGCATATGTGCCCCAAGGAGGGGTGGTTATTGTTAATATTTCTATCCATGTAAAATGAAGCTTCTAGCAAAACATTTTAAAAGGTAACTTTAGAGTCTGAGCAACATGTCTGACCTTTCCAGAGAATAGAGATCTCTGAAGGAATGAGCAAAATACCTGATTTCCAGAGATTTAGCTACAATGTGACCTGAAAAATAAAGAAAGGGCCATTATAGGGCTGAAGAGATTTTTCTTGGGAGATCATCTTGAGGAATAACTTTACTGGCCAGTAGTACGGTATTGCAGGGTAACTGGCAGGGAGTTATAGAGCCTCTACAAAAGGAATTTATCAACTAGAGGTTGAAATTCTGCCCGGACTTTAAACCATAGACAATATTATTTCTAGTTAAGAAAAGCAACAACATCCTTTAATCTGATTATAGTTGGTATGGCTATAGAATGACAATATTAATGTCACTAAAAAGATACAAATTTAATGTTTTGTGCTCTTGTATATACCATTGGACTTTTCATTGTGCTATGGGGGAATCTCAACAGTCATATGGCCTAGCTACTATTATTAGCCCACCAGTTAGTTACACACCAGTTAGTAGAGCATTCAAGTTACTTAAAAAATATGTGTTGACTAGATGTGTCACATGAAGTCAGGTTTGTGAATGTTTGAGTGAAGGCTTGATAAAAATTCTAGATTTGCCAGACATCAAAGTCTCCCATAGGGAAAGAGCTTATTGTAGCTTTGTTTATCACTGTTTGTGCTAACCACAAAGAAAAAGCATTGTCTAACAGGAGATGCGAAATTCCATAAATAGTTAAACCATGCCTTCTGCTTCCTGGTATCCCACCCACTCCATTATTTCTATGGGGATCTCCTCTCTATAAAGAAGAACAAACATTGGGCATCCTCCATGTACCACTAGAAAAGAGAATTGGAAACCCCCTGAAAACTGTATTGTATCAGGTGAGAGCTCTTTAGTCTGGGCTCACTCTCCATTATTTCATAAAGCACACAACTTTGCAAAATAATTTTACTTGCATGATAGTGCCAGAGTATTGGCCCATGATTGGAGAAGGTGGAATGTTTGCTCTGACTTTTCCACCAATCAGTAGTATGGCCCGAGGCAGTTCCCTTCCTCTTGCTACGCTTAACTCATCTATTAAATGAGTCGGCTGCACCAGGAAAATTCTTAGATGCTATGACTTATTGAATCCTCACATCACAGCCCCAATGGCAAGTGTAGTATCTTTTAATATCTTTGGTTGTCAAAAAAATCAGACTGAGAACATAGATGACTTCTTGCAATTAAATGACGATTGGGATCTGGAGGCACTACAGCAAAATGCCAATCATGGAAAACCAAGCAACAATCTCGGTCTTAGAAAAATGAAAGTTATTCTCATATACAAGCACACAGACCTCCTCGATCCTGCTGTGTAGGGGGATGAGGCTCACAAAGCTTCCCATGGAACCATTGGTGTCCATAGAACCTTCTGGCAAGTGCATATAGAAGAGTCAAGCTGAAAAGTAATTGCTTAAAGCCTTCTTAGCAACAATATATCCAATGTGAAGAAAAGCTGAGAAGATGTAGTTTGATAATAGAAAATGCAAATGTTATTTCTGTTCAGAGAAAGGATCTCTATTGTATTCCCAAGTTCAGTATGGCACGTAAGAGAAATCTAAGTCTTCCAACACAAGTTTGCCCCAGCTCTGAGGCAGTCATTGGTTATGGCTAACTGGACATGTGTCTATCACCTCTGTGAGGAAGGTTACACATGTTTACTGCACTGCTCATCAGAAACGGTGGACTGCTTAGCAGACTGACCTGTGCACTCTCTGAATTAGATTGCTATTGTACTAACTTGGATTAAACTGAACACTAACTCAGAGCTGGTCAGAGCATTTAGAAATTGAACTATCTTAGGGATTCTGTATCCAGTACTTATATTGCTGATGGTGTGCTCTATTTTACATTCTACAGGGAAAATGAGGGTCTTGCTCTCAAAATGAATCTTTGTAAGTAAAAAAAAAAAAAAAGAAAAGAAAAGTCTTCTGAAATAAAAGATCACTTAAGGAGGATCTAGGTAGTGTTGTAGCTCACTCAGGAGCTGACTGGAGATGAGGAATTGAGATGCAGTCGTTGGAAAGCAAATACCAACTGAGGAAAATAGTGAAGGGAGCAGAGGTTGCAACAGATCGATCACCTTAGCTTTTTCTGGACCTTAATTTCATGGGGGAAACTCTGAAAAATTGTGTTTTAAATTATTCTATGCAAGGCGAAAAAAGTATGAAATATTTTACATAAAACATCCTTAAATAATTTATCCATGATTGTTTCTGGGGGGCCTGTTTTCCATGTAACTCCCAGAATGGTAGGGAAAGGCAAGGCATTCTCATGTGGTCTTGAGGAAAGAGTCCAGAAAACCAGTGCAAGTACTGCCGTTTGGGAGTCAGCAGATAGGAAGCACGTTGGAAGGCACCAGTAACATCTGCTCACTTAGGAGGCCAGGGCCACTCCTCACAAAATTCACTCAAGGTACATGGACTCTGTACACTTTCCCCTACCTTTTAAGTAGGCTTCAAACCCATGGGCACTACATTCAAAACCTGTGAAGATTCGAAGAGATAGAAGCCAGGATTAGAACCACAAAGACCAAAAGATGACATAGTAAATTGTCTTTTTTCTCTCTCTCTCTCTCTCTCACATTTCTGACTCAAGGGTAATAAAACTAGCAACCTGAAAATAGATGCAAAATTTCCATGCCAATAAACCTACTCTCTTTCTCCAAAGGACCATGAAAGGCATTTTATAGTGAGACAGAAAAAACATTAGACAGTAATTTATCTACTATAACCAAATATCATGGGAAGGGGTGCTGTGGTCTTATGCCTCCTGGTGCTGGCAAAGTCTAAGTAGAAAGCCTAGGCTTTCATCCACTTGATAATTTAAAGAAGCAGTCAATGACCAGCATTTGAGTAGTGCCACAAAGACCTCATAGATGACTGGTGGCTTTGATTTCTGCAGGGTAGCAATGAGTGCTCCCCTTTCCTCAGCCCTGAGGTGGAAGCAGAAATCTTGTGGATAACAGGAAATTCCTCTTGCTCCAAGCCTTTATCAAGGCATCCATTCCCATTCATGAATTTCTAAATTTTATTTATTTGTTTGTTTATTTGTTTATTTTATTTATTTATTTTACTTATTCACTTTTCATCGCACTCACTGCTCACCTCCTGGTTACTCTCTCTCATAATCTTTCCCCCATCCTTCTCCCCTTCTCCTCTGAGCAGGTGCCCCCACCTTCTCCTGTATTACCTCTACCCTGGCACCTCGAATTTCTGTGAGGCTAGGCACTTCCTCTCCTACTGAGGCCATACAAAGCAGCCCAGCTAGAAGACATATCCCACTTACAGGCAGCTGCTTTTGGGAGAGCCCCCGCTACAGTTGTTCGGGACCCACATGAAGACCAAGCTGCACATCTGCTACACATGTGCAGGGCGGCCTAAGTGCAGCCCAAGTATGATCTTTGGTTGGTGTTTCAGACTCTGAGAGTCCCAAGGGTCCAGGTTAGCTGACTTTGTTGGTCTTTCTGTGGTGTTCCTATCTCCTTCAGTCCCTCAATCCTCCCTGCCAACTCTCCCATAAGAGTCTCCAAGCTCCATCCAATGTTTGGCTGTGGGTGTCTGCATCTGTTGGATCAGCTGCTTGGTGGAGCCTCCTAGAGGACAACTTGCTTCTGTCTGCAACCATAACCATCATTAATAATGTTAGGGATTGCTGCTTGCCAATGGGATGGGTCTCAAGTTGGGATGATTCTTAGTTGGCCATTCCTTCAGTCTCTGCTCCATCCTCCATGCCTGCACTTCTTGTAGACAGGATAATTTGGGGGTTGAAGGTTTTGTGGGTGGGTTGGTGTCTCTATTGCTCCACTGGGGTTCCTGCCTTCACATTCCATATTCCCAATGCAGTGAGTCACAACTAAGGCCACCCCATTGATTTTTGGGTGCTTCTCTTATTCAAGGTCTCTGTCTTGTGGATAGCTGGCCATGAAAATTAATGGAAATCATGACTTCTTTTAATTAATATTTTGCTTTGTTTTATGTATATGGGTATTTTGTCTACATGTGTGTCTGTGACCACATGCATGCCTGGTGCCATAAATTCCAGAAGAGGGCATCAAATCTTCTTCAACTGGAACAATACATTTGGAGCTGCCTTGTGGGTGCTGGGAATCTAACCTGTGTCCTCTGGGAAAAAAAAAGCCAGTGTTCTTAAATGCTGAGCCACATCTCTAGCCCCAATTTTTAAAACTCTTAGAAATGAAGATAAAATTAACTTGATAAAGCATATCTACAAAACAATTTACAGTTAATGTTGTATTTAATAATGAATGACTGTATAAATTCATTCTAATTTCAGAAAAAGGTAACTGTGCTATTCTCATTAGATTTATTCAAGAGAAATAATAGTATTCAAGACAATATATAGTAACATTTCAGTGAAAGGCAAGAAAAATGAGGAAGATACCTATTTAAAAGAATGAAATAAAAACCATCACATTTAAATATAAGATTGTTTTATGAATAGAGAATACCAGGGAATGTATTCATGTATAAGAAGTAAAATACATGAGTTCATTAAAATGATGATATATACCATGAATATTAGACAGGAATCCCATTCCTACTTCCTAGAGCAAACAGACACCAAGACTGGAAGTTTAATCACATTCCATAGTCACATTACCTTTGATTCTGGGTTTCTGGACTTCAGAACTTTGAAAGAATGGTTTTCTCTTACTAAGTTATTAAGGTTTTGGTAATTCTTTTTGGAATCTCCAAGAAAATAATACAGTGCGTCCTAACAAAGGGACAAAATATAATATATATATTTATATATGAAGGATGGCATGAGTTCTCAGAAGGCATGATATAGACTTTATTTTGAAAAATTAATAAAACCCATATTAAAAATGGATAATTTAAGATTACCCAGATTAGCTATATTATACATCTCTTAAAATCAGAGACTGTTACCAGGAGAGTCCATTGAGGTGATGCCCCAAGGTGATGAAAAGCAACAGTAAAATAGAGGGGTTTCCTCACCCTGTACCTTCATCCCCAGAAAACCTCTCTTCAAATTAAAAACAAAAAACAAAAAACAAAAGAAAAACAAACAAACAACAACAACAACAACAAAACTTTCAAAACCTCAACCATTCAACAATATGATATGGAAGTTAAAGGGAGATATGAAGGTGGAAAAATTTGAGGGTGCAGAGCAGCAATATGTGGGAGAGGAAGAGACAGGGACAGGAGTCAGGGAAGGGGTTAACCAAATCCCACAAGATGTGAAAATGCCATAAGAAAATCTACTATTTCAAAGTAAAATAAATAAGTAAACAAATAAATCCAATATCAAAAACATTAACAAATCGTCAGTCTGTCCCACGGTCATTCATTGAGTTAAAACAAATTGTCCAGACAACTTGATGTCTGTAATGAGTCAAGTAAATTACAGGTATTACATATAAAAGAAAGAAATGAGAATGTCCAAAACAGATGAATTGACATTTCACACAGATGTGACATAAACATTAGAATAATATGGCTGATATCATTAGTTACAGAGAAATGCAAATTAAAACCATATCAGTGTATTAGTACCTTCCTATGGAAATGACAAATAGATATTAATGATAATAAGTAACAAATATGAACAGTGACACCTAATGCTAGTGAGGATGCAAACGAGGTCTTATTTGCTGCCAGTAGAAATAGGAAATAGATCAAACATTCTGCAGAAACTCGTAGGCAGGCTTTTTAAGACTAAGCCGGCAATTACCACATGACCTCGCAGTTATTTTCCTGGGCTTTCATCTGGAAAATAAAAATGAAAAATTGTACTCACATAAAAGGTTGAGCATGAATGTTTATAAAAGCTTAAATCCAAGTTGCAAATGAATCTGGTAGCATTTGAACCCACCAAGATGACTGGCTGAGAAACTCTGATGAATGCCTACAGTTAGCAAGAGAGGGGATGAATTGGTGACTCATGCAACAACCTCAGTACACCTCTAAAGGACAGTGATTAGTGAAAGATCATGCGTGGCATTCCATTTGTATAGCATTGTAGAAACAGAACTCTACGAGCAGAGAAACAGAACTATAGGAAGGGAAGACAGAATTAAAAGAAGAGAAAGGAGTAGGTGATTGGTTATCTCGTACCAGTGGTCAGTCCTGAAATCATGTACATACCGGTATCATTGCAGGAAATGAGAAGACTCTATTACATATTTAGGAATATATATAACAACAATTAGAGGAAAGGAATCCAGAGAGAGCGTGATGGGTGCATGGGTTGCTGTGAGGAAAGGGAAGGAGGAAAATTAGGTAATAGTATTTAAATTTCAAGAATAAAATGTTATTTATTTCAAAATTGCCTTCACATGAAGGATTCTGTGGTAATGAAAAATTACTGCTTTGACTCTATTTATCATCAGCAGTCTGTGATGCTATGCTATCACTGTCTTGCAAGATATGGCCTTTGAGAGAAAGCATGCGAAGCACATGATCTTTTCTCTGCACTGTCTTGTATGACATCACCCAAAGCTAAAATTATCCTCAAATAATATACATATTTTATTATTATACAGTATTTTATATAATATTTATTATATTATACATTTATATAATATACATGGAACAATTGCAGTATAGTATAGGTCATTAACAAAAATACCTCACTGTTTCTTAGAACCTTTCTGATTTCACTCCTGGCTATATTTAATGTGTAATGTACAACAATAACAGTGTGGTAGACTGGTAGGACCTTAGAGTTTGTTAGTCATCTGTACCTAACACTTAACACTGCTTTACTTAGGTCTGTAGGCAAGTAACCAAAAATTGGAAACAATTCTAGAAGATTTAAAACCCTCTTTGAAAACTAGCATCTTCTGCTCCCTGACTCCCCCCACTCCTCCTCCTCTCCCTCATCACTCTGTCTCTGGGTCTCTGTATTAGTCCTGCTTGTATTTATAAAGTTAGTTCTATTATTTTTTAAATTGAGATGTTTTATTTGCATCCATAGAAAGTGTTTTATTAAATCCACCCCATTCTCTCCACTGCAATTCTTCCCCCGTTTCTGTGCCTCTTCCCACATTTCCCTCCCAATGTCATGTGCTCTGCCTTTCCTTTTCTGAGTCCACTCACTGCTGCCTGAATGTGCATGAATGCAGGACCGTATTACTGGAACACAAGGTACCTTTCAGGGATCATATTTCTGAAGAATATCGACTCTCCTTTACTCAGAGCCATCTATTACCAAGAGCTTCTCAGCTACAGGAGTGTCTTCATGACCCCCATTCTCTCTCCCTATTTTTAAAAAGATTTTATTATATATATAAAATATATATAATATAATATATGTAATATATGTATATATACATATATACACACATATATACATATATATACATACACACACACATACACACATATATATGATGAGTACACTGTAGCTGTCTTCATTCACACAGGAGGGCATCTCATCCCATTACAGATGGTTGTGAGCTACCACATGGTTGCTGGGAATTGAACTCAGGACTTCTGGAAGAGCAGTCAGTGCCAACCCCAATTCTCTCAATCCATGCAAATATTTTGGCTGGCTTGGTGTTGCATAGGTCTTGTGCATGAGGTCAGAGCTGCTGAGAGTTTGCCTGTAAAATGGCCCTGTCATGCCCAGGAAACAATGCTTCACTGTAGACGTCCACTACTTCTGGTTCGTCTACTCTTTCCATTCTCTTTCTGCAATGGCCCCTTAGCTTCAGAGAGAAGGCATGTGGTATAGATGTTCCATTTTGAGCTGAGTACTCTTTAGTCATTTAGTCTATGCATGACCCATTGTTTATTTTGTGTACTAATTGCCATTCTATCTACTACCAAAGGAAGTTTCTTTAATGAGAGTTAGGAAATGGATTATGGATATAAAGATAAGAATTTAGGTGACAGCTAATACCATGTCCATTTAACAGAAAATAGCATTGGGTTCTCCTCTAGGGCCTAATCCCCTAGTCGGCCCAGTTAACAGTGCCAAGTGTAAGTTCTGTCTTAGAGTGGGTTTTAAATTCAATCAGAAAAGTGTTGGTTATGCCTAGATTATCCACATTACTATTGCATCTATGGGCAGATCTTGCCAGGCCAGTCGTTACTGTAGCTTGCAGGGCTCACAGCTAGGCAAATTGTTCAATAATTTATTCCTTCAATTATGTAATGAGAATCTCCTGACACCACGAAAGTTAGAAAATGGATATAAAGCTTTCAGGTTAGGACCAGCTTGATTTCTTTATGCCCTGTGATTCCAATACATGGCATCTTTAAGAAGGGTCTTACCGTCCAGTTCTGGGTGATCTTGGAGAACAGCGGTAATAGAATCACTTGGAAGGAATCTGAGAGACGCGTGCAGAAGTAACCCATACCTGGACTAGGCCTTTTGTTTAATAGTCTGTAGTACTGGGGAGAGGCATTGTGCCTCTGTCATAGAATAACTGCTTAATTTCCTTTTGTATACATATAGGTACATATTTTAGGAAGTTCCTCCATTAGTAACGCTCCACATAGCATTTCAAAGGTTTTTCATGTTAGTTATTCCGCTTCATATTTCCTCCTCTCACCTGCCTTCCTACCCCCATCCCATTTAACCTTTCCTGTTCCATAATCTTTCTTTCTACCTCCATTATATCTGTGTTCTATCCATGTTCTCTTGAAATCCCCCATGACCTCTTACTAGTTCCTTGACTTCTATGGATATTAAGCCTAAATGTCTACGAACTATTGTACGGATGATCAAAATATACATATACTCAACAGACTATTTTGCAGCTGCAAACAAAATAAAATTTAGAGGTAAATAGATGGAGCAAGTAAAAATCAATAGAGTCTGTCCCATCCAGCAGGACTTAGTTATTCCATGGGTTGAGGAGGACCGGGTCCTGCAAGAGAAATGAGCAGAGAAAGGGAAGCGAGACCAAGCAGAGAATTGTCAAGGTCTGTTTAATGAAGGCTAGGAGCCTGATTATAAGCACACAGTGAGAGAAAATAGGGAGGGGTCAAGGGGGCATAATAAAATACAGAGAAAGGGATGGACATCTGGGGCGAATGCTGATTACAGGCTTCTCATAGCTTATCTTGGAATGTCGGCCCCCTAACAGTCCAGGGAGGCCTTCAAACATTCTGCAGTTTATCTTGGAGTGCCATAAACAGTCCCAGGCCCCGAGAGGAGACATGGAGGAGGAGGTGAAGCTGCCTAATCTAAGCAGTTCTAGGCACCAAGTGAAGGAGGGAGTGAAGCTGGCAGTCTCAGGCGCCAGGTGGAGGCAATGAAGGAGGGGGTGACATAATTCCCTTCAAAGGGTCAGGCGGATCTTTAGGGTGAGAGTAACTGCGGGACCTAGTTTCCCACAGTTTGGTCTCTCACAAGAGGCAACTCAGACCCAGAAAGAGAAAAATTTTGAGTGTTCCCTTTCATATGTAGGTACAGTGTATGAAATTTGGCTGTAGGCATTTAAATTAGAATACCCACAAAAATTTTTCTCTTAAGTGATTAAAATACCATGGTTATACTGAGTGCACACACACACACACACACACACACACACACACACACACACACACACATGCCCGCATTGGCTCAGTATCATCACCCCAGCTTCCAGATTGTGATCTATTTCATTTATAGAATGTTTCCCCCTGTATGTTCAAACCTAGTATTTTCTGAAAGACTTGAAAAAGTTTATATTTTCACCTTCATAGCTCATGTTCCACTGTACCACCTAATGAATAAACATTCTGAGTTAAAGAGTAGCTGTGCCAAACAAAGGACCAGTGAGAGCCAGCTACTTCCTTCTGATGCTGCTTCAACTTATAATGTAGTCAACCCACTTTAAAGGAATTGAAATAATGAAGACCCTCCCAAATAGGCTAGCCTGGCAAGCCTGGGGATTGTTCCAGAAATACAGGGTGCCTGCTCCAACCTACTGTTTGACTTTTATCCCAAAGGCTAGAAGATAGCTTCTTGGAGATTAACCCCTCCACCACTCTGGCCCCCTGTGTTCTCACCCCTCCGTGTTATTGACTCACTGCTCCCGTATTACGACTCTACCAGCTTTGAGATACAAGACAGAGATCAGCTTTGTTTCATAGCACCTCTTTCATTTCATAAAACAAGAATAGAGATCAAGATGAAGGTCTGTAATGCACAAAAAATGTAGGAAAACTAAAATGAGGTCTTAGTGAACATCTACATTTAAAGTATAGAACAGCAGTAACTGGGAGAATAATGTTAGTAACTAGCAACCAATAATGTCAGGGGGGAATAGAAACATGTGGGTCATGAGCTCCAGTTAGACTGGGATGCAATAGAAAGATTCTATTTCAGAAGCAAATGGCTCAAGATGAAGTTCTGTGGTTGAGTGCTTTCCTAGAGTGTGCAAGTTTCTAGATTCAGTCCTCGGTACTAAGAAAATATGAAAAAAAAATGTGAACTACAGGCACACAGTTTTATGCATTAGAATACCCTCTGCTTAAAAGATCATCATTTGAGACAGGAGTGTTACTCAGTTGGTAGAATGCTTGATTAGCAGCATGAAGTCCTGAGTTTGACCCTAGTATTGCATGAACCAAGTACGAAGGCACACACCTGGAATTCCTGAAACACAAGTTCCAGGGCACCTTTAGCTACATAGCAAGTTAGGGGCCAGCCCAAGCTACATAAGACCCTGGCTCAAAATTTTCTTCTTTGTGAATTTCTTTTGAGAGTTGCTCATAGTGTAGGCTGTGTTTTAGCTACTGAGTACATGACCTTGTACAACAAGCACTTCAGGAGCTGGGTGGGACTGATGGGGAGCAGCCTGGGATAGCCCATATAGGAGGCTTTTAGTTGATATCACTTTCTTTGTAAATGAGTGGTGAAAGCTTTGCTGACTAATTCTGTGGTTCCTTTGTGAGTTTTATATTCATAGAATGTGATTTAAGCTTGGGGGTACATTTCCAATACTATAATACATAAAACAAGAAAACCTCTAAATCCCCCAAAGTATATTCTGTGCATAAGTTGCTAATACTGGTCATACTCTATTAAAGGTAAATGTTAGTTCCTCAGTCACATGAGTGAAAGGAGTAGAAAGTTATACTTTCCTGACTTCAGATCAGAAATCTAAGTCAATTATATCTAGACTCTAAGGATTTCATGACCAGACGTTTGTGAGAACAGAATTTTGTAGGAACATAAGAAGGTGTCTTGGGATAATCCTGAGGACATTGGTCGTAAACAGATAACTCTGGGTCAGTTTATTTCCAAGTCACCCTTTGGCATTGCAGACAGTTCATATTAAGGTCCTTCAGAGCTACCTTCCTGGTCAGCCATAGCAGTAGGAGATCAGGGAACAGATGAATAAATGAGTTCAAAACACAGATATCCATTGAGCACAACAAGATGTATGTCTTTTGACCTGTAAAATTATTCTTTAAAAGGAGGACATTAAACTGAAATGCTATTATTTACATGTGTACACAGGTATGTGCATATATGTGTACAAATGTGTGTGTGTATGTGTGTGTGTAAATGTATGCACATGTATATGGAGACCAGAGATCAACTCTGGGTTAACTACATCTTCCTCATTTGTTCCCCATCTTATTTTTTTAAGGCAGGATCTCTCACTGGTCTGGAGTTCAACTTGCATGCCAGCCTGGTTGACCAGTAAGCTCCATCAGTCTTCCTCAGCACTGGGACCATATGCCCTGGCTTTTTATGTCATTTCTCGAGGGTGGAGGGGAATAAAACTCATGTCTCCATGCTTGAGGTTACTAAGTTTGCTTTACTGAGACATATTCCCAGACCTAGCAAAAGTATTTTTCAAATTTAAATTTCTATCATTTGTGAATCTCTTCTTATAGACCAGGCATTGCTAAGCAGCTTTCAAAAATTTCTTCACTGAGATCCTAACACCTTGATGGCTACCAATTTTCTAGGAGATAAAATGAGGCAAGTTGCAGTAACTCAAATATCATCTAACTTCAGAGTTCAAGTTTAGTCCAGATTCTCAACCTTCAAAACCTCTGATCTCAACCACTGAACTGCAAGGTCTCCCTACTGGCTTGGCTTTGGAGACCTGTTGAAATGGAATAAAGAAATCCATTCTTCCATGCCTGAGCCTGGGCCAAAGTCTCCCTGAGACTGCTTTCCTGCTTCCTATTGAATGAAAGGGAGAAAGGAAACTATATTTGTTGATTCTGGGATTGCTTCAGTAGAGAAGGCAAGTGTACTGGGGTGTGCTTTACTCTTCTAACTTCAGAATATAGGAAGCCAGACTGAGGACTTTCAACTTTCTGCCAAACACAAGTTTGCTTTTAATTCCCCATATGGCTCTCATGGTTATGTAGCTGAGGTTAAGGACATGCCTCTCATCTTTCCTGAACTCCTGAGTCCAAAATTAGCTATGCCCTTCCAACTTCTAAGTCTCACTTTGTAAACAGCTCCTTTGGAACAAAAGTGGCTTCCTGTGCTTTTAATCGCTTTAGCGAACCTGTGAGTTTCTCCGGATTAATGCCTGTCTGCTTCTGTTCTTGTGTTTTGGGTCAGCTTCGGCATCCAGCATGATGGAAAGGAAAATGACTGTGAGCCCGTGGGCAGGCACCCATACATCATGTCCCAACAGATTCAGTACGACCCAACTCCACTAACATGGTCGAAATGCAGCAAGGAGTACATCACTCGCTTCTTGGAGTAAGTGTAGTCCCTTCCATGACAGCCTCACTTGGGTCTCTAAGGCAGACATTTCAGTGAGTTTTCCACAGAGAAATGCCTGGGAAAGACTCGGTTTTGTTTTCTGGTCTATTATCATGGTAGCATCAAAGGAATGGATTCCCCTCTGCTTTCTGACTCCTCTTCCTACCTCTACAGGCAAGTGAGCAACCTGCTTTTTAAATACAATTGTTGTCTCAGTTAGGGTTTTACTGCTGTGGACAGACACTATGACCAAGACAACTTTTATAAAGGACAACATTTAATTGGGACTGGCTTACAGATTCAGAGCTTCAGTCTATTACCATCAAGGCAGGAGCATGACAGTGTCCAGGTAGGCATGATGTGTGAGGAGCTGAGAGTGTCTATATCTTATTCAAAAGACAAATGGAAGACTATCTTCCAGGCAGCTAGGATGAAGGTCTTAAAGCCCATGCCTACAATGAGACATTTCATCCAACAAGGCCATGCCTACTCCAACAAGGCCACACCTCCTAATAGTACCACTTACTGGGCCAAGCATATTCAAACCACCACAGTTGTAGATTAAGTTCTTGGAGACTAACAGGTCAGAAATGTTCAATCAAATCTATTAACAATAATATCATGATTGTCTGTTTCCCACTGTCCTGTGTTTTGTTTTGTTTTTTTTTATTACCATGACACAAACGAGATTTATGTGGGAAGAAAAACCTCAACTGAGAAAATGCCTCCATCAGATTGCCGTTAGGCAAGCCTGTAGTACATTTTCTTGACCATTGATTAATGTCCTGGGTTGTGTAAGAAGGAAGGCTGAGCAAGCCATGAGGAGTGAACCAGTAACAAGCATTTCTCCATGGCTTCTGCTTCAGTCCCTGCTTCCTGGTTACCTTCACTGATTGTCTATTACCTGGAAGCACAAAAAGCAGTAAGACAGTTCCTTCCCAAGTTGCTGTTGGTCATGGTCTTTATTACAGCAATAGAAACCTAACTAGAACGCCTACTATTTCTATTTCCTAGATAACTAAACTTTTTCTGTTGGACATGATTTGCATTTCCTTTTATTAACTTTCCTCCAAGGTCGAGGGGATTCTCTTGCTTATAAGAGAATAAGGCTGTTTGGAAAGATGGAGGGTTAAATTATTATGATGAAAATGTCTACTGGATGATTGGAGAGAATCACATGCAACTGATCTGGTTTTGATTGATTTGTTTGCAGCCGAGGCAGGGGGTTCTGTCTTGATGATATCCCCAGCAAGAAAGGCTTGAAGTCCAACGTCATTGCTCCTGGAGTAATTTACGATGTTCATCACCAGTGCCAGCTCCAATATGGCCCAAATGCTACATTCTGCCAGGAAGTGGAAGTGAGTGCTGGATTTCTTGCTGCCTTCCATGGGTCTGTGCAGGGTCGGAGATATGTGCTATGCTGGAGGAAGCACAGAAAACACTTAGAAACTGGAGAATCAGGCCCAGAACTGAAAGCGTTATTATAAATTACTTATAATCATGAGAATCTTTGACCCAACTTTCTTGGACTTGTGTAGATCCACACATTCTATACAACTCGGAGACAGGTCCATGGTGGTTCACAGGGTTCATAGTATTTAACTCCATAGCAGTCAACCGAATCTCTAAAATTGCCCTTTTCTATATTTCCTGTTTGGTTGAAGAGTGTCATTAGATCACCAGGTAGAAATAAGATTCACCTTCAGTCACTCTTCTCCCTTATTTCTAATATCTAATCCATTAGTCAAGTTTTGGCATTGTGCTCTTCAGTACTGAACATCTCTGTCCTGCCTTCTTCATTACCACCACTGTGTTTATTCTGCTTGTCTTCTATTCTGCTTGTCTTCTCTTGATATTATTACTACCACCACCAGCCTATCTGTTATTCAAATTGCTATTCTTATTATTTTAGAAGCATGAATATAATCATGCTACTATTCTGTTCTTAGAGTCACAACTATCTATTGAATACAATCCTAACTCCCTTTGTCATATTCTTTTATGATTTGGACCCAGTCTACTGGAGAATACTTTATATATGGTAGATAGATGATAAATAGATACATGGATAGATAGATGATAGATAGATAGATAGATAGATAGATAGATAGATAGATAGATAGATGATAGATAGAAGATAAATAGATGACAGACAGATGCATATGAACTACCAGTCTGAAGTATAGCTGGCAAAGATTTTCTTCCATTATGTATGTTTCTTCTTTACTTTGCTCATAGTTTCTTTTGCTGTGGAAAATCTTTTTAACTTCCTGCAATCCTATTGGTCAATTCTTGGTGTACATTATCTTTCTATCTTCTAAGACACTAGGTCTTTTTCAGACACACTTCCTCGCAAGATTTAAAAATACAACAGAATACAAGCTCTCCTATGTTTTCCAGAATGTTTGCCAGACACTGTGGTGCTCGGTGAAAGGCTTCTGTCGCTCTAAGCTAGATGCTGCTGCAGACGGGACTCGTTGCGGTGAGAAGAAGGTGATGTGTTGTGATGTGTGGGAGGGCAGTTGACCTGGAGTTCTTGGACAGACATAGAAAGAAGGCTTTGGGGGATGTGAGGAGCCCCAGTGGCACTCACAGAGTCAGACCAGACACTGGAAACAATCTCACATCTGCTGCTCCTTTCCAACCACTGCTGGGACCATGAGAAAGGACTCAGAACTGTGCTCAGTCCATGAGAAAGGACTTTACCTGCTAAGCATCAGGCCCATCTTCCCCTGATGAACTTCAATGGGGTTTCTGTTTTCTTCTGAACTTGCTATCAACTTTAATTTTGGACATTTCTCCCTCAATATTGAAGATTGAAAAGCATAGGTGAGTGGACCCCAAAAGGTCAGATTGGGTCCATTTATAATCCTCCTTCTTGCTGGCTGGCATAACTGAATATTTTAAAGTCCTTTCTATTTTCCTAAGCAGAAAAGTCTTATAGCCACAACTCATAGACATTAGATCTCCTCCAGACTACCAGAGGGCATACTGACTCATGCTGACCTGTTAAGTGCGTTTTGTTATTGCAGGTCTGTTGCTTAGGAGTTTGGTATCATCTGTTGCTGAGTTTACAGTGCTTGATAAATCTGATTCTAGAAACCTAATTTATCTGAAGAAGCTCTCTAAACCCTTTTCTCTGTGGCCCCTGATGTATTGCTGTAAATGTCTTCTGGCTTGGATAGAATTGGGTTTAGACTTAGAAAGTCTTGCTATGGAATCTTCCTGACATACATCCTCACTATTGTATCTCTTTGCAGTGGTGTATGGCTGGAAAGTGTATCACAGTGGGGAAGAAACCAGAGAGCATCCCTGGAGGCTGGGGACGCTGGTCACCCTGGTCACACTGTTCTAGAACATGTGGGGCAGGAGCTCAGAGCGCAGAGAGGCTCTGCAACAACCCAGAGTAAGGCCTGGCACGAGTACTTGCTTTCTTCTCTTCTCTAAGAGCTAGGATGCTATTCTTGCGTGGCATGACGTCATTCTTGGAGGGTTCTGAGAAAATGCTGAACAATTCTATAAGACAGAAAGACCCAGAAAATTCACACAGAGTGAAAATAAAAAAAAAAATGCTTTTCTTTTAACATGTTTTAACTTGGCACTGAAGTCTTAAAAACAGCTAAGTAAGTTTATTCCATCATTTGGGTAGAACAAAGCAAACTTCTTTTAAATGTAGAAGCAAATTTCTTTGAAATATTCTATGTGAAACTCTCCAGGAGCTTATGCAATTAAATCCTTCCAGATAACTGTGCTCTCTCAGTAAGAAGTCAATTAGTGAAGCTCAGCTGATATGATTATAACTAGATTTCAATCACAATGAATACACAATTACATAAAAGTATTCATCCATTCTATAGCTAGTAAAATGGCCAAGCACGTTTTTGGAGTAAATTATCATGAATGGTCTGGCAACATATCTTTATCAATCTAATCTTAGGGTTCCATATGTCCTGTGAAGGATTTCATGATTCATTTTTCATTTTTAATCCAATGTTTATTTTTCATGTAGCAATCTTATATTTTTACATATATTTGTAAGTTAAGTTTAAACTGTCATGATTTTAGATAGATTGCATTCTTGGTTTCATTAATTCCTCATATACAAGTTTCTAACTATACAGTCTTTGAGAATGCATTTGATGCTGCCCATAAAGTGTAAATGGAACTAAGCTCATTTTCTTGGAGTTGCCTTTGCTGTGAAGAATAAAAGCCACATTTCTAAATGCAAGTGATAAAAGTGGTTACAAGGCCTTTCAGTATCTAAGTCTCAAACCCTAACCTTCTCCTTTTATTAATAGGCATAATACTATATAAATTATATATGTACATGTGTTATATATGCATATAATTTGTTATATATAAAATTTTTCTGAGGATTTAAAAAAATCTGTAGCTTAATATTGTACCTATTATTATCATAAATTATAAATAAACACTATAAGTAATACTACTTATAAGTAAACACTACTTATAAATATCATCACTTACATATGTAATTATTTGTTTGAGGAAGAATAATGTCATTGTTTTAAAATTCTGCCCCTTGATAAAACTCCATTATTTAAAAAAATTCAACAGCAGGAATGTTAACACAGTACTTTATTTATAAAGATGAAACTCATCAGTTTGGTCAGAAATGTGCTTTTAGAGATCAAGAAATATAAGCACTATGCTCTGAGACTTGTGGTATGTACTCAGATACCACTCCATAAACTTGGGAGGATGTTTCATAACCTGTAGTCTTCAGAGAAGGGATGGTCTCTCTGAGAAACTGAAGAATGACTCACTAGCTCAGCATTAGCAGACAGAATGTGCTAGTACCCTTCTCCAAGGCTGCAATTTCTCAGTCTCCTTGACTGAGTGATGACATCTAATTCCATAACTCACTCTCTTGATTTTATTGAGACCACTGTTAATAGTAATTCATTGTATAAGGATCTCCATGATTCCAGTTACAAAGTCAGATCAGTGTATGAGCCAACTACACTCACTTATGCTGAAGACTGTAACTTTCTTCAATCACACTTTTAGTATGCAATTGTTTTCTTTTTTAATGTATTCTTCTCTGGGTACTTTGACATTGGTAACATGAGGCGAACTATAGGGTTAGTGAAACACTGGTACATCTTGGCTCAAATGAGACTCCTGTAATATTTGTTTGAAGAAAATGAGATGGGCAGGTGCCAAGTCACAGAGCCTCTGCCATTGAATAGAGACTAGCATTCAGACGTTAAGGGCAATTCTTAATACCTCCTACACAGAAGAGATAATGAAGAGCCTGCTATGGGCTGCCCTAGGCTCTCAAATTGCACTAAGAAAGATGGGGAAGCAGGTAGAGTAAATCTCACAAATATCAAAGAGAACAAGAACACAACTAGACTGGTAGGATTGCCTCTCAGGGATGGAAATCAGCTGAGACAGAACATGGATAAGAACTCAGGCTGCAGATAAGAGCACATGGTTCAAACCTTGGCTTTGCCACTATTAGCTGGGAAATGTACTTCTTGCTTCCAGCATATGATTGCATCTGTCCTGCTCATGTACCCTACCGTCAGCCTTATCTCTGAGACTGTTTTCTACGTCTATCTCTTCCAAGAACTCTTTCTCGTCAACTTTATTTCCATGGACTGATATTCCTTATCCAACAACTTGTTATACTCTTAGACATGCCTACCTAGTTTCTATCTTAACTTTTCTCACTTCTGGGTAGTTTATTAAGAGCTGGAGAAATGGCTAGGCTAGGCTCACAACCGAAAGTTATTTTTAATAGTTTTTAAGAGAATTGTGAAATTTTAAGGAAGCATAGGACTTGTGTTGACTTTTTCCTGATGCCTTTTTCCTCATACCATGCTGTTAAGAACATTGTTGTATCTCAGTGTTGGTTGGTTTATATTCATAATACCTAAAGTGTCTATTGTGTCATCAATTCTTACTCAATACTACTCTCTTAAATATTTATATGCATTATCTAATTGAGCCTTAAAATTATTGTGGAGTGATTAGTATTTTCATTTTACAATCACAATAACAAACAACTGGAGCTCAGAAAAATAAGATAACTTGCTTAGATTCATAGAACTACTAGAAAGTCAGGTTGATGCAAGCTCCAGTCTTTGAACCCATTATGTTATATGCAGTGATAGCCATAGTATCTCTTTTGGGTACAGCAAGGTGCAAGCAAGAAGGTATAGTAAGTCACTTGAGAGCCTTCATGAGATCTATCAACTACCCTCTGCTTCTCTGCGAGCAGATCTGACATATGACTTTCTCATACACATGATACTGAGTGAGAGGTTCTCATATCCTCTCAGTAATTTCTATCCTGAGGACTCTAAGATGTTGCTGTACTCATGGTACTACAGAAGCTCTATAAAGAAATTAGAACTTGGCCTGAGTCACTAAAGAGCCGTCTACAGAAAAAGGCCAGTAAATACAGTTAGAACATGAAGTGTCTCTTAAAAGGAGAAAGAAATCACCTGTGGTTGGCATGCAGAGGGGATTTATGATGGAGGAGGCATGTATTTGGTCCTCAAAGAATAGGCAGCATGTAGACATGGAAAGACTTAATAAAAGAAAGTCCATGCAGAGACACAGAAAGACACTAGGAAATAAGAAGTATATAAAAGAAAATATGCAAGGCTTAATAGAGTCAGTTATGACAGGACCATTTGGAGTGCCAATCACAAGAACTTAGACTTGATTGACATTTTTAGCCACTGGTGACACTAATAAAATCTTTAAACAGGAAACTAATATACTGAAGATAATCTAATAGTATACACAGTACACAAGGAGTTGAATTATTTTTAATTGGCAAAGCGACCATAAAAATGAAGAAAATGGTCAGATTGGTCTTATAGCTGGGGAGCTGAGAAAGAGAAAACACACATGTGAAAATACAACTGAATAGGTTGGACATGGTAGTGCATGCATTTAATCTTAGCATTCTGAAGGTGAAGGCAGAGAGATCTCTGTAAGATTGAGACCAGCCTGATTTACCTAGCAAGTTCTGGCACAGCCAGGAGTGCATAACAAGATCCTGTCTCAAAAACAATTAAATGGAAACAATTGATAGCTCGATCCAAGATTGACTAAGTATGAATGATTCTGCAATCTGACCATTGTTATTTGCTAAGAAGAAATCAGGAAATGAATACATGGTGAAAGTAAATTTTTTCTATTTTTCTCATATATTTTTCCTGGTGATTTTGCTATTGGAAACATATATATTCCATACTAATTCTATAATTATATACTATATAGAATTCTATAACAATATATATATATATAATTTAGTAGAAATCTGTATTTCTATTAAAATATAAATTATTTAAAACGGGCATACATTTAATTAAAGCAGGTATATACATGTAAATAGTGTTAAAACAGGGAGCTTAGGACTGAAAGGCTGATGAGAAACATATACACCCCCAAACAGTATGAAATTGGAAGGATTTATCTGTTTCTTTAGGTCAGAAACAGGCATGTTTTGACAAGGAACAGTCATGGCTAGATAGCAAGGAATTTTAAAAGGAAATTGATGACTTCTTGGGAAATGTAAAGAACAGCTTGTCTCTTTCATCTATAGACCAAAATTTGGAGGGAAATACTGCACCGGAGAAAGAAAACGCTATCGCTTATGCAATGTCCACCCCTGCCGCTCAGACACTCCAACTTTCCGGCAGATGCAGTGCAGTGAATTTGACACAGTCCCCTACAAAAACCAATTCTACCGCTGGTTCCCAGTGTTTAATGCAGGTAAGGGCCACTAAATGTGCACCTTGAATCTGGAGTTTCTCAGAAGCCCTGCAAAGGTCAATAGAGAGAGCTATGCTACCAGGGTTTCTCAGTTGTAGAAGATAGTAACACTGACTGGCTAAACCTGACTACTAAATTTTGAAGTCTGGATATGTCCTGTCTTCCCTGTGAGAGATGAACATGACCTTCTTCAAACATGGGAGATGGTTTGCCATACCTGGGACATGGAGGGATTTAGACACTCAGTAGATATTCCAAACAGGTGGGATGAGAGTAACTTCAGAGGAGCCTTCCATGGAAATTGCTGGCGAGTTTATGTATAAGAGATCTTTCTGTGAAGGAAAGAAAAAGGAAGGCAGCTAAAAGGTCATCCCATAGGGAAGAGAACAGTTCAGAAAAGACAAGATAGCAAGAATGCCTTCGTCAGAAATTAATGCTGAGCCTGACAGCAACATGCCATATGTGCAACATAGTACCCAAAGGTTATAAAGTAAAATCAAAGATCTAAGGGATGTGTGTCAAGGGATGGAGACATAACTAAGCTGGAGACTTTAATGGTAACTGTTGTGGTAAATATTACTGGGGGTTTCTACCCCACCTTAGATCATTTAATTCCCAAATAAAAGACATAAACATTGATGTTTATAATAAACCTTAGAAGCACATCAATCTCTACACTCTTTTGTCCACTTCTCTGCCACCAACCACAAGACCAAGCTTGCCATGTTCTGTCTAGGCCACTTCTACCCCAACTGGGAGCTCTCATGGCCATTGTCTTACATTCCACCTACCCCATGGTGTCCTTCTCTATTCTCCTCTGTTCTGCACCTCATGGTCTCTGTCTCAGCCCCCGCGCCCAGGAACTGAAACCCTACCTTTAGAAGTTAGTTTGATCACATAATCAAATTTCGATATTAATCTCCATTCATCCTATTAGAAAGGATGCCCTGCAATAACACGTTGTGAGGACTCTGCAACAAGAAGATTTATTGGCCATGCAATTTGAAGTTTTGGCTGGAGACATTTCTACCTCAGTCAGTTTCAGAGCTGTCCCCAAGGATCACCTGTTTTGTTACCTGTTTTGGTCTTGAGTTGTTTCTTGCCTGAAGTCCAGATCTTCAGGAGGTTCCCATCTGTCAAATCTGATTTTTATAATTTTGGATGGAATTGAAAACCTTTTCTCCTTTTCTGTTGACATAAACATAAACCCTCTCTTCCAACATAACATAGACTTCATCCAGTAGTTTGAAGTCTTTAAAAGTATAGGCGGATCCGATCTAGCAGTCCCTTTTCCATCTGGGTTTGTTCCATTGTGACCTTTCTCAAAACGGATGTATCACACCGCCATTACCATTGAACATATAACCATTTTCACTTGATAATTTAAAACATGATTGTGTGGAATACAAATATCTTCTACAATGACATGTATTTATTATTATTTATTGAGATAGAATTTCTTTGTGTAGCCTAGGCTATCTTGGATTTGCTCTGTAGATCAGGCTAGCCTTGAATTTATAAGGAACCTATCTTCTCTGTCTTTGCCTCCCAAATATTGGGATCAAAGTTATGAGTTTATTTATTTATTCAGTATTTATGTGCCTTTGAAAACATTTATATCATTTTTATCTCTTTTCCTTTCTTTTGAGATTATCTATGTGAATTTATTTACCCCATCTTTTTCTCTCTTAATTCAATATCCTTCTCTATATTAAATTTTTCCTCTCCATCTAGTTTATAATGATATTCCTAAGCAATACTGTATTTGCTCAGAGATCTTAGCCCAGGCCATGTGTCACATGCCAGGCCAAGCTGTCACCAGTTCCCTCGTGGGATCCCACGTCTAAGGAGACTGACTGCTCAGAGCAGTGCAACATCCTACTTCATGTTAGGTTTTGATGTTGACCAAGGAATGAAAAAAGAAAGATTTGCCTAACTTAAGGGTATTTGAGGCAAGGGATTACAAAGAATATCTAATCTAACTTATTAGATTTTTGAAATTCCGATGTGCTGATACTGAGTCACAGATGCAAGAATCTCACAGTTGGCTGTTAGGGTGATTATAAGCGAAGCTGTGGCAAGAAAAGCTCTATAGAGATTTGCCAACTTTGAGTCTCCAAAGCGTCTCAATAGCTATCGTTTTTCCTTACCCCTCAGTTCCTGCTGAATGAGGGTGAAACAATTGACTATTGGTGCAACTGAGACATTTTATTATATAACTCATGACAAAGGTACATGTAGTCAGCGCCAGCTACATCTGTGTTCGGCATGCGTTGTATTGTGTTGGAACTATTGGGGTCACTGATTTTATGGGCCTCTAAGACTAATATACCAACACAGTTCCACTGGTTTAATAGGTACTCAATGTCCATCCCCTCACCCGCCACCACCTTACACTACATACAAATATAGAATGGGATTTGTATGCACTATACATGAATATGTAACTGTATATGTATATGTGTACAGTATACATGTATGTAAGTATGTATGTGTGTATTCATGTATGTAATGAATGCTGGTAGGTCAAATAAATTGAGTTGGAACAAAAAGGGTTGATTCAACTTGAATTTTCATAGATTTATAAGCAATTCTCATGTGCCTACTGCTTGCTTAGATGGCTGTTGGTACTAAATAAATGAGAGTCATTAAAGTAGACAAAGCTTTGGTGTGCTTTGGACTGATTGGCTTGTATCACTGGAATTGAATATGCTAATGGATGAACTAACTGGTTATTTGGGATAGAAGCATCAATCCTCTAGCCTAATGGTTTCTCCACAGCTTATGACCTATACCCTCTCATCTGAATAATAGCTATCTCCCCCAACCCACAAAAAAATGCATCAAAATTTTTCCTCATCTTATTTCTATCCTTTATTTCAAGGTTGACATTTCTACTTCTAATGATCACTTCTTAAAATTATTTCCCCCAAATGTTGAGACATATTATTTTAGCAAAATCTAAAGTGCAACCTTTGCCTCAACAATTACATTCCATTACCTGAGCTGGTTTTTTGGAAGAGCAGATGAATCACACAGTTTGAAGATAAGTTCATCTAGAAAAACAAGTCTTATTCATTTTTTGTATCTAACAATCACTCTCAGGATCATTGCCAAAAGGTATTGAGTGACTGCATTTCTGCAGAATTGAAAGCACAAACGTCGGCTCAGTAAATTCCCTGAGTCACCTGAGCTTGCTGATAAGGTTAACCAGACAGCAAGCATCAGGAACAGAAGTCACCTGTAACTTGGTTTTAGTGTTTTCACTCAGCCAAATTTTAAGTGCTCCTGAAAGCTACCGGTAAACATCACCTAACAAATGGATGCAGCAGGGCAAGTGAATAAATGTGAAACAATGACAATATTCAACACTGGAGGTTTAGAATCGGTGGGGCTGACATCTGTGTCCTTGAATCTCTGCTACACATGCTCATCAGAATGAAGACCATCCGTTGTCACCCTTGCCTCCTTATTTAGAATGGCATGTCACAGGATAATGGTGTCTATGGACTCCCTCAAAGTACCGTGAAAGAGAGGCTAGAAATGATGGGGCCAGGCACACAGAACTTTTGACTCAGCATTGCAAATTGTTTAAGGGGCACTAAGCCTTCCATTTAAGCTTCCTCCTTCAGTCAGGGTTCTCTCTAGTCTAAAATATATGCAAACTCTGAAAGGATAAAAGCAGTTGGTCTAGTGAAGTGGAAAGGAGACCAGAGTGGGGGAGGTTCCAATGGGAAGCAGGGGAGGTAAAGAGGGTAGTGGAGAAAATGGGAGAGGAAAATCTACTAAGACACACCTTGTTTGGAAATGCAATAATGTTATCTAATACACTATATCCTAATTTAAAGATAAATAAATGGTTTTAAAAAGTGGTTGGCTTACATGCTACCTGCTAATTATTTTTGCCACAGATATCAATGGTATTTTTGAGGTTTCACAAACCACAGACTTATACTCAACAAATATTTGTGTTTTGTAAGTGCAACAGATTTCATGTATGTTCATATGGTCTAAGTTTAAAAGATGTATCAATTGCATACTAGAAAAGCAGAATGCAGGGAAATTTGGAAATAAGGGTCCCATCATGGAGATGTGTTGTGATGTGTGTGTGTAAAGGAGATTGTTCAAGTTCTATTGTTCCAGAGCTAAGACACTAGTTTGGAAAGGAATCTATGTTTCATAAACTGTAATGTTCCCAATCAAAGGAAAGAGAAACACTTACTCATTATATCATCACAGGTAACCTATTTCCAAGAAGTAACCATTGCTAAGAGTGCATTTCTGTCTGCACAAGAATTGATTGTCCTTGTCAATTCTACAGCTTGCTTGATTCACTCAGCATTGATTGTATAATGAAAGTTCACATGTTCCTCTCAGATAAATGCACAGCATCTCATTATAGAAATTCAACTTTAGTTAATTTGTGCATTTCTCTCTAGATAAACATCCCACTGCTCAAAGGATGTTCTTGAATTCTCTCACTAAGGATAATATTTATTTTTGTGACAGCTTGAATTAATGTCTCATGATTAAAATGGCACTCTGTGTTGATCCATACAGAAGATTTTTACTAACAATATTGATCATGCCATAGCCTTTTGCAGTGGTAGTGTTCAATGGTAATCACTCTCTGCAAGAAGTCAATGCTTCAGTGCTCACAATCACACTGGCCTCTCACACAGCCCACTCTGTGAAGACTAAACTCAGTACTTTGAGTTGGGAATAAGGTCTATATCTGAATGGTTCAAGTCCAGGGCTTTGTGAAGGAGAATCCCCAAGCCTGAATTCTCTTTGCATCTTATTGAGCTTATACTCCTTCCCACCCTCTACTGGCAGTAGCTGATCAGTAGCTGGCAGGACCTGAATGTCCCTAGGAAGATTGCTCCTGAGGACACTGTACAGCCACAGCCTTAGAAGTATAAAAAAAGAAGGACTTCTGTAGCTAAGACACAACCAGAGTATCATTGAATGAAGGTTCACAGTTACAGTAAAAGAAAGCATGGAGACACTTGCTGTCTGAGCAAGATCTATATTCTTTATGCTAAATGCACAAGACACCAGTTATTTAGAAAAATATGAAAAAAAGCATGAACTTAATGCAAGCTTGGTTGGTAGTGAATAATCTCAAGAGATATTGTGTTTGTTTGTAGTAAGAACGGAGCAGCAGTTACAAGTCTCTTGACAATTTGAAGAAATTGAAATGAAAGCACAAAATGTCAAGTCTACTTTTAATGAACTTCAGAAATCCTTAAGCTAATGATGAGGCTGTGGAAATGATGATGCCCATTTGTTGAGCTCCTGTTGTATGTTTAGAGCAGAGAGATGAATGCTTAACATGCAACTGAGGCACAGGAAGATCAAACCCTTTTCTCATGGTAATATTAGATTCTCATGAACTAAAAGATAGGCTTTCACCATGTTGCCTTGGATGGCCTAGAACGAGGTAGACTAGCCTGGCCTCTGATTCACAGAGATCCATCTTCTTCTGCACCCTCAGTGTTGGGGTTAAAGAGGCTTACCATCACACCCAGCAATAGATACTTGTTTGTAAAGGATATCTCTGTAATTATGCAGGAATGCTTCCTTTTTTTTTCATGTGTCCAATTGCAAAATACTGAATCTGATTTCTCAAACTCAAATCAATGTCTTAGTAAGTGGTTCCCTAGATTGACCATAGGAGCAGGCATGCTCATCCCTGGGGAAGTCTAAGCACTCCCAGGTGGCTGCCCCTATGTGTTTCTTCTCCAGTGAAGTCAGCAGCAGTAGTGCTAATCTCACAACTGTGAGAGGGAATTGACAGTAATGTCGGTTTATCTTTTACCTCCACTTTCTGGTTCCATTCACTGGACCTTTGCAGAATAATCTCTTTGACATATTCTTACTTTGTCCATATTTTTAGACAACTATGAAATCAGTTGGTATTCTTTATGTGCATAACCCCTTCCTTTAAGCTTTATATACATGTACCTGATGCCTTTGTCCAGTGTGTCCAAACTGCTTAGTATTTAGCGTGCCGATGCTTAGCTCCCGATACCTGTGCATCCTTGCATTGTACACTTTTACTTTTGTCACATGGATCACCACATCCTTAAACCAACACACTTAGTGGGCTTTGCATCTGATGTTCATCCATTCCTAGTAAGTCTGGTCTCAGCATCAAGAAGTCAACTGCTCTGCCCATAATACACAGATCTAGGAGACCTCTCAAAGGGATTTCTGAAGGAGACAGTCTCGAGTTCTCACCTAAAGTAAATTATAGGCTTGGAGTATAGCTTCATGATAGAATGTTTGCCTCGCATGTAGGAGGCATTCAATTCAATTTCTAACACTGCAATAAAATATAACACTCAGAATATAACATTCAAGAGAAAAGTACTATTTCACATATTAACCAATAAAAAATTTGAGGCGGTTATGTTTTGAAAGCTATTTGTCTTTCTGTATCATGTATGCAGAATTACACATTCGTGCCTTCATTCTCAAGGCAATGAAATTCTGAATGACAAAATGACTTCTAAGTGGGACTCAAGGTAGACAGATAAGCCTCCTGTGCTAATCAGAGTTCCAATTTGGCAATTTTCATAGTCTTTGCTTCTATGTGCTTCTATGTAGTTGACTATTTGTATCTAAGTGCTTCTTTGAGTTGGGGAAAAAAGGCCTACTCATTAGGGAATATGTTAAGGTGGTGGTGGTGACCTTAGTGCCATGACAAGGGACTGTCTTCACCCTAGAAGTCAGTTTGCCTGCTACAGACAGCAAGCCTTATGCTTGCTTGGATCCTGAGTTACCTGCTATCATTATTGATTTGATAGGTTAATACTCTAATGCTCTAGGCTTTGTTATTTTTGCGTGCAGTTCAGTGTAGGATGGAAAGGTCTCCTCATTTTCAACAGAAGGTATATAGTATTTTCATCCCACCTCACAAATGTAACTAGTTATAAACGTTTTGACAAAAAGAGGAACAAAAAGGGTCCACATTTTATCTAGTGTGTCAGAAAGTCAAAGGGGTTTGTAAATGGTACCCGTAGGTCAGGAGTCCACGGGAATCCTGAGGAAGGGTCTGAACTACAGTTAACTCAGAGGGATTTCTCTGTTTTCTCAATTCAGCACATCCTTGTGAGCTGTACTGCAGACCCATAGATGAACAGTTTTCTGAGAGAATGCTGGAAGCTGTCATTGATGGCACCCCATGCTTCGAAGGTGGCAACAGCAGAAATGTCTGTATTAATGGCATATGTAAGGTATTGGGTATGTTTCCTTAATCTACAACTTTACAAAATGATGGTTTTTAAAAATTTATGAAGTCAGATGTCATTTATACTTTTATGGTATTTACTTGAATCTGTTGTGGGGGTGTGGGGGTAGAGTTTTGTCTGCTTTCTGTTGCTGTGATAAACATCGTGACTAAACAGAACTTGGGGAGGAAAAGATTTCTTTCAGCTTAGAGGTTACAATCCATCACCAAAAGAAACCAAAGCAGGACTCAAGGCAGTAGCAGGCTTGCTCCCTGAATCTCATGCTTAGCTAACATTTTTCTACATCTCCCAGTACCACAAGGGATAACGCTTCCCTCACTGGCCTGGGCTCTCCCACATTAATTAGCAATCAAGAAAATGCCCCACAATGTGCCACGATGTGTCAGTCTGCTGGGAAGAGTCTTCAGGGTGATACTCCCTCAGATAACTCTGGGCTAGGTTCAGTAGACATCTGAAGCTAGCTAAAAGAGTAAGGTTTCCTCAAGACTCTATTTAATGTGCTATGCCATGCCATGACGTGACATAATATACTAAGAAAATATGCAGGTCTCTTGATGAGCCATCTTGTCCTCTAGTTCTGCAAGCTGGTATTTGTTGTGTTTTATAAAAAGATAAGGGAAGAGCCAGGAATATGTTTGGTGAAGGTGTAGTAAGGAGTAGGGGGAGGGGGTGCCTCTGCCAGCCCATGCTGAGTCATCCCCCCCACTGAGGTATAGTATTTATTCTATATTATACCTTTGGGTATAGTATAGAATAGAGATTATTCAGGGCATGGTAAGGGAAGTTGAGAGGGTAGTAGTGACCGAGAAGTGTGTGGAAAGAGAGAGAAAGAGAGAGAGAGAGAGAGAGAGAGAGAGAGAGAGAGAGAGAGAGAGAGAGAGAGAGAGAGAGGGAGGGAGGGAGGAGGCTGGCCATGAGCACATGGAGAGATGGGGGAAGGGAATGGGGAGAGGGAGGGTAGGGAACAGGAGCAAAAGAACAAAAGAGCGAAAAGTGGGCAAGCCGCCTTTTATAGTGAGTCAGGCACATCTGGCTATTGCCAGGTAACTGTAGGGAAGAGCCTAGACTGAATGCCAACAGTATTGATGGAGAAACATGACCACCCACTCAAGTAGAAGCACATGGACTTGAGGCATTTGTATTTAATTTTTGGCTTGCCTTACTTTGTTATTCACATTAGAAGTATTCCTGCTGGTTGAAAGTTTTTATAAAAAAAATAAAATTAACATGTCTCAGTATATGTTTTCCTGGCTCACTCCAACTCGGTGGAAGAATGGAGGCCACTGGGAATATGCTTTTATAAAGGTCAGCTTATTAGAGACTGCACGAGGTTGGCATAAGCATATCACTTGTGTGAGAGTTGGTATTTTATTTCTAGCCACTGCAAACATCTACCTCAAACATTCTTCTATCCACTGTGACTTGTATAATTAAGTTTTGATTTTCCGAAGATCTCTTAGTGATTTTTGTTCCTCAACTAAGTCAGATAGCAAATAGCCTTTGCACCAACAGGACAATCTGAGGTGGTTACCTTGAAGATTTGATGTCAGAGAATTTCTCAAGGCTTAG